>NC_091270.1:51130000-51755000 GCF_042477335.2 Ovis canadensis
CCAACAATGTCCAGTTTTGTTCGGGTGGCCATGTGCCAGGTCTCAGGAGGTGAACTGTGATGGAGCCTCATCAATCATCAGACCCCTTGCCCTCTGTCCGTGATTGATCTGGGGTCGTGTTAGCTCAGTTCATACCAGTGAGCTGTAGGATGACGTCCATTGGGGAGCTTCTGGAAAAGATTTTTGTCTCTGCTGTAAGAGAGGGTCACAAGAAGAACTCTATCTCACTTGCTGTCTTACTCACTGCTTACTCTCTCCCTATTACTGTGCTGGCTTCTTGCCTAATTCCTACTTTAGGGGGCACAATCATACGAAGAGCTAACAACTGAGGATGAGCTGGCCATTTGGCACCATTACGGGAGAAGACTCTTGAGAGCCCCTTGGACTGCAAGGAGATCAAACCAGTCAATCCTAAAACCAACCCTGAATATTCATTGGAAGGACTGATGCTGAAACTGAAGCTCCAATACTTTGGCCTCCTGAAGCAAAGAGCCACTAACTCATTGGAAAAGGCACTGATGCTGGGAAATTTGAGGGCAGAAGGAGAAGGTGGCAACAGAGGATGAGATGGTTGAATGGCATCACTGACTCAGTGGATGTGAGTTTGAGCAAATCCCGGGAGATGGTGAAGGGCCAGGAAGCCTGGCATGCTGCAGTCCATGGGGTCACAAAGAATCGGCATGACTTAGCAACTGAACAGCAACAACATGGGACACTAAGAAATCTCACACGTCTCTACAGGCTCTAGGGTGGAGATCTGTGCCAATCTAGAAGCCAGCCAGCTCTAGACTTATTATTATAATAAGTGCAAAATATGTATGTCATATGTTTTCACTACTCTTAGTCAGATGTTCTGGTTTTGCTGCATTCCTTATTCATGCGTTGATATGATATTTTCTGCTGCTTAACTGCCTGTTTATGTGCAAGAGAATCTTATACCAAGAGAAGGTTGTAACTTCACCTTTCAGCTCAGAGAATCCCCTGGGCTGGAATACTCAGAAATTTTAGCATCTTTAAAGAAATTAGTACAAAGAACCCCCCTTTCCCCTCCCAGGAAGCAGGTCTCCCTGCCCCATCCTCCAACTGGGCACTGCTCTGGAGGCCTGGCTCCTTATGTCCTATGAAAACGCAGTGTCGAAGCCTCTCTGTCTTTGCTTGCAAGTGGAATTTCTAGGCTTAGCCAGAGACAAAGGTGGTTGAGCTGGACCCAGTTCTTTGCCCCTTCCATCTTCTACATTTCCTTCGCATTCTGAACTGGTGGAGAAGAGATCACAAACATTTTTAAGTTACATTGAGAGATGGTAAGTAGTCTGCAAAGAATTTTTTTTTTTAAGTTTGTGTTGCTTCAGAAAAGACCCATAAGTGATTTAGGTCTGAAAGGACACCAACCCACATCAAATCCAAACTCGTTTTCTTCAGAATGTTGGGTTGACAGACATAGGATCACCCGTGCAAACTGTGCTTGAATTACCGGAAACATGATGCTGATGATTTTGGAACCTGTAGTTGGTGGGGCAGAGGGGTAGTTCGCTGGTGGCTCAGATGGTAAAGAAGGGAATGGCAACCCACTCCAGTACTCCTGCCTAGAGAATTCCATGGACAGAGGAGCCTGGCGGGCTACAGTCCATGGGGTTGCCGAAGAGTCAGACCTGACAGAGGGACTAACACTAGCAGGGTGGGTCAGGGGAGAAACAGTTGGCCCCAGGGGATAAGGAATCAGAATTATTGTTTAAACATTACGAGAAATTATTGAAGGTACCAAAGGTCACTAAAGTTAGGAAACGCAGGAGGTTAGGGAGAGTCTGAAGGTGGTCCCCGGTGTAAAAGTCATGAAAGGTAAGTGGCTGCTTGCTCTGGAGCATTTTTTCTTTGGCAGGTTAGAAACTGCTAAGGAAGCATGTGCTAAATTATTGACCACCTGGCAGAAAAAGGACTCGCAGTTTTTTGATGAGGTTAGAAATATTTTTATATATGACATTGAAGAGAGGAAGGATTCATGAGGTGAGATAAATTCCATGCGAATTTAGCAAGTACTGGTGAAAACTCCATTAAGTCCCAGCTCTCCTATCAACCATGTGTACTGTGAGAGGTGCAAAAGGATTCGCCCTGTTATTTCAGTTGACTCAGGTAGAGGAGAAGACGGTCCCAGCATCAGGGAAACAAACCACACAGGGTTCCTGGATGGAGGGGGGAAGCCGGAGAAACTGTAAAAGTTTCTGCTTTCATAATAAGAGTGAACACCTAGACACATTCAGGGACTCTCTTCTGTCAGGGGAGGCCCCATCTTCTACTTCTAGCGTATTAGCAAAACCCTGCTGGCGTCATGGAAACATTTAGAAGTTCAAGTGCAGTCAGGAAAAGGTCCTGGGGGCACATGTAAGAAGCCTACAACCTTAAGAGGCTCTGGGTTCTGTCCCATATTTCTGCCCTCAACCTATTCCTTCAGAAGGGATTTTGGTCTCTTTTGTATGAGGTTGGTGGTGCCACATGTGACCGCAGGGAGAGGGGAACCAGCAGGCCTGCACATCAAGGATCAGGTATTTACAAACACCGATCGTCTATGAATAACCTTGGTCCACGTTCAGCTTCCACATTCAATAGGACCTCTATGGCCTGAGCTTAGAAAACTGCATTACCTGTTTGCCTCCCTCCAGACACTTTCATACAATTATTTCTCCTAATAAAATCCTTGTATGCTTAGCCTGTCTTGGCATCTGCTTTGAAGAAGGTCCTGACTAATATCTTTCCTAACTAGTACAGTAAGTCTCTTAGATACAAATGGGTTCCTTTCCAAGAGCTTGTGCAAATGGCCAATTTGTAAGTCCAACACAGTTAGCCTAGATGCCCAACTACAGCAATCAGCTTGCATAGTCCCGTACTGTAAAGGGTTTATAATAATTTTCACACAAATAATACATGAAAAACAAACATATAAAAAATACATTTATGATATTACGGTATAGTGCCTAGAGGAGAGTGAAAAAGTTGGCTTAAAACTCAACATTCAAAAAATGAAGATCGTGGCATCCAGTCCCATCACTTCATGGGAAAGAGATGGGGAAACAGTGGAAACAGTGACAGACTTTATTTTTGCAGGCTCCAAAATCACTGCAGATGGTGACTACAGCCATGAAATTAAAAGACACTTCATCCTTGGGAAAAAAAGCTATGACCAACATAGACAGCATATTAAAAAGCAGAGACATTACTTTGCCAACAAAGGTCTGTATAGTCAAAGCTATGGTTTTTCCAGTAGTCATGTATGGATGTGAGAGTTGGACCATAAAGAAAGCTGAGTGCTGAAGAATTGATGCTTTTGACCTGTGGTGCTGGAGAAGACTCTTGAGAGTCCCTTAGACTGCAAGGAGATCAAACCAGTGAATCCTAAAGGAAATCAGTAATGAATATTCATTGGAAAGACTGATGCTGACGCTGAAGCTCCAATACTTTGGCTACCTGATGTGAAGAACTGACTCATTGGAAAAGACCCTGATGCTGAGAAAGATTGAAGGCAGGAGGAGAAGGGGACGACAGAGGATGAGATGGTTGGATGGCATCACCAGCTCGAAGGACATGAGTTTGAGCGAGCTCTCTGAGATGGTGATGGACAGAGAAGCTTAGCATGGTGCAGTCCATGGGGTTGCAAAGAGTCAGACACGACTGAGCAACTGAACAACAGCAAAAGTACCTTGTAAAGTACAGCAGTACAGCACAATAGCTGGCATCCAGGGGTGACGGCAAGTGAACCGGCAAGAAGAGTTACTGACTAGAGAAGGGAGAGGAGGTGGGAGACAGTGGAGCTGAAGGATCGTCAGCAATAGGAGACGGAAGACAAGTTGCAGTGTCATTCACACCTGATGTTGATGGCACAGGTTCTGGTTCCTTGATGGAACTGGATACACGTTCGCACCTTTGAATGTTCACAACTTGAAGGTTTGTATGTCAGGGACTTACTATATAAGAATCTTCTAGACCATGCATTCTCAATGTGGGTGATGCCATCCCAAAGGAGGTAAAAATTGGATCTGGGCGCACAACAAAACCTTGATCTTACAAGTGTTTGCGGCCCACAAATTATGAGATAGATTATTTCTGTGATAACAAAATGACATAGAAGAGAGGTGATTAGGAAAAACAGAATCTGAAAAAACTCCTTATGGGAACAGTAGTGTTCCAAAGACTGACTAATTGTTCTGGATGAGTCATTCTGCCAGAAAGCAATGATTTCAGAGCTCATGTCAAGGACCTATCTGGATTGCATTATAGTCAACCCTTACCTTCAGTTTGCCTCTCTGATTTTGATGTGTGAATTAATCGATATGGAACAGATGAACTCAGACTGAGTCATACACATTTCTCCAAGTTCAGGAGGTTTTAGATACTCAGTAAGAAGCCAATGGTTCTCAAAGTTAGACCTAAGAAGTTAGAACTTCCTAACACAGGTATTTTTGCTGTCATGCTCAGACATATCCAACTATAGCTCTCTGGAGAGCTCATCCTTGATGGAGGAGACCAGCACAATCCCTAGTCTGCGACCGTCATTATCTAGTTGGCGAGCAGTGCCCTGAAAAACTGTTGGAAGGCAATTTTCTCTGGGTGTCTTACATGTCAGCACATCTTGTGATAAGGCTTCAATAGCTTATTTCCAGACTATCTTAAAAGGATGGCTGCATAGCAAGTCGCCTTTGAAGATAGAAACAGTATCTTCTTCTAAATAAGGAGGAATATTTGTTTCATGACCAGGCAATGAAGATAATGTCTCCTCCAGGAAAATTTTGGGCACATTGGCTAGAAGCCTCCTTATAGATTGGGGGTTTACTAAGCTTGGGATTCCCTAGCTGAGATAAGCCTGTTACATGGGTAGCATCCTCCTGGGCCCATCACCGATCACCCCAGTGGGGCTTTGGGGGCAAGAGGAAGCAGCGTGAACATGAAGCTCATGCTGTCTGCTGTGCCCTAATTAGTGAGGTCTTTTGCCTTTGACCCCAGGGCTCCCCCGGTGGCTCAGCTGGTGAAGAATCCGCCTGCAATGCAGGAGACCTGGGTTCGATCCCTGGGTTTTGAAGATCCCCTGGAGAAGGGAACAGCTACCCACTCCAGTATTCTGGCCCGGAGAATTCAGTGCATGGGGCCCACAAAGAGTCGGACACAACTGAGAGACTTTGACTTTTGTCTTTGACCCAGGAATTGTGTGTCTCCTTCCCACACCTATGAAATGGTAGAAGGCTAACTTGCTGGCTTGCAAGCAAAAAGAAATCTCAGAACCTTCATGGGCCTTAGCAGAAGCAGTAAGGGGATGAATTGCATTCTCTCCTCAGTGAGGAAACAGTAAATTGGGCAAGAAGATGGAGAGAACCAGCAAGTCCTAGGATCGGGGAGGAAATGGTGCTCCTTCTCCAAGGGAGGCTGGTTCCCTTCCTCCCATAGCACAGAGGCAGGATTTTCCCACCACCAGAGCCCAGGAGTCTCAGAATCCCAGCCTGCCCATCCCACACCCTGAATGCAGAAGGAGAACATGGTCAAGATGATAGAGCCTTGTCTTCGGCGCACTTTCCCTGTGGCTACACCCTGCTTGACATTTTAAGGTGCACTGATGCAAAAACTCCTTCCACTCAGCTCTGTGTAATAACTGGGGGACAGAGTGGATCTCCACGGTTGTAAAGCTCAGAAAATTATACTAGTGGATAGAGTGAAAAGGTCACCCTTCCTGCCCTTCAGTGTATTCTCTCTTTATTTGAGGCAAACAATTTCTTTTAATTTAATATCATTTTAAAGTCATTCCAAGAGAAAATCAATGAAAGAGACTTCTGTTTATCTTGTCGATGCTCCAAGGTGAAAAATGTACGCTAATACTAGGGCCCGAGCCTTGGTGGTTATGGCAGAATAAAGCTGAGATGATGAAAGGAGACATGTGAAGGAGAGGAAGGGGAGGGGGTTGACCAATGAGCAAGGGACCCGTGGACACCTTGGGTGTTCATTCAAGGTTTGTTCCAGTGGGCTTATCAGAGATCCACAGAGAAATATAAAGAAATGACAAAGGAACTCATGCTGGACTGTGAGAGTGTCCATGATAAGCTATTGATACTAAATTATATTATTATTTTTATGTAATTCATATTATATACAGTGATTAGATTATTATTACCATAACTAAAATTTATTAAGAATCCACTATATTCTAGGCACTGTTATAAGTGCCTCCAATATATATTAACTCAGTTAATCTCAATAAGAGTTTGAAGTAGGACCACTTTTCTTCTTTTATAGGTGAGAAAATGGAGTCACTAAAATGATAAATAACATGCCAAAAGTTACAGAATTAATAAACTCAGTCCAGACAGCCTGTTCCAGAGCCCCCATTCTGGACCACGTACAACTTTCCTCACATTCTATTGCTCTCTTTCTCTCAGATACGCCTAAGTTTCTTGTATCTTGTGCTCCCAAATAGTACTGTTAAGAGGCAAGTTCTAGAAACGTCTACTACTTCCAAACTAGAATTGAATCTCTTTAAACTTCTCTTGATGATTATGTAATCAGCACGGTGAATCCCCAATACACTGATATCATTCAGTGAAGCTTCACAGAGAATTCAATTGACAATTCAATTGTGCCTGCCATTCTGTGATTATCTGGAAGTTTCCCTTGTTTTCTTCTTCTTCTTTTTTTTTTTTATCTCAGTCATATATTTTCTTTTCTTTTTTATTTATTTATTTTTGGCTATGCCACGGGGCATGTGGGATCTTAGTTCCCTGACCAGGGATCAAACTTACCCACGCTATAGTGGAAGTGTGGAGTCTTAACCGCTGGACCATCAAGGAAGTCCCTTCTGGTCTTCTTAATTAAGCTGACCAGTGTCATTGTCCTTTTGTTTTGTTTTTTAATAAATCTAGCACAGTTATACAACATGTTAACTTTTAGGGAAGTTGAGTGAAGGTTTTGTGAGATGTTTCTGTACTATATTTATTGCTCTTTGGTAAAACTGCACATATTTCAAAATAAAAAGTTAAAGAAGAAAAAGCAGAGGCCAGGTATGACTATGACTAGGATTCTTGGCTCCTTGAATCACACTTGGGTTCCATCACTAACTATTCTACAACATTGCTTTTCACATTAGAGCCTGCGTTTCCTCATCTTTAATAGGCTTGCAGGATAATGATAGTTATAGGTGGTTCTCTCAGGAGGATTAGATGAAACAAAGCATTGAATGGCTTTAGCACACAGCTCACCAAGTAAATGTTCAAAAATTGTAGCTCTAACTATCCTTCGTATGACCATAAAGAGAGGTCCCTAATCTGAGTCCACAGAAGGCTTCAGAACATCTGCAAAGTCCCTAAAGCTTTCCATAAAATTGATGCAAAAACTCATGTACATTTTCCTGGGTAAAACATTGAGAGATTTCACTGGATTCTCCAACAGGGCTCAGTCGTGTCTGACTTTGTGACCCTATGGACTGTA
This sequence comes from Ovis canadensis, assembly GCF_042477335.2. Taxonomy (NCBI): domain Eukaryota; kingdom Metazoa; phylum Chordata; class Mammalia; order Artiodactyla; family Bovidae; genus Ovis; species Ovis canadensis. The sequence goes on from NC_091270.1 coordinate 51,137,456, forward strand.
GGCAGCCAGGCTCCTCTGGTCATGAGATTCTCCAGGCAAGAATATAGGAGTGAGTTGCCATTTCCTCTTCCAGGGGATCTTCCTGACCCAGGGAATGAATCCGTGTCTCCTGCATCTGCTGCCTTGACAGGTGGATTCTTTACCACTTCACCACTAGCACCACCTGGGAAGCTGGATTCTCCGAGAGGACCTGCCCCAAATGATTTTAACTTCAAGCCTAAAATAAAGGCTTTGAAGATTCTGAGGAAGAGAACAAGGGGGCTTAGCTTGAAAGCACATTCTGTAATTTTTATTGTACTTTTCCAGAGATGGGCTGCTCAAGTTTTTTCCACATATAGAAATTTTTTATCCCTTAGATTGTGTGCTTCACCTGAAGAAGTGAGAGAGAACATTGGATTCATGAAATTGCAGGGGCGGCATGAGAGGGTCATTTCTCAGCTTCTATCACTCCCCATCCTCTTGTTTTACTCTTAATGTACCACTATCTGACCTCACATCCACCAGTGGAATTGCTGATGATCTGTCTCCCCACCAGACTGTAAGCCTCAGGAGAGCAGGGGTGTCTTTGTTCACCACTGCAACCTAGCGCCTAGAATATGGCCAGGCCTGTGATTCAGTTCAGTTCAGTTCAGTTCAGTTCAGTTTAGTCACTCAGTCATGTCCGACTCCTCGCGACCCCATGAATCGCAGCACGCCAGGCCTCCCTGTCCATCACCATCTCCCAGAGTTCACTCAGACTCATGTCCATCAAGTTGGTGATGCCATCCAGCCATCTCATCCTCTGTCGTCCCCTTCTCCTCCTGCCCCCAATCCCTCCCAGCATCAGAGTCTTTTCCAATGAGTCAACTCTTCCCATGAGGTGGCCAAAGTACTGGAGCATCATTCCTTCCAAAGAACACCCAGGGCTGATCTCCTTCAGAATACACTGGTTGGATTTCCTTGCAGTCCAAGAGACTCTCAAGAGTCTTCTCCAACACCACAGTTCAAAAGCATCAATTCTTCAGTGCTCAGCTTTCTTCACAGTCCAACTCACATCCATACACGACCACTGGAAAAACCATAGCCTTGACTAGATGGACCTTAGTTGGCAAAGTAATGTCTCTGCTTTTCAATATGTTATCTAGGTTGGTCATAACTTTTCTTCCAAGGAGTAAGCGTCTTTTAATTTCATGGCTGCAGTCACCATCTGCAGTGATTTTGGAGCCCCCCAAAATAAAGTCTGACACTGTTTCCACTGTTTCCCCTGTTTCCCCATCTATTTCCCAATCTATTTCCCATGAAGTGATGGGACCAGATGCCATGATCTTTGTTTTCTGAATGTTGAGCTTTAAGCCAGCTTTTTCACTCTCCTCTTTCACTTTCTTCAAGATGCCTTTTAGTTCCTCTTCACTTTCTGCCATAAGGGTGGTATCATCTGCGTATCTGAGGTTATTGATATTTCTCCTGGCAATCTTGATTCCAGCTTGTGCTTCTTCCAGCCTGTGATTGGCACTGAGTGGATGAAGCCAGCAAAGTGCAGGCTGAGAGGAAGGCAAGCTTTAAGAAAAGCTGAGCTGGGTGGGATGAATTGGGAGACTGGGGTTGGCATATATGCGCTATTGGTGCTGGGTATGAAATAGATCACTATTGAGAACCTACTGTACAGCAGAGGGAACTCAAGTCAGTGCTCTCTGGTGACCTAAATGGGAAGGAAAACCAAAAATAAGGGGATATATGTAAATGTTCAGCTGATTCACTTTGCTATACAGTAGAAAGAAACACAACATTGCAAAGCAACTCTACTCCAATAAAAATTCAGAAAAAGGAAAGTTGGACTGGAAGCCCCAGAACTGAACCCAACCATAAGGATTTTCAGCATGAAGCTGAATCGTCCATCTCTTCACTCAGATAGCTCTGGGTCCCTTCTCAGCTTTCCAAGTGACCCTTCCCCCCAGAATCTGCAGAGATCACCAACAGGTCTGCCCTGAAAAGGTTTGGTTTTCATGGAGCTAAGACCACAGACGGCTGCTATTATGGGCTAAATTTGTCCCCAAAGTCATATGTTGAAGTCTTCATTCTTAGAATCCCAGAATGTAACTGTATTTGGAGACTGGTCTTTAAAGAAGTAGTTTAGTGAAAACGAGGTCATTAACAAGTTGTGCCCTTATAAGATGGAGAAGGCAATGGCACCCCACTCTAGTACTCTTGCCTGGAAAATCCCATGGATGGAGGAGCCTGGTAGGCTGCAGTCCAGGGGGTCGCGAACAGTCGGACATGACTGAGTGACTTCACTTTCACTTTTCACTTTCATGCATTGGAGAAGGAAATGGCAACCCACTCCAGTGTTCTTACCTGGAGAATCCCAGGGACGGCAGAGCCTGGTGGGCTGCCATCTATAGCGTCGCACAGAGTTGGACACGACTGAAGTGACTTAGCGGCAGCAGCAGCAGCAGCCCTTCTAAGAAGAGGCATAAAGCGAGGAATGACCATGTGAAGACACAAGGGAAAAACAGTCATCTGCTGTAAAAGGCAAGGAAAGAGACCTCAAAGGAAACCAATCCTGCCCACATCTTGATCTCAGCGTTCCCATCTTCAGATCTGTGAGACAATCAATTTCTGTTGTTAAAGCCCCCCAGTCTGGGCTACTTTGTTATAGTGGCCTGAGTAAACTAATACACTTGGATACCAGAATTTAGGGTCTAACCTCAAGATTCTGTTGAGAGTTAAGCCCTGCAGACAAGAAGATGAAAGTTCTATTCTCCCCTAGAGTGGTAGAGGCAGCAGTTCTCAAAGTGTGGTCCTCAGATCAGCAGGATTGTCATCGACTGTGAGTTTGCAAGAAATGCAAATTTATGGGACCTACTTCAGATTTGCCGAACCAGACTCTCTGGGAATGGAACCCAGGGAACTTTTTTAAAGAGACCCCCCATGACTCTCAGTCACATGGATATTTGAGGGTCTCTGGGGAAGAAGCTGCAGGGTGTGGGTTTCATCCCTATAAACTGGGCTCAGGCATTCGCCCCATCTCAAAGTTGCCACACTTCCTTTTAAGCACTGCAATGGTAAAACAATGAGAAGTGTGTCATTAATAGTGACTTCATTTAAGATTAAGAAACGCCAGGTTATCTGGTATTGAGGCAGACAATAAACTCAACTGAAAGTTCAATGCTTTTAAATGTACTTGGAAGCAATAGGCTTGAGAAAACATACTGCTGGCAATTCAGTCAAGAGAATCAAAAATAATTAGCTTTTTTCCTAAAGGAGATCAATAAAAAATTGAGTTCTATTGCAACAGAATATTCTAAAAATCTAGTGCTTCAAGCCTTGTCTAATTGCAGGACTCTCACTGGGTCCCTTTGCCCAAAGAGCACTTTGCTTTCCACCACCAGGGAACAGAAAGTCACATCTGAGGCTTTTCAGGGGTTTTCCTCTTTCTGGATGGGCAATTTTAATGAGTGATTTTGCTGATAAAATGTGTAATTTCTGGAAAGGTGAAAAGCCACTGAGTCTTTTTGGTGAAACTTTGCAAAGAGTGAAGTTTAAAAGTGAAAGCTTAGAGCTTAAAGACTACAAATTCACTCCACTCCCCAAACCCATAATTCATGTAAGTTCCCCCAGGATCCCTGCCCGAGGGGACCTTGTCTCCATCTTCATGACGTCATGGACTAATGCACGTGGACAGTTGGCTGTACCTCCAAGTGTGTTTGACGGTCTTGCTTCTGCTTCTCGGTGATGACGGAAAAGCCTGATCTCGTTTCCAGACCAACCGACAGGAGAAGTCAGTACTTTCTCCCTCTCTGGTCTCCTGGACACACTCAACTACTCATCTCCATGGTTTCAATCAACACCCGCATTGAATACCAAACCCCATATTTCAGGCCCGACCTTCCTGAACATTTTGCTAACCACTTCTGGTGATCTCAACCTGAATATCGTGTAAGCACCTCAAATTCAATACATCTTGAACTTCAACACTATTTTTTTTTCTTTCAGTTTTTTATTTTTTAAATTTTAAAATCTTTAATTCTTACATGCGTTCCCAAACATGAAGCCCCCTCCCACCGCCCTCCCCATAACATCTCTCTGGGTCATCCCCATGCACCAGCCCCAAGCATGCTGCATCCTGCGTCAGACATAGACTGGCGATTCAATTCTTACATGATAGTATACATGTTAGAATGTCATTCTCCCAAATCATCCCACCCTCTCCCTCTCCCTCTGAGTCCAAAAGTCCATTATACACATCTGTGTCTCTTTCCCTGTCTTGCATACAGGGTCGTCATTGCCATCTTCCTAAATTCCATATATATGTGTTAGTATACTGTATTGGTGTTTTTCTTTCTGGCTTACTTCACTCTGTATAATCGGCTCCAGTTTCATCCATCTCATCAGAACTGATTCAAATGAATTCTTTTTTACAGCTGAGAAATACTCCATTGTGTATACGTACCACAGCTTTCTTATCCATTCATCTGCTGATGGACATCTAGGTTGTTTCCATGTCCTGGCTATTATAAACAGTGCTGCGATGAACATTGGGGTACATGTGTCTCTTTCAATTCTGGTTTCCTCGGTGTATATGCCCAGCAGTGGGATTGCTGGGTCATAAGGTAGTTCTATTTGCAATTTTTTAAGGAATCTCCACACTGTTCTCCAAAGTGGCTGTACTAGTTTGCATTCCCACCAACAGTGTAGGAGGGTTCCCTTTTCTCCACACCCTCTCCAGCATTTATTGCTTGCAGATTTTTGGATTAATAATTAAACTTCCATCATATGAGTGCCAAGCAGCATATTTCAGGTCACAACTTCTTGTGTGCTTACTCCTTACCAGCCACTGGTCTTAGCACGTTTGTAGTCTCTCTTTTCATACCTACTCTCATACCTTCCCCAACCCAGCTTAGAATAATCACTCCCTTCCTTGAGCCTCAACTGTCTTGACCCTTCTTCCCTTTGTCTCATCATTACAATTACTCTGCATCAAATCCCATCTTTTGTAAACTGGACTCTCTCTTCAGCACCTGCATCAAGCAGATGAACCTGCCTAAAACAAAAACAAAACTCCCTGAAACATACTGACTGATCTCACTTTCAGTTTATGTGCACGGATCTCAATGTGACCCTTTGTGCTTCTAGGAGTCATGCTACTTTTTATTTCCCAGCTCTCCAAGATGACTATTTCATTCCTTCTCTTTCTTCAATCTTCCAAACCTCCTCCATCTTCCTCTTGCCCAACTGATGATAGCTTCCCATTTCACTGAAGAAATAGAAGCAGTCAGAGAGAATGTCCCTCATCTCCCTCCCCACCACTACTCACAACCTCTGTCTGTGTCCCTGTACCAAGACCTCTTTCCTATGAATGAGGGTGAACTGCACCTGTTCCCTACTGAGCCTGACTCCCAAGAGTGGACCAGTAATTTCACTGGTTAAGTGAAGGGTGAGATAATGCTCAGCAATGAAATGGTAAAAACCCTGCTCATGTCATTTCCCCCGGTGATGCTCTATGACATGGGGGTGGGTAACCTTGAGCTTGAGGTAGAATATCCCTGGAACCCAGCTATAGGATTTTAGGGTTGGAGTGAACAGTTCTCTATCTAATACCATCAGGCAGTGCAGAACAAACAGAGAGACTGGAAAAAGAGCCAGATTCCCCAATGCAGTGTATCAAAGGAGGATTCTGATCACTGATCAGTGGAACAGCCAGAATCAGAGAACAAAGCCAGAAAATGGGACAAAGGGCCACCACGTCAGGAAAGAAAGGGTAGGAAAATTATGGACAACCAGGGAGCTAGGATGTTGTTGCTGACCATGTGTGGTTGTTTCGTCACTCAGTCATGCCAGACACTTGGTGACCTCATGGACTGCATGACCACGTCCATGTATTGTTTGTAGCTCAGTCCACTGATTTTTAAAGGCCTGGGTGAGAAGAGACTGAAGACACAATATGGGCACAAAAGGGCTGCTTCCTGCCTTCTCCATGTATCTCTTCATTTTTTTTAATTCCTTTTCACATTGAACATGGGACTTCCTGTATCAACAAATCAAGTTAGGAAGGTACACAGGAGGGGAAAGCTCTGTGAGTCATGCTGTGAAGGCTGATGCCCTCACTGCAGCGCTAGGAGCTGCCCACATCCAGCAGTGAGTAGCTCAAGGTTTCTCAGAGCCACTGGTAATTGGTTGAACCACAGGTCTCCCCAGCAGATAAACTAAGGGAGAAATAACTCATCTTGATTCCAGCAGATCTCACTCAGTGATTTTGTGTCTAACAGGGAAATAATTTGATCTGAATGAGTAAAGAGATGGCTCCAGAAGTCATCAGGCATTATGGAGGGAACATGACCTCCCAAATCCATCAGGGACTGAATGAAAGGAATCCCATTTAACAATTGAAGATCAATTCTTCATGTGCCTTCTCTTCCAGCTGCAATAAAAAGAAAGAAAAAAATCCCTATTGGTATAAAATGGGCCTATGATACTTGACATTATTGACCAATGACTATGTGAAATGATGACCAGGCAGTCATTGGGTTCCCAACAGCTACTGCGTTTCACCCCAGAACCTTACATTCAAAGCCAAGAACTCATACTCTTTCACCAAAGAGTGAAAGGAGTGACTTTCACAGCCAATCCACTTCCTTATTACCATTTCTGAAGATGTACTAAAGGCCTCACTCTGAGAGTCAGTGCATGTTTTATTGGGGTAACTCATCACTACCTGGTGTTAGGTGACCTGAGAGTCAGTGCATGTTTTATTGGGGTAACTCATCACTACCTGGTGTTAGGTGACCTGAACAAAGGTAGGAAAAGATCTTCTAATAGCAAGAATACCTTTTCCTTTCCTTCCAGTCTACGAGCCCTATGTAGTGATAGGGTTTCCAGTAAAATACAAAATGACAAAATTAATAGAACGTGCATAGAATGCTGCAATAGAACGTGAAGCCTTCATCCGATGATCCTGTGTCCCTCAAATCTGAACACTGATTGTCTCTGGAAGTCGGGAGTATGAGTGATTTGTACTATTTCTTTATCTTTTCCCTGGGGAATCTCAAGTTGCCCACTAAGAAGCATATATCATTTTTATAATTTTTTAAAAACTGCTAATTTTTTTCAAGGAAGGATAGGGAGGTAGAAGAAGAAATGAGGACTTTCTTCTCGATGAAGAGGGGAAAGTTGACATCACCAGAGTTCTTGGCAGAAAGCCCAAACTCCTACGAGTGACAGAGCAGGTTGAATGCCACGTCTCACCCACATCTACGATCTTGTTATTCATCCCTACATTTCCGTGCAGCTTTTTGAAGCCCAATAGCTCCAGCTTGCTTTATTCGTTTTATCAAGGGGAGACAGAAAGCAGAAGGGGATTGACAGCAAGCAGAGAGTGGATTCTGCAGCTTCTGTTCATCCCTGAGCCCACTTCACAGCAGACAGGCATCCACATGAATTCCTGTCATAGGAAAGCGCAGGTGCTCGTGAAAGAAAGCTCGGCCAGTGACACTGCTCTGAGGTCTTCATTATCCCTCTTTGACTGTCTACTGTGACACAGAGTGCAGAACCTTCTAGACCTGCAGGTTCGATGTCTACTTAAACAAGCTGATGTTTCTTGGTTGAAATTTAGTTCCCTTATCCATCAAACCCCTCCGCAACCTCGAAAGCTTTCTCCAGATGCAAACTGTCCCAGCATCACCCATAAGACCTTGAACCTGTGGAAGGAGAGAGCGCCCCTTCTTCCCTACTGACTACAAAAATCTGGGCTTCCCCAGTGTCTCAGTGGTATAGAATCCCTCTGCAATGCAGAAGTTGCAGGTGACATTGGGATTTCTGGATTGGGAAGATCCCCTGCAGGAGGGCATGGCAACTCACTCTGGTATTCTTGCTTGGAGAATCCCATGGACAGAGGAGTCTGGCGGGCTACATGACTGAGAGACTGAGCTCACACATACACACACAGAAAAACCCCAGAGCCATCGGCATGGTTTATACGGCTCTTCGCTCGCCATCCTTAGTTTATAATTTCAGCATTCCCACCACCCCAACTCATGTGACAGTTCAATTTTACCAGGCTAATAACTGCCTGCCCTCGCCATGCTTTTATGTTCCTTCATCTTTGTCTTTTTTCTCTGCCGAAAATATAGTCCCTTTGTGCTGTTATTCACTTGGAACATTTCTTCCCATCCTTCTCTACCTAATATCCTCAGCTGTCTCCCAGATCCAAAGGGCAGACCCCGCCTCCTTAGGCTCTCACAACATTTGCACCCACCTATGTGTGATCACACTTCCATCTAACTGGTGCTTTATCTGCCCTCTTATCTGTCATGACCTGTGACTCCCATGGGAAAACTATTCATTATTCTCTGTGTTCCCAACAGGCAGTCGCCTAGTAGTTGTTCTCTAAGTGTTTGATGAATGAAGAAGTGATTTCTTCTGCCAGGTTTTCAAATGCTATGAGATTATGTCTCTCAATCTAATCACAAATTTTGGGGGTTTTTGTTTTGTTTTGTTTTGTTTTGTTTAAATATCTTCCACTATGACTGGATTAATTTGGCTTTGTGCTTTATTTAAGGGATCAGATATCTGTAGATTTAAGTGAATTAGCACCTGCAGTTAAGTATATGCCATTCCATCAACAAATGAGTATGCACTGAAACCTTATTTTACGCTAGCTCCGTGCTGGGTCATGGGAAGATGCTATCTTGTGAGGTCAGAAAGAGAAGGTGCATATGGTCTAAGGGGAGAGATAAAGCTGAAAAAAATTTAGACACGTATGTTCAGTTCAGTTCAGTCGCTCAGTCGTGTCTGACTCCTCGTGACCCCATGAATTGCAGCACGCCAGGCCTCCCTGTCCAACACCAACTCCTGGAGTTCACTCAAACTCACGTCCATCCAGTCGGTGATGCCATCCAGCCATCTCATCCTCTGTCGTCCGCTTCTCCTCCTGCCCCCAATCCCTCCCAGCATCAGAGTCTTTTCCAATGAGTCAACTCTTCACATGAGGTGGCCAAAGTACTGGAGTTTCAGCTTTAGGATCAGTCCTTTCAATGTACACCCAGGACTGTTCTTTAGAATGGACTGGTTGGATCTCCTTGCAGTCCAAGGGACTCCCAAGAGTATGTATCTTGGTTAATTAAGATTAATAATGTAGGTTTGATTTACATCATGATACATTACAGATCTTCCTCAGTTTACAATGGGCTTATATCCCAATCAACTCATTGTAAGTTGAAAACGTAAGTTGAAAATTTTAAATGTTTTAAAATGGATTTGAAACATCTCACCTACTAAACATCTTAGCTTTGCCTGGTCTATTTAAAGGTGCTCAGAACACTTACATGAGCCTACAGTTGGGCGAAAGTCATCTAACCCAGAGCCTATTTTATAATAAAATGTTGACTCCGTCATATAATTGATTGAATACTGTTTTCAGTGGGAAACAGCATGCTTGTCCAGGTACAGAAGAGTGACAGCATATGGATTGTTTACCTCGTGGTGGGGAGGGAGCCGCGGCTCCCTGGGCTGTTCGCAGAGGGTCTTACCGCAGATCCCTAGCCTGGGAAAAGATCACAGTTCTAAGTTTTCTACTGACTGTGTGTTGCTTTCACACCATGGGAAAGGTGAGAAATCATAACGCAAGGACCTTCTGTAGTGTCTGTTGCTAAGCGTGCTGGCTCCGGGGTAGGAGTGATCAACATGCTCGGGAACAGTGGAGGAAGGCAGGGAAGGAAGCTGGGCTTTGGCCGCTGCTTGAAGGATCTGCACGTACGTGTAACTGCAGACCCTGGAGTGTGCCCACACTTCAGGAGAGGAGGCCGTCTTTTCTCTAGTAGATGCTGCCCTTAACACATCTGGGATATCTTATGCTCAACAAATGGATTCCCAACAGCAGGGTTTCTCAACCTCAACACCATTCCCATTTTGCCCAGGATACTTCTTTGTCACAGAGACTGTCCTGTGCATTTAAAATGCCTAGCATATCTCTCAATGTCGTAGCAACCCACCTCTTGCCCAACTGTAATGAACAAAAGAATCTCCAAACATTAAAAGTTATACTCAGGCAGGTATAAAGTCATGAAGTCTCTAGGGGTCCAGCCACTGTAAATGGGCTTTCCAGACTTGCTTTATTGAAGCATTGTTATGCATTCTTGAAGAGAGAGAAAGAGAAATTGTATGGATTACTAGGAAGACAGCTCCTAAAGATTCACTATTTTTGTTTTCTTTTGTAATTTGCTAGTACTGGGAAAATGAGAAACACACACACTCTTCACTGTCTATTTCCTAGTGTTTATTACTCATCCAAGATGAACCGATAATACTGCAGCAATATGAAAGTGGTGCCCAAAGCCATTGAATTTGACTTTGAATTAAGCTTTGAAAATATTCTGAGCAACACGTTTAATTAACTAGGATACTTGGTTTCTATTAAATCCACATCAACTAATATTAAAAACATATATATTGAGGCTTAACAGCTTCAGAAGGGCTCAGGATGTAACTGTGATGTGATTCATTTTCCGTGTTCATGAGTTCATTGAGTCTCCAAATTGAGCACTGGGGACGGGTACATTACCACTGATTTAGAAGGAAAGTGAAGAAAATTAAGTCCTGTATAAGTGTTTATATTTCTTTCTTTTTAAAATGTTTATTGGAGCATAGTTGATTTATGATATTGTGTTCATTTTAGGTGTACAGCAAACTGAATCAGTTATACATTTACATATATCCACCCTTTTAAAGATTCTTTTCCCATATAGGTCATTACAGAGTATGCATTGCAGAGTACTGCTACACAGTAGGTCCTCATTAGCTGTTTCATTTACAGTAGTACATGAATGTTAGTCCCCATCTTTCCACTTACCTGCCCACCTTCATGCTCATATTTCTAAGCAGTGTTTATAATGAGCTATAAAGAGGTTGGGGGACCTTGCTTCACCGATGGCAGTATTCTTCCTCCTACCTTAAAATGTTTGGGTTTCAATTCCTTAAGCAGACGCAGAGCAACCAGAGTGATTGAAATGACTGATTGGTCATCCCTTCCCCAACACCCTCTGGCAAAGTTTAGTTGAATATTCGGGATCATCAGTAAGGCTGCCCTAGGTTTGACCAGAGCTTGGAGGGAGCAAAATGGAACAGGATCTAGAAGCAATGGATCCCTGCCCCCACTGAGATGAGGGAGACAAGGCATCATGGGATTTGGGGGATTGCCAGGACTGGGAAGTTGGTGGTGGATGCAGAGAATAGGCCTAAGAAGTTTCATTCGACAAATATTGAGACAGGCTGGGACCTGGAATGCTTTGCTGCAGTGCGTGCACCTGGATAAACATCTCTTCCAGCAACAAAACACAAAGAAACTGTATGGGACTAAAAATAACTGCATGCGTGTGCAGTTGGGGCAAATTATGGACAAAAGATACAAAAAGACCCAAAAACCCAACTTCTAAAGAGCTGGGAGGAAAAACAGGCTGTCCAGAGCAAAAGCAGGGTATGGTACATGGGCCCGCCTTTACCCCATAGAGGGAACCAGATGGCCCGCCTTCAGGGAGCACGGGAGGGAACCTGTTACTTGCTTTCACCTCCTCCCTGATCCCTTTAAAAGGGGCCCCAATAAAGCCTTGTTTGAGTTTTTTTTGTCTGGCCTGTGGCCAATTTCTATTGATTGGGAAGGCCAGGGACCTTGATTGGTATCAGTACAATAGATCTCAGACTATGTAATATGATTCATAAGGTTCCAGTTTTACAAGAGAAACCCTCCTAAGAACAGAATTCTTTAACATTTTGCTTAACCGTGTAACTTTCAAAATCTTACTCATCATACACACTCACATGTTGCCATCAAGTAAATGGTTTCCTGTGTGCTGATTTTTCTGCCCCCTCCCCCAAATATTGTAAGATTCAAAAAGACTGAATTAGAGAAGGGAGCAGAGCCTGTGAAGAAGGGACTTTCAGCCCCCGGAGCCCCCATGAGGTCCCAAGGCTCCCTTGTCGGGAATCCCCTGACTCTGTCCTAAAAATATTTGTGGACTTCTTACTCACCAAGGTGAAGACCACAGTGGATGCTGGGACCTCATTTCTGAGCCCACGCTGGTCACTAAGGCCCCATTTTTTGGCGAGTGCCCAAATGCTTGAACACAAGCTAAGAATGTCAAAATACAGTGAATTAACAAAGCTTTAACACTATTCTCCACATTTGCCCCTCTAGCAGCCCTCTCCCACTCTCCCAGCGGGTGCCTGCCAGGACGCTTCTCTATACCCCAGACCATTCTTCTTTTTTTCTTTTTTGCTGAAATATAGTTGATTCACAGTGTTGTGTTAATTTCTGCTGTGCAACAAAGTGATTCGATTGCACATATTTTGTTGTTCAGCCGCTCAGTCGTGTCTGACTCTTTGTGACTCAATGGACTGGAGCATGCCAGGCTTCCCTGTCCTTCACTGTCTCTGGCAGTTTGCTCAAACTCATGTCCATGGACTCAGTGATGCCATCCAATTATCTCATCCTCTGTCGTCCCCTTCTCCTGCCCTCAATCTTTCTCAGCATCAGGGTCTTTACCAAAGAGTCGACTCTTTGCATCAGGTGGCCAAAATATTGGAGCTTCAGCATCAATCCTTCCAATGAATAATCAGGATTGATTTCCTTTAGAACTGACTGGTTGGATATCCTTGCAGTCCAAGGGACTCTCAAGAGTCTTCTCCAGCACCACAGTTTGAAAGCATCAATTCTTCAGCACTCAGCCTTCTTTACGGTTCAACTATCATATCCATAGATGACTACTGGAAAACCATAGCTTTGACTATCCTATTGAAGACTTTATTTTTAAACAGGAAAAAAAATACCAAGTAGCTCGAGATACTCTGAGTCAATTCTGTCATGTTGTGATTGCTATTGTTCTGGATTGATTAAAAATTTGATACTAAAATGGAAATATCCTTATTAAGGCGATTTGGGGGACATTTCACAAGAAATCCTAAAAACTCCATTTGGAAAAGACAATTCTGACTTTCAAGGTCCATGAAATAGGAAATATATATCGTGGCCCAAACATTGTGGATTTCACAATTTTGTGTGTCAATGGATAGGTGAAAAGACATTCGGAAGGAAAGATTAAAAGAGAAAAAACCAACTACAACTTGCAACTTTTAGAAGAGTGTTCGCAATCAAATTTGCTCTAAATTGTGTAGCTCATTGACATGTAACTTCTGAGCATAAGTAGAGGGAGGAAGGGCAGGAAGTTGATGCTAAAAATCCTCTGTGTGATCATTAGCCTTATTAGCACTTAGTAGCCTGGACCTCATGGTGTCACCGCATTTAATTCTCACCACAACCTTCTTGGTTGTGTCATTTATTAATTGTTTTGCAGATGAAAGAAGTAACAGATATAAAACAGTTAAATAGCTTACCCAGCATCAATCAGTTTATAAATGACCATCAATCTTGAAATAAGCTGCAACCACAGATAGTTTGCCTTCATTTTACATGCAACTTGGACAGTCAGTAGAATGGATGGAAAATGCAAATTTCTTCTGAGGCGTTCCACTTACGGTTTTTATAAGGGAAACACTGTGTCACAGATTGGGTGACCAGTCTCATTATTAGTGGGCAAACATCAGAAGTATCTCCATCTTGACTAATGAATGTGGGTGAGAAATGAGGAACTGTCAGCTTCTCAACATGATTCCTAGCAGAATTCTTCACTAACCTGTCAATAAACTCAGTACTAAACATCTTCGTTGTTTTAGAAATGAAGTTAATGGTATGACTTCTTCCTCCAGGACATGGTGGCCCTTTGCATTGTTGGAGGCTGGATTCTGAATTTTGAGATCTCCTTCTAGCCAATTGTGCTTTATTTTTTATTTCTTACAAAAAATAACTTCAATAATTTATTGAGTAATTGAAAGTTACAATCAATCGTACTTTCAAACATTTGTTTCATAAATTATCTCCATGTCCTGTGCTGGGCTGAGCTGAGTCGCTTCAGTCGTGTCCGACTCTTTTCGACCCCGTGGACTGTAGCCCACCAGGCTCCTCTGTCCATGGGATTCTCCAGGCAAGAATACTGGAGTGGGTTGCCATGCCCTCCTCCAGGGGATCTTCCTGACCCAGGGATCAAACCTGTGTCTTCCATAACTCCTGCATTGCAGGCAGATTCTTTACTGCTGAGCCACCAGGAAAGTACAATTTCCCAGTGCTTTTGGTGATAATGTTAGCGATTTGATTTTGTCACGCTGGAATGTTTCCAAAGAGCCACTGGTGCTTTAAAAATTTGTAGAGATGTGGATGGACCTAGAATCTGTCATACAGAGTGAAGTAAGTCAGAAAGTAAAACAAATACAGTGAATTAATCAGTATTTGTGGAACCTAGAAAAAAAAATGGCGCAGATAAACCTATTTGCAAGGCAGGACTAGAAACACAGATATAGAGAACAGATGTGCAGAGACAGCGGCAGGGAAAGGGTTGTGTGTGGTGAATGGGAGATTAGGATTGGCATATATGCAATACCACATGTAAAATGGATAGCTCATGGGAGCCTGCTGGATAGCTCAGGGAGCTCAGCTTGGTGCTCTGTGATGACCTAGAGGGGTGGATGGGTGGGGAGGAAGGGAGGTCCAAGAGGGAAGGGATGTACGTATATGCAAAGCTATCTGATTCACTTCATTGCACAGTAGAAGCTGACATTGTAAAGCAACTATATACCAGCAAACTTTTTAAATGCCCCTTTCCTGGTGCTTGTAGAGTTTACCAAGATTTTCTCATGTATTAACTCATTCAATTTTGGTGACAACCCTAAGGCACACGGAAACCATTTTGTTTTTCAGATTTGTGAATGGAGATTCAAAGAAGTTTAGTAATTTGCAGAATCATACGAACAGTAAAGACACAGAACTTGAACTCATGTCTTTTGACCTTTGTTGTTGGGTTCCGCCCTGTATTTATCCATCCAATGCCTTGGGTCCCCAAATACTACAGGGAGATTGGGATCCAGACACGGTGCTTTGCCCAGTACCTTATACACACCCTTTAAGAAGACCTGAGGTGGGCACACATGTGATGGTGCCAAGTTTATCAGTAAACCCTGCAATCTAGCCCTTCCCTCACCATGCCTGAGCCTTCCTCTACTCAGAGTCAAATTAAATAACTAAAACTATCTGATACCACTTTCTCTAGTTTGTCAACAGAAATCCATCCTGCCTGAGAAACACGAATTCAAGTATTTCCTTTTGACTTTTCATCAGGAGGGGTTGACTACCCTGGGGATACAGAATTCTGTCTCCTACTCCTCAAATCTGCCTGTCTATATACATATTTATTGTTAGAACTTAAAACATATTTGCTCCCAGGGACTTTCCTGGAAATCCAGTGGTTAAGACTTTAGCTTCCAGTATAGGGGTTACAGGTTTGACCCCTGATCCAGGAGCTAAAATCCCACGTGTCTCAGGGCCAAAAAACCAAAACACAGAACAGAAGCAATATTGTAACAAAGTCAATAAAGACTTTAACAATGGTCCACATCAAGAACAGTATTCTGAAAAAAAATTGCTCCTTGATAGGCCTCTCTCTACTAAGCCTGTTATATCAAGAATGTATGTGAATTTCTAGAGAATAAGCCAAGGACTTTGTGTTCAACCTCTGCACTGAAAAGTAGCCTCCCCATTAAATAGCAGATCCTTCATCTCAGAGGTTGAATAGTCCAGCTCTTCAAAAAGACTTCCAGCTGGTTACCTGTAAGGGGCTGGAATAAAGGCTGGTCCCAGAATATCTACTGGCTTGAGGCCACGATATATTTTTGTTTGATATTGAATGGGAAGCTTTTCACGTGTTCTCTGTTCCTCCCCCAGGGACCTTTGGTCCTGTAGACCCAGGCACGTGAGCCTGGGAGCCTCTGGCCGGAGTGCTCTGCGTAGTGACCCCACTGAACTTCTATCTTGTCATCATCAGTTCTGGGAGGGGAGGGACTCCTGCTTGGAATCCTTTGTCCAAAGAGAAAAACACACAAGACCAAAGGCTGTCTTCTTACGTTGCTTTCCGATTGCAAACTCTTCTGAAAAAGGGCAGCAAGAATAGGAAAGAGCCATGCCTTCTGGGCAGGGAAGTGGGTTTGCCTGTCTCCCCACCACCTCTGCAGGACTGTCCCCTCTGACCCTGCACAGCTGCACACCTGTCACCTCTCTTCATCCTTCTTCCACGGCTAATTCTCCTCTTCTCCCTCCTGTGTCCCTAACGTTAGACTCTCTCACCATTCAGGCTTTTAATCTCTGCCCAGTTTTAACTCTCTTTTTCTCAGAGAAGTATTGAGGTAGAAATAGTGCTCTGTCCTTTCCCAAGCATGCACCTTTTCACTGGTGTCTTATTTATAAAAAGATAATAAGAATTGGGATGATCCGTGATGCAGAATTTTGCTGTTAGTGCTTGCTGCTCACTTGTCCATGTCGACCTGGCATTTGCTTTGTCCTGTGCTTAGCTGTATCCAACTCTTTGCGACCCCATGGACCATACCCGGCCAGGCTCCTTTGTCCATGGGGATTCTCCAGGCAAGAATACTGGAGTGGGGGATTTTCTCCCCAAGAATACTGGGATTTCCCACCCCTCAAGAGTACTGAGATTTTCCCAGCCCAACCCAGGGCTCAAATCCAGGTCTCCTGCATTGCAGGCAAATTCTTTTCCAACTTAGCCACCGAAGTACAGTAGCACTGTTTGAATAAATAGCATGTGCAACTTTTAAAATATTTATTTGGCTGCATTTGGGTCTTTACCATCTGAGCCGCAGGAACCATAATGAAGGGCTTTCCCGGTGGTGCTAGTGGTAAAGAACCCACCTGCCAGTGCAGGCGATGTAAGAGATGTGGGTTCAATCCCTGGGTTAGGCAGTTCCTTTGGAATAGGATATGGCTACCCACTCCAATATTCTTGCCTGGAGCAATCCCATGAACACTGGAGTCTAACAGACTACAGTCCATGAGGTTGCCAAGAGTTGCAAGTGATTTAGCAGGCAACCACAATGATGTGTTTGTCTACGGAGATAACATCAAACTCTGTATGTCTAAACCCTGATCTCCTATGTCAGCTCCAATGTCTTAAGCTGACTACTTTCCTGACATTTTTTTGGATGTGTTGGGTCTTTGTTGGGGCTTGCAGTTTCTTCCCTGTGGCATGGGATTCTCCGTGGTAAGGGCAGGCTTCTCTAATGTGGCTGAGTGGAGCTTAGTTGCTTCTGCTGTATGTGGGATCTTAGTTTTCCCACTAGGGATTGAACCTGCTCCCCCTGCACTGGAAGGCAGGTTCTTAACCACGGGGCCACCAGGGAAGCCCCTCTCTGACATTTTGATTGTATATTACACTTTCATTATTAATTGTCGCTAAGGGAATAGCCATAATCCCTCATCTCACAGATGTTCCAAGGGACCAAGTAGTGGGTTTGTTCTGATACCAAAGACTGATGCAGCCAGTGAAGAAAGAAGAGTTAATCACCTCTGGAGAAAGAGAAGGACCAAGACCCAAGCTCAAATCCATCCCAAACTGGCTTCCATCGCTAAGGGACCTGATTCAGTTGGGACCAGAGGGTTGAGTGGCAGCAGTTCTTAGCATCAGGAAGACGATATTACTATTAAATCAGGTTGGTAAATCCAGAGGAGGCAGAATGAGCCAGAAGCAAGATGTAGCCCTGTGGTAAAAGGATAAAAGGTAACAGGGACATGGCAAAGGGTCATTGAAGTGAATGGTCTCAGAAATGAGACCTCGTAGAGCCAATCAGACCTGGAATAGAAACATCAAATTCTGATTCTAGATCACCTGACCACTCGGGTGGCTATGAGACGTGGAGAATGTAGGTCAGGGCTGTGAGAACAGCAGACAAGGGCAACGTCTCCCCTCTGGAGAGAGGGGGCTTGTGTGCAGCTTGAGTTTCTGGGTTCTTGGTGCTGAGTCTGCAAGAGAAGGCCTTTGTGCCGTTGGCCACAGAGGGTGAGAGCAGGTGAGCAGTGACCAGTGGATGTGCCATCTGCTTGAACTGAAATTTTCCCAGCTTCCCATGGGGACGTCACATTCTCAGACATCTCGTCTGAAGGTTTCTGCTAGGTCTGACTTTCCACCCTCTGCTTCCTCGTAGGTAAGCCATCATTAAGTCCAAACAGCCACACCTCCAGCCTATGCTAGCACCCTTGCTACCCGCTCCAAGCCTAAACTGTGCTGTTTCACTTCATCCATCATCCGCCTAACAGTTTCCCTCCAGGCTCTCTTCCATCAGTCTATCCTTTTTCCATCTAAAAATTGATATATTTTAATCATAACACTCCCCTCTATGACTCAGCATTATTTCCTGGGTAAAGTTCAAATCCTTTCAACTCAGCTTTCAAACCATTCCACAAGCTGGTCCCCAGGAAGTGTTCTCACTTGATCTCTTGCTCAGTCTTAACAAAATCATGGCCATCAAGTTAGCCCAGCCACAGGCAGAACTCCTGGTAATTTTCATCCTACAGCTTCTTCACGTGCTGCACCCATGACTCAGACACTGCTTCCAACCGTACTATCCTGCACTGTTGCTCCCACCTCACTACTAAGATCCTGCTCACCTCTTCTCAGGACGTCCATTAACCTCCCAGTTTGCAAAGAACTTTCCTAGCATTTACCGTCTCTTCCACCATTCTGCTTCTTTTCGTATCTGCTTGTCTAGCTAACTGTCCACGCTTCTCAGACAGCATCCTGGTGGTTAGGCATTCCTGGGGATCCCAGCCTGTGTTTGTCTGTTTGTACCAGAGGATCTACCTCCACAGCAGATAAGCAAGAGATATTTCCTCAATAAATGCTCTCCTTTTTCATACTGATGTCTGCAAATGGATATGGCTGTTCTATTGGATATAGGCAATAGCGTGATCCTGTCTATTTTTGCTATACACAGGACAGCACTCTGAACTGCTTTCCTTCCGGTGGGAATGGACTTGTATGGACCCATTTACACAGGAGGTGTCCCCAGTAACGAATAAAATGGATTTGTGAGATGGTCCCCCAAGGCTACCATATCTCAAAAGAGGTTTTTGCTTCTATGGAACTAACAAGGCAGAGTGGACTTTGAACCCGCTTTAAAAGAATGCGTTAACCGTCAGAGGCATATGGGCTCTGATCTACTTCAGCTTGGTGCAGTTATTTTTAATAATGAGAATAACTTATAGATATGAGCCCATGATTGTGGACAATCATGCCCACAGACACATTCACTATAAGCCAACACGCCCATCTCCCCTTCTAGCTTATTCTTATTTTATTATATCCCACTTATATAGAAGTGGCCAGAACACTCCAATAGACCTTTGAGGTAGGTTGTTTTAGGGTGAAAGCTAAACCACCAAGTATTTGAAGGAGGAAAATAACACATTTTTTTTCTGTGTCTTAATTTTGAACAAATTAAGCAGTTAAACAAAGACAGACAGGTGCCAAATTTCACCTTTTTACTGATATACATATGGGCATTTTGTCTTCCTAATATTTTAGCTGAAATCGGGCAAACTCTTACATCTGGGATGGCCTTGCTGAACCAGGACAGCCCTCGGTACCTGGGGCCACTTGGGTACCTAGCTGCCTTGCCAGGGCAGAGACCACCACTGTAAAACGTTAACGTTCGTAGTGGAATATGGAGGAGATGAAATAAACAGATAATTTATTCTTCTCCAAGTGTCTGATCAGATTTGCCACTCTCCCTCCCTGAGGCAGAGTAAGCCAAGGAGTATGATGGAGCCAGGAATGCTATATTCCCTAAGCTTTCCCTCGTGGAAGGAAACAGCAGGTGTGGAAATGAAACACTGTACTCCAAGGACATGCTTGTGCCAGCGCCGGGCTCCAAGTTTCAGAAGACTTTTAAGTTACTACTTCCTCATCTCTCTAATTTGTTACTCACCTAAGCAAGGTCGGAGAGCAACAGTCAATCTAGGACCAGCAGTTTCAAGAGAAAAGCCAGGCTAGCTTCCAAAAATTGGGACTAGATAAAAACAAATGAGCCAATTGGTCTATTCTAAATTCCGGAGAAGAGCTTATGGAAACATATGGAACTAGCTCAACACGACCACCTGGATTTTGAACCCTATAGCAGGACTGTGCACATGCATAGAAAGCAGCAGGGGTTTGACAAGCACTCGTTTTGTGGGACCCTCTGTGTCAGCCCCAGGCTGCGACTTGATGCCAAGCAAGAATTCTAAGTCTGTCTAAAGGCTAAAGCTTCTTGCGTTCATTTGCGGAACTAGGAAATCCCAGCATGGATAACACACTCTGATTTGTTTCTTATCCAATCTCTGCTTGTTTGTTTTTGATTGTATGTCTCTAGATCCTGGAATGAATGGGGTCCTTCCTATTGTTAGAGATCAAGCCCATCTTAAGTACCAACTGTTGTGCTGAGGATTTATTGATACTATATCAACTCATCTAATCTTCACAAGAAAACTCATGAAAAACGGACAATTCCCAACAGAGCATCACAAAAGAATTTCCCCATAGTCACAGAGCTACTATAGGCTGAAGTTAGGATTTGACTCAAAGTTTTGCTGGTTCCAAGGGGCTGGTCGTTCAGTCCCAGCCTGCTATTAATCTAATGAATGGGACTTCCCTGATGGTCCAGTGGTTAAGAATCTGGCTTGCAGGGCAGGAAACTTGGGTTCCATTCCTGGTCGGGGAACTAAGATCTCTCATGCCTCGGGACAACTAGGCCTGCGTGCCACAGCTAGAGAGTCCATGCACCACAGTGAAAGGCCCCACGTGATGCAGTGAAGATCCCACGTGCCACAATTAGGACCCAGTGCAGTCAGGTAAATACATATTTAAATATATATATATGTGTATATATATATATATATATATATATAGTTTGTTTGTTTTTTTAATTTAATGAATGATCCAGAGCTGGGCACTTCTTGCTAAAGTCCTATTTGTTTAGCAGTGAGGTCACTGTGAACCCCACCCATGACCCGCCAACAGTGTTGATCCAGCTGGAGCTGATCCTTTTCTCAGCACTTACCTAGGACTTCTTTCCACTCTCCCTAGGCCCCTTCTCCCCAAGCAGGGCCTCAGAAGGCCTGTCCCCTCCCTGCCTTTTCTCCTGGCCCATAGCAACTCTTTTCTCAGTGTGTTTCTTGCTAAATATGCCTCTTTTGTATAAATAAAATATAATTTGAAGTTGTTCTCCCTCTCAAAAAAAAATTGTTTATCTATAAACTGCCTGCCTCACTGAGCTATTGTGAGAAATAAAGGAGATTATTTATGTGAAGCTGTTATGCAAATTGTTAACAAAAAAAAAAAAAGCACAGGAGTAGAAAGGATTCGAAGTATTTCCTTCCTGATCTGAACCTCGGGGGAGAGGATCAGAGTGACACACTCATCAGAGCCTGAGCTTTGTTCCCTTGGACCTCGTCGCCTGCTCCTGTTTGTCCCAGTTTCTGCCAGCTCCCTGTGTCCCAGGATTCTCTTCTTCTGTTTCTTCCCTCCAGTTGGCAAAGCAGGGGTGGGGGAAGGCTTGGCATTTGACAAATGTTTGACAGGTGGAGGGAGTAAGGGAAGGCAAAGATTGCAAATGAACAAATGATTTTCACTTTTTGGTAGAAAGCTGGCAATGTGGGCAGAGGGATGTCAGACTGGAAAATAACTCAGGGAGATACGACTCCCTGGGTAGCGAATTCATCGACCTCGTGTGGATAAATCAAATACGAAATCACTCCTGACGTGGGTGTTGGTCAGATTCCTCCTATGCACACCTTTCTCTTGGCTTCTGGGTGCATTTCCTTGGATGAATTCCTTTTCCAGTTGGGCCTTAAATAATATGTCTCTGAGCAGGAAAGCTCAGGAGAGAAATAATTCACTTCAATAGGGGAAAAAAATCACACGTGCTAATTAATATTAAAATGCCAGGAAATTCAACAACAAATCCCCACTGAGTTGCATCAGGGGAGAAATGTCATCCGGAAACTGGAAACTCTCTTGGAAGGTCAGGGAGTGAAAGTAAGTGAAGGGGCTGTGAGGTGGGTGGCAGGGGGACTTCCTAGCAGGGTGACCCAACTGCCAAGAAGGGACTAGAGGGTGGACACTGTCAACTACACACTGGCCCTTGCCACCTACCTTGGTCGTGTTTGCCTGCTCAGTAGCTTAGTCGTGTGTGACTCTGTGAAACCCCTATGGACTGTAGCCCACCAGGCAAGAATTTCCCAAACAAGAATACTGAAGTGGGTTGCTATTTCCTATGCCAAGGGATCTTCTCCACCTAGGGATCGGACCTGAGTCTCCTATGTCTCCTGCACTGGCAGGCACATTCTTTACCACTGAGCCGCCAAGGAAGCCGGCCATCTACCTCTAGAAGGGTTAAATCTAACTCTGCTGCTGCTGCCGCTGCTGCTGCTAAGTCGCTTCAGTCGTGTCCGACTCTGTGCGACCCCATAGATGGCAGCCCACCAGGCTCCCCTAGTCCCTGGGATTCTCCAGGCAAGAACACTGGAGTGGGCTGCCATTTCCTTCTCCAATGCATGAAAGTGAAAAGTGAAAGTGACGTCGCTCAGTTGTGTCTGACTTTTAGCGACCCCATGGACTGCAGCCCACCAGGCTCCTCCGCCCATGGGATTTTCCAGGCAATGGTACTGGAGTGGGGCTCCATTGCCTTCTCCGAATCTAACTCTACAAGGATTAAATCAGGGAACCCTGCAGCAGCTGACTTGCAACACCCCCTGAAAGGAGTTCAGGATGGAGATCAGGAATGAGGCACTCTGTGCTCTGGGGAAAACTGGCATAACCGGTCTGAAAACAGATACTTTCAGGAGCTGATTTTATAAGTCCAGTTCTTACATCTCCTTATATCTAGAAAAAACACTAAGCTCCTTCACGATGACATCTGCTCCTCATGGCTAACAGTAATTCTTACAAGACTAGCAGAAACAATCTGCAAAAAAATAAATAAATAAAATATGTGCTTGATTCCATGTAGCCCCCCTTCACTAAAATCACATATATACTGACCTTCCCCCTACCTCTTTGGAGCAGTTTCTCAGAGCTATCTGAAATGCTGTCTCTCGGGCTATAGTCCTCATTTTGCCCTAATTAAATGTAACTTAAAACTCTCACATTGCGCATTATTTCAAAGTCAGCAAAACCTTGAAACAAGAGAGCCCCTAAATACCTGAACTTGAGTTTCCTGCTTGCCGGGTGGGATGAAAGCTGTGAGTCTAAATTAAACTGATTTTTTAATTAAAAACAACAACAACAACAATATTCTTTGCACACCTGTCTTTGAGAACTGCGATCCGTACTCATTACACAATCACACAGGAAATCAGAAAGGTCTCACCATGATTTTAAAAGGGAAATGAACCTATATGAGCATAGTCATATTTTCCAATATGAAAAGGAAATCTGTTTTTATATAAATGAAGGATAGGATAGAGAACGGGAGCTTTAAGATTGAAAATTCTCAAATATGGCTCATAAACAAGACAAGGACTGAGGGCAGCTGCTCTGGGCTTTTTTCCCAGATTCTCAGATTTCTTCATTTGGTTAGCAGGATCCAATTTTGTGCGTTTACTGCGTTCATCCAGGGTTTTCTCACTCGGGGTCTGGCAGCCTAATGGAGCGGAAAGACCTCTGGGGGGCAGCAGAGAGACCCAGGTTCTATGAGATGCATCAGCTCAGGGGCCATTGGCAAGATACTGGGTCCTTCACATTCCTCCTCAGTAAATAAAAGGATGGGGCTCATTTACTCTACTCTCAAGCAACTACACTTTATGGGGGCCGGGCGAACAGCCACCCAGCTGGAGGAATATTTCTTCACTGGCATTGTTTAGAATTATTGGTGCCTGGCTAATAAAAAGAAGACTATTATTTTTATATTTTGAAGTTCTTTCCAAAAAATGCTCCCCTTACTGGCCTACTCCATCAGTGGGAGGCTCAGACCCCTCCCTCTGTTCCTTCTTGGTACCCTCTGCTTGGAAGTCTTTTTCAGTCCCTGTGAATCTAAGATTTTATTTTATTTTTTTCCTGATCAACATGGAAAGGTTATCTTCTGCTTCTCCCCATTATTTTCTGGCTGGGCTTGGAGAGATAACAAACCAGGACTGTGCTGGGTTACCAGCAAAGACACAAGATAGCAAACTGGCATGGAAAAAGGCAGGCATCAGCCTGCCAAATGGTGAGTGTTATTGAAAGATGTAAAATACCTCATGACTTTCATAATGTGGAGAAATGGCTTGACACAAACTCTAACTGCCAGCCAAACAGAGGCAGTGACAGCTGATCCATTAGGCCTTCTTAGTTTCCAGGCATGAAGGTTCTTGTTGGTCCCCTGTGGCTTATTCAAAACCTGGCCTGAAGTATTAATTTGCAACCTGCTAAGAGCTCTGTGAACTTGGATAAATACAGATAAATATAAGACAACTCTTTTTAAAATGCTCTTTCCCTTGTTCTGCTGATTTCCCTCCAGTGGGTATAGTATTTCCAAAGAGCTCTGAAGTCACTTCTTCCACTGCATGGGCAGGACTTCATACTAGCCCTGCCAGTATGGAAAACCCCCGAGCGCTTGCGGGCAGCACCGTTTGAGCTGCAGACGGTGAGGCTGCAGAGAAGAAGGAGGGAAATGGTTCAAGGAAAGGAAACCTCGGAAGTGAGCATCTCACGTCAATGATGACCCCTTTTCTCTGGCCCACTCCACCTTTGAAAGTGAAGTGAAAGTATTAGTCACTCAGTCCTACCCGGCTCTTGAGACCCCAGGGTCTATAGCCTGTAAGACTCCTCTGTCCATGGAATTCTCCAGGCAAGAATACTGAAGTGGGTTGCCATTCCCATCTCCAGGAGATCTTCCCCACCCAGGGATCAAACCTGAGTCTCCTGCATTGCAGGCAGATTCTTTACCACTGACCCACTAGGGAAACCATTCCCAGTCTTTGGAGATTATCTGCTCAAGGTTCATGGTTTACAGAGGGAAAAGGGAGAAACGTAGAAGAATGAGCAGGGAAAATAAAAACTAAAATCCATCCTAGCTGTTCTTTTCTCCTCCCCCTTTCAGTTTTGGGTATTTCAGCATCTTGGCTTCGGGGACTCATTTGTCTCCCAGGTAAATCTTAACTCATCCCTTCTTTTTTATTCCGAAGTTTTTACAGTTTTCAATTCAGTTCAGTCACTCAGTCGTGTCTGACTCTTTGCAGCCCCATGGACTGCAGCATGCCAGGTTTCCCTGCCCATCACCAACTCCCGGAGCTTGCTCAAACTCAAGTCCATCGAATCGGTGATGCCATCCAACCATCTCATCCTCTATCATCCCCTTCTCCTCCTGCCTTCAATCTTTCCCAGCATAATTCGGTGTGTCCCTTCCACCCTGCTCCACAAGGAGAACACTGATCTAATTCAGTTTCTCATTTTATAGATGGTCGAGGATCAGACAGAATAAGTAGACTGTGATGCTCTTTATTTAGTAATCAGGCAGGAACTAGAATACCAGCTCACTATATTTTATTAATTTTTTTTTTCTGTTCTTTGGGCTCTCAAGGCAGCACCAGCTCTGGGGTCTACCACCCCTGGCCCCTGCCAGGCTTAATTACCAGCTGGTGTTTCTAGTGACGGCAGCCAACATGGGTGTGTTTCAGTTGTAGGGGGCTGCCTGGACCTAGGGCCAGTAAGGAAACGCTCCTCAAATCCTGGGCGGCTTTTGTGCAGGAAGCAGAGGTGTTTGCAGCTGGAGTTAAACGGAAAGCCCCCTCTTCTGTCTTGGGAGACCCTCAGTGCTGGAAACTTTGGACCCTGAATCCTGCCAGGCTGAACAGGTTAGAAAGGCACAGCTCCAGGCCTTTGAGAGAGAGTGGCGGAGCAGGAATTCAGAGATGAAGTGGTAACTTTCCTGAAATGAGCTGTCTTTATTTTTTACCTGTTTTCCTTTCATCTGTTTCATGCGGGAATACCTGCGAAAGCAGAGGGCCCAGGCAAGAGAAATTTGGCCCCTGCTCTAACGATTTTAAGCTCAGCAGACCAATCCAAAAATGCAATGGAGTTGCATTTTAAAGGAGAAGAGATTTACCCAAACGAAGAGGAGATCTTAGATCTGACTGAGCAATGCACTCAAAGTAGATGGATTTCCTGCTAATCCTCTGGATCCTCCCCACCCTGGGAGACAGGGAAGGCAGCTTTCTGAGTGAATCATTGTCGTTGTGGAGGTTCCCATAGCCTGAAAGGTAGCGTGAGTTCTTGGAAAACCAAGATTTTGGAGGAAAGCCTGAGATGAGAGCAGGGTGTGAACACGGGGTGGGGCAGGGTGATGAGGTGTAGCAGGGCTGGAAACTCACTCTTGTGTACTTTGCATCTTTTGCCTGTGGCTCCAATAGGCTCTGAATTATCTCAGAAGTCCTCTGGTCTGCAATTTAATGGGAGAGGTCAGCAATTTAATGGGAGAGGTTCTTCAAATGGTGATGCACAGCCCACGTGGAGCCCCCTAAATTTTTCATACAACCTGCAAGCTAAGAAAAGTTTCTACAAATTTACAAGGTTAAAAAATATCAGCAGAAGAATAGCGTTTTGTGAAAGTTATATGAAATCCAAATCTCTGTCTTCACTGACAAAGTGCAGTTGAGCACAGGCTCACTCATTAATATGTGTACTGTGAAAGTGAAGTCGCTCAGTCTTGTCCGACTCTTTGTGACCACATGGACTGTAGCCTACCAGGCTCCTCTATCCGTGGGAGTTTCCAGGCAATAGTACTGGAGTGGGTTGCCATTTCCTTCTCCAGGGGGGATCTTCCCGACCCAGGGATCAAACCTAGGTCTCCTGCATTGCAGACAGACACTTTACCTTCTGAGCCATCAGGGAAGTCCCGAATAAGGGCTATCTCCAGGCTTCCTAGGTGGCGCTAGTGGTGAAGACTCTGCCTGCCAATGGGAGACTTGGGTTTGACCCATGAATCAGGAAGATCCCCTAGAGGAGGGCCTGGCAACCCACTGCAGAATTCTGGCCTGGAGAATCCCAGGGACAGAGGAGCCCCATGGGTGGGCTACAGCTCATAGGGTCACAAAAACAGACACAACTGAAATGACTTAACACACACAGGGCTATTTCCATGCTACTGAAGCAGGACCCTCTGACCCACAAAGCCCAGGATACTTATTATCTGGCCCTTTAGAGAAAAAAAAAAAAAATGTTTTCTGGCCTCTGATACAGGGGCTGAAATAAAGACAGCAGTCATGGGGATTGCCTGGTGGTCCAGTGGTTAAGAATCCCATCTTGCAATGCAGGGGACGCAGGTTCGATCCCTGGCTGGGCAACCAAGATTCCACATGCCTCAGGGCAACTAAGCCCGTAGCTATGACTAGCCAGTTCATGCACCACAAGGAAAGGTCCTACAAGATGAAATGAAGATCCTGCGGGCCGCCAGGAAGACCCTATGCAGCCAAAGGGATTTGTAAAGTCACAGTGGAGAAAGGTTTGTCTCCATTCCTCTGAGATGAGTTGGAGGAAGGCATTTGCCTCCCTGGTAAAACCCTCCCATCCAGTTCTCTGTGTGTTCTTTCTTGTCACCAAGGTCAACCTCTGATTGGCACATCCCTTCCACCTGACACAGGATGACGCCAGTTTTTACAACAGAAACAATCGAAGGCTTTTCTTGAGCAGGAAGACTGGGCGCTCAGTCCCAATGTCAGGAAACAGCCCAACCTTCATATGTTCTTAGCAGACAGGCAGTGACTTGGGGTATTGCTTTGGGCATGATCATGTTTTATTGTGGGAGGGAATCGTGTGTTTAACTTTCAATACATATTTGTTGAACTGTTGTCGGGCCTAATGAACTGTCAGTTTTGAATCTGGAGGACAACCTCTGGATTCCAACACTTGTTTGCCCTTCCAAACTTTCCACTGGCACAACCCTTGAATCTAGAGACATGGAAGTTGGTGGATGGTCTCGCTTTGAGCAACAAACAGAAAGATTTGAGGTACAATATCTTGGCTGTGCAGACACCAAGGAGGCTTTCATTTCTCCCCCTGTGTCCCTGTCTGAGCCACGTGGGCTTTTGTCAACCACAAGCGAAGGCCACTCCCCCAAAGTGTAGCTGCTGGGTCTGTGGTGGCCCTGCCCTTTGGTTTTCCTGTTCTCCCACCCACACCTGCATCCCTCAGCCAGACCCTCTTCCTGGGAATTAGTCTCTTTCTCAGCACACCCTCTCTGAGACTCAAACCCCCAGCAGGGGCCAACAAAAGAAGGAAACAAATGGGCGTGTTTTACACTTTGGAAGACTGTAATAACCTGGAGGAGGTGGGACCAACAATGGGAGGAAACCCATGGGGGACTGTAGTCTTTCATTTTCTGTTTCTTGAGAAGGGAAAGAACTGGAATATTTTAGTTTTACACAAATAAATTCACCTTCCCACTGTCAGATAACGGTAACGTGTGAGCAGATGAATCTCACTTTCTGCAAAGACGGAAACTTCCCGTGTCTGCATTCAGAGGCCGCTGAACACTTGAAATGTGTCTTGTCCCAATGGTGAACCACATTTTAAGTTTATTTTGTTTTAGTTACTTTGTAGCTGCATGTGGCTAGTGGCTACTGTATTGAACAGTACAGGTCTAAGGGGTGCCCATGAGACAAATAAATGCCAGCCACCAGAAATTTGACTAAGGCTTCCAAACCCCAATATAGCCTTCTGCTTGAAATCTAACATGCAAATTCAAACAAGTAAAAGCAGGGGAGCTAGGAAATTCCATTCTTTTTGAGGGCAAGTAATAGACCCCACTAGCTCTTGTCCCAATTAAGGATGAGTAACAATAAAAAGAAAACAAACATTGGACCCAAAAATACATTTTGAGGTATCAAAGAGCAAACCTATATTTTT
Source organism: Ovis canadensis (assembly GCF_042477335.2). NCBI lineage: Eukaryota > Metazoa > Chordata > Mammalia > Artiodactyla > Bovidae > Ovis > Ovis canadensis. Next base: position 51,166,234 of record NC_091270.1, read on the forward strand.
CATCTTCTAATGCAGGAAACAAAAAAATCTCTTTTGAAATCTATTGCTTAATGTTGCTTAAATTCTCCATAATGCCCAAGAGTAGGAACACTCTATAAAAGGAAAATTGAAAGATTAGCTATTGAGACAACAAATTGAGATGGAAAAATAGGTAGTTGAAAATCAGAAAGAGATTTTTTTAAAAAGTTGTTAGATGAAAGAAGGAAAGATTATAGACAATTGAAATGCAATCATAGAATTGCCATCTGCATCAGAAGTCCCAAAAGACAGAATCAATACTGTAAAAATCGAAAGAGCAATCTGGAAGACGCATTTCCAAAGCTCCACTTGCCTGTGGATTTTAAGAATGCAAAGAGATGCAAACCACTAAAGTTAAGAGGAACAAATGGAACAGAAGCAATAAGCAAACATATAATCAGAGAAAAACATTCATAAACGTACAGACAGACTCAAGGCACAGATTGATAGAGGTCATTAAGTGAAAGCTGGCAAAATAAGTGCAAACAAGCCAAAAGGCAGGAAGAGTTAGTCAACAATTCTAAGGGTTTTCAGACAAAGCTATTGTCACCGAGTCCAGCCTCTGTCTGCTTGCCACATGACAGGCCAATAATCAGGAGATGAGGTCTTGAGGCAAGGAATAGTGACTTTATTCAGAGAGCTGGGCATCCCAGAAGCTGGTATGAGGTATCCAGACAAGGAACAGTGACTTTATTCAGAGAGTTTGGAGTCCCGGAATCTGGTGGACTGGAGTCCTAGAGTACCATCTATTCAGAGTCTGGGTGCTAGTTTCTTTAATAGAACAGAGAGGGGGAGGAGGTGAGGATGTAAAGTAGAAAGACTATAAGTCTTGAAAAAAAAAAATCCCTTGGCTTGGCCAGCCTTGGGGAGAAGTTGTATCAGTTTCTTTTATCTTTCAGCCATTCACAGGTGCTCAGGGTCAGAAAGTCTCCCTGTGAACTGAACAACACCAAACTGAACAACGGCAATTTAGTTTAACATTCAGGCAAAGGGGCAGGGTTCCTCCCAGGCAGCCCATTATTTGGGCTTAAAGCTATAAACAGCATCACTGTAGTAATTATAGTATTAATAACAAAAGCAATGGTCATCAAAGGTTAAAGCAAAAGGAAACCGATCCAACGTGGAGTCAGATTTTGTTCTTGTCTGTTACACTATCTCTTCACCTAACCTCCCCTAAAGCGGATGATACAAGAGAGAACGAATTTACTATTTCTATAAGATACCTTAGTATCACACTTGACAGTCAACTGTGTACACACACACTGTAGCTACAGAGCTTTCATTCACGTGCAGTCTTTTACTGGATTTTTATAGAATAGCATCAATTCTTAAACTAATGAAAATATTTTAAAATAATTTAATAAAGTGATGAGACATTAATATGTTTGAAAGAATGTCCATTTCTTCCTCAATATTCAATGTTCCATCCATAAAATAATTTTTTTCTTTTCTACCATATGGACACTATTGGGAATTTCCTGGTGGTGCAGTGGTTAGGACTCTGAGCATCCACTGCCAGGGACTGGGTTTGATCCCTGGTCAGGGAACTAAGATCCCACAAGCCATGTAGCCAAAAAAATAAAATGAAATAAAACATGAAGATATTGCCTCTCCAGCGTTTCTTTCACAGATTTATTCAAGGTAATTACATTTTGAACCCTTCATAAAACTACATTTCTAACAATACTCAGAAATTGGTCCAAAATAGGCTATAATTTTTCACAGTTATATCTTTTATGACTATTAAAACTGTTACATTTTAATGGTTCGTGATAAAACTAGATCCAAAGATTCTTAAGGTCAAACTCTTCTTTTTAATCTTGCTTAGTGTCCATACCGTAGTTTGCAGCATAGTAGGAACTTAATAATTATTTCAATGTACCCTAACAACCTGTACCTTTGATGAACTGCTGCACTGTAATACATCGAATTTTGTTTGTTTTCAAAGACCTCTTTTCTGGAAATCTTCCTGAGTGTGTAAGTTCCATGCCAGCATCCCTGAGATGGCAGGAATGTTGCAGCACTGTTTCAAGCTGCGTCTGGGATTTGCCCACAGACTTTCATCTCACAGACCCCTTCCTCACCCTCAGAGCGCAGGAATGTGTGAGCCGCAGCCTGGCCAGTCCTCCCCAAGACTGTTTATAGAAATACCCCGCGGGGAGGAGTTCTCTTCCTGCCCATCTGACACTGGCCACCTCCCCCCTCATCCCCATGGAGAGAGCAATTCTGAATGGGCAGCAAGCAGAGAAGGATCCAGATACAGGCAGCTGGGACCCAGGGGAGGGTGGTCCCTGCAGCCTGGGCCTGCGGCTTCCCTGGGCCTCTGGGTGCTACCCTGGAATTTTGTCTTCTAAGTCTTTTTCGCTCATGTGGATTTGAATTAGATTCCTAATTAAATTCCTACCTCCCAGGTGCCTCAGTGGTGAAGTATCTGCCTGCCAATGCCGGAGCCGGAGATGTGGATTTGACCCCTGGGTCGGGAAGCTCCCCTGGAGGAGGAAATGGTAACCCACTCCAGAATTCTTGCCGGGAAAATTCTATAGGCAGAGGAGCCTGAGGGGGCCATGGTCCATGGGGTCCCAAAAAGTCAGACACCACTGAGCATGCAGGTACTCTTACCACCTGCCACGGGAAGAGAGCTGACTGATAATTACAGGAATAAAGGAAAATTTAAAAAAACCACACACACACATACACACACACCTGAACCTTGAACAATGTGGGGGTTAGGGGTGCAGTAGAAAAGCCAGGTGTAACTTTTGTACTTGTGACTTATGTATCCAGGGTTCCTCTGCCTCTGGGGATTCAACCAACCACAGGTACCTTAGTTGGTATTTACTGAACAAAATCTGTGTATAAGCGGACCTGGCAGTTGGAACCTATGTTGTTTGACAGTATACATATATTTATATTTTTAGACATTTTGTTAGTTAGAAAGAGGTTCCTATTATGACAGTTGTTTAATTCACCACTGAACTCTGTTCTGCTAAGCAGCTACCATTGCCCTCTCATATTGTTTTAGACTTGTATGTTTGCATACATATCCCTGTTGTTGATTTATTTCTGTGTAGCAAGTTATCCCGGTACTAAGTTGCTTGAAATGATCGTTTCATCTGGCAATATGATGGGTCAAGAATTCAGACAGGGCTGCACGGATGGTTTGCTGCACACGATGTCCCTGGGGTCACCTGATAGCAGGCAGCTGGCGACTGGTCTGGTCCAGCAAGGCCAGAGAGTCTCAGGCACACATCTGCACTATGTGGGGGTAACTGAAAGGCAGGGCTCAGCCAGGCGCTTTATCCAGCGCATGCAACCTCCTGTTCTCCCTGCAGTCTGCTCAGCAGAGTCAGACTTCCTGCATGGTGACCCAGGGCTCCGCGAGAGAAAGGACCCGGAAACCGCCGATCTCTGAGGACTGGACTCAAATCTGGCACCTCATCACTTCTGCCATATTCTCATTGCCAATACCAGCCCAGACTCCAAAAGAAGAACAGTGTCAAAGAATCTGTGGCTTATTTTGTACCTACTACTCTGAGAGCAAGAAATGTGCCTTATGGATCTTTGCATCCCGAGGTCAAAAATCAGGCCAGAAGCACAAGGACAAAGTTAGAGAAAGACAGTCATCTGGAATCTTAAAAATATCCTTGGACAGCTGTACCAGTCCTGGACAGCCCACCTCTCAGCTTCTTGATACATGAAAACACAAACCAACAAAAACTATGTGTTTAAACTCTTGCTAATACAAAATCAGACTGGACTAATATTCCTCCTCTCCATGAGGTCTCAAAACACAGCTGCGTAGCCTTCACAGTGGGGCTTCCTTGGAGGGACAAAGAGGATGGGGCGATTGTGACTTAAACCATGTTGATTTCTCTAAAGCCATATTAAGAGGAATTGACGTTTTTGCATCAAGAAGTAAGGAAATACAGACTTTGAGATGGTCCAGTGGTTAAGACTCTGCCTTCCAATGAAGGGGGTGCAGGTTTGATCCCTACTCAGCGAGCTAAGATCTCATATACCTCCCAGCCAAAAGACTAAAACATAAGACAAAAACAATATTGTAACAAATTCAATAAGGACTTTAAAAATAGTCCACATCAAAAAAGAATCTTAAAAAAAAAGAATTAAGGAAATAATAGCCTTGAATATATGCTTAGAAAAACTTAAAGGTAACCATTACAGAATTTAAATTTTATTTAAATTACAAGTGAGTAGGGGAAAGGAAATACTGTCCATATAATTCAGAGAACACAAAGGAAACACATAAAATGCAAAGCAAAGTGATTTCAGACTGACTTTTTTGAAAAGTCAAAATATGTAATGGTTTAATTCTCCTGGTAAGATACATAATCAAAGATTAAAGAAATAAAGCAAAACAAACAAAAACACAAGCCCAGTTAGCAGTATATTTTTGACAAGAGACACATCTAGATAAATGACACAGAAACCTGTCAGGGCTGATGGGTGGGATGAGGTAGGGTGAGCAGAAACAAAACAGGTTTATGAAAAATAAAAGTAGGAATAAGGGGGCAGCCTTAACAATGTACCCAGTGTTCAGTCGTGTCCGACTCTTTGTGACCGTGTGGGCTGTAGCCCACCAGGCTCCTCTGTCCATGGGATTTCTCAGGCAAGAATATGGAGTGGGTTGCTGTTTCCTTCTCCAGGGAATCTTCCAGACTCAGCCATCAAACCCGACTTTCCTGTGTCTCCCACATTGCAGGCAGATTCTTTATCTGCTGAGCCATCGAGGAAGCCCAATCTTCACAATAGACAATAAACTATAAAATATTAACCCAGATAAGGAAGGTTAGTTCATAATGTTAGAAATCAGTTCAGTTCAGTTTAGTTGCTCAGTCGTGTCCGACTCTTTGTAACCCCATGAATCGCAGCACGCCAGGCCTCCCCGTCCATCACCATCTCCCGGAGCTCACTCAAACTCACGTCCATCGAGTCGGTGATTCCATCCAGCCATCTCATCCTCTGTCATCCCCTTTTCCTCCTGCCCCCTATCCCTCCCAGCATCAGAGTCTTTTCCAATGAGCCAACTCTTTGCATGAGGTGGCCAAAGTACTGGAGTTTCAGCTTTAGCATCATTCCTTCCAAAGAACACCTAGGGCTGATCTCCTTTAGAATGGACTGGTTGGATCTCCTTGCATACAAACCATGATAAATATATAATAGCTGTGACACTTATAGCCAAAACCATTTTGAAATACTTTGGGTAAAAAGGTAGTGCTAAGCACACTTACAAATAGTATCTTATGGAATCGTCATCACCGTACTTTAAAATAGGTATTATTATATCTACTTGACAGATAAGGAAATCTAAGGGTCCAATCTTAGGTAAGAGTACAGGGGTGAAGATTTTCAAGTGCAAATAACAGATGTAAATTTAAAAAAGTGGAAAGAACTGGGGTCATTCTTTGAAATCTGCCCCAAACAGAGGGATTGGCAGGAGTAAAGGCAAGAGCTGGCCTTCTTTCCGATGCCTGGTAAGGCATATGCCCTCCTCTCCTCCAGACCCCACACTGGAGAGGGTAGCAGAGATGACCAGGAAGCCTGAGAGGCCCACAGGAGGAGGGCTTAACTGAGGATGGAGGGGTGGAGGGCACTGCTGTTCTGACCTCCTGGCCTCTGGCTGGTTGCCGGGCTCAGGTAAATGCAAGACTGAAGGTTTTAAGGACATATGCTATACCTGTTGGAGGGACCCTGGCCCCAGAGTGGACGGCCTTGCTCACTCTTTAAACATCTAGGAAATAGCTCAGGGGTTGTTTATTGCTTGTTACTCCTCAGTTATGGATGTTCTTCTGCTTATAAGCTATCAAATAATAATGTCCATCACAAGCACAGCTATAGTCCAGAACAAAAGGGCATCCATCCGGGTTGCTATTAAAAGAAGCCTCCGGCTATTCATACACTGTAGCCCAGCCATTGTCTTGGATCGGTTGTTTGGCTGGTTTGGTTATATTTGGACTTTGCACTGAAATGTCTTACAGACATCATTAAGTTCAACAAGTCCAGTGACTCATTCGAGGAGAAGGTATTGAAAACACCAGTAAGATGAGGCAGTGGGTTAGACACGGGGAGAAAAGTAAAGATAATGCATGAATAAATTAAAAGTGGATTTAAAAAATATTTATGTACTTAGGCTTCTCCGGGTCTTAATTGCGGCTCATGGGTCTTTGTGTCATGCGCATGGATCCCTGACCGAGGATCGAACTCGGGCTTCCCGCATTGAGGGCGCTGCGTCTTACTCACAGAGTCTTATTTTCTTCCCTGGACCACCAGAGGAGTCCCTAACAGTGGGCTTTTTAAAATGACGAATACTGCGTGTCCTTGTGTTTGTGAAAATGAGTCATTGGACTGTCACAAGGATTCTGAAAGAGCTCATTGTGTGTCAGTGATAACCTGGCAACATGGGGAGAAGTGATTGACCACCAGCACCATTGGCCTTCATGGGGTCATCTCAGGACACTGACAGGGTCATGGAGAAGCAGGGCAGATGGGGGAGGGGACCTCAGAACAACGCGTGTGGGAGCCCCATCCCTGTGGTCCACTGGTTTAAGGCCGATGGAAACTAACTAGTTCTCCTGGGGAATTCATCAGGGAAAAAGTCCCTATTCATGTCCAGTTATGAAGGGTGGTCTCCCCCTTTTTGTTGGGCATATACCTGAGGCTGCAGGTTAAGCCTCTCATTATCAGTTAGGGATTACAAGCGATTCAGAGCCTCCTAGAGTCTGGGTTTCTCTTTGGGGCTTGTTTTCAGAGTTCTCAAAGCCAGGGTGCACAAGGGCTTCGGGGGGCCCGACTTGGCAAAGAGTGAGGCTCTGATCTGGAGTCTCTGCTGCTTCCGCCCTAGTTGTCATTTAAGGAGTGGTCACGCCGCCCAGCCTTGCTAAGTTGCTAAGTAGTGTCTGACTCTTTGTGACCCCATGGACTATAGCCTGCCAGGCTCCCCTGTCCATGGAATTCTCCAAACAAGAGTACTGGAGTGGGTTGCCATTCCCTTTTCCAGGGAATCTTCCTGACCCAGGATTGAACCAGCATCTCTTACATCTTCTGCGTTGGCGGGCAGGTCTTTTAACACTAGTGCCACCTGGGAAGCCCAGGTTCGGCCCTAATTCTGCCCCTGGTCAGCTAGGACTTCAGGTGAGTTCTCTACCTTTTTTGCCTCATTTCACTCAGTTGGGCTGGTACACAGTCCAAGTTCTACAGATATAAGGGTGAAGAGATGTCACAAGACCTGGTTTCAGAGAAGGATGCTGCACCTGCTACGTGAACACATGTCTGCCAATAAGCCTCCCCTTCCCTCTGATTCATTTTTTAAATTAATTTTTGTATGAGCATAGAGGCTCCATGGTAAAGAATTTACCTGCCAATTCAGGAGCATGCATGCTAAGCTGCTTCAGTCATGTCTGACTCTTTGCAACCTCATGGACTATAGCCCACCAGGCTCCTCTGTCCATGGGATTCTCCAGGCAAGAATATTGGAGCGGGTTGCCATTTCCTTATCCAGGAGATCTTCCCAACTCAGGGATCGATCCCAAGTCTCCTGTGTCTCCTGCATTGGCAGGTGGGTTCTTTACCACTAGTACCACCTGGGGGTTCAATCCCTGGGTCAGGAAAATCCTCTGGAGAAGGAAATAGTGACCCACTCCAGTATTCTTGCCTGGGAAATCCTATGGACAGAGGAGCCTGGCAGGCTACAGTCCAAGGGATGGTAAAAGAGTCCGTCAGGACTTAGCGACTGAACAACAACGTGAGTATGGCTGGTTTACAATGTTGCATTAGTTTCTGCTGTACAGAAAAGTGAATCAGCCTCTTTTTTGGATTTCCTTCCCATTCAGGTCACCACAGAGTATTGAGAAGAGTTCCCTGTACTACAGAGTAGGTTCTCATTAGTTCTCTATTTTACATTAATGCATAGTATCAGTAGTGTATATACATCGATCCCAGTCTCCTAATTCATTCACTACTCCCCATGGTGCCCATACTCTGCATCTCTAGCTCTGCTTTGCAAATAAGTTAATCTATACCATTTTTCTGGATTCCATGTGCTCAGGTGCTCCGTTGTGTCCGACTCCTTGCAACCCCATGGACTGTAGCCCACCAGTCTCCTCTCTCTGTGGAATTCTCCAGGCAAGAATACTGGAGTGGGTTGCCATTTCCTTCTCCAGGGGCTCCTCCTGATCCAGTAACCAAACCTGCATCTCCTGTGTCTCCTGCATTGACAGGCAGGCTCTTCACCACTGAGTCACCTGGGATTCCACATGTATCTGGAATCCCATTAATAGACGGCACTGTTTTTCTCTTTCTGACTTACTTCACTCTAAATGACAGAGTCTCAGTCCATCCACGAAGAGACTCTGACCAAAGTCAACAGGCACGGTTTAGCCGTTTAACCAAGGTGTTAGCCATGGTTTTATTAATTACGTCTCACCATCTTCCTTCTGCATCCCATGTATGAGGGTTTTCCCGATTCCAAGATGACGATCACTCCATGAGCACGGGGGTGCAAATAACTTGTTTTTTGCCATTAGCCTCTCACAGAAGTCATTTCAGCTTACTTGTAGAAGAGGATTAATGAGGTCTATCTAATCTTCTTTTCCCAAAGTTACTATATTTAACAGACTATCCTCATTGCAAGAGCCCATGGATGATCTATAGCTTTCTGCAAATGTGTAAAGGGCTAACTCCACATGCTCCACCCCACAGAGTGACTTGACTCCATCTATTTCCCCAGATTTGGGGTGAGGTGGAAGATTTTCACAAGGAAAGGATGCAGATAGTCCCCCCAGGGAGTTAAAGCTGTAACCCTTATCGGTGGCTTGAACCGGCCTGGAATACTTCACACACTACCAGAGTGAAGGAACATGACAAGTTTTGTGTGTGTGTATGTGTTTGTGTGACCAGCAGAACACCTTGATCTTTCATCAGATGGAAAGCCTTCTGTGTATGTGTTTGAGAGCATCACGTTCCTCTAACACAGCTCTGTTGGTCCCTCGGTACAATAAGCAGTTACATGTCTCTAGGTATATTGATTTAAACACCAATTATGTAATTAGCAAAATGCAGTCTAATTAGAGCTTTAAGTCCGTGACAGTTAAACACAGCTTTCTCCTTAACCTGTGCGAGCGTGTCTGTCCTGTATTTTTAGCTTCTGAAACACACTGAAATAAGCCCTACAACAGCACAGACTGTTATCCACATAGCAGGTTTATCTGTAGATGCTAATTTGCGAGTGGACAAAAGACCCTAAGTTAGCACTACAGGGGACCGTTATGCACTAGTCCCCCTCTGCTGTCTTAATTCCTGGACGCGGTCCCTTGCTAGGGTGACGCTTACCAATGGCCTGGTGTCCACCGAAGCAAGACCTGCCTCGTCCACATCCCTTGGCTTCTGAGCACCGTGGCTAAGCTGACCGCCCCCCTGAAACGGGCTGGTGGAGAAATCTGGCCATTTACTGTGTTCCCAGAAGCTGTGGGCAGAGGTCCTTGACATCCTAGGAGCAGAACTGCAGAGGAACACGTAGAGAAACCTGAAATAAGTCTGGAGTGGCATCCTACCCTCTCTCTGGTTGATGGCATGGATGCGCTGGGAAGCTGGGTCCCCTCCGTGCGGCACTGCCCTGGGCTCCGCTGGCCTGCTCTCTGCGTCCTGCCTGTGGGCACTTCCCCTGGGGTTCTTGGCTTCACGCTTTGTTCTGCCTTTGACTTTGCATCATCTCCACGTCCATGTCCTCTCTTGGCTCTCAGGCCGGCCTGGGGCTCCTGCTCAGTGTGGGCCAGCAGGAGGAGGAGAAGGCCCTGCATGGCCAGCTGAGCGAGCCAGGGCCAACCCCAGACAGCTCATCAGTGTTGCCTGGACAATTGATGTGCTTTTCACCTGATGGCTGGGAGCCAGCCCCCTTCTTTCCAGCCTCTCCCTGGCAGCTTCTGACGGGCCGCTTGGTCTTTGCCACAAATCTGTGTTCCTGCCCTGTCACTGGATATGGACGCTTTTCCAAACGACACCCGAGTTTGCACGATTGTCTGAAAATTGCGTGATGTCCAGCTGAGCAAGTCTTTCTGTCTGAGCGCTGGCTGGCTGTCTGGTCAGTCTTTTGGGTCTCTGCCCCGGTTTAGCTGCTTCCTCAGCGAGGCCGACACAGAGCACCGGGTCCCTGGGTGCCTGCCATGGAACGGGCCTGAGATGTGACAGGGTGGGCATGCCCCGGGAGGGTTCCCTCGCAGGCCAGCAGTGGTCTGCGGCCAGGTAATTCCCTCCTCGTCTCCTTTTCTAAAAGGGCTTATGTGAAGACGGTGTGCTCCCCAGGGGCAGAAAGCCATGAGCAGGGTGAGCCGTCCCTCTCGGTTTGTTTTGCAGAGAAGGGGCAGCGGGAGGCGGGAGCGGACTCCCTTTCCTGTTCTAACACCAACACTGCCAGAGAACAGGACGCAGCGTGGGCTGGGATGGACTTCCAGCCTGCACTGGATGAGCAAGAACGCAGAAGGCCTCTCCAGGACTTTCCGGGTTGGTGGCAGACCTGGAATGAACACAGCGACGCCTGCACTGCTATAGGCCTTGTGGCTGAGGTGCCTCAGGGAATGACCCAGGGCACTGTGCAAACTATGGACCTGTCCCTGCGTAGCTGACCCCGAGAAAGCTCCATTTTCAATGCCTCCTCTTTAGCCTAGTATCAAATGGCTAAAGAAACTTCTGAAAATTCACATTCCCCTTTCCTTCTGAAGCCCTGATTTTTTTTTAGCTTTTCATTTCATGTTGGAATATAGCTGATTAACGATGAGATAGTTTCAAGTGCACAGCAAAGCGACCAAGCCATACAGACACTGTGTCCATCGTCCAAATCCGTCTCCCATCCAGGCTGACACATAACAGTGAGCTGAGTTCCCTGTGAAAGCTTTGGTTATGTGTCAGTTTTTTTTTTTTTTAATTGTTGTTGTTTTGTTGTTTTTTCTCTCTTTTTGGAGATGGGGTTTTGGCATGTGGGATCGTGGTTCCCAGACCGGGATTTGAACCCATCCCCCCAACAGCGGAAGTATGGAGTTTTAACCGTTGGGAGGGATATCCCTCTTAAGCCTTGATTTTTGCCTGAATTCTATTTTCCCATCCCTGTGCTTTTCCTCCCCTGTCCGAAGACCTAGAACTTAGCTACAGCCTTTTTGCAGGAGCCAGACCTTCCCTCTCCCTCTCCTCTCTCAGCCCAGGAAGCAGAAACCAATACAGTGTTTTAATCTTCCTGGGGAACATCATTATCATTTGATATGCCAATGTGCTAGTGGGCAGTTTGCCAGTCTTGTCATTTTGGAAGCAAATTGGCTTAAGTAATCACCTAAAGCATCCTCTTCCCTGGGACTTTTTCTTCCCCCTACATAGGAGACAGCACCTGTCATTTCTGACTGTGAGGAACGGAGGAAAAAGCTCTTCTCATAAGTGATACAAGGGGGTTGTTTGAAGCCTTTGCCGGCCTTCCGTTTAAATAAAGCTCTCTCTCTCTTCTTCTTTTTTTTAAAGTAAAAATTCCCTGCACGCTCAGTGTTGTCAAATATTCAATTTAAACTCTCCCTGTTATTTACATCCTCCATCCTAACAACCATGATTACACAAGAAAATGTTGTCCCTGCGGAGAGCATTCCAGCCACGTGGGTCGGGTGTTATTACCCTAGCGATTCTTGTCTCGCATGGGCTGGGTTCCAAAGCCTGGACCCCATTGTTCCCTTTGTCCCTTCCAGCACCCAGAGGCGTTCTCTATGGCAGCAGACAGCGATGATTTCCATCTCCCAATAATCAGCCCTGCTTCCAAGGGGATGGAGCTGGGAGAGCCAGAACCTGGAAGCCGCTGGGCGCTGTGCCCCGGCGGTGGACAGCCCCCCTGCCCTCTCTCCCTGCCTCCCTGCCGCTCTCGATGGATGGATGGATGCGAGGAGATGAATGTGAGGAATGAGCATCCTGCCTCTTCTGTTTCTCAGACAGAGGTTTTCTAGGTCGCCTAAAACCAGGTGCCGGATGCCGCTTCCTTCCTTCCCCAAGGCTCTGCCTGCCAGGCTGCTGTCTCCTTCTGACTCAGGCCCAGGGGCAGTAACAGAACATTGTGTGACCCTGGCAGGTGGTCGTGGGCTGACTCTTGAAAATGACGATGGGGGCCGCACACCTGAGAGTTCGATGACAGCGAGGCTGCAGAATAGTCTACAGACCCTCACCCTGGCTGGGTGCTGCCTTGCCACGTTTCCTCCTACTGCCCGTAAGATCCACATTGATCTGAGCTCGGAGTCAACGCTCTTTCCTCCGTCATCGCTGAATTGTTTGACCTATGTAGGTAGGTGAGCAAGCAAGGGGACCTGCTGTTTGTTCTTGCCCCCCCCCCCCCAGGCCCCACCACCCCCGCTGAAGCAGGGGTCCCAGTAAAGCCTTGCCTGAAAGACAAAGATGAAAGTGCTTCCTCCCTGTCATCTGAGACCTGGGATGCCTTGGACAATTGCAGGATCTTGAAAATATAGAAGCTGTGAGTGGGAGCCGTGTTGTCAAAGAGGTGAATGGTGATAACACCGAGGCATTCTCCTGTCACTGCTGAGTGCGAGGAGTGAAATGCCAGAATCCCCTCTGGACGTCTTTTTTTTTCAGGGGTGGGGTTGATTGTGTAATGTTGTGGGCAAAGTAATTGCAAACTTCATTTGGGATGCAGGTGGCATCCAGTGTTAGCCTCCTGTGATCTGCTCATATAAATTTTTCTGAGTTGCTTTAATTCACATTCCTGAACCCCCAAATAACCTTACTGTGGGAGGTATTACTTCATCACAGCGTACCACAGTAAAACGCATCATCACTTTCTTTATTATTCCATCGACTTCCTATTTTACATGGTAACTGAGACCGTCTTGTCCATAACTACCCTCCTGTTTTATCTGAGAAATCTGGGCTTAGAGAGAAGAAATTGTCTTGCCTTATAAAAACCCCAATTTCTCTTTTGACAGAGCCTGGTTAAAATTCCTACATTTCCTACATTTCAACTCCCTTCTGGCACCTCGATGCCTCCTAATTCATAGAGCTTCAAACTAAAGTCATGATCATTTCTGTTAAGTATTTAGCCTCAGATCATTGAACCAGTGAAACCAAATATATTTTTAAAAAATGTGTGCAAACTATAGCCATGCATGGCTCCTTTCCCAACCCCCCCACCCCATTGTCAGGATTATCACTGCCCCATTCGCTGATGGTGAGAAGAAAAGCAGGAAGAGGGCTGCAAGCTAAAGATGGTCGGTGCAGAGAACAAACCAAGAGAGGAGGACCCCATCTTCAACGGAGGGGTCAGTAGTTCACGTCATCAAAATTGAGGGAGCTGGTGAAATCAACACAACCTCGATGTCAGAATCAGGCTCCAGGAATGAGGATCGAGGAGAGGAGTCAGCAGCTGGCCACGTGTCTAGGACTGTCTAGAGAGATGGAAGCCTGATATTGTCAGGATATTTACTTTGAAAAGCTCAAGTCCATCAGGCTCTAGGTAGAAGGCTACCATACACACCCAAACCTCACTGATTGCCAAGCAGTGCTCTCACTAGCTCGAGGACTGGGTCAGATGGGACCCCTAAACCCACTGTGCCCCGAACAAGCCTGGGCAGATGTAAGCCAGCTCCAGCCCTGCGAGAATGCACTCATTTCCCAGTGATGAGGATGCCGCCCATGTTTCTCCAGCATGCGCGGTCTGATTCTGAACCAGAGGGAGGATTTCTGGGAAAAAGTATAGGGAATTTTAGCCAGCTAATAATGAAAATTTAGGGTGCCAAGGGGCAGACATATTTAGAGAGCTGGGTCCTTTGATCTTGTGTCCACGTGTAGTCAGCTTCCTGGAGTTGGGGGCTCATGCACGTGTCGTGATTGATGCAGTGGGTTAGACTCAAGCGCACAAAGTTTACGATTCAGCAATGTCTGCCTGACATTTATTACCACTCAGACTGGCAGTCATAAATCCAGCTTCATTGTTACAGTCAAATGACTCCTCTCATGAGACAAAGGAACAAAGGGGAATAATCCACAGCTGTGCTATTCATCCTTTGTCATATCAGAAAAAAAAAAAAAAGGGGAAAAAAAGTTTAGAAATGAATAGGTCATGTTGTAACAGATTCATATTTATGAACAAGCACGCATGTATTCTATAGACAAATGCTATATAAAAACATCTGCCAAACTCAGCTCCACCTATGAAAATAATGTTGAGTAGGCGGCTGTCTCAGCTCTCTGTATTAGAGTCAAACCTATCACAAGCACTTCTTGCTAGCTGCAAGTGTGGGTTCTGGAAACAAGGGAAAGCCCAACAGGCAGGCAGAGCTATTGACATAGATGCTTGTGGGGACAGGTGGCTAGTAAAGATGCTTGAGCCTGGGGTTGGGAGGTGGGGGAGGCATTCGGAGACAGATAAAGGTGCCTCTTGGGAATTCATACTGGCAGCTTCCGGAAAGCTTTAATCTTTGCTCTTCTGGGAAGCTATTTCCTGTTGGAGTTATACTATATAGCATCCTTCTATATAGGTTCTAAATCATCATGTATTTTTAAAAACAAGAATGATCAAAATGAAAAAGAGGAGCAAGATCCTCTTAATGGCCTCTTCCAACTCTTACACTGAATGGTTCTATTTTCCATCAAACAATTATGAGCTAGTTGGATGGTAGAAAAGAGGGGAGAAGAAGAAATGCATAAAGCTAATTGGATTAAATTTTATAATTCTTTAATAAAAGTCTCACTGAGTGTGTGAACTCAGTCGTTTCCTTCTCCAGGGGAGCTTCTGACCCCCGGAGAGAATCTGTTTCTTAGTCTCCTGCATTGGCAGGAAGGTTCTTTACCACTAGCGCCACCTAAAGTATTACTCATCGCACCTTAAATAGTGAGAAACTGAAGCTCGGAAAACTCCCATAACTTGCCCAAGATCATAGAGCAATAAAACGGCAGAACCATGCTCTAAATTCAGGTTATTTTTAACTCCTCCATCATTTCCTTTATAGTATCCCCTTGGTTTGGAACTTTTTATTCAGTAAATAATTATTAAATTGATATAAGCACAGAATCCATACAACTCTTTTAGTCTTTGCTATAGACTGGATTGCCAGGGTTTGAGAAAAAAAAAGGTAAATAGGTTTTGGTTTTTACCTCCTGCTGCTACTGCTAAGTCACTTCAGTCATGTCTGACTCTGTGCAACCCCATAGACAGCAGCCCACCAGGCTCCCCCATCCCTGGGATTCTCCAGGCAAGAACACTGGAGTGGGTTGCCATTTCCTTCTCCAATGCATGAAAGTGAAAAGTGAAAGTGAAGTCACTCAGTTGTGTCCGACTCTTCGGATCCCATGGACTGCAGCCCACCAGGCTCTTCCGCCCATGGGATTTTCCAGGCAAGAGTACTGGAGTGAGGTGCCATTGCCTTCTCCATTTTACCTCCTAGAGGTACCCATCTCTATTCTCAGAGAATAGCGCTTTGATGAAAGAAGAGTGATTGCAGAGTAAAGCTGGTTTGTTTTCTTCAAATCCTAGCAATAAGCCAGATAACATCAGATATTTCCTAGAAGTAGGAATTGTACTCTGTCTTGACAACACATGCAGAGATCAGGCTTTAGAGTAACCAAGACATGTGTTACTGGATGAGGACTGAGTCTATATCCACCCAGAGAGAAGCTTACCACTCACCTGGGAAGATGGGCAGGTTCTGAACTAGTGAGCGACTGAAATTGAAAAAACTAGTTCATTTGCATCTCAATGCCATCAAAGAAGTAAATGGCTGGCAGAATCCCCCAGGTGGAACACTCAGGTTATTATAAACCTCCATGGGTAGATTGTAAAGCATTCCAGAATAGTGTTCATCACAATTAAACTCTCTACAACTAAAGGACACTGAGAGATGGTAGCTTATATAAAGAAGTAGGAGATGAGCTTGTAATTGACTTTAAAATAAGTGGTAAAGAACAAGATAATGAAGACAGAGCCTTTAAAAAAGATACCACGTCAGAAGTAGAAACTTGTTGGCTTTTAAAAAATGTGTCTCCAAAATGCCAAGTATTCTCCATGCCCCGACTATATTTCCTTGTTGTTAATTACTTTAACAGCAACATGCTCTAGTTAAGCAAGAGGGCTGGAGAAAAGGACACACCATGGAAAAGTTCTGAATACATGGTCCTCGTAGCCAATCAACAGGAAAGCTTCAAAGGAGATCTCACGAGAGAAAGGAAGAATGAACGTGGGAGAAAAAGGGAAGGAAAACTCAAACTATTTATGAATGCTCCTCCAACTAACTGTGGACACCTGGAGGCCAGAGGATGTCTTTTCTCTCATGGGTGTGATCTTCCAAAGGCTTTGACAGTTCTAAGAGTTGCTGTAGACAGACTTCCATGTCGTATGACTGTCCTTCTTTCCATTAGTCTCAAGCTCTACCAAAGAGATGATTTTTTAAAAGCTTTTTATTTTATAATGAAGTATAGTTGATTCACAATACTGCATTAGTTTCAGGTGTACAGAAAAGTGATTCAGTTATACATACACACGTGTCTATTATTTTCCAAGTTCTTTTTCCTTTTGTTACATAATATTGAACAGAGTTCCCTGTGCTACACAGTAGGTCCTTGTTGGTTATCCATTTTATATTAAAAAAAAATTGATGTGGAATCTAGAAAAATGTGAAGAGATGAACCTTTTGGCAAAGCAGAAATAGAGATACAGATGTAGAAAACAAATGGATGACGCACCAAGGGGGAAGGGGGAGGCAGGATGAATTGAAAGGCTGGGTTTAGACACTATAGGTATAAAATAGTCAGCTAATGAGAACCTACCCTACAGCACAGAGACTTCTACTCAACGCTCTGTGGTGACCTCAATGGGAAGGAAATCCACAAACAAGGGGATATATGTATGTGTATAGCTGATCCGCTTTGCTGTACAGCAGAAACTAACACCACATTGTGTTAGCAACTACACTCACAACAAATTTTTATTAAAAGAGAGATGATCTTTTTGACAAAAGAGAAAACCATCCTTACTACCTTGCTTACACATATGCAGCATTGATGATCTTCTTGGAATTCATATCAGGGGAGCCAATCTCATCTTTCCATTCTTGAGCTTCTTCGGACTATTTACAGCCAGAGTAGTGAATTGATGGGACACAAGGTCGACCCAACATGGCGGCTCTTTGGAGTCTGAACGGTAAAACCGCCGGTACTGCTGCTGTTAGGGATACCAGTTAACACTCGGTCCAGCTGTGAAGACAATACCCAGCGACATGTGAAGACAGTGACGGCCTGATGCTCAAGTAGAACGCCTGGCCCCTGAGTTGGCCACTGCAAGGAAACTTTGCTTGCCCATCGTTTGTGGCTTTATAGTCAGACTTTTAATCTTTTTTAAATTCAGGTAGAAAAATGCACTGAATTCTCAGAATAGCAAGGATGCAATAGGGGAATCCATTATTATGAACAGCAATTTCACTTTTCCCCTTTAATTAAAAAAAAGTGAATAAATTTACAGCCAAATGCACTACACTGTCCATTTCTTCAACGTTGTGAGACTGAATCAGCCCTTGCTGACCCTGGTGCCCACTTGGGGAATGAGAGAACTTGAGAGTGGACTTCAAACAACCTCTGCTGACGAGTCAGTTTGGCACAGAAGGATACTTCCAGTGTTCTTCACAATGTAACATGTTCATGATATTTGGAGGTAGGGGGACAGAGAATATTTTTTTTTTTCCTTCACTCATATAATTTGAAGAGTATAGAATGTGGTTTTTAAAGGTCAGAATGAATTGCCAACAAAGTTGAGGCATTTGAAATTAACAAATAAAACTGCTCCTCAGAATGGTGACTAAGGAGCAATTAATCATGTGGGGATAATGGCAACTGAGTAGACCCAGCAGGAAAATTTCTTTTTAACTAGTTGCCATAGAGCCTTCAAATGGCATTACTGAGAAACTGTTTGGTTTTAATTCCTTTCCTTTCTCTTAGGCTATATCCTTTTCTAAGAAAAAACAACCAATGTGCACCATTTTTCTAGAAAAAGAGAAGGCAAGGCAGATGCTCCCCCGCCCAGACTCTTGCAGACGTTCAGGAGTAGATGGACCGGCCATGACTCTTCCCTAACTCAGCATGGGGAAGAATCAGGATTACATTATGTAGGCATAACCTTCACCTTATTCTAATTAATTTTTAAATATAAATCACTGGCTATTTTGAGCATTTTTTTCATTATACAAAAATCAATTTTATTTCATTAGCAACAAAACAAAAAAAGTGAAATTTAAGAAGATGTCATATAAATCAAAATTTTTAAAAAGTGTAGTTTAGTCACCAAGTCCTGTCCGACTCTTGGTGACCACATGGACTGTAGCCCTCCAGGTTCCTCTGTCCATGGGGTTTCCCAGGCAAGAATACTGGAGTGAGTGGGTTGCCATTTCCTTCTCCAAGCATTTAACCTATTATAACACAGGGACTTCCCTGGTGGTCCAGTGGTTAAGACTCTGGGCTTCCGTTACGGGGGGCACGGGTTCCATCCCTGGTCAAGGAACTAAGATCCCACAAGCAGTACAGCAAGGCCAAAACAGAAAAGAAAAAAAAATCTGTTATAATGCAAAATGACTTAATATACTCTTTAAAATCAGTGTTGACCTCCCCTCCTTCCTACCTTGGAGAACACCTGCTTTAAAATCTGCTTAAGGAAGCATTTTGTGTTTGCTTCTAGGTGCTTTGTGTTTCCATATGGACTACATTTGCCGGATTTGAGTTAGATATCCTGAGTCCATGGGCTTCCCAGGTGGCGCTAGTGGTAAAGAACCTGCCTGCCAATGCAGGAGACATAAGAGATTCAGGTTTGATCCCTGGGTGGGAAGATCTCCTGAAGAAGGGAATGGCAACCCACTCCAGTATTCTTGCCTGAAGAATCCCATGGACAGAGGAGCCTGGTAGGCTACAGTCCACGGGGTCACAAAGAGTCAGATCGGACTGAAGCGACATAGCACACACCCTTAGTCCATATGCTGAGACTCTCAGAATTTCATTTCACATCAAAATATTTATACATGAAATTTCAAATCAAATTTATCAACATGAAGATAACAACAAAATAACCAGATAGTCAGACATGTATATCTTTAAGTAGAAAGCTCAGGCAGCATTTAACCCAGAAATTTGTATTTGTGAGCACTTGACATGTATTAATTAGCTAATCCACACCACAAACCTATGAAGTGGTTCAGCATGACTTTAGGATGAATACATTAGGTAAGACGCCAAAGAAGAAAAAAAAGTTCCATCCCCAAAATAGTATGCTGATAGGAACCTTCTTATTCCGGTCATGAAAGAACAGTCATCAGTTCTTTGTATGAGCTGATCAAACAAAGATTATGTAGCTCAGATGGAAGACAGAAAGAGTAGTGATTTTATTAACTGACCATTTTATTGGTGCCGTTTAGTCGCTAAGTCATGTCCAACTCTTTGTGACCCTATGGACTGTAGCCTGTCGGGCTCCTCTGTCCGTGGTTTCTCAGGCAAGAAGAATACTGGAGTGGGTTGCCGTTCCCTTCCCCAGGGATCTTCCTGACCCAGGGACTGAACCCATATCCCCTGCATTGACAGGTGGATTCTTTACCACTGAGCCACCAGGGAAACTTCGCCTGAGAGTTTAGAAAGGTTTTCTTATTGGAGTTCCAATATTCCATGTTCATGTGACCTGTCAGAAACTCCCCACTCAAAGGCCAGCCTTAGAAGAGATGTGTGACACCCTCCCCACTTCCCACTTACCCCAGGACTCAAATTTCCCAGTGGAAGTAAGAAAACCTATCACGTTCTTCTCCTCCTGGTCCGATGGCCCTAATAACCTCACATCCAAAGAAAGGTAGAAGTTAAGTGAAGTGAAACTCGCTCAGTCGTGTCCGACTACTTGTGACCCCAGACTATACAGTCCATGGAATTCTCCAGGCCAGAATACTGGAGTGAGTAGCCTTTCCCTTCTCCAGGGGATCTTCCCAACACAGGGATTGACCCAGGTCTCCCACATTGCAGGCAGATTCTTTACCAGCTGAGCCACCAGGGAAGCCCAAGAATACTGGAGTGGGTAGCCTATCCCTTCTCCAGCAGATCTTCCTGAACCCAGGAATCAAACTGGGGTCTCCTGCATTGCAGGCAGATTCTTTACCAACTGAGATGTGAAGGAAGCCCTAGAAAGGTATAAAGGCTCCTATAGATCCCATGTATGTTTATATGTCATCTAAGAGGTAAAAGGAAAACAAATTCGATTGGTTTTTGTAGTCGAGCAACTACAGATAAGTTTTATTACTACTTTTGTCAGCCAGAGGGATCACTGGAGTCCTCTCTACTAGGCAGATTGCTTTATGATCATATTTATGAGTGTGCCTGGCTGGGGAGACTATGTATAATAAAAGCTCATTAACTTGAGTCTCATTCCCATGGCATTTGTGGCCAATGGCCCAGAAGCCAGCCTGAAGTTTTCCTCTGTACCTAAAGAAGAGAAACTCTTTGCAAAGTAAGTGCATTGCATGCCCAGTAGTGTAAATTTCCTCTCTCTGAGACACCATAGACTATTTCAGCTACTTAGTGAGTATCCTTTTAAATATAAAAATATTCCTCTAATATAAGCACACCATTAGCCTTGTGTGGGGGGGCTTCCCCAGGGGCTCAGTGGTAAAGAATCTGCCTGCCAATGCAGGAGACACGGGTTGATTGCTGGGTCTGGAAGATCCTGTGGGGGAGGGCATGGCAACCCACTCCAGTATTCTTGCCTGGAGAATTCCTATGGACAGAGAAGCCTGGAGGGCTGCAGTCCATGGGGTCCCAAAGAGTCAGATGCGACTGAACACTGAGGCTTGTGTGTTAACTCAAAATCGTTTTTCCCTCATGGGGGTTAACTTCAAATGGGCAGCAGTTGGTTGATCTAGTTGATACTGCTACAAATATTCTGGATTAGTGCCAGTACTTTGAATACTGATGATTTGGATACTCTCACTATTTCAAAGAGATAGGGTTCTCCCCTGGTTCCCTGAATGGAGATTTTAAGGGAAATTTTTGGACTCTTCTCTCTCCTGGGATCTCCCCTGTAATCAGATGGTCCTTCCAGAGCAGTAGGTCTGCAGGCGCTCATCCTCTCGACCAGAATTTGTATGGCTATCTGAAATTCTTCCCTTACATCTCAATCCTATTATTCTTCATGAAATTGGAAGGTAAGAAACTACCTAATTAAACAAAAAGAACCATTCCCACCCAATAAGGGACAAAAACAATAAGCCTCTAGCTTCCCTAGCTGAGACACTCCCATTCAACACTTCCCCAAACAGAAATCACATCCATCGCAGAATATGTCACCTCCAAGGTACACAGGAATGATCATTCCTTTTATTTGCATGGACAGAAATAAAGAAATTTGAAAACAAGCCACAAGACCTCTGGTACGGTGTTTACTTGGACTTGACAGATTACCAAAGAGCCATGGTATCTAGATAAGGAATTCTAAAATAATCTGATATCTATAAAGGGTTTGGCACAGCCTCTCTGAAAAGCAAAAGAGATTTACATTCATTGGTGTGTCTATATTGTTATTGACAACAATAATTAAAAAAACACTGTGAACACAAACAGAAACAAATTTTTTTTTCTTTTTCTTTTTTTTTTACTTAGTGCTTATTTTACAGCAGACTTGACAAAGAAAGCTTGATTTTACACATTCAAAGAAAAGTCATCATGGGAAGTTTGTAGCTCTGTGGTGTGCTTTCCAAAACAGAAAAATAGATTCTTCCTATCAAAGCCTCCTTCCTTCCCACGGGACAGACCGTGGCTGGTGTGACTGGCGGGGCTGGCTCTCTCTGAAGTCACAGGAACTGACAAGCCTGCTCTCTCCTGAGTGGACCCTTCTCCAGAAAACAGGGCCAAATTGCAAACACCTCCGTAAAGACACTGTGCATCCCTAAGTCATTTCATTTATTGCTCGCCGAGTTGTAACCACCTTAGGCCTCTGTGGAAAAATCACAGACACCCAGAAAACCCTGACATGGGGAGACTAGGCCCTGTGGTCACAATGTACAAAGGGCGACCTCAGTCAGGGCTCTAAGAAGCATTCAGACTAGAGTGTAAATGCCCAGCTTTGCAGTGAGCCCGCAGGACTACAAATCCAGTTGCCATGGAGAAGATTTCAACCTAGAGATTTCAACCTCAGAGACATTCCCCTTCAGAGAGGAACGGTTTTCCAGTCTGCCATGTTGGCCAATGGCATTCTCTCCAGAGTGGCTGAATCTCAGCTCAGCAAAAGGACTTGAGTGACAAAGACAGAAATGGGTGACCTCAATGTCCAAGGCGGTTATTTGTGCAGAAATCCCCCATTTCTTTCCAAATCCTCCATGCCCTACGTGAACATCCGCAATTCAGGCCAACTTCATAAGAAAACATTCTTTTATTTCCCTCTCATTCTGGGGCTGATGGTTCTTTTTATGAATGCCTTTGGGAAAACGTTTCATTGAGGTCAACTGCTATTAAGACATTTTTGCCTAAGAGGATCATCATGCAGGCAAACTAATTCTTTTCCTAAGCTATTATTTTGGCAGCTTGCAAAAGAGGACTTGGCTTAACCTTGAGAAACTGTTCTTTGAATGATCAGGAAAAGAAAAAAAAGGAGGATTCCTCCTTGATTTACCCTCCTTATTCTTGATCGGATGGCAAAGCTGGCTCGTATTTTTGAAGGTGAAATGAGAATTTGTGTCCATTACGTATCTTCTACTAATAGCGGTCAGGTTCTGTGCACGTTGCCACCAATTGTGTTCAACACGATGAAAAAATAAAGTTTATTTCTTGATAGACGTGGTTTGCATTTCCACCAGCAAGGAGTTAACAGAATAATTACATGGTGAAGAAATCTGAGAATAAATTGGAAACTGAGATTTTTTTTCCCCACTGTCTTTAAGTTTGAATGATGCTCCTGCTGTTTGCTATAGGATTATGATGTAGAACATGTGCTAAATATATTATCAGGAAAGAATTTTTCCAAAATCCATCCACATATCATAGCTTACCACAAAATTAAAAACAAAAAAATAGAAAGAAAGGAAGCTCATTCATTCCCCAAAACTAAGATTAGTCCTATGTTAATCTGAATCCTCATGAGAAATGTTCATTGTTCGTGAACAAATCTTCCTCTGGTGGTTGGTAAGCATTTCTCCAAGGCAGAAAATCCTGACTTTTTTTTCTCATCTCTTGATTGATGTTCTTACTACTTATTCTTCAGGCTGTAAGACAGAAGGAAACACTGTTTTATCTTCTTTCATAATTACATATTTCAATCTTCTCCCCACCCACCCTCTCTCTCAAGCTCTTCCCAACCCCCACACCACTTTAGCCATCAAATTAAAGTAAGGATGAATTGATAGGATGAATTGTTTAAGTTTTCAATAAGCTGTGTATATCTTAATTCAATTACCAATGTCACCTCTGTGTATGCACAAGAAAAACTTTACTTCTACTTTGGCAAACCAGCCACCAAATTCATTCTGAAAGTTCTTATGAAAATGAAAATAATAAGTTGAATCTTATGTACGGTGTATTGCAAATACCCATCTGTAAGATCCAGGTTTCACTCATTGCAAAGCCCTCCTTTTGGGAGGAAAGAATAATTTTATAGCATTTAGATTTCAAAGAATTATAAGTCCTCTTCTCAGTTCATTTGGCATTTTCAGTTAAATAGGAAAACATTGCTTCTGGTCTTGCTCTCAAAAAGTATTGATTGAAAGCAAATAGATAACCAATTTTTAAACAGGTTTTTAGTCTTTGTTCTTTGTGGTAAAAAGATGTCTCCATATATTACATTCCTACCATGTGGCAAAATGTCCACATTGATTATTATTATTAGCTGCATTGGTGGGGGCAGCATGTGGAACTTGCGGAGCTAAGGGTGGAACCCACACTGCCTACAGTAGAAGCCCAGAGTCTTAACCCCTGGCCCATCAGGGAAGTCCCACACTACTTTTACGTTATAATGTAGTCCCCTCAACCACCATTAACGTGAATGTCATTTCTCCCCATTTTAAAGGTGAGAGCAGTGAGGCTAAACTTGGCTAAGTCACCAGAACAGCCACCAGCTGTCAAGAGGGGGAGTCGAATCCTGGGAAAGATCAAAATCAAAGGTGGAAAGAGCTTGTTGACAAGACATGAAAGGGATTTTTCTCACACTAAGGAAGGTTTCTTCTGTCCGCAATCAGCCTGCCGAATTGTATCTTTTAACAATCTCCATTTACCCCAAGGCTATATTTTAGGAGCGAGGGTGACAATGTGCTAGAGTAGGTCAGAATCTTTGCATAGATTTTCCTGTTCAACATTGAGATCTAAATATCTTAGCAGAAATCTGATAAATGAAAACACACACACCACAAAGGAAAATTCTTTTACTCACCTAGAAGCACACAGCATATCTTGAAATTTTATTTTCCAAAAACAGTGCTGTCATAGAATATTCTTAGGATCTGAATAAGAATTAAATGCTGTTGGGATAATGCAGACCAAATGAAAATGGAAACTACTTGCATTTGTGGGGGGAGGGGCGGTAAAAATAGCTTTGAAATTTTGCCTTGGAATGACCCTGGTAACCACAGATGCTTTTTAATAGTTGTTATAAAAAGAAAGAGACTGTTTTAGAACCTCACATTCAGCGTCTGCTACCATCCGGTCATGACCTAAGGAAATTCTACAGTCCCTGTCATCTTCCTGAATTAATGTGACAGAGAGGTTGGAAGTTCTCACTAAGCAAACAAGTATAATCGCATTTTTTAAAACTGCAAAGATGAACACTTTTCAAATGAAAATGAGTTTGAAGTGCAGTATGTCCACAGTAGGAAGACCAAATATATTCCTAGCTGAGCAGACTTCAATCATGATTACATCGTTTAGAAGAAATCACAAGAGAGGTTTCGGTTTTTCTTTTTTTTAAAAAAAAACTTATAGTAAAAGTGTTATACTAAGAACATAATCCCATAATGAGGAAAAATGGTACACTCTTCTTTTTTATAGGCAGAATAATTATTCAGATCCTTCCTAGAAACATAGAAGTAATGACAAATTAAAATGCCTTTCAATTCCATACAGCTTTTATAATTATTCAGCCGTTACTGTTATTATTGCTGGAAAGCCTCCTTAATAGTTTAGTCAGCATCCCATCTGATACAAAAGAACATGGAAAATTTTACTGCTATTAATAAATATGCAGCCATCCAATCCAAGGAGAAAATTCTTTCTCATCTGAGAGATAAGCTGCATAATTCATGTATTTTCAGAAATTTCCTTAAATAGAAAATTGAAGAAAGGCATAGGGGAAAAAAAGAATTCAGTACATAGCTTCCATTTGTGGGCAGGGATGGTCTTTATTTTCAGCCTTCAATGTGATTCTGTTTGAAGAGACAATTTCTGTTGTATTCATACCAATCAAAGAGAACTCACTTTATTTTTGACTTGTATCATCGTAAAAATGATGACAATGTGATCTTTTCTTTCATTATCTAAAAAATAAGACCCTGTAATTAAAGGTTACTGGGACTTTTCTTGGGATTTTAGAATGCAATCAGAAAAGCTTAGAACAACTTGTGATGGGTATCTCTGATTTTCAAGAGAAGTTTCCACATCAGTACACAGGGCGGCTTCCATGATCCCCAGTCCTGTTGGAGTTCCTGCCCCCAAAGGGATGTGTACATGCATGCTTAGTCACTCGAGTGCAACTCTTTGCGACCCCATGGACTGTAGCCCACCAGGCTCCTCTGTCCGTAGGATGCTCTGGGCCAGAATACTGGAGTGGGTTGCCATTCCCTTCTCCAAGGGATCTTCCCGACCCAAGGATCAAAATCAAGTCTCCTATACTGCAGGTGGTTTCTTTGCTGTCTGACACACCAGGGAAGCCCTAAAAAGACATGGGATGGCCTTAAAAACAGGTCTTGGATTTCAAAGTCCCAGCCAGAGAAGAGTCGCATGTGCAGGACCAGTTGGTAAAAAGCTTTTCTTTCCACTAATCACACCGTTCACCCATCTGACCTGACAGGTCTGGAGAGTAAAGATGCTCTGAATGGGCTGTGAGACAGAAGTGTAATGCTGTCTGATAAAGACTTAATCCCTGAAAAGGAGTCTTAAATGCTGAAATTAAACTGTTCTCACCATTGAAAATGACCAGAAATGTACACAGTTTTCTTAGGTATTATCAAGGTGAGAGAGAGAAGTAGAGAAAGCATTCAGACCAAGAGCCTTTAAAGTGGTGAGTAAGGGAAAATGAAATGAATCATCACCCCCAGGCTGAATTTACACTGTTTGATAAACCAATCAAAAAGCAAAACAGAACATCCTCAGTTCTGATTAAGCCCAGTTTCTGACAGCCAAGCAGCAGTTTGCAGTGACATGAACCATGAAGCTCTAAGCCGTGTCTTATCTGAAATGATATGCCCAGGATCCATCAGATGAGGAGTTACGTTCCAAAATCTTTCACAGACACGTTTCCGGACAGTCGCTGACTTTGAACTTATTCAACCCACTGCCTGTGCCTAAAAGGACTTCCAAGGGCTTGCTTTCTTTGCCCAAGGTGTTAAGACACCGACAACAATAAACCAGATTGAATCATATTTCCTTAATCGAACATCAGCAATCTCTAGTCTTGCTTTCCCTACATTTTCTAACTTGAATCCAGAGCAGAAATTCAAGAGTTTTTCCTGACCTGTTTCTTTCTCTCCCTCACCCCATAACCAATCAACTGTAAATCTGACTGGCTTCGTTTTGCTCTCCCAAGGGTTATTTGCTCTGCCCCTGCCCTATTTCTGGACCTTGACACTGTACCATCTTCTAGCTGGTAAGTTTTGCAACCACCCTGCTGTCTCCTCGCTCTGCAATCATACTAACCCTAGGTTCCTGTCACCTACCGGAAGAAAATACAATCACAAAAGTCCTCTGTGATGTGACCACCGCCTTCTCCTGCATCTCCATCTTTTTGTTGGTCACCTTCATGATCACGCCAAACCCTGACCATAGAGACCTGCTTGAGGTCTCCGAACCTGCCAGGCTCCCACGTGCTGCTACAGTGTCTTTCTTCCCCCCAGGAGCTCATCCATGCCACGTGCTCTCATCCCGCTTAGTAGAAGCATATTTGCTCACGATATCCTTTCAGGAAATAATCCTGACAAGATGTAACAAAATAAAAGGATTTGGAATCTTCTGAGCTGCCTCTCAGGAGCAGAGAATAGGATCCCAAGAAAATGTCCAAGCTACAGAAAGTGATTGGTAAACTGCTTCACCTAAGGCAAGGGGTGCAGTGTGCTTTGCTTCTGCGAGGGGTGAATGGAGAGAATAATAGGGGTGGGGGAAAAGGGGGAGGAGAGAAAGAAGATAAGGGGGAGGGGGGAAGGAGATGAGGCAGAGAGCAGACGAGGAAGACAGCATTGTTCCATGCATGATGCTGTCTCCATGATCCTCAAAACTTGTCTAAACACAGAAAATATTTGCAAAGTATTATTATTAGTGGAAGTCTATGTAGTCTGATTGATACAGGGGCACTCAAAGTTATAAGGGGAGAAAGATACAGAAAGACCACAAGACACTGGAAGTTAAAAGAACAGATAGGGTTTTGTATCCTAACAGGTTGCATGAACTTTGTTGGGTGTCCTGAGCCAACCCACGCTGACTGAGAGTGGATGAGGTTCAGCTGGGCTATGCAAGGGGAACTTCTCCAAAGCTTCTTAGAAAAGTAAATCTCATATATTTTATAATCCGTTAAATATAGAAATAACTTACAAAGATCCAGGCTAATTCAGAGAAAATGCAGATAGTCTGAACATTCAAGGAACTGCGACTATTCTGAAGTAAACAGTATTTAAAATGAATGCAGCTCTTCCACTTCCTAATATACTTAGAGTAACAAAATTGAAAAGACCGATCTGTAATTAAGTTACCAAAACACCTAAGAAAACAAGCCTCCTCTGCTTATACAGAATTTGCATTGTTTATATGCAAATGAAGGCTCCTGATGTGTTTGAGAACAATTTATCCCCTTAAGAAGGCAAATATTCTCTTTATAATCTTGTTTACTTTATTCATTTGCTTTGCAAAACATTTTTCATCAAGATCACAAGATGTTAGTGGCAGAAGAGACCCCAGGGAAGTCCAAAGTCCTCATAGTACAGATAAGAAGCTCCATGGACCCTGAAGCACCCCCATATACCCTCAGCATTCCTGAGGTCTGCTACCCTTGCACCCCCATTCCTCTGATGCTGGCGGTCCAGCTATAGCTGAGGCAGATGCTAACAGGGCAAGGATCCTGCAAAGCTTTAGGTTCAGGGCATCACCAGGACCCATCCACCTCCTACTTTGAAGCAAGAGAGTCCAGTACCATTTCCGGATACACTGTAGGCTTTGTAAATCTCTGTTTCTAAGCCCCAGCTCCTACTTTAGCTCCCTCAGGAGATCTTTGCTGACTCCCTCTTACCCCAGTCCCATCCTGATTAGCTGCCCATCCTAAACATGTTCCTCTTTTTTCTTCTAATTAAGGTTGCAGATGGATCAAGTAGTTAACCAGCTGATTTATTTATTTGGCTGTGTTGAGTCTTAGTTGCAGCAAGCGGGATCTGCATTGCATCAAAGGGGATCTTTCGTGGCTCCGCACAGACTCTCTAGTTGTGGAGCCCAGGCTTCAGTGGTTGCAGTGTGTGGGCTTTTGCTATGCAGCACATGGGATTTTATTTCCCCAACCGGGGATCGAACCCATGTCCTTTGTATTGCAAGGCAGATTCCTAACCACTAGACCACCAGGGAAGTCCCTCCACTACTGTTTTCTTAACTACATCCTATGGCCAACTTTCATACACTTTCTGCCCACCCTGCAAAGAAGCCCAGGACTCTGTTTCTATATTTTCAGTGCTTGGGATAAGGCCTGACACAGGCCTTATTGATGCATCAGCTTCTCCAAATAAACCCGGGAAGAAAAACTGGAGAGAGAATCAATTGTCTTCTAGGGAAGGAGCCTCACTTTCAGATTCTCACATGCTTCTTTTCCTGACCCATCTTGGCCAAGTTCGCTTCCATGCTGCATTTTTAGATAAGAAACACAATTAAGAATTCAAAGCATATCTCTATTCTTATCTTCTACTCCTCTTCTTACAGATGCAAGGGACTTCTGATTTAAAGTTAGGAAACTTGGTTTTTAAACTTCAACACCAATTGCTACTACTTGGATATTCATGGACCACATTTTTAATTTTGTTTAGTCTCAATGCATGCATCTGCCAAAAAAATCACTAATAGATAAGAAAAATGAGGTAACATGTATAATTGTGTCCAGTAACCACTAAAATGTAGAAATTCAAAGGTCCTTATCCTTGATCTTAGTCAGCCGAAAGAGACACTTTTGATGTAGCTGCTATATAATACAAAATATAGCAGATTTTTTGTCCCAGATTCTTGTGTGGAGGTCCTGAGCCCTTAGAATTTCCCAACTGATAGGAGTAAATTTGTTATTCATGACGGGCTCTGATAGTGTTGGAGAAGGGAACAGCTTGGGTAGCTCCAGTATTCTGGCCTGGAGAATTCCATGGCCTGGAGAATTCCATGGGGTCACAAACAGCCAGACACAACTGAGCGACTTTCACTTTCTGACAGTGTATGCTAACAAGGTGATGCCTGGTAAATCCCAGGATAATTCCAGGGTGGGGGCTGGCCATGCCAGATAGACCAGCCAGATTAGAGAGTTGGGGCTTTCAGCCAAATGTTATTACTCTGACCCCAGAGGAAGGGAGGGTGGCTGGAGACTGAGGTCAGTGATGTGGCAGATGACCCAGTCCATTATACTGAAAAAAAGCGAAGCCCCGATAAAAACTCTGGTCACTGAAGCTTAGTTAAGCTTCCTTGGTGAATACATCAGAGTGCCAGGACGGTGGGTGGTGCCCCTTGATTCCACAACGAGAGGGTGCAAGAGCTCTGCACCCAGGAGCACACAGACTTCACCCGGTGCATCTGGTCTGGTCCTGATTTCTATGCTTTACAAAGGTCCCCAAACTTGTTGGCACTAGGGACTGGTTTAATGGAAGACAATTTTCCCATGGACCAGGGGAGAGGGGGATGGTTTCAGGATAATTCAAGGGCATTACATTTATCGTGCACTTTACTTCTAGTATTATTACATCAGCTCCACTTCAGATGATCAGGCATTAGATCTTGGAGGCTGGGGACCCCTGCTTTATAATTAAACTGTAATCATAAGTCTGATCTTGTGGAGAAGGAAATGGCAGCCCACTCCAGTATTCTTGCCTGGAGAATCCCAGGGATGGAGGAGCCTGGTGGGCTGCCGTCTACGGGGTTGCACGGAGTCGGACACGACTGAAGCAACTTAGCAGCAGCAGCAGCAGCAGTGTTTTCTTGAGATCTGCAGTTCCCGCGAGTGAACTGTCTAACCTGAGGGAGTGGTAGGGGCCCCGGAAGTTGTAGACATGGTCAGAAGTGCAGAAAGCAAGGAGATCCCCAATCTTGCAGTTGGGGTCTGCAGGGAGGGTGGTCTGATGGAAGATTACATCCTCACCTCCTGAAGGCTTTGCAGACTCCAGGCAGCCAGTGCCAGAAGCATACTGCAGTGCTGCGGCAGCAAACCTATCCGGCTCTGCTTCTGGTTTAGTGGGCAGAGCCCAGCCCTGTCTCCGTGTGGGCCAGGCCCCAGGCAGGGACAGGGGGCGGGCTGGGAGCTTCTCTGCGGTGGTGCACAAAGTCAAGGCAGCTCTGTGGTTATGAGAGAGAGAGAGCTCTGCCATCACGTGCTGGAGACCTCACACCCCAGGCCTGACGCTCATGACACCCACGGCCTTTGCCTCTATTTCCTGATCCTTAAGGTGGGAACAACATAATATTCATAACAGCATAGCGCTTGTGGGGCTGCTTCAAGATTAAATGAGATGGGAATTCCCTGGTGGTTCAGCGGTTAAGACGCCACATCTCCAACGCAGGGGACATAGGTTCGATCCCTGGCTGGGGAACTAAGATTCCTGCATGCTGTGTGGTGTAGCCTAAAAATGAAAAAAATGTGCCATTTTTAAAATCTATTAATAAAAAAGACGAAATCAGTTAACACGTGGAAGTATCATGTACCTTGTGCACACGGAGCAATAAGTAAATGTCCTCTCTTGTGATCACTAAGCTCTCACTGTTGGTATTAGTATTACTTACTCTGTTACATGAGCGCCGCTTTAAGCTAAATCAATAACTGTACCTTACATAACAGACAGGAACAGAGACAGGGTGTTGAAGAGAAATATGCTCTCTACAATAGAAGCCAAGGGTGGCTCTTCCGTGTGTTTCTAGAGTCATGAACAGTCATGAGAAACCATGGAGTATGACATAAAGACGCTGGGGGTAGGAGGAACGCTAATGTTTCATGGGTTCTCAACAGCCTCTCCTGCAACAACAACAACAGCAAAAAGCTTCACAATCTAGACTACGCTGCCCATCATGGTACCCAGTATAAACATGTGGTATTCAAATGTAAACTAATTAGAATGGAGTAAAACTTAAGGTTCATTTCCTCAGTGGGTCCAAGAGAGAGGGGCTATATATGCACCTACAGCGGATTCACTTTGTTGTACAGCAGAAACTAACACAACATTGTAAAGAAACTATACCCCAATAAAATAAATCAACAAACAAAAAGCTCCCCAAAAAAACAAAATAAAACGTTGAGAAGCAAGGCCTTATGAGGCACGTTGCTGAGGGGATAACCAGGAAGGATGGTGGGATGGTATGCAGCCAGCATGCAGGAGGGGAGCTGCCAGGATGAAGAAGGAGAGAAGGATGCTGATGGAGGCAACATGGGGTCACAGAGGACTCTGGTACCCAAGCCTGCCTGCTGGAATAGCATAACAATGCAATTTTTATAAGAAGTTACTTGGCAATTCTTATATTCTTATCAAAACACCAAACCATGGCATTGTGAAACTAGTGACCTCCAAAAGGACATTAAATTAAGATCTGGGCCTGGATTTAGCACTCAGTATCTACACTGCAAATATAGTGTCCTTTCCCCAAGCTTCAGCTTTCTCAACGACTCAATCAAGAGATGGACAGACTGGTTCTCTAGGCCCTTTCACCCCTGTCATGCTGGGATCCTGCGGCTGGGCCAAGGTCACTGCAGTGAAGATAGGTGCAGCCCTTTAAGTCACCCAGTTCCAAGTTCAGCAGTTTTCTGTCAGCCCCATCTTAATGATCACAAACTCCAAAATGACAAATCCACAGATAGAGAGGCTTCTATACTTTTTCCTTTCCTTTTCAATTTATTTTCCCTTCACACTCAGAGTTTATTTGCTAATCAGCATCAGCTACAGAGACAGCCAAATCTTTCAGCAGATACCCAAATTCACTACTGAAATTGTCAGGACATTTCCAATGGAGCCAAACTCTAGCTTAGAAATGCACAGACAGGCTGAAGAAGAGGACCAATTCTTAGCCAGCATGTGCTCGTGGAGAGCCTCTGGGGGACACTGGTAGCACCCCTCCAGGGCACTCAGGTCTGGACCAAAACAAAGCAAAACACACACTGATAGGGAAACTCAATGAGGTGGAGAGAAATCAGCCCAAATTAGGGGCCATCCCAGTGAAATTACTCACCCTGATCCCTCACTCTAAATGACTCTAGAAAGAAGATCTAAACAGACATTTCTCCAAAGAAGACATACAGAGGACTAGAAAGCACATGAAGCTCAGCATCAATAATTGTCAGAGAAATGCAAATCAAACCACAATGAAGTGCGATCTCACACTGGCCAGCATGGCGATCATCAAGCAATCTATAAACAATAAACGCTGGAAGGATGCAATGAGAAGGGAACCCGCCTACACTGCGGATGGGAATGTAAACCGGCAGGGCCGCTAGGAAGAACAGTATGGAGCTTTCATTAAAACACTAAAAACAGAGCTGTCATATGATCTGGCAATCCCACTTCTGGACATGTGTTGGAGTAGATATATACACCCCAATGTTCATAGAAATACTATTTACAATAGTCAGGAACTGGAAACAATCGGAATGTCCATCAACAGGTGAGTGGAGAGTGAAGATGTGGTCCATGCGTACAATGGAATATTATTCAGAGAGAGAACAAAATAATGGCATTTGCGACAAGATAGATGGATCTAGAAATTGTCATACCAAGAAAGACAAATATCATATGACATCACATATATGTGGAATCTAAATAAACAAGGCACAATTGAACTCATCTACAAAACAGAAATACAGCTACAGATGCAGAAAACAAACTTGTTGTTACAGGTGGTAAAGGCGAAGCAGGGATAAATTGAAAGATTGGCATTGACATAGACACAGGACTATGTCAACAAATCTGGAAAACTCAGCAGTGGCCACAGGACTGCAAAAGGTCAGCTTTCATTCCTATCTCAAAAAAGGGCAATGTCAAAGAATGTTCAAACTGCTGCACAGCTGCACTCATTTCACATGCTAGCAAGGTTCTGCTCAAAATCCTTCAAGCTAGGCTTTAGTAGTACATGAACTGAGAACTTCCAGATGTACCAGCTGGGTTTAGAAAAGGCAGAGAAGCAAGAGATCAGATTGTCAACATTTGTTGGATCATGGAGAAAGCAAGGGAGTTTCAGAAAAACATCTACTTCTGCTTCATTGACTACTCAAAAGCCTTTAATGTGTGGATCACAACAAACGGTGGAAAATTCTTAAAGAGCTAAGAGTTCCAGACCACCTTGCTGCTGCTGCTGCTGCTTCTGCTAAGTCGCTTCAGTCACGTCCAACTCGACTCTGTGTGACCCCATAGACGGCAGCCCACCAGGCGCCCCCATTCCTGGGATTCTCCTTACCTGTCTCCTAAGAAAGTGCTGTACATTGGTCAAGAAGCAATAGTTAGAAGTGGACATGGAATAACTGACTGGTTCGAAATTAGGAAAAGAGGAAGACAAGGCTGTGTATTGTCACCCTGCTTTTTTAACTTCTGTGCAGAGTACATCATGCAATATGCTGGGCTGGATGAATCACAAGCTGGAATCAACATTGTTGGGAGAAATACCAACAAACTCAGATATGTAGGTATACTACTCTAATGGCAGAAAGTAAAGAAGAACTAAAGAGCCTCTTGAGGAGGGTGAAAGAAGAGGGTCAAAAACCTGGCTTGAAACTCAACCTTAAAAAAAGAAAAAAAACTAAGATCATGGTATCCAGTCTCCTTACTTCATGGCAAATAGAAGCGGGAAAGTATAAGCAGTGACACATGTTACTTTCTGGGACCCCCAAATCACTGCAGATGATGACTGTAGCCATGATATTAAACCACACTTGTTTCTTGAAAGGAAAGCTATGAGAAACCTAGGCAGTATATTAAAAAGCACAGTCATAACTTTGCAAACAAAGGTGCATATAGTCAAAGCTATGCTTTTTCCAGTAGTCACGCACAGATGTGAGAGTTGGCCATAAAGAAGGCTGAGCGCTGAAAAACTGACGCTTCTGAATCGTGGTGCTGGAGAAGATTCTTGAGAACCCTTTGGACTACAAGGAAATCAAACCAGTCAATCCTAAGGGAAATCGACCCTGAATATTCCTTGGAAGGACTGATGCTGAAGCTGAAGCTCCAATACTTTGGCCACTTGATGGAAGGAGCTGACTTATTGGAAAAGACTCTGATGCTAGGAAAGACTGAAGGCCAAAGAAGGGGGTGGCAGATGATGAGATGGCTAGAGAGCATCACTGACTCAGTGGATATGAATTTGAGCAAATTATCAGGAGATAGTGGAGGACAGGGCCTGGCATGCTGCAGTTCATGGGTTTGCAAAGAGTTGGACAGGACTTAGAGACTGGACAACAACAATAATATGTAAAATATGTAACTAATAAGGAGCTACTGTGTAGCACAGGGAACTGTACTCAACACTCTGTAAGGGCCTATATGGGAACAGAACACAAAAAAGAGTCGATATATGTACGAACTGATTCACTTTGCTGTACACCTGAAACTAACACAACATTGCAAATCAACTACGCTCCAATAATTTTTGTTTAATCGTATAACTGATTAAAAAATGACTTGACCTCTCTGAGCCCCAGTTCCCAAACCCTAAAACTGGGGAAAAGACATCTGCTGTATAGGACATTTGTGAGGAATAAGTAGGTTAATGAAAACCCTTTTAAATGATAAAGTGAGTGGGAAAAGCTATTTAAATGCAAATCCTTAGAATTATAGCTTTAGAGTAATGTAACTTGACTGCTTCTTAAAGACTGTTTTATACATTTTAACTGATATAGTGTTATGGGAATAACATATTAGCCAACTACACCGTCATCAGTTGTTTGTTTATATGCTGAATCTCTATCACTAAGGATTTGCAGGTGCCCAAGAACTTGAATCTAGCAGACTTGAGTTATTGGAAACAAGATGTCTGTTAGACTGGGGATGCTGAGAACCTTGGCCTGAGTAGCCAGGGGCTGCAAAGGGCAAACAAAGCAAGAGGGAGGGGGAAGGAAAGAGCAGGGGGTGTGGGGGGATTTCACAATTATGCATGGGAGGGATGCTAAAATATAGTTTCTCCCTCATAAGGTGGTCTTGACCAGCACTAATGAACTTGGTGACTGAGCAGAGGAGATTCTTAAGCTATGCTGAAGGTGCCACCTGGCTTCATCTTGCTGCTTATGGGAAACGCTGAGAGTGAGAAACTGAAGGAAGAACTGTTAAATGAAAAGAAACCCAGACTAGATGGCTTTGAAAATTCTCAGCGTCTCTGGACAGAAAAAGATGCTAAAATTCAGAAATGATTTCTAAGCACTGTCAGAAAAATGTGGTCAAGGGACAGAGCTGAAGGAGACCTGCATGACACTGGGTTGAGACTCCAAAAGGATCAAAGAATGAGCTGTTACTGGGTCCAGCCCAGCAGCCTTAAAAGAGACTGAAGGCGTGTCTTACAGATTGTCCCAGTGATTTTTTCAATAGGACCCAAAGCTAGAGAAAGACTTTTCTCGGAGAGATTTGTAGGTGTGACATTATTCTAGTACAATGAACCCCTATAGTTCAGTTCAGTCGCTCAGTCATATCTGACTCTTTGTGACCGCATGGACTGTAGCACGCCTGACTTCTCTGTCCATCACCAACTCGAGTCAGTGATGCCATCCAACCATCTCATTCTCTGTCATCCACCTTCAATCTTTCCCAGCATCAGGGTCTTTTCCAATGAGTCAGTTCTTCACATCAGGTGGCCAAAGTATTGGAGCTTTAGCTTCAGCATCAGTCCTTCCAATGAATATTCAGGGTTGATTTCCTTTAGGATTGACTAGTTTGATCTCCTTGTAATCCAAGGGACTTTCAAGAGTCTTCTCCAGCACCACAGTTCAAAAGCATCAGTTCTTTGGTGTTCAGCTTTATGGTCCAACTCTCACATCCATACATGACTACAAGAAAAACCATAGCTTTGACTATACGGACCTTTGTCAGTAAAGTAATGTCTCTGCTTTTTAATATGCTGTCTAGGTTGATCATAACTTTTCTTCCAAGGAGCAAGTATCTTTTAATTTCATGGCTACAGTCACCAACTGCAGTGATTTTGGAGCTTAAGAAAATAAAGTCTGATGCTGTTTCCATTGTTTCCCCATCTATGTGCCATGAAGTAATGGGACCAGATGCCTTGATCTTCATTTTTTGAATGTTAAGTTTTAAGCCAGCTTTTTCACTCTCTTCTTTCACTGTAATCAAGAGGCCCTTCAGTTCCTGAACCCCTATAAGATTTACAGAAGTTTCGGTATTTTTGAGAAAATGATATTAGCATAAATACTGTCATTTTGGATTAAAAGAAGTAGACACAGTACAAAATGAGAAAGGGCCATCAGAACGTACAAAATGAGAAAGGGCCATCAGAACCCAGAAATTCTACTGGTAAGAAGAGGGCCAAGAAAATTATTCAGGGGCAAGCATGCATTCCTGTGTGTGTGTGTGTGAGCTGCTCAGTCATGTCCAACTCTTTGTGAGTCCATGGACTGTAGCCCACCAGTCTCCTATGTCGGTGGAATGCTCAAGGCGAGAGTACTGGAGTGGTTCACAGTGCCCTTCTCCAAGGGCTCTTCCCTAATCAGGGATCGAACTTTGCCACCTGAACTACCCGGGAAGTTAGATTTCATGATAAATGAGGATGACTCAGAGAACAGACCATCAAGAGCAGCTTCCAAAGGCCCCCACCTTCTGGTACCAAGACCATGTATGATGCCCCTACCTTGAGTGTGGGCATCTGGTGACTTGTTTCTAGCGAATAGGATGGGCATGCATGCGTGCTCAGCCGCGTTGGTTGTGTCCAAGTCTTTGCAACCCTATGGACTGTAGCCCATCAGGCTCCTCTGTCCGTGGGATTCTCCAGGCAAGAATACTGGAGTGGGCTGCTATGCCCTCCTCCACGGGATCTTTCTGACCCAGGGATTGAACCTGCATCTCCTGTGTCCTCCTGCACTGCAGCCACCAGGGAAGCCCAGTATATAGGACATGTACAGTATTACTGCAAGACTAGGCTATGAAAAGACTGTGGTTTCCGTTTCCCCTCACAAACTCTCTCATCCTATTGCTTTCTTATTCAGATGGTTGTGAGCGTCTCATGGCCAGAAATGTCTCTGGTCAGTACTTAGCGAGGAACAGAAATCTCTGTCTTGACAATTCACAAGCAATTAGACCCTGCCCACAACCACGTGGAAGTTGACGCATCACTAGTGAAGCCTTGATGGAAGTCTTAGGAGAAAACTAGAAAACCCAGGTAAACCACACCTGGATTCTTATAAAGTGACAAGGTTAGGGGTGATTCATTAAGGAAAAACAGATAACTAATGGCCAGTGTTATGGACAGAACTGTGCCCCCCACCCACTCCCCTTACAATTTGTGTGTTGAAGTTCTAACCTCCAGGAGCTTAGAATGTGGCCTTATTTGCAAGTAGTCATTGCAGGAGTAATAAGTTAAGACAAGGTAATCTTAACCCTGCAGTAGGAAGGGCCTCAATTCCAGTGTGACCAGTATGCTTAGAAATGGGGGAAACTTGGACAAAGATATGGGGACAATGCCATGTGGAAACTGAAATTTTGCTCCTATAATCCAAGGAACAAGCCAAAGCTAGGAGAGAGTTCTGGAACAGACCTTTTCCTAGCACCTTCATAGGGTCCTTCCGACACCTTGATCTAGGACTTCTGGCCACCCGAACTTGGAGGCAATCAATCGCTGCTGTTGAAACCACTCATCTGTGGTACTTTATTACAGCAGTCCTAGCAAACTGTTATTAATTGTGGCTTCCCTGGAGGCTCAGACAGTAAAAAAATCTGCCTGCAATGCAGGAGACCCTGGTTTGATCCCTGGGTTGGGAAGATCCCCTGGAGAAGGGAATGGAAACCCACGCCAGTATTCTGGCCCAGAGAATCCCATGGACAGAGGAGCCTGGTGGGCTACAGTCCATAGGGTCGCTCACAACTTAGCAACGGAACAGCAAAACTAATACAGTCAGTAAGTGGGAGGAAAAACGTTATAGAAGATCAAGTCAGAAGAGAACAACCAAGGAATGATTTGCTCTGGTTCCAGTAATCCTCAGAAACACTGACACACCCTCACTAAATCTCAGCCAAACAAACAAAAAAGATCTATGTGTCCCCATTCAAACGCCATCCCTCTGGGGTGCTTCTGATCACAGAAAGGAGTCACACGACCCAGGCAGAGTCACCCAGGGGGGCGTGGTCTTTGCACCATGCCATTCACACTCCCAGAAAAGGTAAGCAGGGTAGAGTAGCTGGAAATACTCAAGACACAGTAAAAAGAAAGATTCGGGTAAGGAGATCCTATGCATCTCACCCCCTACATAGATTCATTACTAAAAGAATAAAAATAAATAAGGAGAAAATGTGACTCCCTTTTGTGTAAATTAATTTACAGCACTGGCTGACCCATTTAAAGAGCCACAGGGTGAATCGCTTTAACAAGAGACGCACCGTCTTCTAACAGACCTCTTACATAAGCTCGGCCTCTGTGGTGAGGCCCACGCCTTCTCAGCCCAGAATGTGAGCCAGCGGACTCCCAGGGGGCCAGATCCATGCGTTGTCAAACCCTACACATATTCGCTTTCAATTAATAGACAAAAAGAAATTGATTATGGCAAATTCAGGGCTGGAAAACAGACTCTCTGATTAAAATTCATGCTGACTGCTCTCATCCAGGGCTGGCAAGTCCTGGTGGGGAAGAAAAGCCTTTTCTGTTGACTTTGTTAATACTTGAGAAGAAAGAGTGAAGAAATGAATCACATTCTAATGGGCTCCAGGGGCGAGCACCAGTTCCTGGGGCAGCATGATTACATGCTTCCAGCCCATGACCTTTACTCCTTGGTGACTGGCAGGTAAGGAAGCAGGGAGAGGAGCCCAGCGTGGCTCTCCAAGGCTCCCTGTGAGCTGCAAAGGCCGGGAAGCTCTGCTCTAACAGATGCGACAGAAATGTAGGCCATGTGGAGTCCATCAAGCTGCACCTAAATACAGCTCGATGATACTTCCAGCACATCCTCTGAACAGATTCCAACACACCCCACCACCAGGGGTGGGTCTGAGCAGACCACAGTGTTTTTAAAGCATCACACACACACACAGCAGACTAACAGGGAACAAATATGGAAATGCAATCATGATAAAGGGGTGACCTTTCTCAAGGTGCATCATTTGAAGTATTTTGATTAATTCCTCTTTCTGAATGGGAAAGCAGCTGATGTGAATAATCAGCAAACTCCAGTTAGACATCTGTGCCTGCAGTCAAAGTGGAACCCTTGGGTGGCTTGCACGTGGCACCGGTTTTCCCAGGGTCTGGGTGCAGCCATCCAGCCTGGGTGTCGGGAAGGTTTCCAGCAGTCTCCCGAGGCACCTGCGTTGAACTCCTGGAAGCACGCAGACCACTGCAGGCTGGCTGCTGAGCACCCTTCTCTCCTTTTTTGGCTTCTCTCAATCAGATCCCTGACCACCACGCAGTCTAGATAGCAGGAACCCCTGTACAGAAACTGCTCCCTGAATATAGGAAATTATGGAGCTGGCCATTCAGAGAGAAAGGAAACCACCCAGCACTGAAAAGGTCATTGACCATGGGCCAGACACTGATCTGGATTTGACTCTCAGCCTTGCCATTTTCCTAAATAGGTGACTTGGGGAAACTGTTCCCGCTTTCTCAGCCCTGTCCTATGAATATCCATTAATTACCATTAATAATTAATATTTAGCAGCTGATGAGTATGAATATGGATGGGGATTTTAATAGTCACCCTTTTAGAGCCAGGCATTGCTGCAGTGTGCTTGAGGAAATCAAAGTGGCAAAAATCTTTGCCTTTTATTTTGGTAAGGAGAGGCTGGCAGTGGATGAAAATAAGTAAATTATATGGTATCGTGGAGGCAATAGAGACCATGAAAAAGAAGAAAGCAAAGCAGGAATTGGAGTTGGGAATGTTAAGAGTAGCCAGGGGATTGGCCATTCCCACGTGTGGGGAAATTGCCATGCTTATCGGGCGGCAGGGATGGGCAAGGGCAACAGGCCTGAGACAGAGCTCTGTGGAGGTGTCTGGGGAATAAGGAAGCAGAGAGCAGGTCTGGAGCTGAGGGAAGGGGGTGAGAAGCAAGAGGGAGAACAAGAGAGCTGGAGGCAGGACAGTGAGGTGGGTGCAGGGCCTCTCAGACTTCCACGGTGAGAAAGATGGAAACCTATCCTTGTGCTCTGGACCTAGGAGTGACCTCATCCTTGAGGATTTAGTGAATTTAAAGAAGATGAAGACAGGAGGAGGAGAGGGACTATATGAATTTACATTCCCACCAACAGTGCAAGAGGGTTCCTTTTCTCCACACCCTCTCCAGCATTTACTGTTTGTAGATTTTGGGGTGATGGCTATTCTGACCAATGTGAGGTGATACCTCATTTTAGTTTTGATTTGCATTCCTCTAGTAATTAGTGATGAGGCACGTCTTTTCATGTGCCTCTTGGTCATCTGTATGTCTTCTTTGGGGAAATGATACAGCCACTGTGGAAAGCAGTATGGAGCTATGACCCAGTAATCCCACTCCTGGGCATAAAGCCGGAGAAAAGCATAGTTTCAAAAGCTATATGCACCATAATATTCATTGCAGCACTATTTACAATAGCCGGGACACGGAAGCAAGCTCAAAGTCCACCAACAGGGATGGATAAAGAAGCTGTGGTACATATATATATATATGTGTTATACAGTGGGAATATAATTCAGCCATAAAAAGAAAACTGTGCCATTTGCAGAGACATGGATGGACATAGAAACTGCCATACTGAGTGAAATAAGTCAGAAAAACAAAAATGCATATTAACACATATATATGTAATCTAGAAAAATGGTACAGAGGAACCTATTTGCAAAGCAGAAATAGAGACACAGATATAGAGAACAAATGTATGGACACCAAGGGAGGAAGGAGGGGTGGGACGAATTGGGAGATTGGGGTTGACATAAATACACTTCTATGTATAAAATCACTGCAGATGGTGACTGCAGCCATGAAATTAAAAGATACTTGCTCCCTGGAAGGAAAGCTGCGGCAAATCTAGACAGCATATTAAAAAGCAGAGATATTACTTTACCAACAGAGGTCCATATGGTCAAAACTATGGTTTTTCCAGTAGTCACGTATGGATGTGAGAGTTGGACCATAAAGAAAGCTGAGTGCTGAAGAACTGATGCTTTTGAACTGTGGTGCTGGAAAAGACTCTTGAGAGTCCCTTGACTGCAAGCTAATCAAACCAGTCCATCCTATAGGAAATCAGTCCTGAATATTCATTGGAAGGACTGATGCTGAGGATGAAGCTCCAGTACTTTGGCCACCTGATGCGAAGAACTGACTCACTGGAAAAGATCCTGATACCGTGAAAAATTGAAACAGGAGGAGAAGGGGATGACAGAGGATGAGATGGCTGAATGGCATCACCGACTTGATGGACATGAGTTTGAGCGAACTCCAGGAGTTGGTGATGGACAGGGAAGTCTGGTGTGCTGCAGTCCATGGGGTCACAGAGAGTCAGACACAACTGAGCGACTGAAGTAACTGATGTATAAAATAGATAACTAATGAGAACTGACTGTATAGCATAGGGAACTCTACTCAATGCTCTGTGGTTACGGAAGGGAGAAGGAAATCCAAAAAGGAGGGAATACATGTGTATGTATAGCTGATTTACTTTGCTGTAGAGCAGAAACTAATGCAACACTGTAAAGCCGACTATACTCCAGTAATTTTTTTTTTTTTTAAGGAACTTGAGAGGAAGGAGGACAGGGAAGATGAAGGAAAAATGATACAAAGTGCAATAGGAAAGAATAAATCTGACTCCATATTGGATTTGTCTATTTCACTTGAATCTTTGTATTCTATCACGTTTGCTATAGGTTTGTCATAAAGGAATATTGCCTATAACTTAAAGAGTTCATAATGGCCCATCTCTGGGAACCCTGCTTCGCATGACTAAGCATTAACCTCAAATGCCTTTGTTTAGGTCACGGGAAACATCCTGATCAGATCCACTCGTGAATGGCTGCAGGAAAGAAGAAATTAATACATGCCCTCCCAGAATCTGGTCAAAACCAGGAGATTTTTGCAACATCTTCTGACCTTTCAACTTTACCTCTTCATCTCCCTCTTTCTTTGTTCCATAAAAGAAGTGAGCATCCAGATCCTAACGAGATGGTTCTGTAGGAGCCAGATGTAGTTCTGTAGATGACTGTTTCATCATCTTCTCGGTCTGCTGGCTTTCCAAATAAAGTCTTTATTCCCTGTCCCGATACCTCATCTCCTGATTTATTGGCCCACTGTGTGGTGAGCAGATGGAGCTCGGACTCTGTAGCAAAAGTACTCAGGCACCTCCTGAGACAGGTAAGTGCTTTAAAAATGCTCTTTTGAAACCATCTTCATATTCCCCAGAGAATCACAACCATCTCTCTTTCTCTTCTCCTTTGCCCCAAGACAGTGTGGTTTATACATACAGTTTTGCTTGGGAATCTTTATATTGCTGGAATGAATGTCATGAAACCTAAAAAATAGAAATGAAGTCTGGAATGAAAGCACATTGTTTTTACTAGAGATTCTGGTGATTTGTGTGGGTGATTTGTGTTTTGCTGGGTCCAGGAGCACAGGTTTCCATCCGTCCATCCATCACTGACTGTCAGAGATGAGGGTGCTCATGACCAGTGTCTGCAGTTTCCACCCCCCCACCCCCATGCACCTGCCTGGAGCGAGCAAGGATGCAGGCCTCCAAAGGGACAGAGGAAGACAGGGGCAGGCTGGTAAGTTCCTCATCCATGTGGTGAGAAATTCATGCTGCTGTTCTGCTTACTGACTTCTGCTAAGTAGACAAAGGTCAGAATCAATACCAAGATGCAAGGGAAGGGAGCTTACTCAACTCCCCTCTTTATAAGATTTGAGGTGACCACTGACCCTGCAGGGGTTGTTAAAATGCCTCCCAAGCAAGTAAAGCTCACAAATCCAGTGTGCATCTCATGCATTGAGTTATCAACCCAGGTCTGTGTAAATCAGTGCTGAGGGATCTACTGAATAAAATGCATTATTATCTAAAGAGCATTCGTTTTTCCCAAACTGTTGTCTCTACATGCAGTCCCTCATAGCTGAGGGGATGTCTCCACTGTCTAGTGTGCAAGCCAGAAATCTGTAAACAAGAGACACCTCACACACAATTGGTGACTGAGTGATGTTAATTCTAACCTCCACATGCCTTTCGAGCTCCTCCATTTCTGGTATTACTGGGATGGCCAGAGCATCCCCTGTTCTACCTCTTTTCCCTATTTCTTATTATCTTCCAATCCATCTACTGATTCATTTTGGAGGAAAGAAAACTTATTCAAACCCTTCTCTACTTAAAAGGATTCCCAGGTGGCAACAGTGATAAAGAACCTGCCTGCCAATGAAGAAGACACAAGAGATGTAAGATGGGTTGGGAAGATCCCCTGGAGGAGGGCATGACAACCCACTCCAGCATTCTTGCCTGGAGAATCCCATGGACAGAGGAGCCTGGCGGGCTACAGTCTATGGGGTTGCAAAGAGTTAGACACGACTGAAGTGACTTAATATGCCCTACTTAAAACTCTCCAATGTCTCCTCCCTGCCTAAACCCCTTAGATATACACATTAGACTCTGAGTGAGCTACTGAATATCTCTGCTTATTATTGGGTCAGCCAAAATGTTCATTTGGGTTATTTTGTATGATGTTATGAAAAACTAAATGAACTTTTGAGCCAGCCCAGTATTTCTCAACATCTGCCCTTCATCTTTCTTCATTTCCCCATCAAAATGCACATTAGCCGGATGGATCTTGGAGATCGCCAGAAAGGTACAAAACTGCTTTAAGCAAACACTTTGCATAATCGGCCCTGTTGGTCCGGAGATC
The DNA here is from genome assembly GCF_042477335.2 of Ovis canadensis. Classification (NCBI taxonomy): domain Eukaryota; kingdom Metazoa; phylum Chordata; class Mammalia; order Artiodactyla; family Bovidae; genus Ovis; species Ovis canadensis. The sequence continues at coordinate 51,210,677 of NC_091270.1, forward strand.
TGGCCTCATAGTCACTACAGGGAACGTGCCCCAGGGACCTGCCACCCACGGGGAGGGTGGCCTCAGACCCAGGGGCCTGAGTACAGAGCTCTGATGGCTTCTCCCAGACCACAATTGAGGGCTCTTCCTCCCAGACCGAGACAGAGGGCAGCCAATATGTTGAGGCCAATCCTTGCCCTGAAGGCAGGGAGCCCTGAGGCAGCCTCTCTCAGTCTTCCAGTGATTTCCTCGGATGACAGGAATCTGGGTCACTTCTACCATCTTCCCTCACTCTTTCCTTTACCCCAGATCAGCCGGGAGGTCCAACGACTTCCCCAGTTTCTCCTGGACCACCCCACAGTTCCTCTCACAGCTGTTCCCCCAGGAATATCTCTGCACATTCAACCCTCTCTCAGCCTCTGATCATGGGGCAAAAGCCTCCTTTTTATCAGACGCATCCTCTCCAAGGTGTCTTATGACCCCTGGGTAAAATGATACATCATATATAAAAATAGTGTATTGCATATTATAACTAACCATAGCACTGCTAATCTTGGAGAAGTAAACGCTCGCATGTGTCCACGGCACCCCAGCTGTAATGCCATCACACCTCCCACTATACTGCATGGGCTCATGGCATCCAACGCAACACCTCTGTGTCCAGAGAGCTGAGCACAGGGATTGGCCCGCAGCCAGCAAGGATTCACTGGTGATGAGAGAAGTGCTCAGCACACAACAGGTACTCAGTGAATACACATTGAAAGCGTGAATGAGAGATGCTTACTGACTACACGAATGAACACAAGAATGGATGCGCACAAGCTTGGAGGGCAGGGGCTCCAACAAGGTCCCGGAGAAACCCAAGGGAGAGAGAAAATATTATGTTTCATACATAGGGACCAAGGTGTCAATGTGTATGCATGGCTGGGTCCCAGTGTTGTTCACCTGAAACTGTCACATTATTTGTTAATCGGCTATACATACCCCAATACAACATAAAAAGTTAAAAGAAAAAAAAATCAAGAAAGAAAATGTTTTGTTTCCTTGAAAGAATAATGGAGGATAAGCCTATTCTGACAGGTATGGATCGTAAGAAAGGTACAGAATTGTACTTCTGACATGTCAATTTAAAATATAACCATACGTCAAATATTGGACATTTTGTAATTTTGTTTTGTGGACTGTTTGGGTAATTAGGCTGTTATGAGCTGTTGTGCAGTGGAGGATGGATTAAGTATAGCCTGGATGTTTATAAAAGATGTGCAATTTGTTGTAGGGAACATACAACCTTGTCTCTGAATGGGAAAGACGTGGATTTGCGTAAGAAACTCTAAAAGAAAGTCATCACCAGGTCAAATGTTACTGTCATAAAACTGTATTGCCAAGAGCAAGGTTCTTTTCAAGAAATGATATAGACCTGGAGGTTACTCTCCACTGGTCTTTTATTTAGTAAGAGATGCTGTATGTTAAGAAATATTAGTTATTCCAGGATGTATCTGCATTTGCAATTTCTCATTTTAAGAAAGGAAGTTTGTGATATTACTCAGTGTAAAAACTTGGATTCAAAAAGCCCAGTTTCTCTCCCTTGCTATCTAGGTGACTTTGAACAAGGACCTCCCAGAGACTAATCGCCTATAAAAGGAGAATAATAATAAAACTTCCCATATGGGGTTTGTGAGGATCGAATGAGATAATAAATGTGAACGCCGAAGGAATGGTGCTCAACACACAACTGCGGCTCGATAAACACCGGCTTAATCGACAGCCAAGTCTGTCGTGGCATCGAAGCCTTTTGAAATGTCTGAGATGAATTTCCAGCATGGTGTTTCTCCAAAATCCAAATCTACTTGGAAAGCCTGTGCATCATAACCCTCTCTCCCTCTCACTGGACTCGCTCAACTGCTTTGGGCTGGATTCCCTACCCCAGTCTGAAGAGACCTCTTTTCTCGCCAGGTCTGAGAGATGTCCCCAGGCAGGTTCCCACTCTCACGGTCCTCTTCCCATCCATCAAGCCACTATTGCTACTGCCACTGTCAGAGACTGCAGTCCGCTTCCGGGCCTCCCGATCTTGCCTTCCATAAACACGTGCAGTTATAAAACTGGGATTTGGGTGCTTAATTCCATGTCCTTTTCTGCTGGACCTTTGTCTCCCATCCCTGCACCTACTCTTCAAATCCTCATGTTCTCTCCCTCCTCTGCTTCCTAAAACCTGTGTCTTACTCCCCTGGTGGCCCAGGGCTTAAGATGTCACCTTCCAATGAAGGGGGTTAAGATTTGATCCTGGTCAGTTAGCCAAGATCCCACATGCCTCATGACCAGCAAACCAAACAAAACATGAAACAGAAACAATACTGTAAGAAATTCATTAAAGGCTTTTTAAAAAATGGCCCACATCAAAAAAAAAATCTTAAAAAACAAAAACAAAACCCTTTGTCCTGGAAAGGGTCTGATAAGTTACTTCCACTAGGGGTTTTGCAATACACTGAACTCATATTCATTGAACTCATTGAACTAGGCACTGTGTCCCTTCTTGCCATTTATTTTAAAGGAGACCATATGTTAGAACATACGAATAAACATAAATCAAACTCTACTGGGAGAACTTGAGCAAGCAGTTGAAGTTGGTTGAGAAGGAAGAAGCTGTCCCCATGCTAAACGGATCAGGAGCACGGACTGTCTCATACTCAAATGATATCCTAGGGGATTGCTCATGAACTTTGACTCTAAGGAAGTGTGGTGGCTTTCAAATTCATCCTCATATTTGTTCACACGCCTGCCTTCATGAGGAGGAGTCTCAACTCAGACTCCCCTTAAAGTGTGGCCAGACTTGACTCCTTTCTAATAAACAGGAAAAACGGTAGAGTTAACGGTGTCTGACCTTAAATACTTGGTCACACAAGGTGCTGTGTCTTCCTCTTGGATTTCTCATTCTGGAAGCAGCTGGCTGCATCTCATGGAGAGAGAGCCATGTAATGAGAACAGAGACCTCCTGCCAATAGCCAAGTCGGTGTGCCGTCTTGAAAGCACATGCCTCAGCCCCAGTCAAGCCTTCAGATAAGACTATGTCACACGCCATTCCCGGTTCCCAGACTGTGAAGTGGAGTCGCTCAGTCGTGTCCGACTCTTTGCGACCCCATAGACTGCAGCCTGCCAGGCTCCTCTGTCCATGGGATTTTCCAGGCAAGTACTGGAGTGGATTGCCATTTCCTTCTCCAGGGGATCTTCCCAACCCAGGGCTCGAACCCAAGTCTCCAGCATTGTAGACAGACACTTTACCATCTGAGCCACCAGGGAAGTCCCAGACTCTGAGATAGCCAATATGTGCTGTTGGGAGCGCCTTAGTTTGGGGATACTCTGTTACCCAGAGATAGTCAGTTAATATAGAGGAAGCTGGATATTATGATGTTGTACAGTTAGTTAGAAGTCATGGTGTTTCAAGGTGGCTGCTGAGTTCCTTGTACGATCACAAGAAAATGGGCCTAAAATGCTAAAACCAACAGCACTGACGACCTCCAAAGGCACAGCTGACTCTCATCCCAGGAGAGGGATGCCTGGACCACAAGTGTCTTGGAGGACCAAAATAAAGGTGCCTTACATTCATGCATCATTTCGTGCCTGAAGTCATCTGATCTTCACAATAACCCCACTGGGAATGCAGGGAAATTATAATTATAAATACATTTTGTAGATGATAAAAAGTGAATGCCCAAGTTTCATAGATAATGAGGGATATGGATGGGGTGAGAATTCAGATCCCTGAATGTAAATCCAACATAATTTCTTCTATATTATGCTCTCTGCATGAATTTATTCCCAAGCCAATGACTGTGTTAGTTAACAGTGGAGAGGAAAGAAATAAACACTTTCTGATTATTCATTCTGTGCCAAGAAGTACAGCAGGTGTTTCACACACATGATTTCATTTAATCTTCACACCCATTGGCATAGCTCTTGTTATTTTAGTATTTCTGTCCTTGAAATTCCTTGTAGTTATAACCTGACATGATATAAGGTCAAGGTCTGTCACCCCTGAGTAATTTTTTGTCACATAAAGGCTTTTGTATTAGGGTAAAAGGCAAGAATAGAGCAGGCTTCAACTACAACTACCAACATCAAGGTCACCTCCCATTTCTGCCTCTGTTTTTGGTAAATACAAACCCATCACCATCTCTAACACAAGCAAAAAAGTTAACACCACAAAGTGATTTGGGTTCTGGAAATACATCAATGTAAAAACTAAATATAAACTTCTGCCCTCACCAAGCTCTCTGAAAAGTGTCAAGCAATCCGACATGTATGGAAACCAAGTAAAAATCTGTGTGGGAAACGTCATTCTGTCCCACGCTACTTCCTCATCCAGTTGGGTCATCGACGGCCAATCTTTTTATTTGTTCTCCATCAACTGCCTCACAAAGACTTTTTAAGAAATTGGGATATAGTTGCCTTACAACGTCATGTTAGTTTCTGCCACAGAAGAAGGTGAATCGGCTGTGGGCACACACATATCCCCTCCCTCCGGGCGCTCCCCCCCTCCCCTCTAGGTCATCACAGAGCGTGGAGATCAGTCCTCTCTGGTATTCAGCAGGTTCCCGCCAGCTGTCTATTTTACACACAGCAGTGTATATACGTCGATCCCAATCTCAGAATTCATCCCACCCACCTCTTCCCCCACGATATGCACATACCTGCTCGCTACGTCTGCCTCTCTGTTCCTGCCCTGCCAAAGGGTCATCTGTACCATTTTTCTAGATTCCATACACATGTGTTAATGTTTGGTATTTGCCTTTCTCTTTCCGACTTACTTCACTTTGTCCGATAGACTCTAAGTCCCACTACATCTCCACAAATGACCCAATTCCATTCCTCTTTATGGATGAATAATGTTTCATTGTCTATACGTAGCAAATACTTCTTAGTCACAATCTAGGATACCTTCAGATATCACAGTCTTCAAGATTAATCACCACAACAAAAGCAACAGCTAACCTGCTTGTCCAGGAGAAGCCCTATGGGTAACGCTATGGTAACAATCTTATCTGTTTCTCAGACCCCCATGAGACCAGCACAGGGATCCAGTTCTATGGATGAAGAAACCAAAACCCAGAGAGGTTAAGCTACTTGCTCAAGGTCAAACCATGAGTGAGTCACGTGCCAGCTAGCAATGGTAATGTCAGAACCCAAGTTCTTCACTACAAAGGGATGTGGTCTCTCCTCAGGTCCCCACCCCTTCATTCTCAGCAGCAGAGGTTCCCTCTTCACTGATAAGACTGATCTGTGGAACAGCCCACCCGCCTCCTCCTCTCCAGTAAATCACACACCATGATCGCTTCCGGTTCTCCTTCCAGTTTCAGAGTGTGGGTCCTCCTCCTGCCTTTAGCTCTCTGCCTCTGCTTCTCCTAGGACTTTCCTTCCCTGTGAAAAGTGGATTTATGCAGTGAAGGGTCTGTACCCTCAACTTCCCTTCCTCCCCTTTCTTCACCCTTTGACACCCCACAAACCATCTTCTCTCCCGACCTCTCCACAAACTGCTTTTGCTGAGATCATCAAACCAGCCCACTTCTACACTCTCCAGCGAACAGGTAGAAATTATTTCATCAGAATTCCCTCTTACATTTGACTCTGCTATGACTCCTTCCTTCTTCAAAATCTGTCCAGTGCTCCAAGGTGCTCACCACATGATCCTCTCCCCATATAACTACTCATTTTTGATGTCCTTCATTACCCATACTTAAACGGTTTCTATGGTTTTATCCTTGCTTTCCTCTCCTTTCACCTTTCATCCTCTTTCTATACAATAGGACTCAGGCTCTTCAGTTTAATAACCACCTAATTTGAGGATTCCCAAATCCCTAGATGTGGAAACACTCCTCAGTGATGTTTGCCCCTCCCAACTCTTGTATCCATTTTTAGGTGGAAAATCTTTCTTAATGCTCTGCAGATAACTCAAACTTAACATGACTAAAGCTAAATTCACAATTCCCCTCCTTTCAGATCAGCTCTTCCTCCCTTATTCAAGTGATACCACCACCATCTCTTCCAGTTCTTGAGTCTGGAAGTTGGAGTTATAAAGATCACTTTCACTCTTCCCTTTCTTCAGCTCCTAGTATTGATCCTATTAATAATATTGTTGTAGATAATACTGTGTATCTTACTCCACCCAGTCCTAAAACCCACCCTCCTAGTGCAGGAGCTCATCACCTCTTGCCTGGATCACCTTGTTGCTATTGTTCTTGTTTGTATGCATGCAGGCATGCCTGCATGCATACTAAGTCGCTTCATTCATGTCAGACTCTTTGCAACCCCATGGACTGCAGCCCACCAGCCTCCACTGTCCATGGGATTCTCCAGGCAAGAATACTGGAGTGGGTTGCCATGCCCTCCTCCAAGGGAGCTTCTGGACCCAGGGATCGAACCCGTGTCTCTTACATCTCCTGCACTGGCAGCTGGGTTCTTCACTACTAGCACTACCTGGGAAACCATAGTTGTTGTTTAGTCGCTAAATCATGTCTGTCTCTTTGCAACCCCATGAACTATAGCCCACCACGTTCCTCTGTCCATGGGACTTCCCAGGCAAGAATACTGGAATGAGTTTCCTTCTCTGGGGGATCTTCATTACCAAAGATTGGAACCCACATCTCTTGCTTGGCAGGCAGATTCTTTATCACTGAGCCAGCAGGGAGCCCTGACTTACTGTAATAATTGATTAACTGTTTTCTCCAGTTCTACAGTTGTCCAATCTGTTGCTTTTCCTTTTTTTTTTTAATTGCAGTATAATTGCTTTACAATGTTATGTTAGTTTCTGCTGTACAATGAAGTGAATCAGCTACATATATACACATATCCCTTCCCTTCAGTCATGTCCGACCCTTTGCAACCCCATGGTTGCTGCACACCAGGCCTCCCTGTCCATCACCACCTCCCAGAGCTTACTCAAACTCATGTCCATTGAGTCAGTGATGCCATCCAACCATCTCATCTTCTGTCCTCCCCTTCTCCTCCTGCCTTCAATCTTTCCCAGCATCAGGGTCTTTTCCAAGGAGTCAGTTCTTCATCATGTGGCCAAAGTATTGGAGTTTCAACTTCAGACTCAGTCCTTCCAATGAATATTCAGGACTGATCTTCTTTACGATGGACTGGTTAGATCTCCTCACAGTCCAAGGGACTCTTAAGAGTCTTCTCCAACACCACAGTTCAACAGCATCAGTTCTTCAGTGCTCAGCTTTCTTTATGGTCCAACTCTCACATCCATACATGACTACTGGAAAAACCATAGCCTTGATTAGACAGACATTTGTTGGCAAAGTAATGTCTCTGCTTTTAATATGCTGTCTAGGTTGGTCATAACTTTTTTTCCAAGGAGCAAGTGTCTTTTAATTTCATGGTTGCAGTCACCATCTGCAGTGATTTTGAAGTCCAAGAAAATAGTTTGTTACTGTTTCCATTGTTTTCCTGTCTGTTTGTCATGAAGTAATGGGACCAGATGCCATGATCTTTTGTTTTTTTAAATGGTGAGTTTTAAAACAGCTTTTTCACTCTCCTCTTTCACGTTCATCAAGAGACTTTTTAGTTCCTCTTCACTTTCTGCCATAAGGGTGGTGTCATCTGCGTATCTGAGCTGATTGATATTTCTCCCAGCAATCTTGATTCCAGCTTGTGCTTCATCCAGCCTGGCAATTCACAAGATGTACTCTGCATATAAGTTACATAAGCAGGGTGACAATATACAGCCTTGATGATGATGATGAAGTCACTCAGTTGTGTCCAACTCTTCCTGACCCCATGGACTATATCCTACGAGGCTCCTCTGTCCATGGAGTTTTCCAGGCAAGAGCACTGGAGTGGGTTGCCATTTCCTTCTCCAGGGGATCTTCCCAATGCAGGGACTGAACCCAGGTCTCCTGCACTGCAGGCAGACGCTTTATCCTCTGAGCCACCAAATTTGAGGTACTCCTTTTCCAATTTTGAACCAGCATGTTGTTCCATGCCCAGTTCTAACTGTTGCTTGTTGACCTGCATACAGGCTTCTCAGGAGGCAGGTCAGGTGGTCTGGTGGCTCTATTTTTAGTTTTTTAAGGAAGTGCCATCTGGTTCTCCATGGTGGCTATACCAGTTTGCATCCACACCAGCCATGTAGAAGGTCTCCCCTTTCTTCCACACCCTCTCTAGCATTTATTATTTGTAGATTTTTAGATGATGGTCTTTCCAACCTGTGCAAAATAATACCTCAAAAACATATCAGTGTGACTCTACAATCTGTAAGACTTTCCATTTCCTGTACCTCTACTCATCAACAACTTAAGTCAACTCAAGTCAAGCACCACCTCTTCTAGGAAGTCTTCTAGCTTGGTTCCCCATCTTTTGGCCTTCCTGCTTTCCCCTAATATGGCATTTTTCCATATCATATTAACATTTTCTGTCTCTGATCATCTTTAATATTAGAATACATTACATGCTTCCTATGTGCTGGCCCCTTCCAGGCACTGGGGATAGAACAGTACAAGTGACCCAGAAAATCCCCGTTCCTCTGGGATTTTTATACTATTTGTGAAAGCACAGATACAGGGATGGATGGCTAGATAAACAGATAGATAGAAATATCAGAAAGGAACATGTGCTAGGCAGGGAATCAAAACAAGATGATATGACACAGAATATTTTGGAGTTTTTAAGCTGAGCTGGCTGACAAGAGGGGCTAGTCACATGATGATTGCTTAAAAAATAATAATTAAAAAAAAACATTATAAGGAGAAATTCCAGGATGTGTACGAAATACTAGTTCAGGCAGAAAAAGTTTTCGCTGTTAGAAAATCAGAAAAAACACCACACGGGAGGCCTGGAGCAGCACAGTGGGCAGGGGGGAACTGGTCTGAGCTGACAGAGAGGTGGGTAGAGGTCAGATGACATCGGGTTCCATGAAGGATAAAGCATCTCAGTTCTCCTCTGTGTACAATGGGAAGTCTTCAGTGGATTTTCAGTAAAAGAGAATAAGATCTGGGTTACATTTTTTAAAGCTCACTCTGACTGTGTATGAGGAATGGTAAATAGAGAGACAAATGTGCCCCCAGAGAGCAAGTTAGAGGGCAAGTACACCAAGTCCAGAAAAGACAGAGGTCAGAGGCTGGGACTAGAATGCTAAGTGACAGAGAGATGCAGACCGATCTGAGACGTGGAGACTGGAGGGAAAGAAAAGGATCACGATTAATTTCTAGACTTTTGCCTTGAGAAGCTGAATAAACTGTAGTGTTGTTTAGAAATATGTGGTGATTAGGGGGGAAGGAGGAAGGAGGTTGTGGAGGGAAAGTAAGTGTTCTTTTTATTTTTCTTTCTTACTTTTTTTTTTATTATTTTGTGGAGTTACCAAAAAATTTAAAATTTTTTATTTTTAAAAATGGAAGTAAATTGATTTATAATACCAAATTAGTTTCAGATATACACCATAGTAATTCAATAATTTTATAAATGATAGTCAACTTAAAGTTATTATAAAATACTGGCTATATTCCCTGTGCTATACAATATATCCTTGCAACATATTTACTTTATAGGTAATAGTTAGTATCTCCTAGTCTCCTAACCCTAACCCTCGTCCTGCCACACTGGTAACCACCAGCTTATACTTTACTGTTTCTGTATTGTTATTTGTTTATTTTGTTTCTTAGATTCAGCATATAAGTGATAACATACCTTTTTCCAAAAAAGACAAACATATGGCCAATAGGCACATGAAAAAAATGCACAAAAATAGGAAAATGTAAATCAAAACCCCAATGAAGTATCACCTCACACCTGTCAGAATGACCATCATCAAAAAGACAGCAAATAACAAGTGTTGGCAAAGATGTGGGGATCAAGGCACACTGTTGGTGGGAATGCAAACTGGTATAACCGCTATGAAAAATAGCATGCAGATTCTCCAGAAATCTGGAAATAGAACCACTACCCAATCCAGCAATTCCGTTTTTGGGCCTATAACTGAAGAAAATGAAAACAATAATTCAAAAAAGACACATGCACCCTAATGTTCACAGAAGCCCTATTTACAACAGCCATAAGACAGAGGAAACCTAAGCGTCCATCAATAGGTCAATGGATAAAGAAGATATACACATTATGGATTATCACTCAGCTATGAAGAGAATAAAACTTTGCCATTTGCAATAACACAGACAGGTCAAGAAGGCATTATGATTAGTGAAATAAGTCAGACAAAGAAAGAGAAATACTGTATATTATCAAGATTTCTCTTTTATGCTAAGTTTGAGGTCTGAATAGATAGTCTGGAGTTCCAGGGAAAAGTGTATATATACATACATATACCATCAAATGTATATATGTATATATATACATGTATATATATGTATATATAGTGCATGTGTATATGTGTGTGTGTGTGTATATATTCATATAGATAAATAGTATGTATGTCATTGAAATAGATCCCTTTTGGAAAATGTGTTAATAGAGAAGAACAGAGCACCCAGGGATGGTACCTATAAGACTCTTTGTGACCAGACTTTTTTGATAAGCCTCCTTGGTAGGAATTTTAGAGATGCTGGGGCTGAGCAGGGACTTGGAAGTCTTTGTAAGTTTCTCCCGTTTTGTTCCCTGAAGGAGGTCTGTGCCCTATCTCCTGTCCTCAAGCAGTTTCAGGAGATGGCCCTGCCACTGTGATCCTAGGACACCACCCAGTAAATTTCCCGCTCCACCCATTCACAAACTAGCTAGGCTATTTTCTTCAGAAAGATCTTCCATAACCCTGTCAAATTTTAAATATATACATTGGAAGCAAAATAGACAATTTCACCAAGGGAAATTGGACATTCTATCATAACTCGCTGTCCTGAACAAATTATATAAATAATAATACTTGCAACCACAGATGGTCTATTTCCCGGGAAAGCTCTGTAATAAATCCCTAAGCTATAGGGATGTACCAGCAGAAAATGTGTTTTGTTTTTTTTTTTTTTTCCCCTTTTTTACTCACCAGTGGGAAAACAAAACATTATTTTCTCTCTCCCTCAAATAAATTTCAGCAATTCAAATTAGTTTCAGATGAAACCATGTATTCTCCAGGTGGTGTTTCAATTCTTTAGTATTCTTGGTTCAATTCATTTCCAGGTGGATATTAATTATCTTACACATGTGATTCTAGAGTATTTTTATTAAAGTCATCAGTTCCATTAAAAATGGTCTTTCATTTATAATTTTTCTATGTACCTAAAGCAAAGAGATTTGGAATGCCATTCATTAATAAAACAAGGTCATTTTCTTGAGAAAATTGGAAACCTCTAAAGTTCCTCTTTAATTTTTTCAGAGCAGGACTAAATGACTCAGCACTTGATGCTCTGAACTTTGATCTGGTACTTAACTGTCTTTCCTTCTGTTGTTATCCGGCTGCTTTGTTAGTGTGCTGTGGCTGTTTTGTAGTGTGCTAACACGGCTAGACTGAATGTTTACTACAATCTCCTCCACTGTCTTGTTCCAGTTTTGTCTTTTCACGCTTGAAGATCAAGGCTTTTGCGGCTCACACAGACCAGCATCTGATTCCCCTGCAGAATGCACCCTTCCCCGAGGTGGGTGGTGATGACCAGTGAGTACTAACGAGGGATTCTGTCCATCCTCGTGGCTTCCAGCTGGTGATCAGGAATTCAAGCTCATCCCGGCACTTCTCCACTTTCAATCCCTTTCTCCTTCCAACAGCCTGGACTGCATCCTCCAAGCCCCAGCTTCTGATGTAAAAGCAACAGCCTTAGAGAGTATTTAGCCAGCTGCCACAGATGCCGGAGGTCAAAAACCTCTGTTGTGGATACCTGGTGGCGGATGGGGGAAGTTGTTCAAGATGCTGTTTTTTCCTCTCTGCTCCTTTCCCAGCACCAAATGACACATCTGCCTCCGGGCTTTATCTTGATCCTCTCTGTGAAAGTGAACATATTAGTTGCTTCAGTCGTGTCCAACTATTTGCAACCCCATGGACTGTAGCCCACCAGGCTCCTCTGTCCACGGGATTTCCCAGGCAAGAATACTGGAGTGTATCACTTCTCCAGGGGATCTTCCTGACCCAGGGATCGAACCCAGGTCTCCTGCATTGTAGGCAGATTCTTTACCATCTGAGCCATCAGAGAAGCCCTCTCTAGTTAACTCCAACATCCCCATTTTAAGCCTTGGCTTGTATCTGCACTCCATATCTATTTCCAGCTACCTACAGGACATTCTCATCCCTTCAAAAGCAATGCATTTAAAGCTTAACTGACTAAAATCCCTGCCAGCCTCCATCAGCACCCCTTCCACCTTCTAGACTGGACAAAGGCAGGCACCTTTGACCCTTGCCTTTGTTTTCTTCTCAGCAATGGTTTTCAAATGGTTCCTAAGAGTTCTAGAAAACAGTAGGGGCCCAGGAAGAAGTCCAGTGGGTAACACTTTTGACCCTACATGTCCAAGTTCCAATAGACAGAGTTCTGTTTTCATGGAATTCCACATGCAGCTATTTTAAGAGTTCTGCTTATTGACTGTGGCATCTTCATGAAAAGTCCTATCCTTGGCATGTCCCAGAGCCACATGTCACCCTCTGCCCTCCTCACTGCTAGTATCTGTGGGGCTGCAGGCCTGTCTTGCTCATCCTGTGAGAACATTGGTGAGGAACAACCTCACTCCACCCTCACACTCATCACTGGGGGCATCACAGTTTCCAAATGTCAGCCAGGCTCCCATGAGGAAAATCAATCACCGCCTCCCAATGGACAAGCCAGGCTCCCATGGGAAAAACCAACCACCACCTCCCAGCGGACGAGCCGGGCTCCCATCGGAAAAACCAACCACCACCTCCCAGTGGACGAGCTGGGCTCCTATTGGAGAAACCAACCACCACCTCCTAATGGGCAAACTAGATTTTTCATCTCTTCCTACTTGACTCTGGTATGAAGTGACTCTGTTTTTTACTCTCTTTGAAATGCTTTTCTTCCTTGGCTTCTAAAGCATTAGTCTGCTCTGTTCTCCTGCTATTTGAAAAGAAATAAAAAGGCATCATTATGGGAAAAGGGGGTGACGTCACTTCCTTTTGTCACCCTGTGTGTGGGCATGTCCATCAGTGTGTGTGTCCCTGTGTTTTCCACATACTCTCTTCAAATGATCTCATCTCTTCCCGGTTCATCCACTTCAACAATCTTCTATGAGCTGATGACCCTTGAGTCACATCTCAATCACCATTTATGATTTGCACACCAGTCTCAAAAAACCAAATGTCCACTGGAATCTTGACCTGAACACTCCTAGACCTTTACAATCATACCATCTACAAATGAACTCATCCTTGTTCACCAGCCCAGGTTCATCTCATCCAAGTGTATTTCTCTCATTTATTCATGCCTGTACTAGTCTCTCCTTTCTCTTGATTCCTTGCATGATGGTATATAAGGTCATTCTCAGATATTAACATTTAAATATTCTTTTATTATGTACTTCTATTGTTTCCTCATATAAACTCTAGGCTTCTTGAAGGCAGGGATCACACCATTGGCTGGTCTTCCAGACTCACATTACCTGACATTTAGCTACACATAGAGCCAACATACGAAATGGTATAGAATTATTCTCCAGTATTTGGCTCAACTAATAAAATAAGATGCCAGAAAATCATAACTGCATCTGCTCTCTAAATCCAAAAGTAACAGATGCAATCCATCTTATCTGAGTACTACTAACAGGAGAAATCATTCTAAAGTGGAAAAATGTAAGGCAAAAATGTTCTAAAATAGATTTTAAAGTTTGACTTAGAGTTATGCCTTAAACATTTTCACCTGCATGACTTTGCATGACTTGATAATCCATCTTTCTCCAACTTCAGCCCTCTGACTGGACAAGGGCATATGAAGACAGATGAGAAAGGCATAATTTATTTGGCTATAGGGCTCTGTCTTAGAGATAGTCAATCCTTGATTCTGAAAGCCAGTCAGAAATTGGGGGACTAAGGGGCGGCTGGGAAACAGAAGTGGGGCTTCCAGCTTTGCTTCCTGTGGCCAGTCTCCCGGTCCAAGGACAACTGCTGACCTTCCACCCTGTGGCCACAGGAGGAGCGGCCTCTCCACTCTCTTATGCCAGGTTCCCCCAGACTCTCAGAAGCTTCACAAATCTGCTATCTACTACCTTTCTCTGACTGAGAACGATGAAACAATAATGAAGCTACTTATTCCCTGCTAGCCTGCCAAAATGATTTAAAAAAAAAAAAATGATGAGTCATGAGCTCAGTACATCCATAGTTACTTTAGAATACTTGAAATCTTGGCTTGATGGGCCCTAAGCAAGAGGAATGAAAGGAATCACTATGGACAAAGCCACAATGAGAAGGAGGTCTAGAAATCCTATGCAGGAGAAATAGTTAGCTCCTTGAGTCACATTTCTCACTTTCCCTTTTAAATCCAGATTATATAGAAGCAGATGCTATTTCTCCATCCTTCGGCCCCAAAAGGCCAAGCCTGACCTGCCAGCTCCAGTCCCCCTCTGCCCTCTTTGCCCTGCTCAATGACATGCTTTAAATGTCTACATCAATCCCTCCCATCCAAACTCCTCACAGATGAGATTCTTATATTTGTCGTTTACACATCCTATTGTACAACTAGTCCTGGGACTTCTATGGGAAAGAGACAAAAGTAACTTTTTTCTTCTTCTTCATTAATTAACTATTAGGCATGTGTGCAGGGAAGGGTATCATGATAAAGAAGAAAGCCATTGCCTGAAATAAAGACCCCAAGGCAGGTCCAGTGGTCCAGCCTGTCACATCCTCTCTGGGGAATGGCAAAATTACTCACAATTAACAGAGAACATTTTGGAATGATATTTGGTGACTTTAGTTATTCTATATGCTATGTTGGCCTCAACCCTAATTAGATGGTTGAGGAAAGAAAGACTATTAATTGTTTAGCATCCATTGTGGACACAGGATGAGGTATTTTAATCAAAAGATATAGGAATAATCCTTCTTCAAGGTTAAAAGAAAAATTACCTTCATGGATAGTAAAAAAAAAAAAATCTGCTTTGGAATAATAAAGCAGTTCTTGTTATGAATATCTGACTCAGGCTGACTCTTTAATCTGTGTGCTACCTTATAGAAGCTAATCATATGCTATCAATGCCTAGAACCATACACTAGAGCTTGTGTTAGAAGCTTGAAGAGAAAACAAATAATTAGAATTGATTTTCAACAGAAGTTGGACAGATAAATGCATCTAATCATCATTCTTTGATCACAACTGTCACTTATTCCTAATGTAATTTGCATCCCTGGTTTCTTCTGAGGAATCACCATGAAATATCCTATCAGATGTTATAAGATTTAAATCATCATACATTAGACATGAGGGCTCTTCAAAGAAAACCCAGAAAATAGGGCATTTTGAGTGAAGAAAGCAAAGGCTTTTGGGGTAAAGTCTTAGAAGGCAAAGCTTCTGTGACAGTCCAGACAATGACACGGCAAGCGCTTTCTTGATGCTTCACTCTGTTCATACTTGTCACCCCTCCTGCATCCTCAGACCACCTTTGCTCTTCCCTTCCCAGCTCAGGTTCCCAGCTGCTACAGAAATTAAAAGCTGCACCTAGAATGTGCATTCCTGGTGACATTTTCTTGGACACACAGCAGGGATGCTATGCCTGGTCACCCAGTTCCACTGCAGTTGGCAGCTGCTCAGATAATTTGTCAGCCTCCATCGCTGAGACGGGCCACCAGCCCTCTCTCCTGCAATTTCAATGGACCCTGAAATGAGAGGTCACTCTTGGGGATTCCAAAGCTTTCGTGTTTAGGCATTTAAAAAGGGCACGATTGCTTGAAGGATAAGGAATGTAATTTGTTAGTTTGCCATTCTCTGCTAAGTGACTTGGAACCTAGAATGCAGTGGATCACTCTATCATGACTGACTCAACTATTGACCCAATAAATGGTTGACCTGGAGTTCTTTCACCATGACTTATTGTTTCAATGAAAATGTCCAGCTCGTGAGTGGAGCAAATTCCATCAGTAGAATGAACTCTCAAGATTCAATATAGAACTACCCATCGCGTGTTCTAGAAGGTTGACTAACTAGTGGCTTGAGACTAGGTTTCTTGAGAGTTAAATTTAAATGAGAAATGCCTCCTTAATGTGCATACATACATGAAATCTGCTGGTAGATAGATCTTTAACTTGTACTGATTTTTTTTTGAAATACTGGTGTGAGGGAGCCTAACTCCTTTCCTGTCACTTTTAGAAGGGGAACAGCAAATGTCTTCCTTCTAATCTAGTGAATTTCTTGTCTGTAATGAATTGCTCAGATTACATTCTGAATTGATCTCTCTCTTACACAGAAAGCATCCTTTTTACATGCAGGATTCTCATATAATATGAAATAATACAATCGTGACATCTAGTTCCAAGAAATAGAAAACTGTGTAGTTGGTTTAAAAGGGTCCTTTCTATTATAGATACTCAAGAGCAACTCAATAAGTTGCCTGACCATGAAAATCTTAACTGTTAGGAAATTTATCTTATTTAGCCCTAGAAAGATGTTAGAACACAGAATCTATTGTTTGAGTTTTATCCATTATCAAGGAAGCCAAATCAGAGGTCTGAAACTTCTCTATTTGGGGCTATTATAAGATCATTCTTGTTAGAACAGGAATAAATTCGGCAGTGATGGTTTTGGAATCAAACACAGTAAAGAGCACATGTTAGCCTGTTAGGTGTCTTTAGAAAAAAGAGCACTTAAATAAGGAAGCAAAAAGACAGATATATCTCTGGGGAGTATAACAGGACCAGAAGCTGTGAGTAGAACTTTGAAGTAATTGTGTCCTGAACTTGAAATGTCACCAACATTTTGAAAGCTAGCTAGGTTTTGATTTGTATTTGACTACTCAGCATGACACGGACTGAGGTTTCTCTGTGACCCTAAAACCTATAGAAAAGAAAATACACTTTCCTATTTTCTGTTAAGGACTATTCAAAGTGACACATATATACTATAATGATGCTCAAAAATGTATATTCAGACTGAGGCCCAGATTCTGATTGCATCTTGCTATGCTTAACCCACTATAGAATGGCCTGGAAAATTTTAACTTAAAATTTTAAGGAAAAAAAAACAAACAAAAGTCTTCAAAATGTTTATTGCTGAGTTATAACTTAAATAACAGTAGTTAACACCTGCAGAGGTGACTCCCTAACAGGAAGATCATTTGTTTTTTGAGAAAATCCTTCCAGATTCTGGAAGATAGGGCCATTTATCAAATGCTGTGAATCAAAGTCAGATTTAATAAGTTAATGTTGAGATTAGCTAGAATCTAGCATGAGCTGCAGCAGACAGATGCCTGCATAAAAAAGGATACCTATTATTTTTCAATGGAGAAATAAAAAATGCAAATGAAGAAGAAAAATGTGGTCTGTGTTAGCAGAATGGTAAAGAAAAATCTCTCCAAGGAGTCTCAAAAGAATATTAGAAGAATGACTTTAGGAAATGCATCCAAGAGTATAGTCCCATTTATTTTATTTACTTTCAAGGTTTATAACTCCCAGTCTTTGGAGAATAGAGTGCTAATTACTGATGACTGACAAAATGTAACTGGTAATCAGAGCCAGAGAAAGTCAGAAGCCTGAGTAGGAATCAAAGTGTAAAGACCACACACACACACTGGGAGCATTCAAAAAATTTTCTCCATAAAAAAGAATGAAATAATGTCATCTGAAGCAACACGGAGAACCTAGAGACTGTCACAGTGAGAGAAGTAAATCAGACAGAGAAAGATAAATATCATATGATATCATTTATATGTGGAATCTAAAATATGATACAAATGAATCTATCTGTGAAACAGACTCATAGATATGGAGAACAGGGGAGAGTGGGGGAAGGGAAGGATGGATTGGGAGTTGGGGATTAGCAGATGTAAAGTACTGTGTGTGTGTGTGTGTGTGTGTATATATATATATATATATTCAATATCCATGCAATAAATATATATATATATATAGTATTTATTTATTGCATGGATATTGAATAGCATTCCATGATGATTTATTACAGGATATTGATAGCATCCCCGGTGCTACACAATAGGACCGTGTTGTTTATCCATTCTCTCTCTCTCTCTCTCTCTCTCTCTCTCTCTATATATATATATATATATATATATATGTATATATATATATATATATTCAATATCCATGCAATAAATAAATCCTATATATATATATATATATATGAGAAACTTAATCACTTTGCTGTACAGCAGAAATTAACACAATGTTGTAAATCAATGATACTGTAATAAAATAAATTATTAAAAAGTGTTCTTTCGGATGCAGCAAGATTGAATACCAAGGTTGACACCGTGTGAAATGAGGACTTGGAACAGGTGGAAGTCAATAGACCCCAACAAACTCAGCATGGGACTAGCCTTCTAGAGGCTGTCCTAGATAATTCTTTATATTGCACAGTCTGATTTAGGTCAATTTGGGTTCTAAACCTTGAATGGGCCTGAACTTTTGCTTGAGTACAAAACCCCAACTTGGAGCAAGCAACTAAACTTTGCTATAAAGAATTCTGGAGCAATCTTAACAGAAGGAGCGTGTGTGCCACTTAGTCCTGTCCGACTCTTTGTGACCCCATGGACTATAGCCTGCCCGGCTCCCCTGTCCATGGGGATTCTCCAAGCAAGAATACTGGAGTGAGTTGCCATTTCCTTCTCCAGGGGATCTTCTGAATCCACGGATCAAACCCAGCTCTTCCGCACTGTAGGCAGATTCTTTACCATCTGAGCCACCGGGAAAGCCAAAAAGAGTACTTAGGACAAAAAAGTGCTGAGGGAGCCATCAATATTCATCTCCTTGTTCCCCAAAGCCCATTTCAAATGTAATTTCATTAATACAGAATGACAACTAACACTTATGAGAATAAGATCCATGCCGTTCAAGCCAAGTATTATCTAAGAAGTTTCATATTTTTTGTTATTGTTGCTTTTTGTGGTTTTAAAACTCAATCCTCACCACAGTTTTGGTAAGAATTTTTATTTATTTATTTTTATTATTTTGTCCTTTTTTTTTCTTTAATTTTAGTTTTCTTTATTTTTTTAAATCTGTCACATTTTTCAGGTGTGGAAACTAAGCTCCAGGGAGGTCTTTGCGTAAGAAACTCAAGGGCAACCAGTCAGTAGCTGTAGAGCCAGGATTGAACCTTGATGGTCTCATTCCTAAGCCCCTTCCCTGCCCTCACCATTGACCACCTTTCCTTAGGGTCTCCGACCAGAGGCAACCACTTCTGAATTCCAGCAGCATTTTGTGCCAACATATCCTGTATTGATTTTAGCTGCATTTGCTTGACTACGGATTGCATCCCCTCAACTAGATTACAAGCTTGTTGAGAGGCATAGTGATCTTCTATTGTCCCTAAGACTGATTTCAATGTCTCAAACACAGTAGGCGCTCAACTGATTTTGGTCATTGGAGTGAATTGAATGGGGTGAGGGGTAAATTTGTCCAATCACTCAACCTACTACCTCCTTTATTTACACTAGGAAAATCCCAGCCAGAGTGGACCTCCTCAGTCCTCTCCTCCAGCTAAAGGGCAGTGATGGAGAGCCAGACTCAAAGCCATAACAATGGCACGTTTCCAGCCCCATCCTGTCTCCTCCAACCACTCGCCTACCAGCATCGACCTACGTGAAGCAAGGTCCTTTATTTATCCTAAGTCAGTTTCCTGGCATTTCCTGTTCTATGACAATTTTAAGAGATGAGACATATGTTGGCCAAATTCAATATTTTTTCCAGAGTTAGGTCAGAGTAAAAGTCAAGGCAGCTCAAGATGGGTAACACATGGACATATTCTAGTGTCTGATCACCTCTGGTGAGATGAGCGAGAACAGGTTACAGTAACTTACAAAGGCCCAGAGTGAGTATAAAACCAGAGGCCTGACTGCTCAGGTGAGGGGTCAAGGCCCCCTTTCCAGCCTTCCTCATGCCTTTGATCCATCCTGTTGGCCAGAGAAACCACCAGAATGAGTGCTTGGTATTCACAACACGGAATAAAGTGAAAGTAAGCTTTTTCCTCTACTCTTTCCTTGTACAATGAACTTCACCTCTTTTGCCCCAAGTCACAGTCTTTGAAAAGCCCCTTTGTCTTTGTCTAAGGATAGGATAAACAGGCCTGTAGGACACCTTTCCTTTAGCAGAACTTGTCTCTGAGGGGGTTGGTCAATTTCTGGGCCACTCAGCAAGAGACAGATAAACACTGAAGAAGGATGACTTGACAAAATGTATCTGGTAATCAGAGCCAGAGAAAGTCAGAAGCCTGAGTAGGAATCAGAGTGTAAAGACCACACACACATACTGGGAGCATTCAAAAAATTTTCTCCATTAAAAAAAAAAAGGAAATAATGTCATCTGCAGCAACACGGAGGACCTAGAGACTGTCACAGTGAGAGAAGTAAATTTTCTGCACCTGGAAAATCCTAAAAAGTTTAAAAAGCTTAACCTTGAAGCATAAAATTAGATAATGTTGGGTTAACAGAGATCTTGACTACCCTATATTCAAGGAGGGCTTTGAAAGTCAGTGAGGGGACATGATTTGAGAAGCACTGATCTAGGACTAGCTGTCCACCTCCCAGGCTGGGACTATTGAGCTCCATCACTTTCTTCTGGTGGTTCTTTTCTCTCTTGGCGCTGATGCACTTTCCAGAACCAAGTCAGGTAATGGCTTACACCCTTGGAAGTTGGTACCAAGTGACTTTCTTCTTCTTCTTTTTTTTTTGATGTGAACTCTTTTTGAAGTCTTCACAATTTTTTTTTTACAATATTGTTTCTGTTTCATGTTTTGGCTTTTTGGCTGTGAGAAATGTGGGATCCTAGCTCCCTGACCGGGAATCAAGCCTGCACCTTTTGCACTGGAAGATGAAGGCTCAACTACTGGACCACCAGGGGAGTCCCTAGGAGACCTAAGTGATGTTCTGAAGCACTAAGACAAGAACCTGAGAGGCAGGCAAGGGGACTCACGATCAAAGCTGAGACTTGAAACCTTCAGCTCAGACCACTCTGGAGACAGCCATGACTCATGCAAATGTCAAGCAGGGCAAAATCAAAGGCCACCCAGGCTTCCCTGCTGGCTCAGTTGGTAAAGAATCCACCTGCAATGCCAGAGACCCCAGTTCGATTCCTGGGCTGGGAAGATCCACTGGAGAATGGATAGGCTACCCACTCCAGTATTCTTGGGCTTCCTGTGTGGCTCAGCTGGCAAAGAATCTGCCTGCAATGTGGGAGACCTGGGTTCGATCCCTGGGTTGGGAAAATCCCCTGGAGAAGGGAAAGGCAGCCCACTCCAGGATTCTGGCCTGGAGAATTCCATGGACTGTATAGTCCATGGGGCCGCAAAGAGTTGAACATGACTGAGCAACTTTCACATCACATCCAGAAGGAAGAAGATGGGAAATGAGTGAGCTAGAGAATCCTAGGGGTCATCAGTCAGTCTGTAAATAATATGAAAGAGTGGAAGAGCTCTGTATTTAGTTATTTCCAAGCCCACAAAAGGCCTAATCTGTTCACAGACTGAAATTGTAATGCATCCTAGATATGGAATATAGAGCAAAAGCATGAAAGTGACATTTAGGAAAGACAGAGATATTAGAATTGCCTGTGTACTAGTGCTATAGAGAGGGACATATCTAGTTTTTTCCTGCTTCTCTGGAATTCCTTTATCTATAGGCTACTGTCTTCCATTCGAGAAACTGGACTCTGGGGCCTTCCACAAAGAAGGGAAGACTCTTGATAATAGTGGACTTGAATATTCAATTAAAAACAGGGTTAACTGTGGAAAAGAGTGGAGGTTCCTTGAAAACCTAATAATAGAGTTATCATAGGGTCCAGCAATCCCACTCCTGGGCATATATCCAGATAAGACACAAATTATTTTGAAAACACACATGCACTCCAATGTTTACAAGAACACTATTCGCAATAGCTAAGACACAGAAGCAACCTAAGTGGCCATCAACAGAGATTCCTCTGTTGGACAAAGATTCCTTTGATGGACAAAGAAGATGTGGTAAATGGGCACAGTGGAATACTACTCAGCCATCAAAAAGAAATGAAACTTTCCCGTTTGCAGCAACATGGATGGGCCTAGAGGGCATTCCACTAAGTGGAGCAACTCAGGCAGAGAAAGACAAATATCATATGATACCACTTGTGTGCGGAATCTAAAGAATGATACAAATGAACTTATTTACAAAACAGATTCACAGACATGAAAAACAAACTTAAGGTTACAAAGGGAAAAGGAGGGGAGGGATACATTAGGAGTTTGGGATTAATAGATACATACTACCATCTATAAAATAGATAAAGCACAAGAATGTACTGTATAGTACTATATTTGATATCTTGTAACAACCCATAATGGAAAAGAATCTGAAGCTGTACAGCTGAAAGTAACACAACATTGCAAAGCAACTATAGTTTAATAAATACATTTTAAAAAGCAGGGCTAAACAGAGAATGGCTTTTGATCCACAAGCCCTACCTCAGCCCCATCCTTGTGCTTCACCAGGCACCCTCTTCATAGAGCCTAGGATGTAAATGGACTTCCCAGGTGGCGCTAATGGTAAAGAATCCTCCTGCCAATGCAGGGGACATAAATGCATGTTCGATCCCTGAGTTGGGAAGATCCCCTGGAGAAGGAAATGACAACCCATGCCTGGAGAATCCCATGGACAGAGGAGCCTGGCAGGCTACAGTCCATAGGGTTGCAAAGAGTCGGACAAGACAAGCAACTGAGCACACAGGATGTAAATCGAGCCCTGGGGCTAGAAACACGTGGTGACACTCCACAAGCTCTGCTCCCTACAGGGGCTCGTCTGCACGGCCAGATTCATAAACTGGAACAAGCAAAGCGGTTGCCTTGGATTCTAGACTGTGCCCTTTATTCTCAGCCTTTCCAAGCAGCTTGCAAATTATCAGCAGAGGAGAACTAACTTCACCTTCTTTGGGTAAGGACAGCTCTGTTGTCAACACTGTCTCATGCCCTGTTGATCTCAGCACTCAAAATCAAAGTCCCAACCCCTCTGGTTATTGAAATTGGTTATTGACAGGAAACGACATTGAAAATTCAACAAAAATTTCTATATTTGTAGCCTTCGAAGAAGTCCATGCCTTGACTTGGCTTTTGTTTGTTGGCTTGTTTCGGAAGAGAACATCACCTTGGAATATTGAGCTACTTTACTTATTATAATTGCTATTGCTGAATAGTCACTAAGCTATAGAACTTCCCAGGTAAGAATACTGGAGTGTGTTTCCATTTCTTTTTTTGGGGGATCTTCCCAGCCCAGGGATTGAATCCAAGTCACCTGTGTCTCCTGAGTTGGCAGGCAGATTCTTTACCACTGAGCCATCAGAGAAGCCCAATAGTGAAGCTGAAGCTTCAGTACTTTGGCTGAAGGGAAGAGCCGACTCATTGGAAAAGACAGTGAAGCAAGGAAAGACTGAAGGCAAAAGGAGACAGGGCAGCAGAGGGTGAGGTGGTTAGACAGCAATGGACACGAAACTGAGCAAACTCTGGGAGATACTGGAAAACATAGCAGCCTGGTGTGTGACTGAACAGCAACACATTTATTATAATTCCAGTAGATTCTCCATGCTTGGCATCTCTTGCAAAAATATTTTATTTATTATTGATTGTACTCCCACTCAACTACTATCCTGAATGCAAGAACTGAATTCCAAGGTTTTTAAAGCAAATATATTCCAGCTCTGAAAATTAGACTGAACGTCCACTCAATCACTTCACAAATAAATGAACATAATGGGAAAATGAATAATATGAAGGTTTTGTCTGGATGATTCATATTAATTGGGAAAAAAACTGCAGAAAAAGCAGTGGATATCACCATTTCAGGCTTCTTCTCAAAGGAAGCAGCACATTTAGAAATTACAACTAAATTGTGGTCAGTCAGATTTATTCTCTTAGACACTTGTATCTCATTTTGAACTGTCTGAAATATCAAAGTAAGTAATGACAAGTTTTATATCCTTTAATTCCAGGTAATATAATGTCCTGAGGCTCGAAGTATTCCCTAAACTCAAATTTAAGTACATTATTGGGGGGAGCTTTTCATTAGTCTATAGTATGAACTCATGTGTCTTGAAATTTCATTTTAAGCATTTGTACTAATTGACAGGCTAGATCTCCTGGAAATGCTGAAAAAAATCTACTAATGGGCAATCGCTTTATATGTCAGGGTAATCATTTGCATTTCTAAACCTTTAATCTCATTAGATATTGAATATTTATCTTGCTATGTAACCATGGAGCAATATTTGACTGTCATTTTGCTGTTTATGACATTTGCCTAAAAAAGAAAAAGGCATTTAACTAGTTGAGCCAAGAACAGAAGTCAGGTTATTTGCAACCTTTACTATTACAGTTATAACAATGCTTAAATAATGCTATTATTGTCATATTGCTCTTAAGTATTACTATAACAGTAATAGTAAAGGTTGCCAAAAAACCTTCTGTTCTTGGCTCTGCCAACCAATTATTCTGGGGGCCTTGGACAAGTCTGAGATTCAATTTTCTAAACTATAAAGTGGAGATGCGTGGCTCTGGCCCATTATAGGACTGCTATGTGTATGAGATGTGATCCTTTCAAGGCATTTTAGTCTATAGCTGTGTCCTAGTCTCATACAAGTCCCACTTCAGTTATCCACGGTGGCATCACCATCACACCATCCTCTCCAACATCACCATCATTGTCATGATCAGGATCAGCATTGTAAGCAGTTGTCCAGGAAAATAGGACTGAAGGATTACTTACAAAACAAAGCATGTAAGTTTCACACTATATTAATTTCTTAGGGCTGGCCTCAAAAAGTAGTCAAAGCTGCTGCTGCTGCTGCTGCTGCTGCTGCTGCTGCTGCTGCTGCTAGGTCACTTCAGTCATGTCCGACTGTGCGACCCCAGAGATGGCAGCCCACCAGGCTCCCCTGTCCCCGGGATTCTCCAGGCAAGAACACTGGAGTGGGTTTCCATTTCCTTCTCCAATGCATGAAAGTGAAAAGTGAAAGGGAAGTCGCTCAGTCGTGTCCAATGACTTCAAATTACAGAAATGTATTCTCTCTGGAGAATGGAAGCTCTGGAAGACAGAAGTCTGAAATCAAGCTGTCAGCTCCCTGACATCTCTGGAGGAGAATCCCCCTGGCCTCTCCCAGAACATACTGGCTCCTGGTGGTCCTTGTCTTGGAAGGGAGCAAACTCCAATCTCTGAATCTGTGTTCACATGGCCACCTTCTTGGCGTGTGCAAATCTCCCTTTCTATCCCCTCATAAAGACACCATAAGTCATTCTTATAAATCCACAAAGATTTCACCTTGAGATTCTCAACTTTTACTTCTGTAAAGGTGATATTTACAAGTGAGGTCGTATTGTGCAGTTCTGGGTGGACATAACTGGGGTAGGGGAGGGTCATTGCCAGTTTCAATAGACGGTTAAGGCTGACTGGGGGCATGTTTCAGGAGGAATTTTAGGTCTGAATTCAGGTTTCATAAAAAAGAATACCAGGATCATGAGCAAAGCATGGGAAGTGGAACCACATTTGTCTCATTCTTGTCAGCACTAATCTTTCATCTTTGAGGGAAGTGAGCCTGAAAGGTTTGTTGGCTCCCAGGGTCACTCAGCGGCAAAATTGCCCTAGAAATAAAATTCAGTGTTCTTTCCACTACACAACTGAATCATCTTTGCTCATCTCAACACTTCTTTAGAAATGATTGCTTAAAATATAAATATAAAACCTTGAAAATTACTGACACTTTAATACTTATGTTGACTTAGATTAGAACAGTTAAAAAACCATTTGGCTGATCTCGGTTTCTGGTTCTGGTTGAGTAACTGGTCACACTAACCTTCCACCTGAAGACAAAATAAGAGCTGGATGCAATTTAAAGGAAAAAGCTTTTGAAAGCCTTGAAGAGCTGCTGTAGTTGATGTTGGTATACCTCAAGGAAAATACTACTAGTAACAGAGAAAGACATTTCATGGTGGCAAGAGATGATTTTAGAAAAAGGGCCCATACAATAAGAAGGCATTAAAGATCCTAAATTTGTAAGTAGCTAATACTATATCTTTAAATATATAAAACTAAATACAAAAGATTAACAGGACACATAGGCTAATCCATACATATAGTTGGAAGTTTTTAATTATGTCTGCTTCTCATGGATATAACAAATAGATTTTTAAAAAATCAGTGACCATATACTAATTTGAACTGGATTAAGAAACTACCTAATTTATAGCAAGGATCATTTACCCAACAGTAAATTCTTTTCAAGAAAACATAATACATGAGCAAAATTGACTGTATGCCTGGGGAACAAAGCACGTGCATGTGTGCTAAGTCGCTTCAGTCGTGTTTGACTCTTTGCGACCCCATGGACTACATAGCCCACCAGGCTCCTCTATCCATGGGATTCTCCAGGCAAAAAAAACTGGAGTGGGTTGCCATGCCCTCCTTCAGAGAATCTTCCCGACCCAGGGATTGAACCTGCATCTCTTGAATCTCCTGCGTTGGCAGGCAGTTTCTTTACCACTAGTGCTGCTTGGGAAGCCTCAGGGAACAGAGTGAGTCTATACAAATTTCAAGAGACTGAGGTCATTTAGAGTATTTTCTCTGATCCTGGTAGAATCCAGATACAAACAAATTACAACAAATATAAATAGAAAAATCCTGTAAATATTTGATTTTAGACATAACACTTCTAATCAAACATGAATAAATCAGGAGAATTTCTAAACAAACATGAGTAAAAGGAGCAAAACAGAAAGTATATTGAAATAAGTAACAAAAAGCAAATACTACATATTAAAACTTTTGTAATACAAAAATTTGCTTTTAGAATGTAGCTAAAACAATCTGTTGAGGTACATTGAAAACCTTAAATTCTTATACTGCTGCTGCTGCTGCTAAGTCGCTACAGTCGTGTCCGACTCCGTGCGACCCCCATAGATGGCAGCCCACCAGGCTCCCCTGTCCCTGGGATTCTCCAGGCAAGAACACTGGAGTGGGTTGCCATTTCCTTTTCCAATGCATGAAAGTGAAAAGTGAAAGTAAAGTCCCTCAGTTGTGTCTGATTCTTAGCGACCCCATGAACTCCAGCCTACCAGGCTCCTCCATCCATGGGATTTTCCAGGCAAGGGTACTGGAGTGGGGTGCCATTGCCTTCTCTGAAATTCTTATGCTAGAAAAAGAAAAAACATTGAAAAATTGCTAACTTACACCCTTTTTTCCCCTAATTTTTATATTGATGTATACAGTCCATGGGGTCGCAAAAGAGTCAGACACAACTTTAGTGAGTAAACAATAACAGCAATAGTTAATTCACAATATTGTGTTAGTTTCAAGTGTATATAGCAAAGTGATTCAGTTTTATATAGTGAAGTCTCTCAGTCGTGTCCACTCTTTGCGACCCTATGGACTGTAGCCAACCAGGCTCCTTTGTCCATGGGATTCTCCAGGCAAGAATACTAGAGTGGGTTGCCATTTCCTTCTCCAGGGGATCTTCCCGACCCCAGGATCGAACCCTGGTCTCCCGTATTATAGGCAGATGCTTTACCATCTGAGCCACCAGGGAAGTCCTTTATATATGTATATATACATCTTTTTTTCTTTTTCAGATTTTTTTTCATTATGGATCCTACACTTTTATATTAAGAAGCTAGAGAGGAAATGCAGATTAAACCTTAAAAGGTAGAAAAAAAGGAAATAATGTTTTAGAGGTGATAAAATAACTGCACATAAAGAAAATCAACAAATCCCCAACTTCTGATCATTAAAAGAAACTTAATAAAGAATGATAAACTTCTAACAAAAAGTGGAGCCAAAAAACGAGGAAGAAACAAATAAACAATGTCCAGAAAGAAAAAATATTCCACAGACATCAAAAATAAAATTAGGTGATAAAGTAAACAACTTTATACCAATATATTTTAAAATGTAAATAAAATGGACACATTCATTGAAAGACAGCTTATTTAAACTGGTGTAAGAAAAATACAAAATATGAACAGTATGGTAGGAAAAAAAAGCCACTTTTTTAATCAAAATACTCCCATAGTATAAATCCATCACCAACTCATTGGAAACGACCCTGATGCTGAAAAAGATTGAAGACAAAAGGGGAAGGGGTTGACAGAAGAGGAGATGGTTATACAGCATCACTAACTCACTGGACATGAGTTTGAGCAAACTGCAGAAGATGGTGAAGGACAGGGAAGCCTGGCGTGCTGCAGTCCATGGGGTCGCAGAGAGTCAGATGCAACTTAGCAACTGAACAGCAAAACATAAATCTCTAGGCCTAGGTGACTTCATCAATGAATTCTTAGTTTTTAAGATAAGAAACCAGAAGCTGTCTACCACAAACTCATTCAAGAATTAGAATAGAAGGAAAAGCTTTCAACTTGTTTAAGGAGACCCCCACACACTTGAAACCAAACCTAACAAGGATATTACAAGAAAGTTACGGAACAGTCTGTCTCATAAACCAAGACACACATGAACACACACCCAGGATACTCAGATTCAGCATAATGGCGGATGAGCCAGACCAGCGGGGCGGAGCTGTGGCAGTTGTTTTCTTCACATTTCCCTCATTTCACTCTTCAGAAGCACAGCAAGCTCGTACTTTTGTGGTTTAAAAAAAAAAAAAAAAAGCAAACTCTTGTTTATTGAAAAGAAGGCAGCACAGGAGGCGATGTGCCCTTCTGAAGTCATGTGTGTTCATTAAGTTACACTAGGGAGGAGATGCCCTTTTTCAAAATTCACCATGGGACCTTCTACTGGCTGTCCCTGACATCCTGTGTCCCAAGCCTGTCTGCAGTGACTGAATGACATGAATTAATTAGAAGCGTGAGTCAGACGCTGCTGAGTCCAGTCCTGGTTCTGCCATTTGTCAGGTGTTGGCTGACTTACTTAGCTTCTCTGAGCCTTGGTTTTCTCAAATCAAATAATGGGTCAGTAATATGTATGTTCAGGCTTCCCTGGTAGCTTAGCTGGTAAAGAATCCGCCTGCAATGCAGGAGACCCCAGTTTGATTCCTGGGTCTGGAAGATCCCCTGGAGAAGGGGTAGGCTGCCCACTCCAGTATTCTTGGGCTTCCCTGGTGGCTCAGGGAGTAAGAAATCCGCCTGCAATGCGGGAGACCTGGGTTTGATCCCTGGGTTGGGAAGATCCCCTGGAGGAGGGCATGGCAACCCACTCCGGTATTCTTGCCTGGAGAATCGCCATGGACAGAGGAGCCTGGCAGGCTACAGTCCATGGGATCACAAAGAGTCAGACAGGACTGAGTGACTAAGCACAGTATGTATGTTGAGGTAGTTAAGGGGACAAAATAAGGTAATAGATGTGACTATGCCTGGCTCAAGTTCTATCACAGGAAGTTTTATAGGAACACAGAGAGAAGTAGATGTTTTCCTAAAACTGAGATGCTGTCTGCCTGCGTTGGTTATCTACATAATCCTTGTCACCTAAAGTCATCATTGTCAACCTTTTTCTACCCACGAAGAGCAATAAATGTGCCCTAAATGATGGCTGTTTCGTGCTGCAGCTCCTCGTAAGGTGTGTGCGTGTTGGTTAGAATGTTGGTTAGAATGCACACACTGCAATGATTAGAGATGCTGAAGAGATTATGTTTTTGGTTGGGGGTGGCAGGTGGTATAGCAGCTGCTAATAATCAATGCAGGCGCTCAGTAACCAATCATAGAAAATATTGCTTTTGAAGATTTCCCTTGATAAAAGCCCTGTAGGGGTGACTAAGAGGGAAGCAAGTCATGAAAGCAGCTTTGACTCACCCAACAGCACCACATGGAGGAAAAACTGAGTCAGTAAGGGTCAGTCAGAAACTCTGGGCTTAAACTTCCCCACTGAAGCCAGACCCACTGTGATCTAAGCATCTTTACAATATCCCTGCAAAGACATTTCCTTGCCTGGAATGCACCTTCCTCATATATCTGCTTGGAAAGTCATTACTTATCTTTTAAAATCACACGTTCACACCATTAGCAATGTATTATTCTTGTTTAGTCACTAAGTCGTGGCTGACTCTGCAACCCCTTGGACTTTAGCCTGCCGGGTTCCTCTGTCCATTGGATTTCCCAGGAAAGAATACTGGAGTGGGTTGCCATTTCCTCCTCCAAGGGCTCTTCCCAATCCAGGGATCAAACTCAAATCTCCTGCATGGTAAGCAGATTCTTTACCACTGAGTTGCCTAGGAAACCCATCAGAAATGTTCATGTAGCACTAGACATGTACCAAGTGCTGTGCTGGCCACTGAGTGATAATAGAAAACAAAATAAAAGCCGGACTTCATTGTTACGAGCTCAGCCCCTGCATCGATGTCCCTGGAAATCTTTCCCTGCCCCTGGTCCTCAGAGCTCGGGGTACCCACTTCATGGTAACAGTGAACAATCTATGTGTTTACATGACTGCTTCCCCAGCCTGGCGGAGAGTTCCCCAAGAGGAAGGCTTCAGTCCACTCAGCTTTTCTTCCCCAGGTCACACTCAGGGTCCGACACATGTGGGAGCTCCATCAGTGTTTGTCCAATGAGTCATTCATCATTCATGAGGCCCTGATATAGTCAAATCTGTTTCAATGATTCTGCTCATGAATATGAGCGAAATGAAAACAATTATATTCAGGAAAATTGAGGTATCCTTTGTTTTTTCCCTATTTTATTAGATTTTATTAGTTACTTAAAAAATACCTAAAAGTATTGGTTTTGTAAAAAGATGAGCAGTATATATACAGGGCAAACAATGCCTGATTAGCCTTTTCTGGTATAAAATCATGAGAATCAGAGGGGGGTGTGGAATGAGCCTCCATTCAATTGAAAATAGCTAGACATGTGAATGACTTAAAATTCCAGAGTTGTTAGTTTTCCAGACTCATCAACCATACTCTTCTAGAAACAGAAAGTGGGCATGCATAGAATCTGACTTCACAACAAGGAGGCCTGGTCCACTCCCAAAGTACTAAGAGAAATTATATTGTTTACTTTAAAACATTTAATATAGACTTAAAGATTCCTGGGAAGTTCATACAAATGTGCTTACTGTCCTTGAAAAGAAGGAAAGAAATGGAAAAAAAAAAATTGTCATCACTGTATGCAAAAAAAAGGGAAAAAGTCACTCTTCAAGCAATGTCAGGCAGGCTCTGTAGGCTTGAATGGCATAAATATCAAGGGAACCTTGGAGATCAGAGATGTAGTTTTCATCTACTTATTTTGCAATGAGTAAAGTGGTTAGCCTTCATTCATCATACTAACAAAAGGACTGAAGCATGAAAGCGTGAAAGTACCTACTTGGTCTGGTGCTTGGATCCTTTCAGATGGGCGTGATACTGTTCTATTGAGTTTAGGGAGACACTGCAGGTGGTGCACCTGTAATTGCGCCTCAGACCTGTGGACGACAGACACACAGACCTGGTTAGCCGCACCATCGTCATCAACCACAGGAACTAATCCTGGAATCGCCGAACGTTCAGGGACAGACTATCTTAGAAGCCGCCGGTAACATTTCAATTTCTCCTCCCAAGAACCCAACCAGCAGGTTCCTTAGCAGAAGCTGACTGTGAATACGTTGGAAGCAGCCTGTCACATTGCTGAATGACTGAAATGATTAGGACATACTTCTTGGTGTAAAATGTTTCTGGATACTTTGTAACCCAAATAAAGAAGCATTCTACTTTTTCCTTAAGGCAGACAGACGTGGTAAGCTACTGTTTCTGCAATGAAATTTGAGACTCCAGAGAAAAATTCTGTCTCAGAATTTCTATTCCAGTCCCAGAATCAGAAATTCAACTTTTGATATCATTCATGTCAACTCTTCTCCCAGGATCATCTTATCAAATGCAAATACACAGGAGGAGGATTAATTCATCTATTTTTAAAGATTTTTTTTTAATGTGGATACTTTTAAAGTAAGTCTTCATTGAATCTGTTACAATATCATTTCTATTTTATGTTTTCATTTTTTAACCCCAAGGCACGTGACAGCTCAGCTCCCTGACCAGGGATCAAACCTCCATCCCCTGCAACGGAAGGTGAAGTTATAACCACTGGTCCTCCAGGGAAGCCCCAACTAACTTAAGTCACGTGAAAATTCACTTCCCACCAGAGAGTTGAAATCAAAGTTATTCCCTCATCTGTTTACTCATTTACCTCATGCAGCAAGAGAGTGTCAACTTTGGAGCAGATATTAGGGATTCCAAGATAAATAAGATGCTCTTTGTTTTCATGAATGTTAGTTAAAAAAAAAAAAAAAAAACTTGACTGCCATATAATATTGATTCATCTACAGTCAAATGTGTTAGAAATAAACTTCAGCCAAACATCCGCCACAGCTCGTATTCTTTCTGCTGCTGTGTCCCCATCAGAGAGTAGAGAAAAAGTATCTGCAGCATCATGGCTGAGACTTCAGGTTTTAAGTCTTGGCTCCAAATATTCCTGGTTGTGTAATGTAGGGGAAGTCACATAATTTCTTCCTGGCTTTAGTTTTTTCATCTATGAGATGGAGACAAAACCATCCATATCACAAAGTTTTATAAGGATTAAGTGAATACACATACTCAAATGCTTAGCAAGTGAGACGTCTTGTTAATTTTACTCCAAGATTCTCTCTTCCCGTTGTCAAACCCAGAATATTAAACAGTTATAGCATTTTTCCTGATGAATGCATAATATTTTCTTTCCAAGGGGCAATATCATTCTTATTTTCCTAAAAAGAAAGTAATGCACAGAGCTGGAAGAACTTCGCAATCTGTTACCTGAGTGACTTTACAAAAATTACTTGACTTCTCTGAAGTTCTGTTTTCTTATAAGATTGTGAGGAGGACTGAGGAAGATAAGGTATAAAGCAGTGTCTGCTACACAACAAATAATCAACATAAACTAGTTATTATATGATTGCAAAGAGGTATTATAAAGGAATCTTGGTTTCCCAATGTCCTGGACGAAGTCCTGAGTTGAATTTCTAAGACACAGATGCTAGTTACACCACCATGACTAAAGCAGAGATAAGAGTCCCAGTTCAGGGCATTCAATGGACGTGATCAAGAACCAATTTCTAACTCAAACTGGCCACTCATCACCAGTCTGAAAAAAGAGACTGAGAAGAGAGAATTTATTATAGGGAGCTCTCTCATACTATGAGTTGACTTACCCTTGTCCATATCAGATGAAGGATTCCTTCTCTTTCAACTCACACCCCTGGGAAAAGGATTCAGTGGAACTACCCGGAGATCTTGAGAAATTCCTTCCTGAGTTTGAGTGTCCTGGACTGGACACCACCCTCAAGATCCAAAGAGCGAGAGAGTCTGGCTGCTTAGCTGCTCTGATGGGGAAGAAAGAGAGGTGGAAGGATTGTACCTGGCATGTATTCTCAGAGCTTGTTAGAGCAAAAGATGTAAGTGTCCCACAGACCACGTGTGTGCCATGTATGAACAGTTGAGGCAACGTGACCTCAACAGAAGAATGCTATAGAGTTCAGCTGGACATCGAGTGCCTTAAAGTGACCCTAGAAGAGATACTTAGCTTAAGGCTAAGTATCAACTAACACTGAGGTCTTGAAAAAGCCATGAAATCACCCCATGGGAAAGAGTCAAATGCGGTCTAGGCTAGCTTTGTCTGTGTATCTATCAAGTAAGCCTTTATCTCCCTTACCTTTCTAACCTGACACCCTGCATCCCTCAGCCCTGGAGGAACCTGAGCTGAGAGAAAGGAAGAAAAGCAAAAGCCAAGGGCAGCGCAAAAGAGAGAAGCCTATTGCCTCCTTTTGTATGGCTAACAGGCAGCCCAAGCAGAACTGACCTGAGGGAGGGGAGAAACTCACTTTCAATTAAGTTCGGAGTTATTTAAAAATTATTCTTCTATCCTGTGTGAACAAAGGCTGTCACTTGCCATTTCAGTCAACAAAGGAGCCATCAGCCTCTGCAGCTGCTCCTGCTGGCTGTGCTGCCTGAGGGGATTCAGGATGGAGAGAAACAGGACACGGCCCAGGAGTAAAGGTGAGCATCAGAGGAGATGACTTCAGTGAGCCCAAGACTCTTGCATCTATCTCCCCAGAGGCAGAAAAGCACTAAAACCATTAACTTGAAATGTTTTGTTTTTCTTATTAGCAGTAATCTTCTGATGTTCGGATACATGTTTCGTTATGTTTTTTTCTCTCAACAAAAACTCCTACATATCCTCGCTCCTCCCTTATTTTTTGCAACAGTCGCTCAGAGCTATCCGAGAGACTGCATCTTGAGCTAAAGTCCTCCATAAATTCCACCGAATAAAGATAATGCTCAACCCCAAAGCTGTGTGTATTTTTTTTTTCAGAAGACATTTGGATACATCAGCTAATGACACAGAGCTTCTGTGTATCTAAGAATGAAAGTCAAGAACACTTTACTAGTTAAAAGTGAGTGAAAATTCATGAAACTCGCCCCAGTTTATACCCAAAGAGTAGGAAAAAATTAACCCTCCAGAGATGGCATGAAAGGGCAGTGGATGGCAAAAATAAAGTTAGTTCTGATGATATCCAATGAGCCCTGCTTGCGGAATATTGTGGTGTCATCAGAATTGATCTTGTGTCCATTATGTGGCAAAGGGTAGAACTTCCTATAGACTTTCAGATTCCTACAGTTCATTGCATGTTTCTAAGAAACCTATTTGACATGGCATGATAAGTTGATCTGGCCAGAGTATGAATTAAGTTGTTTTGTTTTAGCTTCAATTACAGAATAATTGGACATTGACTTACTAATTATTCAATGAAGAATCAATTCAGTTATGAGAAAAGGAATGAAACCACAGTATCTTCTTGAGAAGCAATCTAAGGGACTGAAAACTTTCCAGGCACAGACTGACAGATCAGAGATGAAAGAGATAATTCTTATCTCTCTATTCCCATCTGGTCCCATCACTTCATGGGAAATAGATGGGGAAACAGTAGAAACAGTGTGAGACTTTATTTTTTTTTTGGGGGGGGGGGGTCCAAAATCACTACAGATGGTGACTGCAGCCATGAAATTAAAAGACGCTTACTCCTTGGAAGAAAAGTTATGACCAACCTAGATAGTATATTCAAAAGCAGAGACATTACTTTGCCAACTAAGGTCCATCTAGTCAAGGCTATGGTTTTTCCTGTGGTCATGTATGGATGTGAGTGTATGGATGTGAGAGTTGGACTGTGAAGAAGGCTGAGCGCCAAAGAATTGATGCTTTTGAACTGTGGTGTTGGAGAAGACTCTTGAGAGTCCCTTGGACTGCAAGGAGATCCAACCAGGCCATTCTGAAGGAGATCAACCCTGGGATTTCTTTGGAAGGAATGATGCTAAAGCTGAAACTCCAGTAGTTTGGCCACCTCATGCGAAGAGTTGACTCATTGGAAAAGACTCTGATGCTGGGAGGGATTGGGGGCAGGAGAAGGGGACGACCAAGGATGAGATGGCTGGATAGCATCACGGACTCAATGGACGTGAGTCTGAGTGAACTCCGGGAGTTGGTGATGGACAGGGAGGCCTGGCGTGCTGGATTCATGGGGTTGCAAAGAGTCGGACACGACTGAGTGGCTGAACTGAACTGATTCCCTCAAGCAAAGACTCCTGGACATCCTAGAACATGCTCTGGTGATGATGTTAAAATACGGATCCCTAGGCACAGCATCTGAAGGTTCTGATGCTATAAAACTTGGATAGGGCCTGAGCCTCTATAAGAAGTTTCAGACTTGTAACCCTAACCTCCAATACACTACACACACATTTTAAAAAGTGTCATCCCATAGAGTCATACTTCTTTTGGTAGCTTGAATTTGTCAGAACAACACTGGGTCTTAAAGAAAAAACTTATTCTATAACGAAGAGCTGTGGTTCCATGGTTTTTCCATCTCACAGGTGTTCATGATTCAGAAAGTTTACCATAGTCTCCAAAGCCAGAGGCAGTAAGTTATCACAACCTGCATGTGAGTTGTTTGAATGCTTATCCAGGGCTGGTCTATCTCCTCTTTTATGCATGGAATCAAAATATAAAAGCTAGCTTCAGGCATTCCTGCCTCTTGAGTTCTCTATCAATCTTATCATAATAAATGGTAACCAGTGTTTATATGGGTCCTCTTCAGACTACAGACTCATCAATGGTCTCCTCACAACGAATGGAGGTGGAGTGTGGCAAAAGGCATAAATATTTATGTTTTAAAATGGGCATTCTTAAGAGCACCAACAAATCTAAAAAATATTCTGATCTGTTGCTTTGCATTACAGTTCTCCAGCTCTGCAGCCAAACAGGAGCGTGGGCAGGAAATATTTGGCACTTTATTGCAATGCAAACTACAGGGAGCATAAACCAGAAAGGCAGTGCATAAACAAGAACAAAGGCAGAGAAGGGCCGAGGAGTCCTCCCCCACACATGAAACAGTGTCCTTGGTGGGAACTTAGGGCTTTATTAATGTTCAGCTGAAATCCTAATTACTTTGGAATTATACAGCTCCTTTTTCCTCAGAGAAATGGAGAATCTTATTAAACAAAAATGCTAACTTTCTTATTCAATTCATTTTCAGCGCAATGCCATTTTATGTGTATACCCAAACCTCTGCAGATATAAAGGTTAATTTCTGCTGGATTGCCGCTATGTGCTCTGAAATATTCTTGCCTGCAAGGACTGACAATCCAGTTGTAGCGGGAAGATATGTATGCCTGTGCTTAGTCACTCAGATGTGTTCGATTCCTGGTGACCCCATGAACAGCAGTCCACCAGCCTCCCCTGTCCATGGGATTCTCCAGGCAAGAACACTTGAGTGGGTTGCCATCTCCTTCTCCGGAAGATACGTATACAAAACAGCAATAATACAAGGTCAGTCACAAAAAGTACTACAGGCAGAATGAAGTGGAATGTTAGGAGAACTAGAGGAGGAGATTGTTTCCAACTTAGAGAATCTGGAAAAGCTTCCTGAAGATGCTTCACTTATAAATTTATATTCCCTAGCACAGTGTATAAAACAGATGGTCCTGGAGAGTGTAGCAGTGTGACTGCTCAATGTGTCTTTTCAGTTCTAGCAAAGCTAGACTTTGGAAGCCCCTATAACTTCAGTTGCATTCCTGCTACATTAGGGAAACATCCTTGTGCCTTTATTATGATGCCAGATATTTTGCCAAATGCTAAGAATATAAGAGAAAATGGAGTAAATTTTCATATGGAGCTATTCACATAGAAAGACAAAAAGCAAGGAAACAAACACAACTGTGGAAATATCACAGAGGATGTAACAGGAAAATGAGAGAGTCCCAGAAAAGAAGGCTGGTTTTGGATACTATGGTTAACAGAGATCTCTGACTATCATGAAATGAAACTGGAGAGATAAGAATTAGCCTGTGAAGTGAGGAACCAGTTAAAGAGTTGCCCAGGGAGAGTACAGGGCAAACAGCAAACAGAGGACCAGGAGTGAAATGGGCTTGAATGGTCTAAGGAACAAAAAGTGGTGAAGCAAACAAAATAAAACAACTGTCAACTTAGAATTCCATATCCAGCAGAAATATCCTTCAAACTTTCAAGTGGAATAAGGGCATTTTCAATAAATGAAATAAAAGTCTGCCAGGAGACTTGCACTAAAGAAATTCTTATAAAGTTCTTCAGTTGGAAGGCAAATGACATCAGATGCAAACTCATATCCACAGGAAAAAATGAAGAACACCATAAATGATTAATATATTGGTGTTTTTTTTATTGCTCCAAGTTTATTTAACAATCATGATTTAAAGCAAAAGCTATAACACTGTGTTTGCATTGTGCTGTTTATTCTGTATACAGACGTAAAAATATTGAGTTGCAACATATTATGAAAAACTCAAACTTTTTGACCAACCCAATATGTGACAAGAATGAGTAAGAGTAAGCGGTATTGTTGAAAGCTCATTATATTTTATATAAAATATAATCACAATTAAGAAATAATAAATTTACCAAGATTAACTTAAATATAGACAGTGGTCATTTATGAATGCATACTAATCCCCTAGAAATAAATACAAAGATATAAAGCTTAGGAGACTCTAGAGAAAATAAATTGGGATGATTAAAAAGTATATGATTAACACAGAAGTGAAAGTGCCTATATTAAAATCAGACAAAACAGAAGGATTTCCATAGATAAAGATGTCTTGTAATAATAAAGGGAGAAACTCATTAGGAGAACCTAACAGTTCTAAATGCAATTTAACTAATAAAGCATAAAGATACGTGAGGTAAGAACTGATTGAACTACAGGCAGAAAGAGACACCATAACCATAAAAGATTTAACACTCCAGTCTCAGTAGCTGACAGTACAGTAAGATAAAACAATTAGTAAATTTTAAAAGATCTAAATGAAACTATCAACTATATTGTACTATAGTTTATACAATGCTACACTCAACAACTGGAGATGACACAATATTTTCAAGTGCACAGCAAGTAAAATAAGTTAGGGAATATGCTAAGCCATTGACAATTCTTACTAAATTAGAAATAATTACATTTTGTACTGTGATTTCTTTGACTACCATTGAGAACTCAATAAGGATAAATAATAATATTATTTAGAAAAAGACCTAAAATACTTCTAAATAACCTATTATCATCATAGGGAAAAAAACCCAAGAGAAATCAGAAGATATTT
Source organism: Ovis canadensis (assembly GCF_042477335.2). NCBI lineage: Eukaryota > Metazoa > Chordata > Mammalia > Artiodactyla > Bovidae > Ovis > Ovis canadensis. The sequence continues at coordinate 51,249,339 of NC_091270.1, forward strand.
TGACAAATGTAATCAGTTTTTAAAGGAAAATACATGGCTTTGTGTTAGAAAGAATGAAAGGCTTAAACTCAATGGTCAAAGTTTAAATGCTATAAAACTAGAAAATGATAAGAAAATTAAAACAAAATCAATCAAACAGAAGGAAAGAAATAATATACCAGTCAATTAAATATAACACAAATTACAAAAAAAAAAAAAGCAAAAAAAAATCTGTTCTTTGAAAGGATTAAACAAGTATTACCACTAGCAAGCTTGATGAATGTTTTTTAAAAAGGCAACATAAAAATTACTAAAATAAAAGAATTATTTTTAGTACAAAAGCTACAGACAATTTTAAAAGGATAATAAGAAAATATTGTGAACAATTTTATGCCAATGATAAACATAATAATGGACAGAAGCCATGAACACAACAGAACGAGAGTCCAGAACTAGACCGAGACCCAAAGAATTGATTGATTTGTTTTCACTTTCATTAAGGTATAACTGACACGCAGCTCTGTGTAAATTTAAGGAGTACACAATAATGAGCTGACATACATATATTGCTGAATGACTACCACAATGAGTTTAGTCAACATCCATGACCTCACATAGATTCAGAAGAAAAAAAAAAAGTCCTAGTTATGAAAATTTTTAGGATCTACTCTTAGCAGCTTTCAAACATATAGCAGAGTTAAACTATAGTCATCCTGGTGTTCATTACATCCCCAGTACTTAACTATCTAAAAGCTGGAATTTTGTATCTTTTGATAACTTTCACTGATTTTCAACAAAAGTATCAAGGCAATTCCATGGGAGAAATGAAACGTTTTTGAGCAAATGGTGCTGGAATAATTGAATAAGTGCAGGAAATAAAAAAAAAAAAAAAACACAATCTCTACATCACAGTACACATTAAAATTAAGACTGATTATAGACTCAAATATAAAGGTAAAGTTATAAAGCTTCTAGAAAAATACAGGGGATTATTTTTGTGAACTTGGCATAGGCATGGATTTCTTAAGAAATAAAATACAGCAAATATTTTTTAAAAAAAGATGAATTGGATTTTACAAAAAATCAAAAGCTTTTGCTTAAAAAAGACACATCAAGAAAACCAAGTAAGCCACATCCTGGGAAAAATTAATTGCACTTCATATATCTGATTCAGGACTTCGTCTAGAATATATAATTAACTCCTACAAATCAATAATAAAAAGACAAACAATTCAACTTTTTGGACAAGCTATTTGATCAGATAGTCCATAAAAGAAGATATAAAAATGATCAATAAGCAAATGAAAAGGTGCTCAGCATCATTTGTCACCAGGAAATGAAAAGTAAAAGAACAATTCAAAATCATCTCATAACTATTACAAGTGCTAGCATCAAACAAAGCAATAAACATCAAATACAACAATACCAAATGTAAATAATCACATCAAACAGCCGAAATCCACATACAGAAGAATGTAAAATGGAAAAGTTTTCAATTTTTTTAAACTTAGACTTACTTTGTGACTCAGAAATCCTACTAGACATTTACCCAAAAGGAACAAAAACTTAGTATAAAAAGAGACTTGTGCAAAAATGTTTATAGCAGCTTTATGCATCATAGACAAAATTCAAAATGATCTAAGTGTTCAACACAAGAATTGATAAGCAAATGGTAATGTATTTATACAATGAAATAATAGCTGGAAACTAGAAGAACCTACTGATTTATGAACAACATAAATTAGAATAAGAAACATAACATATAGGTAAAGAAGTCAGATAGAAGAGAGAACATACTGTGTGATTTCATCCATATAAATTTCAAGAACAGCACAGCTATTCTGTAATGCTAAAATTCAGAGTAGTGCTGCCTTCTGGGTGTAGGGATTGACTGGAAGGGGACATGAGAATTTTCCAAAGTAACATATGGTTCTATATCTTAGGATGGTAGTTACAGGGTATATTCACTTACCAGAAGTCATCAGATTATATACCTAAGACCTGTATATTGCACTTTCTTAAAAAATAAATGTGGATGGTCATGGTTCCACAAAGAAATCTCAGCAAACTTTTTGAGACTTCAGTTTATTCTCATTCACTCTCTACAAATTCCATTGTTTTGCATTCCTAGGAGGTAAACTTTATATTTCTACTTATGCTTTGATAAGCTTAGATCACTCACATACATTTTTGCATATGTTCTATATTATAATGCATACGAAAGCTAGAACCATTTCAAAAGATAATAAAGTAAAAGTGAAAAGAAAAGGTCTTTGGTTTGGAATGATTCCCTTCTTCTCTGACTCTTAAATATTCATGAATCAAACTGTCTTGTAAATGGATGCATCATCTTCTGGTATGAAAAATAATAACTAATACTTATGTATGTCATATATTAGCACTGTTGTGTTCATTTATTCTTGGCAATACTCTACAAGCAGGCACGGTTGTTATCCTGTTTTAACAGATGAGGAAACCGAGGTGGAGCAACTTAGTGACCTTCACAGAGCCACCTGGAGACACAGCTGGGTTTGAACCTATCCATTCTGCTCAGGCTGCCCCTCCCACTATGCATGTGGCCTCCTGGGACAGACAACTGGGAATAATAGATTCACAGAACTATGGAAGGTTCTTTGGAGTTTAATTGGTCCAGTAGTTCCCATATGGGCCACTAAAGAATCAGGCAGGAGCTATTAACAACACAAATCCCAGGCCTTACCCCTTAACCCAGGCCTTACTGTAAGTCAGAAAATCTAGAGTGAGACCTGGAAGTCTGCATTTCATAGAGCTCCAGAAGGTGCTAGTTTTAGAGAAACCATTGGTCTAGCCCAAAACCTCATGGGCATCACATAAGAGTTTTCCAAGCAGAACTGTTGGTGTCCACTTGCATTTGGAACTCTCCTTTTTCAAATAACCCACTTGTCCGAATTCTGCTTTGTGCACAAGTTTTAAGGTTCTGTTTACCAGGCTGAACATCCACTGATACTTTGACCATGTTCTTCATTAAAATATAATTTCAAGTTCCCCTTACCATCTCTATTACCTTATGAATGAAATTTCCTATTTGTTGATAACATTTTTAAACCATGACCCTTAAACTCAAGTCCAAGACCCTCGTGTGTCTGCATCAGTACAAAACAGAGCAGGGTTGTCACAGCTCTGTGCACCATTAATTCCATCAATACCTATAAAGCTTGAAGTATGTGTGTGTGTCTGGCAACCCTGACCCACTGTAATCTATACTTATACTGAACCTGCTAGCAATCAATTCTAAGTCTTTTCCACATGGATTTCTGCTAAGCCAAATCTTCATTTCCTCTACTCCTATACTTGATGACTTGGATGTTTCTATTTATCCCCGATAAGTTCGATCTCAGTGAACTCTGCTTATGCCTTTAGGGAATCTAGCAGCAAATGCAACCTGGCTCATGTATCCATTCTGATTGGCAGCAGCAATGCTGTGAAGAAACTATGAGCTCTCACTCCAGATGACCATCAAGGACGGCCACCATCTAGTAGCCAGTCTGTCACTGGCTTGGTGTGCTTGGCCTGTCGGTGAGATTCCAGCTCCAGCATCTCAACATATATAGAAAAGTCATGGCAAGGAATATTCTGGTAAACAAGGCTTCATCTACATCTAGGTGGTAGTTAAAGCTGCGAGTGAGTGAGTGAAGTCACTCAGTCATTTCTGACTCTGTGCGATCCCATGGCCATAGCCCGGAATTTTCCAGGCAAGAGTACTGGAGGGATTGCCATTTCCTTCTCCAAGTTACAGCTGCAGGGCTGGTCAGATCATCCATGAAGACAATGTAGGTGAAGAGAGAGAGTGGTGGAGCAGTTAGTACCCCTTTATATTAGAGATACTCACCTTGACACGTGGGGTAGAGCCAGACTCACAAGCATCTCTGGTTCCGCCTTCAGAATCCACCCCAAGACAGATGTGGATTTGGAGACCTGGTATAAAGCCCCAGCCTGTCTTGCGTGTCACCCACATCATTAAGGCTAGAGCTTACCTGACTTGGATGGGCTGAATGACCCCCAGTCGCCCTATGGGTTCCAGCTCTCCCTCACAAGTACAGTTTGTCTTTGCTCTCCCTGGTGCTCACGGGCATCTTTCCTTTCTGATTGCCAGAGTTACTGACTTTGGGCCTAACACTAGACGCGGAAGGAAAAGCATTACCAACACTGCCGCCCCAGCTGCCATCACTCTTACAGTGCCTCCTTTTGTGTCCGTCGTGGTGGTTGTGCCCCTCTGATCAGACCCCAGCTGATAGAGGTGATATCGAGGAACTAGGGAAAAGAAAGCTTTGCTAAAAGGTCATTATTCTCATGTTTAATCCTCAAAACCTCTTTGTTAACATTATTAGCCCATTTTCCAGATGAGAAAACCCTACTTCAAAGACATTAAATCCATAGAACTAGCAAGTGGACAAGGAGACCTGAATCTACCTACTTCTGAATTCAAAGCTATTGACCTTAATGACGACACTAGGGCTTTTAAAAGAAATATAGAAGTGAAAGAAGAAAAGCAGGAGAACCCTGATTTCAAAAACAAAAACTCTTAATGTGAAACATATTAATATATAAGATTGACAAAGCACAGCTATTCGAGTTGAAATGGGGGTTAGCGGTTTCAAATAAGAGTCAGACCATCAAACTCCAAGCGTAGTGCTTAGGGTACTCCAATAAGGTACCTTGAGCTTGGTGGAAAAGAATTTGAAAATCACTGCATTTTATCGTGCTACTCATCACAAGGATAACATGAGGACTGCTGCCGTATCCAAACTTAGACTTGCACTGTGGAATATCTCTTCCTTGTGAACGTCAGTTAAAGAAACTTCCTAGGATCAGGGCTGGCTGCAGACCCAAATAAAGAAGATTCATATTACTCCATGCTAGAATCATTATGATGTACAGAATGCTTAAACACTTAACCTTCTGAATTCAGCCCACTGCTTGCAGGCACAGACTGCAGGATATCTAACAGTCGATTAAACAAAGAACACACATTTTCTAAAACAATTCTTTATTTAAATAGTATAAATGTGAAGCCTTGAAAATGGAATCAAGAAGCAAAGAGCTTTAACATCTTCAAAAGCTCTTGGCAAACAAACAAAATCTAAAGCTATGGACTAAATGTATTCCCCATAATTAAAAGACAATTTTTAGCCATGTTGGATGCCTGACCCAAGAAAGGACTGGAAAATTGTCACCCTACTGTGATGATTCAGAAGTAACAGAGTAGTTCATTCTAAGTACTTAAAGAGCTACTTGATCAGAAGAAGGTTTAGCTGTATTCTATCTGGTAGAGGACTGAGGATACTTTTCTTTTCCTGACGCCATGCGGCAGGTGGGATCTTAGTTCCCCAACCAGGGATCGAGCCATGCTCCCCACACTGGGGGCGCAGAGTCTTAACCACTGGACTGCTGGGAAAGACCCATCACATTTTCATACTTTGAGCAAATCAGCACCCAGACAGCCTTGATTTTTGCCTTGGAGGGGATCACTATTATTATGACTGCTAATAGAAAATGGGCTTCCCCAGCGGCTCAGCGGTAAAGAATCCACCCGCAATGCAGGAGCCTCAGAAGACATGGCTTCAATCCATGGGTCAGGAAGATCCCCTGGAGAAGGGAGTGGCAACCCATTCCAGTATTCTTGCCTGGAGAATTCCATGGACAGAGGAGCCTGGCGGGCTACAGTCCATCGAGTCGCAAGAAGTCGGACATGACTGAAGCAACTTAGCATATACACACTCACTAGACAATGACAAGCAACCCAAATAACTGAACTGATTTTTTTATTTTGCGATTTGAACTAAATGTTAAGAAAAGAGAAGTAAGTAAACCTACTCTGAAGTCATCTACTATTTGAACGATACTCAAGATATCTATAATCATATGTTATAAACCAACATATGGGTGAAATACCCTCTTCCTGGCTTGGATGTTGATGTGATGCAAATGGAAATTTATAGAAGATGAAAGGCGCTTTTTCCTTTGGGTCCCATGGCTATGCCACAGATCTTACCTTATACAGGCAACTAATAACATAGCAGGGCTGTAGGTTTCTCATGTAGAATGTTCTCATAAAACGTGTTTTCTTTTTTCCTACAATACAATTTTTGATCACAGATTGCTTCATCCTAAAATAAACTGTACCCGTAAGGTGAAGTTTTGGATTAACGGCCTCAAGGGTACCAAGGGGTTATGTTAAACACAAATGGGTTCAGTTAAACTCATGAGGGCTGTTAGAACGCGTGTAAAGGAAAGAAGATGAGTGCCTCTTCCCTTCTCTCTCTGCCCTGTGCCTTCCAGGCCATCTCTCATTTGTCTCTGAGAACTAGGGAATCACAGGCCATGTGATCTCCCTGAAGAATTGTCCTGATAGAGCCACAGCTATCACAGAATCATGTCCCTAGCTCCGTAGCTGCATCAGCTGAGGACAAAGTGACTGTCAACTCTTTTGTCACGGGCTAGAGGTCCGAATGCAGCCCTGGTGACCCTTGCTTTAGGGCTGTCCTGGCTAACAGGTGAACCAAAAAGCCCCAGGAAGCAGGAGGAAAACTGGTGGTCATTTTCAAGAGACTTCATCCAAGAAGGATTCAAAGGGGAAATATGAATGAAGAAAAAGTCCTAATTGTCAGCGTCTTCCTTGAATCACGTTATAAATGAGATCATTCTCTCTCCCTGTTTCTCTCTCACTATCGTTCACACACAAGTCGGCTGTCGGGTGCTTGAATGTTATCTTTGGTGTCCTTCTGGTTCTTGTTAATCCCTCTTGCCTGCCTGTTGACATCTATCTCAGATGACTGGGTCTTTATCTTGCCTTCAGCAGACAGCCTGCCAAACCCCTTGTTAAGTCACGGCTGTCTGATGCTTCCTGCAGTATTGGCTCTTTAATAGGGATGTTTGACATTAAAAAGCTTTCAACATTTGAAGAAAAACAATGTGAAAGGTGAAATTTCAGGCCTGACTAGACAGGTAAGAGACCTTATGAAGACAGTGGGCTTCCAACCTCAGAAGCCACCTGCATGTGCACCCTGCCTTCCTCTGGACCAGCCTGACACGGATATCCTGACACACGTGGCCCCACTGTGCCTTGAATAAGTGACTTTTCTCTGCAACACGTAGCAAGAGATCTCCCTGTTTAATACCACCATCACAGGAGCCTCACTCACTTACAGAAGCCCATTGATCTTATTCGATTCATAATGTAATAGAGAATAGCAAAATGTACAATGTACTGATAAAGGTTGATTTTAACATTGCAAAAAAAAATCTAGAAAATGACTGAGGCTTCATAATTCTCAAATATAACTGGACCTGTGAATATGGGAAACAGAGAACATGAGAATGAAGTACAGATCATTTTCAAGAGGAAGAATTACTGGGTTGGCAAAAAGTTCATTCAGGTTTTTCTGTAAGATGGTATAGAAAGACCCAATGAACTTTTTGGCCAACCCAATATATAGTTTTTCCTCTTTCAATTTAAGCTTGTTATTTAATGTTTAGGTATCTCTATTTCTTGATCTATAATAGGAAGATAATAATTTTACTTACTCAGAAAGTTTCTATGAAAATTAAAAATGTAGGTGTAGGTGAACAACTTAGAAAAGAACCAAACAGCTCAATAAATGTAAACTATCATTGCTATTTTTAACCACAATGATTCTTTTCTTTGAACAAGAATAAAGGCCTAAATCATGAGAGTGAGACTTCATAGTAATTTAATATTCTAGAAAGAGTCCTCTTTCATATAGCATCCTGAGGCATATTTAAATTATTTTGGCAAGCTGCCTTCTCTACAGATGCTATTTATACACATCTTTTCTTTTGACAGGTCAAATGCTTCTTTATATACTAATCATCCTATATAGTTGCTCAGCATAAAGTTGAATGGAAAATTATCTCTATTCTTCATTTTTTTTTTAATTTTTGAAAACATGGAAGATATGACATTACATGAACTATTTCCCAGGAAGCTGTTGACAGTGGATCTCAATATATTTTGCTGGCTTTGTTCTTAAATTGAGTGATTGAGGCTATTGAATAAGTAATTAATCAAGTTCATAAATTAGAATAAAAGGAAAATGCAGAAGAGTATATTGGAAGTCATGTAATTGCATCTTCTTTTTCTTAAGGCATGCACTCAAGGAGCCATCTGAAGACCTGTTTTTATTCTTCCATTAATAGCCTTTGTTAACAATATTCTTTGTTCTCTTGGGCCCTTATAAACACTGAGCAGGGAACAGCTCTGGTGAGAGCAGTAATTCTACTCCAAATGCTCAAACTGACTCCCCAGGAGACTTTGATGTACCTGAATAGAATATATATACAAATAAATAAGTACATAAATGGATCTTCTTATTATTATATTATATATATTATTTGGTTGGCCACAAAGTTCATTCAAGTTTTTCACATTACAGAAAAACCCAAATGAACTTTTTGATCAACCCAATATATTATATTATACTATACTATACTATATTGTATTATACTTTATAGATCTGCATTTGTGAATTCACCTACCACTAAAATTTATTTAATGATGATTTGTGGTCATTCTTGGGACAGCCCTCATGCACATTCTGTGATGAGGTTGAACAGGCTGTCAACCTGTCTCCTAGCTTCAGCTCTCACTGAGATGACCAGAGGGTGGAGACGGTGGGAGCCACCGGTGTAGGGCAAGAAGTTCTAGCTTTGGAACCTGTTGATGGGATTCGAATTTTGACTCTAGTCCCTTTTGCTGGGCAGCCTCAGGCATGCTGCTTATCACTTCTAAACCTCATTTTCCCTTTGTTAATAAAAGGAAAATAGGCTTTCCTTATTTAAGTTGTTTATTAAGATTATAATCTACTTGAGATGAACCACAGTCAGCTCTCAGTCTTGTTTTTGCTGACTGTATAGAGCTTCTCCATCTTTGGCTGCAAAGGATATAACCAGTCTGATTTCGGTGTTGACCATCTGGTGATGTCCACGTGTAGAGTCTTCTCTTGTGTTGTTGGAAGAGGGTGTTTGCTACGACCAGTGTGTTCTCTTGGCAAAACTCTCTTAGCCTTTGCCCTGCTTCATTCAGTACTCCAAGGCCAAATTTGCCTGTTACTCCAGGTATCTCTTGACTTCCTACTTTTTGCATTCCAGTCCCCTATAATGAAGAGGACATCTTTTTTGGGGGTGTTAGTTCTAGAAGGTCTTGTAGGTCTTCATAGAAACATTCAACTTCAGCTTCTTCACTGTTACTGGTCAGGGCATAGGCTTGGATTGCCGTGAATGGTGTGCCTTGGAAACAAACAGAGATCACTCTGTCGTTTTTGAGATTGCATCAAGTACTGCATTTTGGACTCTTGGCTATGATGGGCTTTATGGCTACTCCATTTCTTCTAAGGGATTCTTGCCCACAGTAGTAGATATAATGGTCATCTGAGTTAAATTTGCCTGTTCCTGTCCATTTTAGTTCGCTGATTCTTAAAATGTTGATTTTCACTCTTGCCATCTCCTGTTGGACCACTTCCAATTTGCCTTGATTCATGCACCAAACATTCCAGGTTCCTATGCAATATTGGTCTTTACAGCATCGGATTTTACTTCCATCACCCGTCACATCACAACTGGGTGGTGTTTTTGCTTTGGCTCCATCTCTTCATCCTTTCTGGTGTTATTTCTCTACTCTTCTCCAGTAGCATATTGGGCACCTACCAACCTGGGGAGTTCATCTTTCAATATCATATCTTTTAGCCTTTTCATACTGTTCATGGGTTCTCAAGGCAAGAGTACTGAAATGGTTTGCCATTCCCTTCTCCAGTGGACCACATTCTGTCAGACCTCTCTACCATGACCCATCCATCTTGGGTAGCCCTACCTAGCCTGGCTCATAGTTTCATTGAACTAGACAAGGCTGTGACCCATGTGGTCAGATTGGTTAGTTTTCTGTGATTGCGGTTTTCATTCTGTCTGCCCTTTGATGGATAAGGATAAGAAGCTTATGGAAGCTTCCTGATGGGAGAGACTGACTGAGGGGGAAACTGGGTCTTGTTCTGATGGGCGGGGTGATGTTCAGTAAATCTTTAATCCAATTTTCTGTTAATGGGCGGGGCTGTGTTCCCTCCCTGTTGCTTGCTGCTGCTACTGCTAAGTCACTTCAGTCCTGTCCAACTCTTAGCTGCCCCATGGACTGAAGCCCACCATGCTCCTCCGTCCATGGGATTTTCTAGGCAAGAGTACTGAAGTGGGGTGCCATTGCCTTCTCCCCCCATTGCTTGACCTGAGGCCAAACTATGGTGGAGGTAATGACGATAATGGTGACCTCCTTCAGAAGGTCCTGTGCAAGCACGGCAGCACTTAGTGCCCCCGACCCTGCAGCAAGCCACCACTGACCCAGGCCTCCGCCAGAGACTCCTGGACACTCACAGGCATGTCTGGGTCAGTTTCTTGTGGGGTCACTGCTCCTTTCTCCTGGGTCCTGGTGTGCATAAGGTTCTGTTTGTGCCCTCCAAGAGTCTGTTTCCCTAGTCCCATGTAAGTTCTGGTGGTTCTTTGGTGGGGTTAATGGAGACCTCCTCCAAGAGGGTTTATGCCATACCCAGGTCTGCTGCACCCAGAGGCCCTGCAGCAGGCCACTGCTGACCTGTACCTCCACAGGGGATACTCAGATACAGCTCAGGCTCTGTGGGTTGGGCATGTGTTTCATGCCCTTCCCAGGTATGAGCAGCTCAGGAGAGCAGGTGCTTTTGGCGAGTGCACTGTCCCAAGAGGGTCGTGCATCTTAATCACCTCCCTGGTCCCAGGCGCTCGGTTTCCTGGGTGCACAGCAAGAGCACTGTCTCAGGTGTGCCGTGTGTCTCCTCTGGGGAGCTGATCTCAGGCTGCGACCCTCCTGGAGGATGGCAACCATCCAGGATCTCAGCAAGACTTGGTTAGCAGCTGGAAGCCTGCTCACAGTTTGGTGGAAGATGCCGTCTCTTGGGCTGAGACTGCAGCAGCCTCTTGCGTTCCAGCTCTGGCTATCGCAAGCCTGCCTCTCTGCCTCTGGGCGGAGAGGGGCTGGGCTGCAGCCTGCCAGCTCTCCTTTGGTGTTCACTCAGTCCTTTGTTCTGTGAGCGGGCCGGGCTGGGTGTTAAATTGTTACATTAGAGCCTTTCACTGGAAAAGGCTCTCTTTTCCACAGTTGCAGCTAAGTGTGTATTCTGTGTGTGTGTGTGTGTGTGTGTGTGTGTGTGTGTTTAATCCCAATTATGTCGTCTTCTGAGATTCCAAAACTCCCCACAGACCTGCCTGTGAGAGTTTCCTACTGTGCGGAAACTTCTCCTTCATGACTGCCTCCCCAGGACCGGTCTCCATCCCTAACTCTTTTGTCTCTCTTTTCGTCTTTTATATTTTGTCCTACCTCCTTTTGAAAAGAATGGGCTGCCTTTCTGGGTGCCTGGTGTCCTCCGCCAATGTTCGGAAGTTGTTTTGTGGAAGTTGCTCAGCATTCAAATGATCTTTTGATGAACTTGTGGGGGAGAAAGTGGTCTCCCCATCCTGTTCCTCCACCATCTTGGCATCTAATTGGACTGCAAGGAGAGCCAACCAGTCCATCCTACAGGAAATCAGTCTCGAATATTCATTGGAAGGACTGATGTTGAAGCTGAAACTCCAGTACTTTGGCCACCTGACGTGAAGAACTGACTCACTGGAAAAGACCTTGATGCTGGGAAAGATTGAAGGCTGGAGGAGAAGGGGACGACAGAGGATGAGATGGTTGGATGGCATCACCTACTCGATGGACATGAGCTTGAGCAAGCTCCGGGAGTTGGTGATGGACAAGGAAGTCTGGTGTGCTGCAGTCTGTGAAGCCGCAAAGAATCAGAGCGACTGAACTGAATTGAAATACTTGACATACACACACACACACACACACACACACACACACATATATATACAGATAAAATGATAGGTGTTGTGATACTGTGATTTATAAGAAATACATATTTTATCTTCACCCCTGCTTCTGGCACAAAGCTTCTAAAACACAGGGAATTTCCAAAGTGAGGTCAGAGAGGTGTCTTGTTATGTTAATGAGGGGGGTGGCTGCCAGGAGAACCAACCGTGTGATTAAAGGGTTAAAACTTTCAAGTCCGTCCTTCTGATATCTGGCTGGAGGTTGAATCTATCGCCCACGGCCAGTGGTGTAATCTATCATGTCAGTGTATGATGAAACCTCCATAGATACCCAATGGACTGGGTTTGGAGAGCTTCTAGGTTGGTGTCCAGGTGATGCCCTGTGGAACCCTATGGGGTTCCTGCACATGAAAGCCTTTCTGTGTACCCCATTCCTTGATTACAGGAAATAGGCTTCACTCAGCCTTCATGATCTTCCCTAAGTTTCAAAGGGCAAGTTCAAATAGTTGCTAATTAGGAAAGCAAAGCGGTGTTGAGACAAGGAAGAAACAGTCAAAATAAAGAACAGCGGCCAGCCTTAGGGCAGGGTCCTGCGTCCCCCTTAAGGGATATACAGAACAATATCTTTGAGCTGTTTTGCAGATACTCCCACCCTCAAATCAGGTGGGAGAAATCAATGGTATGCTATACACAAGCACACAGAACCCAGTCAGGTTGGAACCAGCAGGTTGATGATGCTAACTCCCACTTACTCCACCAACCAGTCAGAAGAATGTCCGTGAGCTGGCCACGCTGTCTTTGAACCATCACCATAAAACTCCTCACTACTTTCTCCAAGTGAGGACACACAAGTTCAAGGACATTAGCCCACTGTGGCCCTCTTTGTCTGGCAAAGCAACAAAGTGATTCTTTTCTACTTCACCTAAAACTCTGCCTCTTTTTAAATATAGCAGTGTGTACATGACCTTCCCACACTGCTATATTTAAAATGGATAAGCAACAAAAACATCTTGTGTCACACATGGAACTCTGCTCAATGTTATGTCGCAGCCTCGATGGGAGGGGGCTGTTGGGGAGAGAATGGATACATGGATATGTATGGCTGAGTCCCTTCACTGTTCACCTGAAGCTATCACAGCATTGGTAATTAGATCAAGGAACGAGATCCCACATGCCGCAACTGAGACTTTGTGCAGCCAAATAAATAAAATCTGAAAGAAAAAAAAAACTAACCTCTGCCTCTGAGATTTAATTTGGTTTTGGGTACAGGAGCCAGATTTGACTTCAAGAGTGCCTGGAGATGGCATGAAAGACTATATCCCCTTCTTGCATTCATCTCTTCCATCTGGCTATTCCTGAGTTATATCTGTTTACAATAACCTGGTAATCTAGTGAGCAAAATGTTTCTCTGGGTTTTGTGAGCTGCTCTAGTGAATTAATCAAACCCAAGGAGAGGGTCATTGGAACCTCCAATCAATAGCCAGTCGGTCAGAAGCACAGGTATAGATGACAACCTGACCTAGTGGCTGGCATCTGAATTGGGGGGTGGGGGAGGGCAGTAAGGATGGACTGGACCCATGGGATCTGATGCTGTCTCTGGGTGGATGGTGTCAGAATCTAGTTGAATTTTAGGACACCCATCTGGCATCCCAAGGACTGCTTGCTGATGTGGGAAACACCCTGCCAGTGTTGGCATAGGTACCAGAACCTATTGAAATATCCATATTCCCCCTAGGAGCAATGGTTCAGTACGCACTCATTCAGTTTTGGGGTGGGGGATTTATAGAATAACTATCTTGAATAAGGGTTAACTGCATATACACACAAGGGGAGGGATCGAGGCAATGTGAGGACCTGTGGGCCACTGGGGTGACTCTGGCTCTTTACTGCATGATGGGAGCCACTGGACTGAAGGTCAACAGGATCTGACTGCTATTTTGAGAGTCGTCTACAGGCAACACAAGAACAGAAGCAGGGAGACGATGGAGAGATCGATTACAATCATTCCAATAAGAAAATGTAGACACCTGGAGCAGGGTAGTGGCCCAGATTTCGTAAAATGCCAAAAATGAGCTTAAAATGTGCCGTTCTCCTCCTAAAAGATGAAAAGCAAGAGAGCTTTAACCATGCGATGTCTCCATCTGACTGCTCCTCCACAGTGCTTTGCATCATCTCCCAGGAGCCCAGGCTAAGCCTTCAGAGCTATCCTCCGAGCCCCTTCCAGCCCCCTCCAGCTCCCTGGCACATTGGGTTGGCTCTGTCTCCAAAACGGATCCAGAACGTAATCTGACATTTAAAAAATTCTTTTGATTGTGGTAAAATACACATAACATAAACTTTGCCATCGTAACCATTTTTAAGTGGACAACCCAGTGGCATTAAGTAGAGTCAGCCCCCTACATGTGAACGAGTTCCATTGTAAGAGTGCATTCGTAAGTCCAAGTTGTTCAGGAATCCCACATAGTTAGCCTAGATACCCAACTAACAGTCTGCTATATACACTACTGTAATAGATTTTTAAAATACTTTTCACCCAAATAATACATAAAAGACAAACAAAGAACAAAGAAAAGAAACTTCGAATCTTACAGTAAGTACCTTGAAAAGTACCATAGTATAGTACAACAGCTGGCACACGGGGGCTGGCGTAGAGTGAAGAGGCAAGAAGGGTTAAGTCACTGACTGGAGGAGGGAGAGGAAGTGAGAGATGGTTGAGCTGAAGGATCGTCAGGAATAGGAGAGGGAGGGCACTCTGGAATTTCACTCATGCCTGACGCTGATGGAACGCATGTTCCCATCTTTAAAAGTTCAAAACTCGAAGGCTCATACGTAGGGCGCTGACTGTTCATTCACACCATCCTGCTGCCATCATCACGAGCCATCCTCAGAGCGCTTCCCACCTCCCCAAACCGAAACTCTGTCCCCATGAGACAACATTTCTTTCCTCTCTCCCCGCTGACAACCACCATCTACTTTGTGTCTATAAATATGACTATTCTAGGTACCTCATCTGTGTGGAATCATCCAGGATTTTGTCCCTTTGTGTCTGGTTTATGCCTTCAAGATGCACCCAAGTGGTAGCATTTGTCTGAACATCCTGTGTTTTGAAGGCTGCACAATATTCCATTTGTATGGATATACTACATTTTGTTTGTCTGTTCATGCATGGACATGTTGATTTCACCTTTTGCCTATTGGAAATATTGTTGCTATGAGCCTGGTGTACACATACATGTCTGTCTGAGCCCTTGCTTTGAATTATTATGTGTACATACCTTAAAGTGGACTTTCTGGATAAAACAGACCCAGAAACCATCCTTGAAACCTCAGCTGCTACCACCCTAGTCTAAGCCCCCATAACTTTCTTATTTGGATGATACCAGTTGATACCCTCACACTTCTGTTCCCCTTCCTTCTGTTTAGACCATTCTCCACGCAGCAGTCAGAAGGATGCTGTTCACATTTCAGTCGAATGGCCCCCTTTGCACTCTGATGAAAAGCCATCATGGCGGCATCACACTGTCACCCTGGCTGGACCTCCCCCATTGGCTCTGCCTCACCCCCCACCCCCTACCCCCCCCCAACTCCCACTGCTCCCTGCCTTGCACACCCCTGCCTCAGGGACCCGCCCTGGTCACTCTGTCTGCTCATCCCCAGGGCTGGGCATGGCTTGCGCTCAACTCCTTCAAAGCTTCTTTCAAAGGTCACCTCCTCCATGAGGTCCTCTCTAACTGCCCTGATGAGACTTCCACCTCCTGCTGCACTCCTGACTGTTTTCTTCTCATCTTTCTCCATAGTACTTAGCACCATCCATCATATTATCGATTTTACTCTTTAAAACAATTTTCTGAAATGCTGCATTAAAATCTAACATTCAAAAAGGCATACATCTTTGTCTTTCTGTTCCAAGCACAGAGAAGTGCCTGGCATAGAAGCACTCAGTAAATATTTGAATAGATAAATGAATGAAAAAATGAAATGGACAATCATTCATAGGTAATTCAGACAAGCTGAACACGAAAAGATGTTTAATCTTTAGAGAAATATCTAGTGGCCCTTTCTTTTGGTTTACCTAGATGGAAAAATTCATTGACCTATTATTTGAATTTCATGGCTATTGAAAACCAAGGTTTCCAGATGGGAGCGGGTTTCAGCAGTAACTATTCTGTCTCTCTGCCTCTCATCAAGATTCTAATGTGCCTCTCCAAAAGGAAGCATTTGAGGATGCAGAAAGGATATTTTTTAAAACTCTTTGAGTTTTATAACTTTATACCACAGATTGAAAAAATAAGAATACATACAATTCCTTTTTACATATGAGTATTATATACATATTTTAAAAATGAAAGTACAGTGCCAAGTATATTATTAAAGGGTATGGCGAACTGATTTTGGAATTCTTTGTGCATACGTACTGTTGTTGTTCAGTTGCTTAGTCGTGTCTGACTCTTTGCGACTCCACGGACTGCACCATGACAGGCTTCCCTGTCCATCACCAACTCCTGGAGCTTACTCAAACTCATGTCCATAGCATCGGTGATGCCATCCAACCATCCCATCCTCTGTCGTCCCCTTCTCCTTCTGTCTCCAATCTTTCCCAGCATCAGGGTCTTTTCCATTGAGTCAGTACTTCGCATCAGATGGCCAAAGTATTGGAGTTTCAGCTTCAGCATCAGTCCTTCCAATGAATATTCAGGACTGATTTCCTTTAGGTTGGACTGGTTGGATCTCCTTGCCGTCCAAGGAACTCTCAAGAGTCTCCTCCAACACAGTTCAAAAGCATCAGTTCTTCAGTGCTCAGCCATCTTTATGGTCCAACTCTCACATTCATAACATGACTACTGGAAAAATCATAGCTTTGTCTATAAGGAACTTTGTTGGCAAAATAATGTCTATGTTTTTAATATGCTGCCTAGGTGATTATGTACAGGAAAATAAATGGAATATTAGGCCTACAATCCACTGAGATGAAATCCCATCAGCTATAAAATATTGCTTTGATAGTTCAACCAAAAGTTTCCGCGATTAACCATCACCAGGCTTGTGAATCATTACAGGCTTTTTTTCTGATCAACCAATACAAATGACTACTCTGTAGTTAACAGTCACAATCTGGTGGGAAAATTTGACCAAACAATTGTTAATCCAATAAGGTAAGTAGACATAGGCAAGTTAATCAAAAGGTTTAAATTTAAGATTTTCTGAAATTTTCCAAATATCTGACATTGATCTTGACTCCAAAACAAACTGCAGATTCACTCACTGCAATTTATTTCATCCTTTTTCCTCTTCTTTTTCCCCCATTGCACTTTAATTTTCTAACACTCTGGCCTCTTCTAGTTATAGCCCCAGAGAACAAGAAATATCTGATTCATTTATGAATCTATTCCAGCTTAGGGCCTGGCGAATAGTAGGTATTTCATTGAAGTCTATTAATTATGGTTAATCATTGGACTCTGCAAATAGACACATACATAAACATACATACAAAATACAGACACACAAATGCATACACATAAACATGTATAAATACACATGCTTACACATATGCAGGCTTTCCTGCTGGCTCAGTGGTAAAGAATCTGCCTGCCAAGCAGGAGACATGGGTTTGAGTCCTAGGTCAGGAAGATCCCCTGGAGAAGGAAATAGCAACCCACTCCAGTATTCTTTCCTGGGAAATCCCATGGACAGAGGAGCCTGGCGGCTACAGTCTATGGGGTCACAAAAAGAGTCAGACACGACTAAGTGACTAAACAACAACAAATACACAAATACACATATAGAGTCCAGTGTTTCTACACTGATTTTGAGGAAGCTGAAAGAGTTCAATTTCCAAGGTAAATTTCACCAAAGAAGGGCTTCCCTAACATAGCAGGTCTTCTCCATTAAAAGAGCTAAGCTGCTCTTCCCTTTGGTGAAACAGGGGCACACCTCATCTGACAACGTTTCCTCTTAGGAAACCATGAGCATGCTTTGAACCCAAGAGTTGGCATCTGCAAAGCCCCATGTTAGTGTGCAGCTGTGCAGTTCCTGGCCATGGTTTTCTCTCCCGGGATTGTGCGCCAGGCAGGGGAGACGGTGGGGTGAAGACAGCTGGAAGGAGGCTGGCTGAGGCCGGTGCTGGCTTGAGCATGCTCTGTATGAGGAGGAGCGAAGGGAGGCTGGTGGGGTTCCCATCACTGAGCCCAACTGAGCCCTCTGTTCCCGGCAATAATCTCTTTTTCTGCCTGGTCTCCCTCCCCTTGCACAGTGCCCAAGTTACCCTTAGGATTCCTTGGACAGTGATGGCCTCCCCTGTTCAGGCAGAGCTTGCAAATGTTCTTGATCTATTCAAACAAGCATCATCTTTTTGGGTGTTTTCATCTTCCTGTTTAAACTAAAAGCTGCTTTGAAGATACAGTAACATCTCAAGATAGTCATGCTTTCACCTCCCTCAAGACCTGCAGAGAGCTCTGCTCACAGGGCTGCTTACAGAATGGGTATGTAATCAAACAGGTGTTTATGCAGGAGGGGACAGGGGTGTTGGAAGGGAGGAGTCAGGTGATGGATAAAGCTCTTTTTTTGCTTTCTTTCTATATTTCGGACATATGTCATTCCTCCTAGTATGTAAGTCAACAGATAATAATAGTCCAGTCTCCTCCACATTCAGATATGTTATTTTTCTGACCTCCTTTCTGGCCTGAGCCACGTGAACTCCTATCTCTAAGTTCTTCCAAGATAAAAATGGACCAACAGAAGCATTTCTACACCTTTCAGTACAGGATGCTGGAGGGTGCTGCCTGAATCCCAGCCCACAGACACTGCTTCCTCCATCAGAGTGGACCTAGTTGCCCTTAACAACAGAAAAATACACACACACACACACACACACACACACGCATAGGTCCCAACTTCCCCTGGGCATTCCCTAATGCCCCTGCCACCCTCAAGCAAGAGGCTATTCTAATCCTGGGGATTGGGCGTCTGAAGGGCTCCCAACATCTAGGCTGTGTAACTCTATTTTGCCCCACATCTGGAGACTGGATTCTCGACTGGCTCATGATGCCCGAGTCCTTGTCCTGGAGAAGCCCTATTTCCTCAGTCAGTCCCCTTGCCCTGCAGCCCATTCCCCTTCCAGCTATCCACAGAAAAGCCATTCGATCCTTCCCATCAGTTTCAGAATTCCAACAGGGTGGAAGTAACTTTTGCCTGTCTAGACAGGTGGGTTTGGAAAAAAGTAGTTTTAATCTATAGCTGAGCATGCAAGTGTCAAGTACATAGCACAGACAGGCGAGGGGAGGACCTCCAGCCCTCAACTTGAAAATGGCTTTCACTAACAACAACCGTGATTGCTTGAACATTTGCAATTGTTGAAGGAAATAATTTAAAGGATTCAAAGGGGGGGTGGTGTAAGAGGGAGGCTCAAGAGGAAGGGGATATATGTATACACACGACTGATTCACGTGATTGTACAGCAGAAACCAACACAGCACTGCAAAGCAGTTAGCCTCCAATTAAAAATAAAAAAATTATTTAAAGGATTCAAATAAAACCGAAAGTCTTTATTTATCTGATGTGCCAATAGGGAGCCCCCAAAACCAGGTGACCCAGGGTTGAAATAGAGTCAGTGTCACAGGGCACAGGAAAACTGAGTTTGGGTCCCTGCGGTTTAGACGGAGGCAACCTTTTTCCACTTGAACCAAAACTTGCAGCCCGGATACTAACAACCATTAGCATAGGATTTTCCTAGAAGGGTTTTAGCAAGCCTTGGGGTTGATCAGGCCTTCAAAGGGCCTGGGACGGGGAGATAAAGAGCAGAAAAGTAAGGAAGTGGGCAAAGGTGAAGACTGGGGTCTCTGAGGTCTGTTTTATTCCACTTATGCGGTCAGTCCTTCTCAAAATATCTGTGATGAAGAACCAGATGTTTTTGTTTTTATTGACTTTGAATTTTCACTATGTTGCAGAACCACACTTCTGTGAAATCTAATAAAAATTAAATTAGTAGGAAAATAAAGTGAAAACAAAGGCATGTAAAACACCAGCCCAGAGTTACATTATCAGATTCAGCACACTTAAAATGACTCTATAAAGTTCTAGGGGGAAGTTGCTAACTCTCAATTTCTATGCTTATCTCATTACAGATGTAAAACCCAGTTCTCAGGCCAGCACGGGTCCATGAACTAATTTTTGAGCAAGACTGTCTTGATTAAGCGGAGTTTCTTCATTGCCCGTCAATCACAAAGCCCCATCTGCTCATGGGAACAGCCCCCTACTTGACGGCAGGCACCCCGTGACTGCCTGGCTCTTTCCTGCAGACCACTGCCCAAACATGGTCCCCATGTTGCTATCTTCAGCAAGAATTTATTTCCCAAACCCACAGTCAGATTTTAACACAGGCCAATCTGATCACCTACCAGCCAGAGATAGGAATACCAGACCACCTGACCTGCCTCTTGAGAAATCTGTATGCAGGTCAGGAAGCAACAGTTAGAACTGGACATGGAACAACAGACTGGTTCCAAATAGGAAAAGGTGTACGTCAAGGCTGTATATTGTCACTCTGCTTATTTAAATTATATTCAGAGTACATCATGAGAAACGCTGGACTGGAAGAAGCACAAGCTGGAATCAAGATTGCTGGGCAAAATATCAATAACCTCAGATATGCACATGACACCACCTTTATGGCAGAAAGTGAAGAGGAACTCAAAAGCCTCTTGATGAAAGTGAAAGAGGAGAGTGAAAAAGTTGGCTTAAAGCTCAACATTCAGAAAACAAAGATCATGGCAGCTGGTCCCATCACTTCATGGGAAATAGATGGAGAAACAGTGGAAACAGTGTCAGACTTTATTTTGGGGGGCTCCAAAATCACTGCAGATGGTGACTGCAGCCATGAAATTAAAAGACACTTACTCCTTGGAAGAAAAGTTATGACCAACCTAGATAGTATATTCAAAAGCAGAGACATTACTTTGCTGACTAAGTTCCGTCTAGTCAACGCTATGGTTTTTCCAGTGGTCATGTATGGATGTGAGTTGGACTGTGAAGAAGGCTGAGCGCCAAAGAATTGATGCATTTGAACTGTGGTGTTGGAGAAGATTCTTGAGGGTCCCTTGGACTGCAAGGAGATCCAACCAGGCCATTCTGAAGGAGATCAGCCCTGGAATTTCTTTGGAAGGAATGATGCTACAGCTGAAACTCCAGTAGTTTGGCCACCTCATGTGAAGAGTTGACTCATTGGAAAAGACTTTGATGCTGGGAGGGACTCGGGGCAGGAGGAGATGGGCTCAACAGAGGATGAGATGGATGGATGGTATCACTGACTCAAAGGACGTGAGTCTGAGTGAACTCCAGGAGTTGGTGATGGACAGGGAGGCCTGGTGTGCGGCGATTCATGGGGTCGCAAAGAGTCGGACATGACTGAGCGACTGAACTGAACTGAACCAGCCCCTGGAATGTGACCAAACCACAGAGCCACCTCCCTGGGACAAGGCCGCATGTTAATCCTGGATACATCTCAGTTTTCTTCTCACCTTCCCTCATTTTCTCAATTCTTTGATGGATAACTGATTCAACATCTTTTGTTCTGTAATCCCTTCAAACTTTTTTGCTTTTGACAGCTTTGGACCATGGTTTTGCCCAAGTTTCATGTCCTTTCTGTCCCCCCCCAGTCCCTTTGAAAAGACATCGTGGGTTCCAGGTGAACCCACAGAGTTCCAATTCAGGGATTCAGGTCGCAGGATCTGCAGTGTCAATGACCAAGTCCAAGTCCTAGTCCCTGTCCTCTGTCCCATCTTCATCAGCCAAGGTACGGCAGCATCTCCAGCTTTACAGTTATTAGATTTATTAATTAGATGAATTAATGCATCGCAATTTGAACAGATTCCAAGCGGTGAATTCTATGCAGTATTTTTTAAGGAAGTTTTTAAAAAGTGTCTTCTAATAGAGTCAAGCCTTGAAAACAAACAAAACTGCAAAGAGTCCAAAAATAAATCCCCACTCATTATTGAATCCAGAGCCTGGAGATCTTCTGTTGTATACAATAAATCCAGAAAATTGACAGCTTATTTACAGAGGCACACACAGCCGAATGTAAAGAGTACCCAAAATACTGTTCACCTTTACAAAGACCACCTGGGTGTCTACTTACCTTTTATCTTGGATCAAACAGGCAAACCTCTGTGAGCACATCATGCCTTAGGTAGACATAATACTACAAAGCAAAAATGGATTGTGTGAGGCAGCCATGCAGGGTTGGAATTCATCTCATGAGGAGATACCCAAAGAAAATCACACACAAAAATAGCCTAATCAAGTGGATGATCCACCAAATCATACACAGTTTTTTCAATGCATCTGTCTGGAAAGCCTGATTGCCAGTTGAACCACTTAAGGGAAAATGGCTCGTCTGCTTCATGTGCTTTCATAAATGACATGACTACAATTTAATTCTGTTATCTTTTCTGCTTGGGAAAAGTGACTGGATTTCACACAGAAATAAAAATTTGATGTTTGTATATTTCCCATGTTTTCCTGAGAGTGTAATAGGAAAGAGATGGTGCCTCATGCATTTCGAATCTTTGGATGTGCCTTGGTTTCAATTGTGCACATTGTATAAACAGCAGAAGGGAGACAGAAGATGGAACAATAACAAAAGGAGGTTTTGTGTGAAACCCAAGCTGGTTCTAGACTAGATTTTCTTCTATTTTCAAATTAAGTAATCAGATTTCCTTGGCGGCCAGTCTCAGCTTATGTGTATGACAGCTGTTATGGAAATTCCTCTTCACCACCATATAAATATACAATTATCATTTTCAAAAAGATCCAAGGTGGCATCTGCCCTTTCTTTTGAGTTCTAAGAACAAGTAGCCTGTACTTAATTGAGAAGTTCCTTTGGCAAATGCAAAAGTTGTGAAATTTTTTGCTATAGAGAGTCACTTAAAAGTAGTTTTAATGGACCATGTAATAGCTTATTCCACTTCGCCCTTTTATTTTAGCATAAACGCATAAATATTCCACTTGAATGCAGAAAATCTATTCAAAGCAAGAATACTGGCCCAGCATGTCAGCTACAGCACTTTTTGGGTTGTGGTCCATTTAAAGGACGATGGGTCATCATTCATCCCTTCTGCCTAGAACTTGTACGTATCATCTGTGGGACATATCACTGAAATTTACACTTCAACTTAATGTCTGCTGCATGTAGTCATATTGAGAAAACCATTATTCTGTCCTACAGCAAATCAATGTAGGATTTCCTTCTGGAAGAAGATGTAGGCTGTTCATATTCTGAGCATTAGTAAGGGAGACCAGTAAAGATGAAAAGTTAAAGTCTCCAATGTTCAAACAGTTTCTCAAGAGAGGTTAAAAATAAAATTTTACTATCATCTATTTTAGTTTTACAGACAAGGAGCTTAAGTGCCGCAGTAAACTGGGGAAGTAGGACCTGGAACTCTCCTGTAATCTAGAGAGCTGACTTTTCAGCAAGCGTTTTTACTGTCAGACCTGCATTGTTATGGTTGAAAGGCAGAGAGAGTCCAGCGGAGGACAAATCCTGGGGGCTTCAGGCTTCACTTTCAGCTCCAGGCCTTACTGTCGTGAGACACTGAGGCTCAGTCTTCAGCTTTGCAAGAATAAAGATCATTTCATACAGTCTGGAGGTGGGGGGTTATTGTGAAGGACTGAAGGAGGAGTCACATGGAAAATACCCAGCACAGTTCATGGTCTTCAATAGAGAGTCTGTCAACTGCTCATTTCTAGTCTCTCTTCTCTCTCTCATGAATCTATTATGATAAATAATGACCACAAGTGCTCTGGGGCTAGACTGCAAACCCAAAGACTCACTGTGTGTCTACACAAATACAGAAGATGCGATTTGTTACTGGTTTTGTTTAGTTGGTAAATCGTGTCCAACCCCTTAGCAATCCCATGGACTTTAGCCCACCAGGCTCGTCTGTCCCTGAGATTTCCCAGGCAAGAATACTGGAGTCGGTTGCCATTTCCTTCTGCAGGGGATCTTCTGGACCCAGGGATCAAACCCATGTCTCCTGCTTGGAGCTCTGTTTCCTAGGGAAATCTAGGACTAAGAAAATTTCTGAAAAAAACCTTTGCACAATTTTAAATAAAAGACTTTCTTCAATAAGATAAGAATTCTTAGCTTATTTTCCTTTTTTTGGCATCAGGTATTAAAGGAAAAGAAAAATTAATATTTATAGTTTAAGCATCTGTTGGGAGAAAGCTACATTCATTTTACAAAATTTGACTTTAGGTTTTCTAGCAGCTGGAATGGAGAAGGAAGCAGAATAGGTTTCATTAGTCAATAACAATTGGAAGTAAATTTATCAAGAAAAAAATATCTCAACTCTTACTAGACCCTCGACTTTGGGAGGAATTTGTCATGATGTCATGATGCTCCTTATGTAAGAGTCATAAGGTAATGTCATGAGTCGTATCCTTTATATTTTTTACACTGAAAAAATAAACAGAATACTCCCGATGTGGAATTTTCTTATGCTAAAATTCAGGGGAAAGCAAGAGCAAGATTTTAGGACAGT
This sequence comes from Ovis canadensis, assembly GCF_042477335.2. NCBI lineage: Eukaryota > Metazoa > Chordata > Mammalia > Artiodactyla > Bovidae > Ovis > Ovis canadensis. The sequence continues at coordinate 51,273,737 of NC_091270.1, forward strand.
AGTTACAAAATATTGATCTATACAAGAAGTTTCTTTAAAATACACATTTCAAGGCTTCATTGATGACTCAGAATTCCCAGGACTAGAGTCATGCCCAAAATATGTTATTTTGAAAAGGATGCAGGTATTGCCCACCAAAGGTTGAATACTGGCCCTTTCCAGTAGTTTAACCTAAATGTTGTCTAGAAAAATGGTCCAACTTTGGCCTCTTCTAAGAATACATTCTAAATGTTTCCTAAATGAGGAGACCTCTACACAGAAAGACACATCATTGAGATTTGAGGAATTACCGAATGAGCATAAAGCTAAAATAAAATGGCAAATTATGGGTCACCAAATATAATGACTATTCTTTGAACAGATATCTGTGTCACATCCTCGGTGGTTACAATGCCTTATCTAAGTAAATAGCATGGGACACGCAATATTGGATCCTGAAAAGCAGAGGCAGGGCCCCCACCACGGATAAACTTACAGCACAATTGAGAGGCAGGATCACACAGCGAAGGTTATGTCAATCAGGGCGAGTCAATGTACCATGAATTATGTCCACAGATGCAAACTATCTACCGAATATGCCAGCCACTGAGGACCTCCAATACCAGCCTAATGTTTTGTCTTTTCTAAAAGAAAGCCTTTGCCAGATAGCTCTGCTGCAGACAAATAGATTGAAATTAAAAATAAAACTAATAAGGAACCTCCTTGGTGGTCCTGTGGTTAAGATTTCGCCTTGTAGTGCAGGGGATGTGGGCTTGATCCCTGGCCGGGGAACAAAGATCCCGTATTCTGAGCGGGGACAACTAAGTCCCTGGCACAGTAGTGAACCGGTGCGCCGCGGAGCAACTGCGCCTGTGCACCACAGCTAGCGCATCTGTGCACCGCGTCGAAAGCTCCTACATGATGATATGATGCAACAAAGATCCTACAAGCCGAAAGCAAGACCCAACACAGCCAAATAAACAAATACAAATAATTTTTTTAAATTCCAAATAAAAAATAAGGCATGTGGGACAGATCAGACCACTAGAACTTTCTCTGAAATTCCACCCCACTCCCTACCTTTATAAAGCATGACTTAAACAGCCTGACTGGTCAGAGTTGAATCACCATAGTTTTCTATATATTTAACCTCCAAGCCCTACGTTTCTACTGTCTGGGTGTGTGGCAACGAGCTGACCCACCACTGGGAACAGTACCATTTTAATATGATTTTTCAAATTCAATATTTAGAGGTAGTTTTAATCATTCCACATATAACAAAGAGAAAACATCCTTCATCCTGGGGTATCCAGAACAAAGGCAACGTGAGGCAGTGTGCTCATTTGTAACAGAGTCCCTCTGGACTCACTGGTATTTATCTTCTACATCATTGCTCTAAGAGGCTAAACACTCACAAACAATTCTGTCAGAGGATCTGGGGAAACACACATACACACACACACACACACACACATAAATAATACTTCCCAACACCAAGTATATTTCATAGTGTCTAACAGATGCTCCAGATTTTAAAAACGGAACCATGGTTTAAATATCTTTCGAGGTGGATGCAGTCTGTGTGGACAGAAGAACAGATACTCCTGAGTGCAAGGATTTCGACTATCTTTTGAGACTTGCGAGTAAGCTTTCTCTAGCTGTGGCAAGTAGGGGCCACTCTCTGGTTGTGGTTTACTGGCTTCTCATTGTGGTGGCTTCTCTGGTTGTGGAACACAGACCCTAGAGCCCATGGGCTTCAGTAGTTGTGACACATGAGTTTAGTTGCCCCCAGCATGTGGAATTTTCCGGGACCAGAGATGGAACACCAGATGTCCCCTGCATTGGCAGCTGGATTCTTAACCACCAAACCACCAGGGAAGTCTGTCTTTCGAGACTTTTAAATTCAAGCTACCAATTCATTTAATGTAAAAACTGAAATTGCTAGGTCCTTTTGATTGAGCGCATTCCATTCTTCCTGTGACTAGCAAAATCATATGGCTTTTGGCGGTCAGAGCCACACTAAAGGTGGAAGGAGAAGAGAAGTGAAGGTCTGGCTCTCTCAGGCCAACTGTGCCCTAGCCTGAAAATCACTGCTTCCGGCCGTGTGCCCTGACTTGGTATTAAGTGGCAACTTAGCTTGGGTTTCTACAGAAGTGACTTGATTCAGGGAATCAAGTACAAGAATTTTCTTCTGAAGACAATTCCAGGAAACACTAATGAGGAAGGATAAAAAGAGGTAAGGAAGATGGTTCATGAAGGATTTGTTTTCCATTAAGTGGGCTCTTAGAACAAGGCTGAACTGCACCGGGTTAAGTGTCTGTCACAGATTAAGGCATGGACCCCACTGTCAATGAGCTCACAGTATCATTCAGAAGAGGCACACCAGCACCTGGTCCATCACTGAGGACAGGCTGCTGGGGAAGGAGAGGGCTATTCACTCTCTGATGCCTGGAGCCTGCCATAGAGACAAGAACGTGGACTCTGATGAGCAGAGAAAGCCCTCAGACAAAGAGATGCTGGTGGCAACAGCCTTAGCTCAAGGTGGCGTGCCCTGAGTGATATGGGTAGAGTGCCATCAGAGTCAAAGGGGACTTGATCTCAAGTGCCCATTCAAATTCTCTGTAGTCAAGAAGATGGCGGAGCAGGGGTAAAAGAGAAAAGCTTTAAAAATAACTTTTGAAAAGCCTAAAAAATAATAAAAGCACAACCAGTTTGGTCTTCTCCACATGGGTGGAGCATACTTGGCACCCTCAGGGTTTATTCTGTACTGGGTGGGATGCAGGCTGGGGACAGGAAGAGATGCTCATAGGGCAGACACTGAGGAGTGAGCCGTGAGTCCAGATGGGGAGCACGGGAGAGGCAGTGGGGAAGGGAGGCAGACATAGCACATTCTGCTCAGCCCCTGGGGTAACCGAGGGGAAGACAATGCAGTCTGCAAGATGAGGTCCAAGGAGGTGGGCAGCAGAGAGACGCAGGGCCAAGGGGCGGAACATTTCGTGGAAAGTCCTGGCCGGACAAGACTTCTATCTGGCTCACCTCTGAACATCAGCTCTGCACTGCTGACGGGTCAAGCAGAGCACTGAAGGTCAATCGGGCAACTCTCCACCACACGAGTGAAGAAACATGCCCTGGGCAGAGGACAGAGGGGTCACGGTAGACCATGCCCACCACAAACAGACCGAGTGCCTGCTTTTCATTATGGGTCCACGATGTCCTTCTCATACTTGCAGCCCAGCCCATTACCCACGGCCCAAGACACTGCAGTCTAGCTTCTGACCCAGGGAAATCACTTACTCACATGGAAAACACACAGTGGAAACACAGCAGGCCATCCGCCAAACGTAATCCCAGCATTTGAAAGCTCTTCATCACAAAACAGGAATCTAGACTGTTCCCTAGCCCTAGAGAGTTCTGAGAGATCCCAAGACATGGAAGTGTCAGGGCTGGTGGGTTGTTTAGGAAGGCAAGAGGCTAGAAATTGCTATAGGGCACAAGCCCTGACCCGCCCTGTGACCAATTTACCCTTGCCATTCTTGGTCCCAAAGGGTCACTGCAGAGGCGCACTCTAAGTGACAACTAAAATCTGGATGTCTAGAGCAGCAGAAGAGTGGAAGCTGGAGCAAAGGTTGATGTGGGAACAGTCAGAGGCCCCCTTCCTTTCTGTCCTGCAGAGCATGGCAGGACTGGCGGCCTCAGGGCACAAAGCCAGGACAAACAAATGTTCTCAAGCCCCAGGGCTGGGGAATCTCCCCTCTGACCAACATCATTTTTGTTCCTCTTGTTAAAGATCATTTCTGTAGCTCAGGATCCTTCCTACAAGATCTGGGAATCTCGGGTATTAGCAAAGCAAGGACTCTGGTCAAAGGAAGAGAACAAATTTGTTTCAATTTTGAGAGGCTCGCAATGTAAAATTGTACGTTACTGTAACACAAATTATCCAGACAATGATTCCTCACTCCCATAGCGTGTTTACAGATTTTTATTATTGGGCTCTTGATCCAGCCACTGGGGCTTGCCAGGGCTTCTGTTTGAGTCAGCCTGTAACAAACAGCCCTGATAGGTTATAATTCTGCATTTACAGTGCCTAATACAATCTGGATGTGAACATGCACAAAAATGTAGCAGAAGATCTGTTTCTCTCTCTGGTTTTCTCAGACAAGCTTTTTTGCTGCCCAAGCTCCTTTTAAGCTGTGTTGTACATTTGTTTTTCAGCGAAAGCATTTGATTATATATCCCCTGCTGCTTGTTCATTTCCAGTGCATCTTAGACCATTCGGAATACTAGTAAATTCTTGACGGAATGATTTATATTCTAATCTTAGCAATGGTGTGCTCCACAAAATTGAGGCCTGAGTAGTTTTATTAGAGGAATGACATTCCACACTATTGGTCTCCATCTTTTTAACCTAATAAGAGCAGGTGATGCTCTGCAAAGGAGAGACACTGATTCTAGTCTCATCTCTACCACAGAGGGGTGATGGACCTTGGGAAAGTGACTCAGGGCTTGTGCCCATGAGACAGGCCTGTACACACCAGAACCACCTGTGGAAAGCCAGAAGGTGGAAAGATGGAAAGATGGAAAGATGCCAGAAGGCTAGACAAGGCCAGAACTCGCTTCATGAAAGGGTGAATTCAGACACAAGAGCCTGGAGATAGTCCTGAATCCATATTCCAGTCAAGAGGAAAATGGGAAAAGGGGCTGGAAGAGGATGTGATTCCAGTAGCTGAGGCTTTGAAGTGGGTTCAGGTCTGGGTAGCTGGTGATCTGCAAAGACTCAGGGATTCAGAAGTTGGAGCAGAAAATAAGGGTGGGGGAAAGAAGAGAGACTCACTCCAGTGGTATCAGGCAGGGCTGGGAATTAAAGGTCCAAGTTTGGAGTTGAACAATGTAGGAAGTGTTCAAAGCAGATCAAATCATATTTGGCAAAAGCTTACCCACAGCTCTCAGATTTCAACTGTGTTAGAGCCAACACACTAGTGACAAGGTCATGGGCTTTAAAGGGTGCTATAAATATTGAAACTTTCATTGAGTTTTAGTAAAAATAGAAACTCTACTTTCATTTGCCAAAATAACAGCTTTCAGAAGTTTAGTATAAGAGTCAGTTCAAAGTATTTAACATGTTTAAACTGCCCATTGATGATACATGAAAACACAAAAGAAAGTTCAACTGATAAATGAGCTGCCAATTCTTTAAAAAAAAAATCATTGTGGCTTATAACTTAAACATACAAAACGTAGAAGAAACAAAAGGGTTTATTTCAGAAATCCAGAGTTTACACTTGTATCTGCCCGGAGGAAACAGTGAAGAGGATGAATACGTGTGTATGGTTCACAACCGAAGGATACTGGGAAGGACCGTGGACCCAAAGACGTGTCTTCTCAAAGACTCATGAGGAGGCCCCTCTGAGGCAGAGAATGTGACTTCCAGGAAGCTGGCACGGCCAACACAGGTTTATGGAGAAGAAAACACATTGGCCAAGGATCTGTTCTATTTCCATCAGTGGCCCTAAGTGGGCAACTTTGCATAAATCCTTCATTTCTCCTGGTTTTCTGCCTCATTTGCAAAAGAGGGTATTTAAGGCCAGCTTAAATGTTATAATTCTAAGAGGTTACTAAGTGTTAACACTTCCTTTGACAAACATTTACAGCTTCCCTCTGATGTGTCCAACTCTGTGTTTAGGGCTGGGCAGCAAGACAAATGAAACAGCATACGTGGCTCCAGGGGGCCCTCCGTCTGGCTAGGGGATTAAGGAGGACACCCTAGTAGTGAAGTCCAGTCTGGCGGCTCACTGCTGGAAAGCCAATACTTGAGAGGCAAGGTTGGTGGAAAGGAATCTTGTTTTTTTTTTCCTTTCTGGCGGCTGGCAACCAGGGAGAGGGCATACTTGTGCCCAAAGGTCAACACTCCATAGCTGGTCAGTGGGTGAGAGCTTTTAAAGGGGAGTTTCAGGGGTGTCTGGGGGAGGGGCTACATGCAGAACATCACCGTCAGCTTTGATGGCCATCTCAAAATCGGTCATCAGTGGTCCGACCAGCATCATCTTGATTGTTTTAAGTCCAGTTACTTTTCAGTTCCAGGGTCAGTTTGTTTCCATTTCTTGAGGTCAGTTCTTGGAACTGTGGCAGCTGATGTCACGGCCAGAGCCTGGTCATCATGCAGTTAACGTCTTCCACCCGGTGGGGGTTTCAGGATCTACAAGGCAGCTCTCAGGATATGGCTCAGAAGATTATCTGTAGTCCTTGAGCAGGAACTAAACATCCTTGACTTTAACGACTAAATTATTATTTGGTCTTATTTGAGTGCTTCTCCTTTGTTTCCGTATTTTTCTCATTTCTCTGATTAAATTTATTCTTTGACCAAAGTCTTTCTACAGACAAAAGGCAGGCTGAGGACTTGGGGGTAAGGAGGGATCAGTCAAAAGGCTCCCATAGGGTCCTGCTCAGTTTCATAACCACGGGACGCTACACAGACAGAGGGAGGTCCCCTGATATAACAGAAGAAGCTAGCTGGAGATTAACAGCTGTTATCTGAGTAGCTGGCCCCATGGCAGCACAGCAGGGCAGCATGCAGCCCTAGGACAGTGTGACACGGAGACAAGACGGTGGGCTTGGAGGCTGCTCTAGGCAAATACCATAAGCACTCTGTGTGCTCCTCTGTGAATCTGAAAAAACAAGACTAGTATTTTCCTTAATGCATAAGAAAATACTAACAAATGCCTAGCATAATCTTAATATGGAAGGACAAACCTGACTTCATTTTAGATCTATTACTTTTACTTTAACCTTTGTGCCCTGTGGCCTGTGCTGAGTCATGCCGGCTCTGTGCTTTTTGTAAAAGAAGGTGGCCTGTAGCCTGAAATATACAGGACAGTCCATTCTCAAGGCTCCGACCTTTCAAAATCTAACAGTCTTCCATTCAAACAGAGATAACAGAGTTGCACAATAGAGAATAACTTTTGTGTTGTTGGAGATTTACAGGAACATCGTGATCTGACCTATGGGGAAAGCTGTAAGAACAAAGGATTCTGACACCAAGAAGTCTGCAACAAGCAACCGCATACCCTCCCCTTTTAGGGGATTCTAACTCAAGTAAGATGGTTCTTTGGGACATTAGTCTGATGCCTTCTAGGTTCAACGGCTTTCCAAATAAAGTCATTACTCCTTTTCCAAACAGCTCCTGATTTATTGGCCTTTTGTGGTGAGTAGAACAAGTGTGGACTTAGTAACATTATTTTGATGATTTTCACTTTTACTAATATGCAGATTACTCAGAAGGGGAGCCGAGGGGACAAAAAGACAGACAAGGCAGTTTTGCCTCAGCTTGGCTGGAGGAAGTGATCATCACTAACTTGTAGACCCCAGATCCATCTTTTCCACAATGATCAGTGTATATCATGGTACAAGGGGACCAGGGACCACATCTAACATTCCAGCAGCAACTAGGAAACAACTGTGCCCTTGGCTGTGGGAGGGCCACCTCACAGGCACACGAGATATGTTGAGTTCTAGAACCACAGGGACCCCGGACAGACCACATCGGTCCTAAGATGAAACAAAGGAGCTTTCTTCCTCCAAGTTTCAGCCCTGCTGTAATAAACCACAGAAATAACAAAGCCCATCCAAATCAGTGCTGACTCAGGTGGGAAAGACTTCTGTGACTGGAGGTCCTTTGTCCCCCTCCATCCTGTAAATGCTCAAGGTTTAAAAAACACAAGTTTGCCAGGCTCTCGTCATTGACCCAATATCAATACTTGGGGAAGTTCCTGGGATGCTCACCCCACTCACGCTCTCTCTGCCTGTCTGTGCCCCCCAGAACCTTGTGTTTTCTCTATGGGTGCATCTGGGTATGGATCTGCTACAGATTGAGTCATGCCCCTCACCCCAACCACCCTAACTCTATCTAGTGTGACTATATCTGGAGTTGGGTTTTTTAGGAGGTAAGTAGGATTACATGAGTTCATAAAAGTGGGGTCCTAATCTGATAGAATTAGTGGTCTAATAAGAGGAAGAGAGAGAAATCTCCTTCTTTCCAAATGTATGTACAGAGGAAAGGAGTGCCAACTGAAAAATAAGAGTATGACTAAAAGGTAAGAATTATGTTCTATCCAACGAGCTTTCTGAGAGCTTAAACACAGGAGACAACCTCTCAGCTTGCTCTGAGGGCTGCTCCAAGAGGTAAACGAAGAGTCAGGATATGTACAGTGTTTTGCAAAAAAAAAAAAAAAATCCAGGTACTCAGAATATCAAAAATTACGGTTAATGAAAGAAAACCAAACATCTAAAGTTAATGATTTTAGCACTTTTCTCTGTACAAGAAAATGTGAATACTTGCTCAAGTATCCTGTTTCTCTCTATCCTGAATCCCCTCAGTGTGCATAGTCAGAGTGGAGGAGGAGGAGGTTCATGGTTTCAATGGCTGATTACTTGAGGGCAGCAGCATCCTTTGATATGGCAGGGGGCACTTTTTGTCCACAAACAGGTGAGGTGGCAGCAAGAAGATGACTATCCACAGACCAGCAAAAGAGCCCCCAGCACAAGGCGACAATGCTGGCACCCTCTCTTGGGCTTCCAGCCTCCAGGACTACGAGCAGACGAATGTCTGCTATTTAAGTCTGCCAAACTGTGGCGTTTGGTGACGGCAGCCCGAACTCACTGAGATGGTGTCACCTTCATTACCAAGTTATGAGCTCCTTGAAGGTGGAGACCTCGACTTGCTCGCCTTTGTTGCCACAGCCTCAAGTGCCCAACATATCTTTAATTCCTAAGACATGTTTGTCGTAAAGAACCCGCCCATCAGAGCAGGAAACATAAGAGATGCGGGTTGGGAAGATTCCCCTGGAGAAGGGAATGGCAACCCACTCCAGTATTCTCGGCTGGAGAATTCCATGGACAGAGGAATCTGGAGGGCGACAGTCCATAGGGTCACTAAAAGTCAGACATGACTGAAGCGACTTAGCACATGCACCCACACAAGGCTGGAATACTTATCAGACATCGAAGGCAGATGGAGAACAGGCAGCCAGACACAGAAGCCTAGAGCTCGAAGAAGAGGTCAGAACTAGATCAGTGCATCTGCTGGCCATCAGCATACATACAGTACTTGAAGCCAGGAAATTAGATGAATGCATTGGGGGAAATAAATAGCTTGAAAACAGGAGGTGACAAGAATAAAGTGCAGGACTTCCCAAGTGGGGCAGTGGAGAAGAATCTGCCTGCCAATGCAGGGGGCACAGGTTTGATCCCTAGTCTGGGAAGATTCCACCTGCTGCAGAGCATCTAAGCTCGAGGGCCACTTCTGAGCCCACACACCCTAGAGCCTGTGGTTCACAACAAAAGAAGCCACGACAATGAGAAGCCCGCACACCACAACAAAGAGTGACCCCACTTGCCACAGTTAGAGCAAGCCTGCAGAAAGCGATGAAGACCCAGTGCAGCCATAAATAAATAAACACTTTTAATTATATATAAAAAAAGTAAGATGCAGACACATACTGTTTGAGATACCTAGAATACTCAAATTTATAGAGTCAGAAAGCACACTGGTAGTTTGCAGGGACTAGCAGTTGGGGCGTGGGGAGGCGGGATGGATAGATAGTGTGTGATGGGAATGGTGTTTCAGTTTAGGAAGGTGAGGAGATGTAGGAAGGTGAGGAGATGTATGATGGTGAGAGAGTTGCTCAAACGGAAATGCGCCTACTGCCGCTGAAATGTACAGTTAAATGTGGTTAAAATAGTATGTTTTAAATTATGTGATTTAACCACAATAAAAATATTAAAACTAAAATATTAAAATAATCAAAAAATTAGATACCATTTTACACACACACACAAACATAAAAGAAGAGGCCCCGGGACACTTTAGTTTCTAGAATCACATATGCAAGAAGCAGCCAATCGAGAGCCTGAGAAGGCGCAAGCAGTGAGGAGGGAATCCAGGTAAGTTTGGTATTTCAGAAATCAAGAGGAAATCAAAATGTTTCCTGTTGCATAAAATGAAGATTCTGACAAAGTGGGAATTCATATAGCTGCTTTCGAGGGATAGGAGCAGCAGAAGAGACTCTTAGACCTCAAATGAGCAAACTCAAGGAAATAAAGTCCCCAAGGGTATGCAACTCCGTCTGGGTAAAGAGCCAAGACTAGATTCCAAGGCTAAACTAGCCTGCGGGCAGGCCGCCCTGCGATCCTGACCTGCGGCATGCCACCCTCCCCCTGCCCTGACGTGAGCAGTGAGCGTGCCCAGGGTGTTCAGGAACAGCAAAGCTGGTTAAGATCTCTTCGTGCCTGAGCGTTGTGCCAGCACACGGGCTGGGAGGACAGACCAGATCTTTAAACAACAGGTGTAAAGTTAGGTCTCTGTGACTAAAGGAAGGAGCCCCCAGGTCTTTAAAATTAAAAAGAAACAAAGCCATCAATTACTCATGGGAGAGACTGGGTAGACAGGCACCAGTTAGAATTCAATGGGAGAAGTAAAAGAAAACACGGAGAGGAACTTTCCTATCTAGAACAAAAGCAAACAAATGCAGATGTTTCCATAACAAAATGGCTTATGTATAGCTAGTGATAACACCTGTCCTCCTGGTGCACGAGAATCTCTATTTCGGAAATGAACTTTGGGGACTTCCCCAGCGGCCCAGGGGTTAAGACTCCATGCTGCCAACGCAGAGGACACAGGTTTGATCCCTGGTTGGGGAACTAAGATTCCTCATGCCATGGGTGGGGTTTGACCCAAAAACAGAAAAGAAAGCATTTATAACTGTAGCCTCTGCAGGAGGGTTTGGAGTTTGGGTAAAGGTGAACAAAACCAGGAGATATGGAATTATCCACTGGATGAATTAGATTTCCAAACCAAAATTCAGCACATCTGACCCTGTGATGCTCTTCCTGATAACTCCACTCTGAATTATGTGTTTCCTCTGCAGTTTCTCTGAATAATTCTGCGTATAAAATCATGTTGTTTTTATCTACCTTTGTACCTAAGTGCCACTGAACCATTCCTGGTCTGGCAGACAGTCAAAGTGATTACTGGGCCAACCAATAATCAAACAATGAATGGATCAGAATATCTGACGTTTGGTTTGTCCTTGAAAATCTGAGATGGGTACTTCCCTTAAGAATATTGCTGCAGAATATTCTATCAGAGAGGCTGAGATTTTCAAGGGCATTAAACACACTGAGAATGTACCACTGCATTATGTAACTAGAACATTTGAGGTGTATCTGCAGCAGAGTCAGGCATTAGAATCCAATGCATAGATAAACAAAAGAATATATATACAAACACATATGTGCACACATATATATATACATATATACATGCATATATACTTAAAAGTGTATATATACATACAGATACTTGTCTTTATATATTTGTATGTCTATATACACACAGAGAAAGAGAGAAAAAAATATTCTTTCACTGTCTTTATGGACCAGGAAGACATACATATGGCTAAAATTAATATTCAATAACATTATTTACAATATTATAATTCAACTTACTTGAATTGTAATTTTTCTACCATTTAAAATTTTTCTACTATGTATAAGCTGGGACTAGAATTAAAATATCTTACATTTTTGAGATTTCAATACCTTCTAGACTGACTTTCATATTTAAATTATTTCAACTTGCTTCTTCAACTTTAAATCTAATGAGAGCTGTATCTCTTTTCTTACACACCAATAAGCATTCTCTGTGTTCAACAAATAGGCATGTTAATAAGGCTTTGTAACTGATTCAGCTCTACCTCTTAGGGAGTCCTTGGAGAGGAGATGGGAGGAGGTGAGGATTAGTCTACAGACAGAGAGGCAAGAGGCCAAGGGATTGAAAACTGGAAGGTCTCACTCCTGTCTCTGAGGTGGAAGGGAAGCCACCGCTGAAAGTGAAGATGGTGGAGGCCAGGGAGAGCTTTGCAATCAGTCGTCAGCTTTGAACTGTTCACAGGGCAAAGGAAAGTTACACAGATACACAGGAGGACTGAGCTCCGAGTCAAGAGCTGAGGAAGGACTGCGTTAATTTATCACGGCCAAGGTTTCGGCTCTTTTTCCCACTGGCGTCTCAACATCCTGATCAGAGGAAAGAATGTGAAGATGCGTGGGTGACTCCAGGTTACAGCCTGTCTGGGGGGATGTAACACACGAGATGGGCCGAGACCTGAGGGTACTAGTAAGAGATGTACTGAAGACAGAGAAGCAGGTAGATGTCTAGGTGATAAAAGAAATGAAGACAGGAAAAAGCTGATAAGATGATAATACACGTATCAAAGGACTGAAGGTCGTAACACTGGACAGTAAGGTTTTGGAAGGCTTATTATGAGCCAACTATTGTGTGAAGTGTTTCACATACATTACTCCATTACATAATAACTATGAAGCCTGCACTATGGCTATCTCTATTATGAGCTCAAAGAGGTTGGGTAAGTTATCAAGGTCATGCTGCTAATAAGTTACAGAACTAACAGGACTCAGCCCTCTTATCTATTATATTAGAAGGCCACATGACAAACAGTTACAGTGAGATTAAGCAACTGTTTTTTGAGTTCAGAAAGCTGTGTGATCTGGGCAAGAAATTTTGGATGAAGAGGAGAAACTGCTGGAGGACTGAAGTTCTAGAAGTTGATAGCTGGCTGGCATAAGCATGGGAGGAACCTGATTATTAACTTGGAGCAGAGAGCTGGAAATTTGAAGATGTCTTTAATAAACTATAAGGATGCCAACAATGCTTCCGGGTTATTTGTAACTTAGAATGAAAATAAAGAGTAGCTAGAGGGGCTATGTCAACCCAAATCTATGCAATACACAATCACTACTACTGTGAATCTGAATACATAGCAGTAAACATCCATCACACAGTGGAAATAAAGATCATATTTCTATGGAAGATCACAGACATATTATAATGTCTTCTTAAGAAAACCTTACTTTCAGTCTTTCCTTTCTATTTGAATTCTACTTCCTGGCCAAAAAAAAGAAAAACAGCTCATTTTCAATTCCTACTTAATGGTTCAATCCTCTGCGTGGAAAGCTTCACACAACTCAGGCCAGTTCCTCCATCTGAAAGGTCCAACCATCAGTGGCATTCATGTACACTCTCCCTTATCTGGACCAAATTCCACACATTCTATGCAAAGTTTTTCTATATTTTCCAAACAGAAAAATAATGTGTCCACCTAATCTGCAAGTGGTTGAATCTGAGAAACACAGAACCGGCAGATGCCAAGGGCTGAGTGTACTATGCCATTTCACACAAGGAATTTGAGCAGCTGCAAATTTTGATATGAGGAGAGACTCAATCTTCCCCAGAAACTGAGAGACAACAGTCTCCACTACCTATGCTCCAAAATCCCCGGCTTGCTCATTTACACTTCAAATGCCTCTCCTGTCTTTCACATGGAGTGTGAAAGTCGCTCAGGTGTGTCCAATTCTTTGTGACCCCATGGACAATACAGTCCATGGAATTCTCCAGGCAAGAATACTGGAGTGGACAGCCTTTCCCTTCTCCAGGGGATCTTCCCAACCCAGGGATCGAACCCAGGTTTCCAGCATTGCAGGCGGATTCTTTACCAGCTGAGCCACAAGGGAAGCCCTTGTCTTTCATAGTTACATCCATAATTACACAACAACAGCTCACAATCACTGAGAACATATTCCCTGTCAGGCTTAGCATGGGTCCTTTTAAACAGATTTTCTCTAACTGTCACACATCTCCTATGCAGAGCACAACTGGTATCAGATCCGTTTTATATAGATGAAGAAACGAAGGTGCAGAGAGATTAAGTTACATGTTCAAGGTCACACAATCAAACAGGAGGAAACCCAGTACTGAGACACAGTGATACCTCTTATTAATCTTGGACCCAACCCCAAGTTTGCCATACTTGCGTATTTATATTCTGTATATCTTGAGTGTTTCTTAACAAGTAAGGACAGGGTAAGATCTGAGTCTAAATCATCTTTGTGTTTCCTAGAGTGAGCATGACAGGACTTTGCCCATAGGAGGCTGTGCAAAGATTCTGAATGAAGGGAAAAATGAATCAGCTTATAGTATTTAATAAAGAAAATTTTGTTCTTTGGCATACAAATAATTGTAGGAGAGGGTAAATTATCAGAAGAAAAATAATTTAAAAGTGAGGAAAAGTTGTTAACGTAGAAGAAAAATGGCTGCCTTGGAAATGAACCAAGATCATTCTGTCGTTGAGATTGCACCCAAGTACTGTATTTCTCGCTCTTGTTGACTCTGAGGGCTATTCCATTTTTTCTAAAGGATTCTTGACCACTGTAGTGGACATAATCGTCATCTGAATTAAATTTGCCTATTCCTGTCCATTTTAGTTCACTGATTTCTAAAAGGTAAGTGTTCACTCTTGCCGTCTCCTGCTTGACCAGGTCCAATGTGCCTTGATTCACGGACTTAACATTCCAGGTTCCTATGCAATATTGCTCTTTACAGCATCAGACTTTTCTTTCACAGCCAGATACATCCACAAGTGAGCCTCATTTACGCTTTGGCCCAACCCCTTCATTCTTTCTGAAGATATTTCTCCACTCTTCCCCAGTAGTATATTGGATACTTGAACAGTCATTGAAAGGACTGATGCCGAAGCTGAAGCTCCAATACTTTAGCCATCTGATATGAAGAGCCAACTCATTGGAAAAGACCCTGATGCTGGGAATGATTGAGGGCAGGAGGAGAAGGGGATGACAGAGGATGAGATGGTTGGACGGTATCACTGACTCAGTGGACATGACTTTGAGCAAACTCCGGGAGATACTGAGGAACAGGGACACCTGGCGTGCTGCAGTTCAAGAGGTCACAAAGAGATGGACATGACTTAGCAACTGAACTACAATGGCAACAGACAGGAAATGGAGCTGCAGCCTATCAGGAGTGCTGAAGCGCCCTGAGCCACCCCAGCGCTGCAGAAGCCTCCCGACTCCACTCACTGCCAGCATCCACCCACGGCGTGTCAGTGCATATGTGCATGTGTCACCAATGTCATTTTTTTGACCCTTAAGAGTTTAATTTTCATTTTAAAAATTTTGCTTTATTTTTCTTATATCACTCCTTAATACCTAAGCAATGCATAGCCCATCAATGGCATATATTTTTTTTTCCAAAGCTAAGTAATGTCACAAAGGTCATCTATTAATGCAGTGATACATAATTTAAGTCAAAGCTTTTACTTTTCTAAATTAAATGTTATAACCTAGACCAGTGGTGCTACTACACTGCCTGATAGTTAAGGAAGGAGAGGAAAAATGCCTTATGGTATATTGTTTTTTAAAAAGATGCCTTGTGTATATGTAGGTGTGTAGGAGTTTAGATGACCACGCATGGAAATTAAAAGCACACGTGAGGCATGATCACTACATGTAATGCTGAACATGTGGCCTTTAGTCTCAAAATTGTTTCGCATAGACATTATAGAACACCACTGGACAACACAGATATATTGTGAGCCACATGTGTAATGTAAATTTTCTAAAAGCCACAGTAAAAGAAAATAAAGCAAAGTAGATGAAATTAATGCTAATAATATTAGTGTATTTTACTTAATATGTCTGAAATTCTATCATTTCAACCTATAAGCAATAGAAAAATATTGATGATAAGTGCTTATTATTTTTAAGTGCCCAATAGCTGTCACTTCAGATGGTACACATGGAATGTTCCAGTTGGAAAGATTCACAGGGATTACATACTTGAATGCCATTAATTTACATATTAGACACCATATTCGGTCCATATTAGGACCGGAAGGGCTGAGTGACTTGTTTAATTCTACACATTTCTAATGTAAGATGCTTCATTCTTCCTTATGGCTTGTTCCCTTATTGTTTCTTGTTTGAATGTAGGCAGAAGGAGGTAGGTTGGAATAAAGTAAAATCATAATCATTTAAATTTTCTGAAATAGAAATACTTTAATGGTACCAGGAAGTTCAAAACTCTCATTTCACAAATGAAGAAACTCAGAAAGAGGAATGGAGTCATATGTTAAGAGAGTTTCATGCTCCAAGCTTTGAGGTGAGACATCTGAGGCTCTGATTGGAAAGCTGCTTCTTAGAAGCTCCCTGAGCCCCACTTAGGGTGGGCACCCCAACCCTGAGGTGATAGCCATTAATTCTTCAGTTCGGGTTCAATCCTCCACATTCAAATGGGCAGAGTGTCTCTTACAAGGACATTCGTCATTGGATTTAGGACCCACCCTAATTCAGATGGTATCACCTGGTTATCTTACCTTAACTACATCTTCAAGGAGCCTTCTTCCAAATAAAGTCACATCCTGAGGTTCTGGGTGGATGTATCTTTTGGGGGCAACTATTCAACCCATTTAGTAGATATTTCTCTTTCTTATGTGTGTGACAGGGTTGTTTTTATATTATCAATTGGTAAAGAGCAGAAGAGAAAATAGCATGACTTGCCAAAAAATCTATAAAACTTTGACTAAGATGCTTTCCTGCTTTGGGTAGGAGTAAAAGAAGAGGGATGAACAAACACCCCATAGATGAACATTACCTAAAAGTTTTGTTTAAGTATCAGATAAGACCAAGAGTTCAATGCCATTGGACTCAATAAAGTTCCTTTCTTTTCAGCACAGTAGCTAGAGGTGTGGGAATCCCCAAGTGACTCTAGAGGTAAAGAACCTACCTGCCAATGCAGGAGATTTACGAGAAGATAGTTTGATCCCTGGGTGGGGAAGATCCTCGGAGAAGAGCATAGCAACCCACTCCAGTATTCTCATCTGGAGAATCCCACAGTCAGAGGAGCCTGGAGGGCTACAGTCCATAAGGTCGCAAAGAGTCAGACACGACTGACGAGACTCAGCACACACGCACAGCTAAAGATGCATGACAAAGATTCTGTGTGTTTGCCTGCGTGCTAAGTCGTTTCACTTGTGTCCAACTCTTTGTGACCCTATGGACCGTAGCCTGCCAGGCTCCTCTGTCCATGGAATTCTCCAGGCAAGAATACTGGAGTGGGTTGTTGTGTCCTTTTCCAGAGGATCTTGCTGACCCAGGGATCGAATCCACAGCTCTTACGTCTCCTTCATTGGCAGGCAGGTTCTTTACCACCAGCACTACTACAAGCAACAAAGCATTTAAGCACAATGCAAATAAATTAGTGTTCACCCCAGGTTTGCTCCCTTTAATAGCTGGGGGAAAATATTTCCTATCTGTTGTCACCTCTAAGAAATTAGGGCTGCCTTGGTGGCTCAGTGGTAAAGAATCCAGCTGCCAATGCAGGAGACGCAGGTTGGATCCCTGGGTGGGAAAGATCCCCTGGAGAAGGAAATGGCAGCCCACTCCAGCATTTTTGCCTGGGAAACCCCATAGACAGTGGAGCCTGGTGGGCTACAGTCCATCGGGTCCAAAAGAGTCAGACACGACTTAGCAACTAAACAATGACTGAGAAATTATCTTTCACAGTGCAGAAACACTCCTTATAGCACTAATCCTAGAGAAAGATGATTTCCACATCCTTAATTTCACCCAGAAATTCAAAAGTAAGCCAAGGCAGTAATGTTATGCATCAAGCTGCCATTCTACATGCAATGACGAGGATCCAGAAGCCTTCATGTTGTGCATGGGGAGTCGGGCAGGACATGTACACTGCTTGCAGGTAAAGGTTTTCTCTCCTGGGGCATCGTTCAGCATGGTGGTCTTAAGCTCAATTATTAATTACTTCTCTCCATTCATAATACATCTGGTCACTTTTCAAAAACTACTCAAGCATCAATAATCTCCCACAATTTACTTGTGTGTAAAAGCTGCTATAGGAAGCAGTCATTGACACAGAGAAAAAATACGGCTACAGGATTCTATCACCTACATCCCTCATCACCTTGAAATCATTTGCTGCATTTTAATTTGTATAGATTTGTAGCGTTTCCTGGAGATGGATCTAGAGGCCAGTCATATGGCTCTATTTCTTCTCCCCATTTTGATGGTGGATGATCTTTTCAAAGGGAAGGGCAGCAATTTCCCTGGGGCTCACGTGTAAAGCGCTTGACTACTGATACAGCAAATGAGACTCTCCTCAATCTGATGAACAGATAGTGTGCCTACTAGGTTTGCTCTCCCAAACCAAGACAAAACATTTCCATTTGTATGATTTCTGAGAGGTCCACTTAGCCAAGGCACAAACAAAAAGAAGGTGGCTTAGGAAATGATGTGCAATAAATCTTGATCGTGACCTTTCTCCAAAGACCTGGACGCAAGTGGTGAGGATGACTGGGTAAAATTTGCTCTCTGTAACTTCCTCTCTCAAAAGAACATTCCCCACAACCACACACAGACACACTCACACACATCAGTCAACATTCAGGCATACAGACGTTCTGAGACACCCCATTCCCCGGCCAAGCAATCAAAATCCCATTCTCTTGTAGTGAATGTACGCTAAATATTCATGAAACATGATTCCTGGGAATTTCCTGGTGGTCCACTGGTTAGGACTCTGCACTTCCACGGCAGGGGTCATGGGTTTGCTCCTTGGTGGAGGAACTAAGATCCCACATGACAAAGCACAGGCAAAAAAATAAAAACAATACAAATTTTTTTAATAACAAATAAAAACTAAATGATTCCCACTGAAAGAGTGGCTACAATGTTCCAGAAAGAGCCTCTGACTTTAATTTGAAAATTTTGTGTATTCCCCTTGTTTTATCACTTAACTGAAAGGACAATGCCAAAGAATGTTGAAACTGCCTTACAATCGTGCTCATTTCATATGATAGCAAGGTTATGATCAAAATTCTTCAAGCTAGTCTTCAACAGTACATGAAATTTCAGAAGTACAAGCTGAGTTTCAGAGAAGTAGAGGAATCAGAGTTCAAATTGTTAATATTTGATGGATCATGGAGAAAGCAAAGGAGGTACCGGAGAAACATCTGCTCCATTGACTACGCTAAAGCCTTTGACTGTGTGGATCCCAACAAACTGTGGAAAATTCTTCAAGAGATGGGAATATCAGATCCCCTTACCTGTCTTCTGAGAAACCAGGTCAAGAGGCAACAGTTAGAACCAGACATGGGACAACAGACTGGTTCTAAATTGGGAGAAGTACAATAAGGCTATACATAAGGCTCAGTGGGCATGAATTTGAACAAACTCCAGGAGATAGGGGAGGATAGAGAGGCCTGGTATGCTGTAGCCCATGGGGTTACAAAATCAGACAAGGCTTAGTAAGTGAACAACAACAACAGATTCTGGGGCTTCTAAAAATTCCTCTGCATCTTCAGTGATCCCCTCACCAACTTTGGTGTCATGGCCAGGAAAGCATTTAATACTTTGGATAAGTAGTTAATAGACATCTCTTTTGTGCATGTGTTTGAAAAGCAATGTTTAAAAAGGGAAGCTTAAAGAGTGTGTGTGTGTGTGTGTGTGTGTGTGTGTGTGTGTGTGTGGTCACTTAGTCATGTCCAACTCTTTACAACTCCGTGGACTATATAGCCTGCCAGATTCCTCTGACCATGGGATTCTCCTGGCAAGAATACTGGAGTAGGTTGCCATTTCCTCCTCCAGGGGATCTTCCTGACTCAGGGATCAAACCTGTATCTCCTGCATTGCACAGACTCTTTACCGCTGAGCTGCTGGGGAGGCCTATGTATATATAAAACCAAATCACTTTGCCATACATCTGAAACTAAAACAATATTACAAATCAACTATACTTCAAGTTTGAAAAAGTTAAGATGTTAAAAATAAAAACTAAAAAGGGGCCTTAGGAAGTCAAAGAAACTATAATTGAGTCAAGTTTCAGAGTGGGAAAGGCTGAGTTCCGACATACCTTGTAGGGGTCCCCATCACCATCTGCCAAAAAGAGTGTCAGTGACCTGGGCCCTTTTCTAAAGGTTCCAGACTTCTGAGCAAGCTTCTTAGCCTCTGTCATAAGAGATGCCATGCAGATCTGTGAGAAAGTCCAGCAATGAAAATTGAGGACATTTCCAAAAGGTCCTGTGACTATTCCATGGCACCTTTCAATATGCCATTGCCTTTTCATTTAATGGGCATGGGAACATTTCCTAGTAGACATTTGAGGGTTACACATTTTGTGTTACCTTTTCTTCGTAAGAAACAGGCCTGCACTCACAGAACTGATTGCAATTGAAAAACAGACTCTGCCAAGCAGGGACGATTGACGTATGGTGCAGCAAAGCTTTCACTCTGGGAAAAACCAGCTTCTCTGACAAAAGTCAAACAGTTGCTTCAGGTCCTACACATCCCCATTCTTATTTTTAAGCCAGTGTTCAATTTATTCTGACAAATAATCAAAATGGCCTCGCAGTGTTTTACGGGTTGTTTTTTGTTTGTTTTTTGGTGTTTCGAAGGTCAGCTTTAAATGCCTTCACATTTCTTTGGCTGCCTTCTTTTAATCTTTCAGGAAAATAAACAACAACTTGGAAAAGATAATTTGCTATGCCTGCTAAAGCTTTTGGAGCTATAAGCTATAAACACAGGACGATCACAAGTGACATAGCCTAGGGGAGCTTGTAATGACATAGAGGCATTTTGAGTCCAACCAGAAACCACTGATGAAAGATCGATGGGGAGGGGAGACTTTTTGTCTCAGACAATCAAGTCTCATTCTAACAGATATATCTGGGGCACTGAGGAATCTTATATGAGGGATTAGGGTCCTAGGATCAATTTTAATTTCACTAAGTTCCTAAGACGCATTTGCCAAGTTGTTTGTTTCTTTTTTGTTGTTGTTTGTTTGCTTTTAATGAAAATTTATTTTTATCTTTAGAAAAAATAAAATAAAAACACCTCCCTCCAGAGGGAGTCCTGGTCCCTTTTTCTGATCTGAAAGCTGGGCTAGGTATCCTGCAAAAGTAATTGCTTCTTTAGCCTTGGCTCAAGTGTGCAGCTCCTGAAAAAATAACCACCTTCAAAAGTTCCAAAGAGAGAGAGACGGTCTGAATCTCAAATATAAAAAAATAATGAAATAGATTTTTTTTTAATAAAAACTCTATGATTCCCAGGAGAGCAATCTTGAAATGTCTCCTCTGTCTCGAAGAGACATTTCTCAGCCAAATTGCAGGTGCTGGAGATGGGGGTCAGAAGGAGCACTACAGTCATACGACCAAAATAAAATAACAAAATTATCTTCAGATTATTCTCAGAATGGTACCCATTTCAGAGAGACAAGAAAAGCCAGTTGTTTTCATGGAATTGCTGAACGCCAAATCAGAATTAATGACAAGGAAGCTGATTCAGGCTCAAAGAGGCTGACACCCCAGTAAATGTGTGATTCCTCCCTTTGAGTCAGAATCCGCCAAGGTCTGGATAAAGGGACGAAAACCGAGATATCGATGTGGAATTCCTTACAGTTCTGCACCCCCTGTCGCCTCACAGAGAGAGAGAGAGAAATTAATGGGACTCAGAGAATTATTAAAATTAAACTTTAGAAGCAGAAATCCCTTCAAAGTCACATTAAAATAGTTATTAGCTGGGTCTTGTGCTATAATAGAAGTGGTGTATATTGATGATTCAGGTCATGATGAAGTCCTGGGCAAATGTCTGCTCTGAAGAAGCCCTGAACCACTCACGCGACTGCGGGACAGAGGCGTCCTTGTTTTCCAGACTCAATCGGGACACTAGGTACCCATCGCCGGGGGTCAGGGGGTGAAGCAGGGTACACTAGATGCTGAGCATGCTGGAATTTGGGCGCCGTTGGGAAGATGTTTCGGCGGCCACCAACAACTAACCTTCAATCTGTCTTTATGCTCAGTTAGTGGGGGATGGACTCTTTCATCGCCCAGTTAATAGGAGGGTCAGAAAGCTCCTCTGTTTAGGAGGAAATCAGTCGCAGTCCCTTCTACAGTGTGAATAAGTGCTTATTAGATGCGAGGCTACTTCTGTTACAAGGACCAAGAGATGATGGAGAGTCAGAGGCGTGGGGACCAGGGAGAGAAGCGCTGCAGGAGCCGGGCTATAGTAGCAGCTGGAGAAACCAGTGTGAGCACTAAAGTCAAACTTCAGCCACTTCTCAATTTTGCATTTTTCAGGCTGCACCTGGGTGTGAAAGGCCCCAGAGAAAGCTTCTGGTGTTTTGGAGAATGTGGGACGTAAACAAGGTCAGCCACAACCATACACACTGTTTGGATTTCTATTAAATAGGGGAAAAACGGAGTAAATGTCTAAGGCTGTATTTGGAGGAAGTAAAAGTCATAATGAATAGATAGCACATTATAAATGTGAAGTGCAGTAGAAAAGCTTCTGAGTTCAGTGTGTTATGTAGCTGTCATCTCTCTGATACAGCAGTGAGAAGTCATTACATAGCAATGAGAAATTACCCTCGGTCACAGCAGCCTCCGTCTACCCCTACAATGACGATGTTGATGATGGCAGGGCACCCCCTCCTTCATCCAAACCCCCAGGCTTATGACTGCTGTTTTCTTTGCCTTAGGGCTTATGGGATCTTAGTTCCTTGGCCAGGGATTGAACCCAGGCCCTTGGCAATGAGAGTGCAAAGTCCTAACCAATGGACTGCCAGGGAAGTCTCTGATTGCTGCTTCTTAGCTGAGCAAAGCCCAGAGGTGGTAAGGGCTCAAGCCACAGACAAGGTCATGGAGAAATACTGGCCAGCCACCCTCTAAAGCATCATGCCTTCAGCTTGATTACTCTTTACCTTATTTCTCAGTTCAGATATAAATGTGAAGATTGGAGGTATGAAAATCATACTTTGGTAAAATTTTCCATCAGGTTTTGAGTGAGCACAGAGATAGTTTCGGAGATGGGAAGGCCCAGCTAGGGCTGATGCACCCAGGCAGGCTCTGGATCTCCAGGACCTCAGGTCCACACGGGGATTCCCACGCTTGCAGGGGAATTCCCGGGCTCACACAGGGCTCAAGCTCAGGGAGCAGTTCTAAGTTTTAGAATCTCCACCATTCTCAGTCATGGGATTTTTGTAACAACCTTCCACAGAGGTGGATCAGCACGACAAAGCTCTGTTTCTCTAAGGTGCAGCCAAGGTAAGCAAGGCTGAAGTGAAGTGTTAGCCGCTCTGTCCTGTCCGATTCTTTGCGACCCCAAGGACTATAACCTGCCAGGCACCTCTGTCCATGGAATCCTCCAGGCAAGGATACTGGAGTGGACAGGCATTCCCTTCTCCAGGGGATCTTCCTGACCCAGGGACCGAACTTAGGTCTGTATCGCAGGCAAATTCTTTACCATCTGAGCCACCAGGATTTTCCTAAGTAACTTTTCTATGGAAATGAAAAGCGAGGGGGAAGAGTGAGACAAGGCAAAAACACAAACACACAGATGAAGTCACACAAAAAATCAGTATCTGAGCTCCTATTTGCCTAGGTCTAACCTTCATAGCTTTGAGGGCAGGTGCTTGTCTCAAACAAAAGATCTTTATTATAAATAAATACATATGTAAAATACAGAGGTAACAATGTAGAAATGTATGTAAATCCATGGCTTATATTTGCATATATTTATAAATATATATATATATATAAGTATGTGTGTAATATTGTATATATGTTTGTATGCCTACATTATTACACAAGGGAAAAATGAAGAGAAACACTCAATTGAGGGAAGAATTATAAAAAAAAGAAAAAGAAACAAATGACAAGCTACCACAAGCCACTCCGTTCCCCTGTCCTCTCTTTCTTTCCCTTATATCTATTTATATTTACATTTATTTTGCTCAGGTGACTTTCAAATCTTGTTACAGGAACAGGGAAAGTAAAAGCTCAGAAATGGCTCTATACTTTACATGTCTCAATGATTTATACAGAAATGAAATACTTAAAAGTCCTGATAAATTTTAGTCTTTGTTTTTTTTAAATGACTTTGCAAATTTGAGGATCCTGCCTGACAATAAAAACTGATGTTGCCAAGGGCAGTGAATGCATTTCCTTCTTCTAAGATATCTTTTACTCTTTATTTTATTGAAATTAAAGCTTTTAAAGATATTTTGGCCTGAAGAATTAGGTATGACATAAAGTGTACCAAATTTAGCAAGTGAACATACAGGAAGCTTGATTAAAATTGAATTTTGGATAAATAATAAATAATTTTTGAGTATCAGTGTGTCACAAATATTGGATATTCATTGCATACTAAACTTAAATATACTAAAAATTATTTGTTGTTTTTCTGTAATTCAAATTTATCTGATCTTCTTCTATTTTATCTGGCAACCCAAGGGGCCATTAAAAGAGTCATACCCACACCATATAGCCTACTGTTCTTGTGGGTGAGCATTAATATAAGAAATTTAAAAATAATTATCCTAGGATGTCAAAGACAGTAGGAAAAAATTAACCATTTAGTCATCCTCATTAGCATGGCTGAGAGGCAGAACATACCAACAGTCAACATAGCTTCCCGAAGAGCCACACACTTTAGTGTATTCAGCCTTCCTAATTTCCTCCCTCGGCCAACGAGGTCATGCTTTTAGGACAAATATTTCCAGCTCACTCCATTCCGTACAAAGATAAAAGACTTCCTTCTAAAGCTGATGCACAAGCATGTCCGTCCTTCAGGAGAAAAATCTGGCTATGTTATGGCAGTTTTAGCCTCTCTCCCCTAAAAGCTATCTGTGAAAGGAGGGCTATTAATATTCTCCCCATTTCCTTATCTAAGGAAGGAGGGTTGTAGGCGAGGCCTCTCCCCTATCAGATTTAGAGGAAGAGCATCAGTGTGTGGGAGGAGTAAAGATCAATATCCATCCTGGTGGGTCTGAGACCTCACATCCGGGCCGCATTTCATGAGAGCAAGATGACCGTCCTAGCTCCCCGAGGAAAGGTATCTGAAAGACGCTGAAGTCTTGTCTGGGTCAAACGCTGCTGTGAGGGAGCAGCGTCACACCTTATCTACCTGCTCCCCTGTTACAGGCTTTGTGAGTATGTCACTGTCAGAGCGGAAGTTTTGGAAGCTGTTTGGAAATGCCTTAGAGAGCACTCTCTATTCTAAGCTGCGAGGAGGGTGCGGGTGGAGATTTCTTGGCAGCCTTAGAATTCCTGTCCATTTCTCCGTGGCTGGTTTCCCAGTCCGTTTAACCAAGCACTCGCCACATGCTACATCAGGACGGGGCTCAAGCAGTTCAGATGTTGTACTCTGCCTTCTGTGTTTGCTTGGAAATGATAAAAAGCGAGGCCAGGAACTCTGTCTTATGAGCAACAATAGATGGGTTACATTACCTGTTCAGATACCTACGGAGTCTCTGCCTATAAAAATCAGTATTACTTAACATTTGGAAAGCCATACTCCTTTGGAAGTATGTCTGGGCCCTTTATATCCTTGAGACTAGCATGAGGGGGACTCCCCCAGGGGGCACTTACTGATTCACTAAACACATACTTCTTCAGAGAATGTCAAGTGCCAGCCATTGGGTTAAGCGTTAACTCTACAGCGATGAAACAATGCACTAAGCCTCTGCCGTCACAGAGCCCTCAGCCTGCAGGAAGAGACGTGCAAAGTGATGACAACCATCGCGATGGGTGTTGTGACGTGAAACCACAGTGCGGGGCCCTGTGGGGAGCTGAGGAAGGACCCCGGCTCGGAAGCGTCCTTGTGAAAGCTTCCTAGAAGATGCTTATCTAAGGAGAGGGCTACTTCATAGGAATCTACCCAGTGAAATGTGTGTGTTGGCATGTCTGTCTGTGGTGTGTGTGGTGGGGGGGGAGGGCGGTGGTAAAAACAAAGGAAGAAGTGCAATGTTCCAGGAATGTAACTATGCAAAGACTCACAAGAAACTAGTTACTTCACTATGGATGAAGTGCAAAATGAGGTTGAGAGTTTATAGAGGCAAAGTTGGACAGGAAGATAGAAATCAGATCTCCAAATCCTTTCCAACAATATTAAGTTTAAACTTTCTCCTGAGAAAAATACTGAGCTTACAAAGGGTTTTAACCAGGGTAATGGCATAATGAGACTTGTATTTTATAAAAAACCTCTCTGGATGCCAAATGGGAAATAGATTAAAGAAAGAGACTGCTTAAGAGATTCTTCTGGTAGAGGAAAGATGAGCTAAAAGGCATAGATGCAATTTAAAAACAAAAAAAATACTTGAAGAGAAAGAATTTGACTACGTAAGGGCACTCCAATAATTAAGACTCCATACTTCCAATGCAGGGAGGATGGGTTAAATCCCTGATCAGGGAAATAAGATCCCACATGCCTTGTGGCATGGGCAAAAGATTAAAATAACAAAAAATTAATTTGACCAGATAGAATAAAATGGAAAAAAAAAAAAAACCTTTCAAAATAAGCAAGGGATATAATGCCCAAATCATGGTTTCTAATATAATTATGAACAAAGAAGGGGTGCAAGCAGGATGTCTTCAAGAAATGGCTAATTCTAGGATGGAGGAAGGAAATTTACAAGATGATCCTCAAGTATCTTGTGCTGAAAAGTAAGGAAATGCCAACAAACCAAAACAAAGAAAACCCCACAATAATAGGAGTATATCAAAGAGACAGAGGAGCTTAACTACAAGAATTCCCTGAGGTAAAACCAGAACAATTCACGCAACAAACTAGAGTAGAATTGGATTATAACCAAAAGTGTAAAGTAAATATATCTGTGAGTTCATACTGATATAAACAAATGATTGAATAAATGAAGAGGAGATAAAAAAGAAAAACTTTCCAGACCGAAGACTTCTAAATAATATCTACCTATCCAATTCATGCTCAAGATAGTGGAGGATAACTCTCCACTCCTTAAGTGTGGGCTTCTTTCCAAAGACATGGTCATGGGCTAGGTGTCAAGGTTAATATCAACAGTCAAAAGTCACACTGATAGTATACTACTTTGCCACTGCAGTCTTTGCCTCAAAAACTCATACCCCTGTCAAATCATGAAGATAGTACCAATTAAGGGGCATTCTCAAAAATATCTGACCAACACCCTCAAAACTATCAAGATTATAAAAAACAAACCAATTCTGGGAAACTGTCACAGCTAAGAAGCCTACGAGACATGGTTAATTGTTATAACAGGGACTTTCCTGGTGGTTCGGTGGTTAAGAATCCGCCTTCCAATGCAGGGGACAAGGGTTCGGTTCCTGGTCGGGGAACTAAAATCTCACAAGCCATGGAGCAACTAAGCCTGAGCACCACAACTACTGACCCCATGCACCTGAGTGAGAGATCCTGCTGCTGCTGCTGCTGCTGCTGCTGCTAAGTCACGTCAGTTGTGTCCGACTCTGTGTGACCCCATAGATGGCAGCCCACCAGGCTCCTGTCCCTGGCTGACTCTACACGACCCCATGGACTGCAGCCTACCAAGAGATCCTGCAGGCTGCAACAAAGATCATAGTTGCTGCAACCAAGAACTGACACAGCCATAAATAAATCATTAAAATAATAATAACTACATTAGTATTCTAAAAAATAACAACTATAATTGACTTCTGGAATAGAAAAAGGACATTAAGTAAAAATTAAAGAAGAATGATCAATTAGGGACTTCTAGTAATAACTTATCAATATTATTTCATTACTGGTGACAAATGTGATACACAAACATAAGACATTAATAACAGGAAAAACTAGCTGTGATACACATGAAAACTCTCTGTACTATCTTTACAGTTTTCTTATAAATCTAAAGCTATTGTAAAATTTTAGTTTATTTAATATATACATAAACAGTGGTGATAGAAATGAAAACCATGAATTACTGAGATAAGAAAGACTCTAATTGTTTTCAGCAAGAGTGTTTGAAAAGACACCTAAGGTTTTAGGGGGAGCCAAGACATCATATATATTTTACTTAAGTTTGACAGATTAGAGAGAAGAATGTATCGAGCTAAAGAGAACACTTAGGTAATCTAAGTTCGTTGTAGTAAGGACTTTTATTTGGAAAAATATCTATACAGATAGAGAAAATAATTGGTAGAAGAGAAACTATATTCAGTCAGATTCTGGACTGAGGAAAAGCATTCTCTTTAGCCCAGTGGAAGGAGCGTGGAGAGCCTTAACACAGAGGTATGAGAGGAAATGCCCGGTTGAGATGTGATCAGAACGCTTCCTGCATGGCAGTAAGGTTTCCGGCCCTGGGTAGCTTTTCACACGAGGGAGGCAAAGTGACAGAAGCAAAGGTAAGTGGCAACTCATGAGTAGCACAGTTACCACAGGAAACAAAACAAAGCCAAAACTGTCTTTGAACCCTCTTAAATCATCCATAAAGTATAGCGTGCACAGTTGTATATACATAGTCGGGTGGGGTAATACGCATACTGTGTAGTGAGGTAACCGTAATAGAACAGGGTGATTGTGCTAAGATAATACACATCTCTTAAAGGTCCGTCTGGTCAAGTCTATGGGTTTTCCAGTGGTCATGTATGGATGTGAGAGTTGGACTGTGAAGAAGGCTGAGCACCGAAGAATTGATGCTTTTGAACTGTGGTGTTGGAGAAGACTCTTGAGAGTCCCTTGGACTGCAAGGAGATCCAACTAGTCCATCCTAAAGGAGATCAGCCCTGGGATTTCTTTGGAGGGAATGATGCTGAAGCTGAAACTCCAGTAGTTTGGCCACCTCATGCGAAGAGTTGACTCATTGGAAAAGACTCTGATGCTGGGAGGAATTGGGGGCAGGAGGAGAAGGGGACGACAGAGGATGAGATGGCTGGATGGCATCACGGACTCGATGGACGTGAGTCTCAATGAACTCCAGGAGTTGGTGATGGACAGAGAGGCCTGCAGTGCTGTGATTCATGGGGTCACAAAGAGTCGGACACGACTGAGCGACTGAATTGAACTGAACTGAACTGAACTGAACTAAACTGAACAACAGAATCCTAATATCCCCACTGTCGGTTATCCTCACCATGATACGTAATAAGTATCTCCTTGAAAATAAGTACACACAAAGAGGAGTTTCCATGGTAGGTTTAGTTGGGTCTTGAATTTTACTCATTCAGAAAATCTCTTCCCTTGAATTGAATGGATAATCATGTCACATTTAACTGTAGTTATTCAAATGGTCAGATCTGAGGCTTCCATTTTCACTGCTTATGTTCATCCTATATATTATTTCTGTTCTTCCATGTTTCTTCTGACTTCTTTGAATTATTTTAGAATACTATTTTAATTTATCCATTATCTTTTTAGACAATGGATAAATTGCACTTTTTTCGGTGTTTTCTCTAAAGACTTTTGTACAGAAACTTTAACTTTTTATTCTATTTAGAATATTGCATCCCTTCCAAGAAAGTGTAAGAACCTTACATTTCCATTCTTTATGTTATACTTTTCTATTGTATTTTATGGTATAGAGACAAAGAAGGATATTTTATGATGATAATATAGTCAATCTAACAATGAAATAAAACAATTTTTCTGCCTAACAATAAAGCCTAAAATGTATGTGAGGCAAAATTTGACAAAAATGAATGAGAAATGGCCAATTGGACTACAGTAATTAGAAGCTCCAATATCCAGATTTAAATATGGATAAAAACAACTAGGTGAAAGATCAACAACAACAAAACCAAAGACTTGAACAACACTACAAATAAGTGAGTTCCACAAAAGTTCAAGATAGTGGTCAATATTTTCAAAGCAGATTTCTAAATATGTGAAATAAATAATCCAAAAAGAAATAATCAGTAGCACTTACAACTGCATGAAAATGAATATAATATCAGGCATCAGTTCAGTTCAGTCGCTCAGTCGTGCCCGACTCTTTGCGACCCCATGAATCGCAGCACGCCAGGCCTCCCTGTCCATCACCATCTCAAAGTGTGTATAGGACCTGTACACTGAATACTACAAAATATTGTTGAAGGAAATTTTTTAAAGACCTCACTAAATTTCACAAATCTTGAATTCATGGATTGGAAGACTTAATATTATTTAAATGGCAATATTCCCCAAATTGGGCTACAGGTTCAATACAAGCCTATCAAAGCTTAGCTCTCTTTTTAGAGAGATTGACAAAATGATCCTAAATTTCATATGAAGATGGAAGGGAACCAGAAAATACACAAGATAGTCTTAAAAATGAACAAAGTTGAAGTGCATACACATCTTGAGTTCAAAATAATATGTGACAATAATCAAGATTGTGTGATACTGGAATACAAATAGATCAATGGAATCAAACTGGTTGTCCAGAAACTCTCCCATACATTTGTAGTCAACTGGTTTTCATCAAGGATACCAAGATAATCCAATAAGGGAATAATCCTTCCAACAATATTCCTGGGACAAATGGATATGAACACGCAGCAGAAGGGTGCTAAAATACTGTTACAAAGCATATGTATACAAACACATATATTATACAAAAACTTAACTCAAAATGGATAAATGCTAAAACTGTAAAACTCTTAGAAAAATTGGGGGAAACTTTGTGACAATCCGATGAGGGAAGAGTTCATTAGATTGGATAGCAAAAGAAGGAAAGAAAAAGAAAATATACACATAAATGTAAAATTAAAAATATTTGTGCTTCAAAGGATACTATTAAGAAAACGGAAAAGATAACTGAGAGATAGGAGAAAAACCCTGCAAAGCACATATCTGATAAGAGTCTAGTATCCAGACTAAATTAAGACTCTCACAATCCAGAAATGAAAAAACAACTCAGAAAATTGGCAAAGATTACACACAAATATTTCCCCAAGAATATATACAAATAAAAACATGAAAAAATACTCAATGTCAGCAGCAATAAGGAAAAAGTAAATCAGAACTGCAAGGAAATACCACTTTACACTGACTAAACTAGTTAGAATCATGAAGATAGATAATAATAAGTGTTGACAAGGAAGTGAAGTTGGAACACTCATTCATTGTTGGTGGGGATGTAAAATGGTGCAGTCACTTTTGAAAATAGGTCTTCAGTTTCTTAAAAAGTTATTTGGAGAGTTACTGCATACCTGGCAATACCACCCCTAGTTATATACCCAAGAGAACTGAAAACATGTTTGTACAGAAACTGTAATGGGAGTGTTCAAAGTAGTATTATTTATGATTGTCAAAATGCATAAACAGCCCAAATATCTATCAGTTGCTGAGTGGATAATCAAAAGGTGATCCATATGATTGGAAAATGACTCAGCAATAAAATGAATGATGTACTGATACATGCTACAATATAGATGGATTAAAAAAAAAATTATGCTAAGTAAGAAAGCCAGACACAAAAGTCACATATCATTGTATGGTTCTATTTATGCAGAATGCTCAGAATAGGCAAATTCACAGAGACAGAATGTACATTAGCGGTTGTCAGGGACTGTGGCAAGAAGACAATGGGAAATAATGCTCATGGTGCAGGGCTTTATGGGATGAAGAAATGTTCTGAAATTGTGTTCACATCAGCACTTCACAAATGGACTAAAAATCACTGAATTGTATGCTTTTAAAAGGTGAATCTCGTGGCATGTAAATTATACCTCATATTTTTTAAAACTTGAATTTAAAAAGATCATATGTATTTTTTTTAATTAAAAGAAAAGAAAGTCTGTTATGCTAATATACATATTTATTATGCCTGGCAATTTTCATTCCATCTTGAAGCTCTGATTTTCCATCTGGTATTTCTGTACAGCCTAAAGAACTTCTGTAGCACATCCTGCAGTGAAGATCTGCTGGCAACAAACTCTTTAGTTTTTGTTTATTTGAAAATGTCTTTATTACACCTTTATCTTTGAAGAATATTTTCACTGTTGACAGGTTTGTTTATTTGTTGCTGTTTTCCTTCCAGATCTTGGAGGAGTTCTCCTGACTTCCGGATACAATTTTTTGTTTTGTTTTGTTTTTTATCTTTTAAAATTTGTTTTAGTGAGAAATCAGCTATAATCCATATTGTTGTTGCCCTCTGTCTAATGTCTAACTTTTTATTGGCTGCTTTCAAGGTTTTCTTCTTTATCTTTTGTTTTCAGCAGTTTGACTATGGTGTACATGATGATTCAGCTATCGTTTTCTTTATATTTATCTTACTTAAAGTTCATGAGCCTATTAAATATGTAATTTCTTCTGTCATATACATTATCATTTTTTACATTGCCCCATGCACTACTACTGAGTCATTTTAATATTTTAAAATATCTTTTTCTCTGTGCTCTTTAGTTTGGGTCATTTCTAGTAATATAACTTCAACTTTTCTGACTCTTTAGCCAAATCCAGTTGGTGTTATAAAGACATTTGATGAATTTTTATTTTGGATATTTTGTTTTTCAGAGCTAAAATTTCCACTCCGTCTTTTTGTTTCTATTGATGATCAGATTTTCTACTTCCTAACTCATTATGAGTATATTTTCCTTTCTGTCCTTAAATGTATCCAATAGTTGGATCATCTCAGTGAGTGTTAGTCTCTACTGATTGTTGTTTTTTTTTTTGAATACCAGTCACATTTTCCTATTTCTCCATAAGCATGTATATTAACTTAGTAATTTTTTTTTGGACATTATGAAAGAGTACCTTGTGTAAACTCTGAATTCTGTTATAGTCCTCCAAAAGAACTGATTTTTATTTTTTTGAAGCAGACAGTGGGCTTAGCCACTTAAACTTTCCCTGATTGTCTGTGTGTTGGCGTGGAGGTATCAGATGAAACTTCTGCTCAGTCCTTTTAGCCTTTGCCAGGCTGTTTGGAGTTGGCTTCATGAATGTGATGTTTCGGTGGCAGGGACAAGTTTAGGAAGAATATAAAAACAGAATTTGAGGCTTCTGCTCTATGGCTTCTCTTTCTTGAATTTTTCTTCCAATCCCTAGTGCCATTGTCCCCAAGAGCTATTTTATTCTAGTTCTTCAAGGCATTAAGACTGTAGCTTTTACCTCGGTTTTAGCCAATCAACTTGCTGCTGACTGAGGTCAGCCTTGAGGGGAAAAAGCCATAAAAACTGGGAGACTCACTCAATGTTGCTTCTTTCTTCCAAGTATTCACTTCCCTCGAGTTCTTGCTTGTTTTTCATGCTCTTCATTGCTTCCAAGTACATGATTTTTATATATTGACCAGAGTTTATAGTCATTATCAATTGGTGGGTTCATCTGATAAGAGTTATTCCACTGTTAACAGAGCTGGACTCCCATGATTGGGTGCAGCAAGAGTGGATTCCATTCAACTCATAGCCACATTTGGAGAAAATGAGAGACAATTAGAAACCATGTGTATGATGAGTAATCGCGCATATGTGTACGGGTAAGAGTATGTACGTGTGTTGCAGAGGCCAATTTGACTACAAAGTTCTCCACTGAAGAACTTTTATGTTAGACAGGTACAGTTGTGTACTTGAAATTGAGGGAAGAGAAATGAGACAAGGAGATGAGTAAGAGGCCGAAGCTGGCCTTTGCCCTTGGTGGTTCAAAGCATGTCTCAAATAAATCAAGGTGCCTCCAGAGCTCTACTTGTGTGAGTTTGCTTAGAGCTTCCAGTAGAGATTTAGCTTGTCCAGACTCAAGTCAAATAGTGATTTTAAAAGCTATTTGCTAAGACTACACTTCTGAATCAAGTTCGTACCTAGCCCCTGGAGTGCAGAAGCCCATGAGTTGTCAAAAAGAATAGGGAGGGGACAAAATAAAGCTCTTTTTCATGGGCCCGAGGTAGGGTCAGTTCCTCATTAAAGCTGGGTTTGGACAATCTGATGCACCAGATTCCATTCCAGAGACGCAGCTGTCCACACCTGAAGCCCATGGACTTACAGTAGAGTGTTCCTCTGTGGTTTAGAGTGACTGGATGGGACCTAGATGGAAGATGATACTACAGGATACATTGCGGATGACCCAGCCTGACACCTTCACTGTATAAGAGAGGACTGAGGCCCAGAGAGGTGAAGCGGCTTCTCAAGATCTCCCAGCTCCTCAATAACAGAGACAAGACTCAACCCCAGATTTTCTAACTCTCAGTCCACTACCCTGAAGCTTGAGCAGTAGCCAAGACTTTGTGAAACCACAACCCTCTCCAAAGAAAGGGTTCATAGTGAGCAATGGATGCCCTTCTTTCACATGTAACCACATAAGAAATCAAGACCTTTACAAAATTTACACACACAAAATTTACAAAACAGGAATGCCTGATAACTCATTTTAAATCATTTAACAGTTTGCCAGCTGGTATCTGTGAAAAGCAAGGCTGCCGCTTCACTGAGCCATTAGCTATTTCAGTAAATGTATGATTATTTGTCATACTTTGCAAAAATAGACTCCAAATTCAAGTTATTACATATTTTTTTTCATTACCCAGATCTAAGAACCCACTTAGCTAATGGAGGCATCATATATACCTTCCAATTTAGAAAAAAAAAAAAAGTTAAATTACATTTCTATCAGCAGCACACCACCAACCTCCATACTTATAAAGATACCTTCAGTTTTATTATTGTGTTATTCATTATTGTGTGTTTATCATTTTGTTAAAAATGATTTATTTGTCCTGTTTGTTACAGTAAAGACATATAAATCATTTGGGGATTTTAAGCACATTTTTAAAGTACTGTTAAAATGCTTACTTTTCCTATTAAACTTGGAAATTTCCTGAAGTCAAGGACTATGTCTTGTTCATTATTGCATTCCAGCTTCGAGCATGATAACATGTAACATATAATACACTTCACCAATGAAGTATTTGTTGAATGACTAGTGGATGAATAAATAAAAAAATAAATAAAAATAAAGAGATTTCTCTTTCAGGTGATTCTATTCTAGCAAAGCATCAGTAAGACTGGATTTCTCCAATTTCATAGAGCAGTTTCCGCCTTGGGCACATAGCCCTTCAAAAATTCCAGACACAGTTTACCAGAATTCCTACAGTTTCTTCCCTTACATCGACCTCCACTAGAAAAACCTCATTTTCTTGGGGGAAAAGTTTTCATGTGATGATAATTGCCAGTAGCAAAATCTATTTGAAAAATAGATCAAAAGAGTAGGATAGACTATTTGTGTGTGTGCGTTTTCCTTCCTGTATCTCAATGCATTTATACACATAGGACACAGCAGAGATCTTCAGGGTAAAAGCTTTTCACAGTATTTCACTTGCCACCACCCTGCTGTGGACTTCTTGAAGATGGGAGAATCTCTTCTTTTATATTCCAGGACAATGCCATCTTTATATGCCAGGATTTATCACAAGGCCTGTTATATGCTAAGTGTTCATTAAATACTAGTCAAAATAAGATAGTGAACAAAAATATCAGTAGGCAGGCTCTCCTTTGAATAAATCTGACAATTTGTTTTGTACACCTTAATCTCCGTTTTCACCATCCACTCTGATAGAATCTATCTATTGCAGAAAATTAGGTCTATCTGTAGCAGCTTTGAAAAAAACCGACACATCACTATTTTTTTTTTGCATGGAGTTAAAGCTATCATTTTAGAAACAAAGAAAATAGTTTTCCATTTGTTAAAAGACAGGTTTCTCCTGTCTTTGCATCTTTGCACAAAGCATCCCTTATTTTGTCAAATGACAAAGCCCGACTAACAAAGCCCACAGCTATTGGAAGAGTCAGCATGGCAGATACATGTTCCTAGAACCTAAGGAAAACATTGTGCTGAGCTCTTACTAAATACTAGCCTAGTTCTGGAGCTTAAAGTAAACAATAGAGACCTTCAGTCAATACTGAGGAAGAGCCTTAGGGCACCGAGGAAGGAGAGCAGCTTCACACTGATATTGTCAGCTTCCTCAGGGTAGCCAAAACAGGCATCTAAAGAACACTTCAGTGACCTGCAGTTTTGGTGGGTGTGTTCTGATGTTGTTTTTGCCCTGTTCTTGGTCAACATCTCAAAACCAAGGACGCTGGTTCCATGTGTCAAATTTAAGGCCGTTTCCAACGCATTGTCCCTACTCTGAAACGAGAAATGCAAGCCGCTGTCTTTGATAAGTTTGCCCACAATGCCTAAAGGGAGGCAGAATGATTCCTTTGGAACAACCAAGCTCATCTATTTTGGAAGCTAGTCAGTGATGATGAAGAGTTAATCCAGCTTCTTTAGACATGGTCCCATCCATTAGCTACATGAAGAACAATAATGGACCAAAATCTGTCACAGCTGAAGAAAGAATGGCCCGACAGAATGTAAACAGACTGCCATGAGTGTTCATCAGCTACATTTCTTGCTGGATTTGAGGGTGAACAAAAATTTCAGTTATTATTCATATTACTCATTAAATTTCTATTTTTCCTATTAGTGTTCCCAAGGCCTTGCCAGGGTATCTTTCAGAATTCTAATGCTCTGATCCCTCTTCATTTGACTGGCGTGGGGAAGGTAGAGTCTACTGAAACCCTGGGAAGAGAAATAAGTGTTATCTTTCAGGGGGCCCATTTCTCCCCTCCCCCTGCTAGACCTCAGGCCCCACAAGCCTTCACAGTGGCCTCTGCATCGATTCTACTTAGGTTCCTGGCCTCCTGAATCCCCCTACTCCAATCCATCACACAGCAATCCCCTGAAAGCCCAGATGAAGCCAGTCATCGTCCTACTTAGAAAAGAAAAAAAAAAAAAAAAAGTCATGGCTAGCAAATACAGTTCAGCTTTGCCTGCCATGGAAACTATTTATAATTTGGTTCTGATTTGTCTTCTCAGCTTCATCTCACTCGCACATCTAACTCCGCTGAACTTGACTGCTAATGGTGCTCACACCTCTGCCACCCCTCCACACCTTTAGTCATGCTGGTCCTCTGCTCTCAAGACATTGATCATCCGTTTCCACGTGTCCTGATGCTGACTCCAGGTTGGAAGTCATCATTCCTCTATCTTCAATTCCCTAAAACATCGTACTGGGTTGGCTTTTCAGCTCTGTTTTTGTTTTCATATTTTGTGTTATATTTATTTTAATAAACATATTGTTTTGCTCTTCCCCTTGTTCTCAATACTTTAAACTCTTTGAGGTGAGAGGATGAGGCACAGACGTTTGAATATTCCGTGTAATTTGAGGCACCGGGCCTGGTATGTAATAGGTGCTTAGTAAGCATGGATGAATGAATGACTGAATGAAAATGATTTCTTCCATATCACCCTCTTTTCCCACACCAGTAGTATGACAGGAACACGAGCCATTTAAGCAGTTTAATTATCTAACCCAAAATGTGGGCTCTGAAGATCAGAGCAAGTCTAGATGCAACAGCTGAGGTGTCAAAACACATTAAAAATAATAATGCAAAAATAACCAGGTGTAATCTAAGCTGAGCATTTTCTTCTGGCACCTCTTCCCCTACCATTCAATTTAGAATTATGTTCTATAATTATCATATCTGCTTAAAGGTCCTATTTTCTGCTGATTCTCAACTAGATAAAATGCATACAGCTCTCCAAGACTGAAAATATTTCTAAGAGGAATGAACTAAGGCTTTAGTTTTCCCTTCTTAAATGGAATAAAAAAACACCTCACTGAACATAGGAATTTTTTAAA
Source organism: Ovis canadensis (assembly GCF_042477335.2). Lineage (NCBI taxonomy): Eukaryota > Metazoa > Chordata > Mammalia > Artiodactyla > Bovidae > Ovis > Ovis canadensis. The sequence goes on from NC_091270.1 coordinate 51,311,031, forward strand.
TCAAAAAGTCAGCACTGGGAAATGTTCCGTCATCCATCTGAGACCCATAATTGTGAGAGCACCAGAGAAAACCGGGGTTGCTTAGCAAGTGTGAGGCCACTCAAGCGCTTGGCCACCACTCAGGACCTTCCATCAAGGATACATTGTTTTGGATACTGTAGGTGATGCAAAGAATAATAAGTCCACGACTGGGTTAAAAGTGAGGTAGGAGACAGATAGGCCCCTGGACTGGACAACTGGTGTTTCTCAAGTGGAGTAAAGCTGAAATTTTGTTCTCAGCCAGACACTCCAAGGACAAAGCTAGAGGCAGAAGCTGAGCTCTGCTGAAGTAAACAGATACGGTGCTCGCTCCTGAGATCAAGGAAAAAGTCCTTGTCTGCACATGCACAGAAGGCTTCTTGGGGGTCAAAAAGGGAGGAGGTGCCCCCCCATAGTAAGTGTGGGCATGCACTCACAGGCCTCTGTGGTGGGATCCATCTTAGCAAAAAGTTGCACACGCCTATTGGGGAGGGTCCTAGGCCCCGTTAGGAGTGAAAAGACGAAACAGGATATTAATGATTGGCCAAAGACCTGGAAGGACTGTCCTGTCTAAGTGATTTAAATTACCTCTTTACTGAGCTCCTCACTCAGAACGCCTGCTATCCGCTCCGGGTGTATATTTCTGCCTAGCTTCCATCTTAAATAAACTGTTTCTCAGTGTGCTCTCCCATTTGTTATGCTGCGGCTCTAATAATAAACTCGTACCTGTTTTTTACAGTGTTTGCCTCCTTGAAATACTTCCACTTTCAAACAGGGAAAAAGAGCCAGGGCCGCTTTGCTTCTAGCCTCTGGCCCCCATAGCAGCTAGGATTCCTGGTTTTCACCCAGGCTACACAGGTTCAGATCCTGGACAGGGAATTAAGGTCTCTCCTCAGGACTGCTTACTGCTATCTCTCCAAGATCATAAGCATCATGCCAGGTAACACCAAATGCCCAGCCCACGGTTCACACTTCAGCAGAAGTTTCTGACGGTATCTGGATACCCAGCCTGGCCAGTTAAGAGTCAGTCGTGGGCAGGACTTGCCTCTACATGGAAGGGACAGCTGTCCACGGCTCTGGAGGACCAGCTGGCCACCAAACTTTGTTGAATTCACATCCAATTCCTTTCTCATTTTTTGCCTTTACTGATATCCTCCCTGACACTGCTTCCTTTTGTTCAAGTTGATGCAATTTCTCATTGGATTAAATTAGAAGCTTCCCAATAAAAAAAATTCCTTGCCTCCCAACCAGCTCCCTTCTAATCCAGCTATCTTGGTGGACGTGTCTATAGACGTCTCTTTCAAAACCACAAATACAAACATGTCATTTTCATGATAAAGGTCTGAGTTACTCCCTTCAGGGTTCCATATTCAACTGTCACCGTGATCTGACTTTCTCTGGCCACTTCTCCCATTAACCCTAAACGTGGCCTTAAGCTCTTTTCACTTGGTGCTCCTTACCAGCCCTGAGACAACCACTGTTCTGATTTTTTTTTTCCCCACTATAATTTATCTGGGGCTTACCAGGTGGCACTAGCGGTAAAGGACCTGCCTAAAATGCAGGAGATGTAAGAGATCAAATTTCTATCCCTGGGTTGGGAAGATCCCCTAGAGGAGGATCCCACTCCAGTATTCTTGCCTGGAGAATCCCACGGACAGAGGCGCTTACAGTCCATGAAGTGGCAGAGTCGGACACGACTGAAGCAACTTGGCACGCAGCAGGCAAGCTGCAACCACCCCACACATCTCCTCCAGGGGGCGCTGCTGTCCCCGGTTCACATGCCTCTGCGGGGATTCCATCTTCTGCCTGGAGCCTGGTATCACTCGGGCGCCTGACCTGCACATCTTTCAGTGAGCCTTCAAGGCTCACTTGATCCCAGGGTGCATTCCCAGGAATGACAGAAGCAGGACCTGTTCTTCGACAGAGGGAAGAGCCTGTGACCCACAGTGGAAATGAACCAAGCCCTAAAGTATCGAAAGGTGAGACATAGGGTTCTCACTGCTGCTGCTGCTGCTAAGTCGCTTCAGTCGTGTCCGACTCTGTGCGACCCCACCAGGCTCCCCTGTCCCTGGGATTCTCCAGGCAAGAACACTGGAGTGGGTTGCCATTTCCTTCTCCAATGCATGAAAGTGAAAAGTGAAAGGGAAGTCGCTCAGTCGTGTCCGACTCTTCGCGACCCCATGGACTGCAGCCCACCAGGCTCCTCCGCCCACGGGATTTTCCAGGCAAGAGCACTTGTCTATTTTACACACAGCACCAGTAGTGTCCAAATGTCAATCGCCATCTCCCTCTTCACGCCACCACTCCTTCCCCACTTGATGTCCATGTTTGTTCTCTATGTTGCCCATTTCTGCTTTGCAAATAAGTTCACCTACACCATTTTCCCAGATCCATTAATGCATTAATATATGGTTTTATCTTTCTGACTTACTTCACTTTGTATGACAATTTCTATATCCATCCACAACTCTGCAAATGGCACAACTCTGTTCCTTTTTTTATCACTGAGTAACGTTCCACCACACACACACACACACACACACACACACACACATATATATACATATACACACACACCACATCTTCTTTATCCACTCATCTGTTGATAGACATCTAGGTTGCTTCTATGTCCTAGCTATTGTAAATAATGCTGCAATAAATATTTGGGGTGCATGATTTTTTTAATTACACTTTTCTCAGGGTATATGCCCAGAAGTGGGATGGCTGCATCTTATGTTATCTCTATTTTTAGTTTGTTAAGGAGCCTCCATACCGTTCTCCATAGTGGTTGCACAATTTACATTCCCACCAGCCCTGTAGGAGGTGACCCTGAGGAAAGGCAGAACATTTAAACTCACAAGGAAGATGAGCTGCAAACACCTCTGTGCACTTAGAATAAATCACAACTTCTTCCAACAACCTACTAGGATCTACGCAGTGTGACCTCACCTAAATCCAGTCTCACTTTTTACCCCTCTCCTGTCATTAGCTTCAGGCTCTCTGCCTACCACAGGACCTTTGCACCTGCCAACATCTCTGCCTGAAGGAGCAGATGCTTCATGTTGGGATCCTTTGCTTCCTTCACAGGTCACAGTTCCACATATCAGCTTCTCTGAGTGGCTGTCACTAACCTTCCCATCTAAAGGAAACCACCTCTCTCCCATTCGTGCTTGTCATCAGCTAAACATATTTTGTTTGTTTCCTGCGTCTTCTCAAGATAGGAACCTTGTCTTCTCATTCACTGAAGTATTTCCAGTACTTCATACCTGGTACCTAGTAGGCATTCAATGTTAGTGGAATGAAGTGGGAAAGAAATGAAAAAGTAAAAGAAGGAGTCAAAGAGGAAATACAGAAGTGACAGATAACCAGCTGTCTGTTTCTAAAATCTGGACCTCGAGTCACTGATCAGAAGTTCTGGGTCTGTCATCTCACAGGGAGACTGGGTACCCCTAAACAAGCTGGAAACTCCCGTTATTAATAACTTGGCCCCCAAATCTCTGGAGTCACCGAGGGTATTGAATTGGCCACGCCCTAAGGGAGAATGGTTTTCAGATGAAGAAAGGATTGCTGAAAACTCACATGGAGATGCTTAAGCAACCTGCCCTGTCTCTGTCAATTCCACCCATGACATCCATCAAGTCCTGGGCAGAGGACCTCAGAGAAACTATTTTCTATTGATCTGGTTCTCATGAGAACAGGCAGAGATCTTTGTTAGATTTGTTTAAAACAAAATCCATGACTTGACGTGGTTTTTTGTACTTACTAATTCCACCTGTGGATGAGATATTTTTCACTCCAAAGTCTACAAGTGTGCAGTTTGTCACGTGGCTCAGTCGTTTGCCTGCATTACGACTGTGGTGGTTTAACAGTGTCCACGTGTCCCCTCATAGCCCTCTCTTCAGGGGTAGAGGTGAATTCCCTCCCACCACTTGAACACTCACTGGCATTGACTTCTAGAGCTTGCCTGGTGGCTCAGTGGTAAAGAAACTGCTTGCCAATGCAGGAGACCCAGGAGACATGAGTTTGACCCCTGAGGTTTGGAAGATTCCCCTGGAGAAGGAGATGGTAGCCCATTCCAGTATTCTTGCCAGGGAAATCCCATGGACAGAGGAGCCTGGCGGGCTATACAGTCCATGGGATTACAAGAGTCAGACACAACTTAGCAACAAAACCACCATCACCATGATTTAATTCTAGCCTATAAAAAGTAATGGAAGCAAGACCATGTGACCTTGGAGCATCCTAAAATGAATGACCTCCACTTGAGGCTCCATGGGAAGCCAGTAACCACAGCATGGACACCTTCAAAATTGCTGGGAGAAGCCCACAAAGAGAAAAAACGAGGTCTACTGCATCACACGAGTGAGTTACCTTTTATTTCTTTCTTAATTTGACTTTTGAAACTGACATGTCACTGTCTCCTTGGATACAGTTACATGAGTTTTGACAAACAGACACATACAGCCACATAGCTGTATCAAGATCCAGGTAAGTTCCACGACCCCACAAATGTCCTCTTGCGGTCCCACTACAGTCGACTCATTCCCTTCGCCCCCAGGGACCAGCAAGCACTACTCTGCTTTCTGTAATGGAATGAACCACCTTTCAAAGCAGAACCGAAGCCCAGGCTGAAATCTCAGCTACACAGGGATGAGAAATCTCAAGTCAGGATCACCCAGTCAAGCCACTCCCAAATCGCCCCCTAAAAACTTTCAGAGATAATAAAGGTCTACAATTTTTTAAGCCACTAAGTTTTGACTGTCACACAGCAATAGCTGCACTGTTTGCCTTTGGAAATGCTTCAGTTTTTTTAACCTAGAGTGCTTTTCCTTCTTAGAGAAGCCCCAAAGCCCAAGGCCCCTGCCCAGGTACCCTAGGTGACCAGAAGGTGGAGGAAGGTCACTGAATGATATGACCAAGCTCATCTTGTTTTGTTGTTCAGATACTCAGTCGTGTCCAACTCTTTGCGACCCCATGGACTGTAGCTTACCAGGCTCCTCAGTCCATGGAATTTTCCAGGGAAGAGTACTGGAGTGGGTTGCCATTTCCTTCTCCAGGGGATCTTCCCAACCCAGGGATCGAACCCAGGTCTCCTGCATTGCAGGCAGACGCTTTACCATCTGAGCCACCTAGACTTTCCTAATTCAATAATGTCTGCTTACCAGACATTATTTAAGAAAATGAAGAGCCAAGACATATGCTAAGACAAAATATTCATAATGGGTATATTTGTATTGATAATATATGGACACCTTCCACTTACTACTCAATAATAAAAAGGCAGGCAACCAATTTTTTTTTAATTGGCAAAAGACATGAATTGTCTAATTCACAAACATAGATATACAAATGACCAACATTTTAAAATGTTGGACACCATTAGCCTACAAGGAAACACAAATTAAATTCATAGTGACATGCTCTCCTACACCCACTAGAATGACTATTATTTGAAAGACAAATGTTGGTGAGGATGTAGAATTCATGTACATTGCTTTAGGGCGTGCAAAATAATGCAGCTACTTGGAAAACATTTTGGCAGTTTCTTATACAATTAAAAATGAACCCAACTTATGACCCAACAATTGTACTCTGAGATATTTAACAACAGAAGAAAAAACATCTGTCTACAACAACAAAAATAATGTTCAGGAAAGCTTTATTCAACATACCACCCGCCCCCCACCCAAAAAAAGAGAGAAGCAAGCATAAGCCAAATGCAGGATTTCTGCCTAGAAGAAATCCACTCAGTGATAAACAACAAGAAGCTACTTGCTTTCTGTGCAACCAGCGGATCCATTTCAAAGTGATATCAGAAACTAGATCTAGAAACATGCATACTTTCTGTGGTCATTTATACAAAGTTTAGAACAAGCAGAACTAAGCTATGGTGAACCAAAGAAGAAAAGTCGCTGGGAATCTGGAATGGGAGGCTAGGGTTGACTGAGAAGGGGTACCTGGCAACGATGTTGTGATGGAAAAGTTATGGATTAACAGGAGTATGGGTTACACAGGCATTTGCATGGTTAAAACCCAATGAACTATATAACACAGTATCTCTGCATTTCACCATATATAAAATATATGTCATTTTTTTAAGTTAGATGAAAAAGTCATAAGTAATTTCCTGTAAAAATATGCAATCGGGATCCTTTTAGAAAGGAAAGTGTTTGCTGTGTTTAAAATGTAGAATTTTCAATGATTTATTTAAATCTTGCTTTCTCTATTTATTCATTCATCCAGCAGTCATTGAGTACCTGCTCTGTATCTGTCACTGTTCTAGGTGTTTCTGAACATATCAGCGGACAAAACAGACATAGATCCCTGCTTTTAAGTCGCTAACAGTCTATAGGAGTAGGGAGAAATCAGGAAAACCAAATTAAATGGGTAAATGTGGTGTCTAAAATCTGAGAAGTGCTAAGAAAGAGAAGAAGCCTATGACATTGCCATATCATCCTCCAGCTGCTTGACAACGTTTTTTAAAAAGTTATAGATATGCCTGTATTTACTGATTAGCATTTTTGCCTTTGTTAATTGATGGATCACTCACTAAAAAGATTTCCAGAAATAGCAGACAGGGTGCATGTGTGTGTGTTTTAAAACTTGCTGGGTTATCATCATTGCTTTCTTCCCCAAGCTTTTGCAATATTTAATGCCTGGAAGCATATATATCAAGATGTCACCTGGGGTGAGTGGAAAGGTTGGTTTCAAGGACACTGTGCTCAGCGCAAATCCCATTTCGTTTGCTACTGAGTCAGAATCTCACTGAGTTATCAAGTCCCAGAGCAGCTCTTTTTGTCTTCTGTATAAAAAGACCAACCACTCAAATGTTACAGAATTCAGACACCCAAGTCATTAAGATGTGGTTGTACATAAAAGAGGCATCCCTGATAATTCAAAACAGACAAGAAGAATGTGCTCTAGGAATCATTCTTCTCCAAATCATAATATCTGGCACAAAACATAAATAAAGCCCTCTTTTTCTCCTTCAGTGCCTGCCGTCAAGGAGTTACAGAGCAGACTTGTTATCTGCCAGGAACAGCAAGTTGTGGAGAGGCCTTCAGCTAAAAAATACTCCTCCTGTATTTTTTAACAAGGCAGAGACTGAGAACACAAGTAATTCCCCAGCAGACAGCAATAGGACCAACAATTCAAAAGCATCTGCGACGTGATTATCCAACACACCAAAATATTAAGCTCCATGCTGTTTCTCTTTAGCTACAAGACCTACACAAAAATAAAGTGGTTTTGCTCTTTGCTCTTAGTTCTTGTTTTTAATCATGTATCTTGGAAAACTCAGTCTCTCATCAGGTTCCATAGATGTCCTAATGGACCTCCAGTCTTAAATCTATGCCATGTCACAGGATTCCTCCATGATAATGTGTTTATTTGCCAGTTACCTCTTACGCTTTCCTCTCTTTTACCAGAACATGCATGATTCTGCTCACAGAGAATGCCTTCTCACCTGTAAAATGCCACCAACATTTTCAGTTCCAACACAAGTCCCTTTCTTTAGTGAAGTCTTCCCCAACCAACACAGTTAGAAGTGACCTGTTCCTCCTCTCAGCTCACTCAGCATGATCTTCCATCCCACTTATTCTATCTAGACATGTTCTGGGTTCATCTTCTTAGAGGCTAATAGCCCAATCAGAGTGATAAGAATTGTAGGCTCCTTGAACCGAATCCAATTTAAACCGAGGTTGCATTCTCAAAAGTGATTTGCAAATTCTGTTATTACAGTTATTAGGATGGATGATCCCCGGGTCAGTCCCTAAAAGAGTATCTAACCCATAAAATATCTGAGATACAGTAGAACACCCTTTGTAGAATTATGTTTCTGAGAAAATGCATTTCTACTTCTACAATGCCAACATCAGCTGATCAAAACTGTGTAGGTGATCCAAAACTGCTTGAGTGGTCACTGACGATCAAATACTCTACTAGGTCCTACAGATTGGTTTCTGGCTTCCTTAGGAATGCATAGGACTGATCCTCATCCTGTGACTTACAAGTCTCCACTTCACAGCTTCTGTGAAATCTCATAGACTTCTAATGCTCCGTGGTTTCCCAGCAACAGAAAATATGTGTCAGGTGAGGGAATGGAAGCAGCCAAGTATTGATTCCACACCGGTCCACAGCACTGACTTACCTCAGCTTCCTAACATGCATGCAAAGGTCTTGGGCTTACTTCAAGCCATGAAATAGAGTCAACGGTTTGCTTTGTTTCAACTGACTTCATAAAAGCACACAAATGTAAAACAAAGATAATGGCATTTGCCCTTTTGCATCTGCTCCCTTACAATTCATGTACAAAAGCATTCTTTTGATAAGGTGCTTAAAGATAAGGCAGAAGGAAAAACTGGTTCATAGATGGGCAGCTCTGATCTGAAACTCAGTCAATTAAAATCTGACAACCCCAAATACTTTGAAAGAAAGGAGATGGCAAAATGTTTATGTCCATGTCCATTTCCTTCATTCCTTTTGAGAAGCCTAGAATTGTCCTTAGTAAGCAAAGCAATAAGAAGAATCATCCTAATTTGTGAAAGCGCCACCCTTTCTCAGAAAGCCCAGTTCTGCGGCAGAAATTAGAAGTTTCTCTTACCTCTTAGTTCGCCCATATCCAGAGTTGTCCCCAGCTGCTCTAACAAAGCGACTCTTGCTGCATTCTTTTTGTGCTTCTTGCCATCGTAATGCTGCTGGGCCATCAGAGGATTGTTGAACCAGGCTGCACAGAGTCCACAGTATCTGTCTGAGTCTCTTCTTTGATAGGGAGATGGAGTCACTGGAGCAGTGTCCACCCTCGGAGGTTTAAGTGAGCTCAGAGGTGTAGCTGGGGAGAGAAAAAATGGAGAGAACCACAAGCCAGGTTAGTCCCTTCCTGAGTGCATGCTTCCTCGGTAGTTGAAGATGGAAGAGTCTCACATTCATTCTAGAGCTGAAAAATCCAAGAATTTGGGAAATTTCATGAAAGAGAACAGAAAAGATCTTGACTGAAGAATCTTGAGGACCAGGGTATCATTAACAGCCACGAAGGCCAAAGGCACTTAAAACCAGTTACTTCACGAGTGTGCTTCATGGACTGAAAGCACCAACATCACCTGTAGTTTATTGAAGATGCAAATTTCAGATTCAGTCCTGGACCACTGGGTGAGAGCGTACATTTATGAGAGCTTCAGGTGACTCCTGCAAATTAAATTTGGAAAGCATTGAATTTGGATTCAGTGGTCCTCATCCTTGACGGAGCATTAGGATCGCCTGGGAGGGGTTGAACATTTTGCTTTTGAACCTGGGCTACAATTAAAAATTCCTAATTTATTGCAGTCAGAGATTGTAGTCTGTTATGGTTTCATCTGGTAGTTCGGGAGACCACTCTTTAGGAGGAAAGAAAGGCTTTGTTTTTTGTTTAATAAACTCTTGGAGGTCAAGAAATGATTTATTAACCAAAGCCAAAACTTCAAGTAAACATTGAACAATCAGGACTTGAAAGATTCTGAATGAATTAGACATCTGTGTGCTATAAATGGGTATAACTAATAAACAAGGGGTTTGCTGAAGTGATAGAAGCTGACCCATCAGTTGCATAGATGGTACCAATTGACAAAGTCATGCTAATTTTATTGTCAATTACTTATGTTTATTGCGAGAGGTTATTTTCAACCCAAACCTGCTAAAATTGATGCTGAAAGTACAATATTTGTTTAGACCAAAAGACAAACACTATAGAGCACATGTTGCTTATCTAAACTGAAAAGATGGGACTTTCACTATTTTGAGATACACAGCCTCAGCTATTAGCACATTCCATTGTGAGCTTACAGTTATTTTGGGTTCGGGTGGTGGGGGGGGTGCGGAAAATGAATCTAACTTGGAAGGGTTTACTAACAAAAAACATAATTAACTTTTTTAATGCATTACAACATTCAGTTGCTTGCATCTGTTCAATAACTATGAGTTGGATTATTGTCCTTCTCAGATGATGGACTTCAGAGATGTCCAAGCTTGGGTTTTGTTGTGGTTTTCTTTTCTTTTTAAAAATCACTATTTATTTGCCTGGACCAAGTCTTAGCTGTGGCATGTAGGATCTAGCTCCCCAACCAGGGATCCAACCCATGCCCCTGCACTTCCATGCAGAATGTAAAAACAATGCAAATGAACTTTTATGGAAAACAGAAATGAACTCACAGACACAGAAACAAACTTGTGGCTACTAAAGCGGGACTGGAGGGGCAAATTAAAGTATGGGGTTCGTACTCCCAAATTACTACACGTGAGACAGATGAGCCTCAGGCATCTACTGTACAGCATGGGGAATTATATCCGATATCTTCTAATCATCCAAAATGGAGTGTAATCTGCAAAAATATGGAATCCTTATGTTGTACAACTGAAACTGACACAAATTTTAAGTCAAGTGGGTCTCAATAAAAGATAAATAATTTATATACAAATAAATACTCGCTAAAGGACATTTTAACTCAGAAAATGTCTGCATGTCACAATACCTAGAGAGCTTTTTTGGACCTACCCAGAGATTTCACCATTAGGGAAGTTTTTAGCTACTCTGGATGAAACCGAGTGGTATTATTTCTATAGGGACTTAAGAGAAATAAGAAGTCTCTTGAAAGCCTCATTGCAAGATTTAGTAATACATCACCTGGTGATGATAAAACTCCAACTGGGGCTATACCGTTCCTGCAGCCACACAGAATCACTCTGCTCTGACTTAGAAATGCTAATAAAAGCTACAAATATGCAGTTGACCTGTAATGTGAAAGGACTTCTATCCACTTTTCTGAAGGAAATTGGATCTTTCTTCCAAAGTTTCCAGCATCTTTATCAATTTCTGAGGATTTATGGCCATCTATGGTTTTGGATAGAAATGAAAAACATATCAAATGTTTGCAGCCTGGATGAATGCTGACTCGTGAAGCATAATTTACTTTTCTCTAAACTGGACCCTAAAAACATTTCAGAATTGATTTTGTCAATTGATACCTTATATACCACATTCTGGCAGGAGCGATACACCATAGAATTTTCATCAAATAAGATAATCTTATCTTGTACATAAGAAAGTAGTTTAATGTTGCATTTGCATGGGAGCTTCTCCTCTTTAATAATCCTACCATCCTGGTACAGACCCAGAGTTTAAGTTTTCTTATGCCTCTTTGTCTAACTGTCTTCATAAATCGAAGCTCAGTTTATATTCCCTATGTGTGTGTTAGTTGCTCAGTTGTCTCCGACTCTTTGCAGAGTCAGAACTGTTATCTCGCCAGGCTCCTCTGTCCATGGGATTCTCCAGACGAGAATATTGGAGTGACTTGCCATTTCCTACTCCAGGGGATCTTCCCAACCCAGGGACTGAACCTGGGTCTCTCACATTGCAGGCAGATTCTTTACCATCTGAGCCACCAGGGAAGCCCATATCCCCTATAGGCAAACAAAGGTAGTAGCTGGGAATGAAAACAGCTTTGACTCAAAATTGGAAATCAAAGCGAAGTTGGACCCCACCACTCCTGAACTGTGTGACCTTCAGCCAATCTCTGATGGCTCTGGTCTCCACAAGGTTCAGTTCAGTTCAGTTCAGTCGCTCAGTCGTGTCCGACTCTTTGCGACCCCATGAATTGCAGCACGCCAGGCCTCCCTGTGCATCACCAACTCCCAGAGTTCACTCAGACTCACGTCCATCGAGTCCGTGATGCCATCCAGCCATCTCATCCTCTGTTGTCCCCTTCTCCTCCTGCCCCCAATCCCTCCCAGCATCAGAGTCTTTTCCAATGAGTCAACTCTTTGCATGAGGTGGCCAAAGTACTGGAGCTTCAGCTTTAGCATCATTCCTTCCAAAGAAATCCCAGGGCTGATCTCCTTCAGAATGGACTGGTTGGATCTCCTTGCAGTCCAAGGGCCTCTCAAGAGTCTTCTCCAACACCACAGTTCAAACGCATCAATTCTTCAGCGCTCAGCCTTCTTCACAGTCCAACTCTCACATCCAGACAGGAAAAACCATAGCCTTGACTAGGCGGACCTTAGTCGGCAAAGTAATGTCTCTGCTCTTGAATATACTATCTAGGTTGGTCATAACTTTTCTTCCAAGGAGTAAGCGTCTTTTAATTTCATGGCTGCAGTCACCATCTGCAGTGATTTTGGAGCCCAAAAAAATAAAGTCTGACACTGTTTCTACTGTTTCCCCATCTATTTCCCATGGAGTGATGGGACCAGATGCCATGATCTTTGTTTTCTGAATGTTGAACTTTAAGCCAACTTTTTCACTCTCCTCTTTCACTTTCATCAAGAGGCTTTTTAGCTCCTCTTCACTTTCTGCCATAAGGGTGGTGTCATCTGCATATCTGAGGTTATTGATATTTCTCCACAAGGTTATCTTTGCATATTTCAGAGAGTACAAATAAGGTATCTCATTCTGGAAATTTTGCATTCAAAAAGGAAGCCATTTTCCTTTGATTCATTGATCACAGTATCCAAACCCTCAATGCAGCTTTTGGCAGGGTACCAGTGTATCTGTGACCAAGAAGGTTCCCAGGACACGCGGCTTTCAGAGCTAAAGTGGGAAAGTGAAGTGAAGTGAAAGTTGCTCAGTCGTGTTCAACCTGTTGTGATCCCATGGACTACACAGTCCATGGAATTCTCCAGCCGAGAATACTGGAATGGGTAGCCTTTCCCTTCTCCAGGGGATCTTTCCAACCCAGGGGTCAAACCCAGGTCTCCCACATTGCAGGAGGATTCTTTACCAGTTGAGCGACAAGGGAAGCCCAAAATGGGAAAAGTTCTGAGCAAACAAGGATGAGTTGATCACCCTAGCCTCTGGGATCAGAATGGATTTAACATCCTACTGGAGAAAAGAATTAAAAGAAAAAAAAGTTCAGAAATAATTGCTCAGGAGACTAGAGCACGTTTTCTTTCAACCAAGCAGAGAAGATCCATTGATAGTTCTCAAAGGCTTACTTGCTAGATCATGAAGTGGGTGTCTTTTGCCAGAGAAAGTGGTAACACAGTCTCCAGGAAATGGTGTAACGGTGTTCTCACTGACCTGTCTGCCTTCCAGTCCAGAGTCACACGAAGACCTTCAACCCCCACACCCACCCAAGTGAGGCTTCACTAACATCTCTTAGTTCTGACGCTTTGTCTCTCTCTTCCTCTCTTCCTTCTTTTTTCCTTCTTTCCTCCTTTTCTCTCTCCCTCTTTCATTCATTCTCACAAAGAATTTGGGGGCTTTTGAAATAACCCTGTAAATGGATGCATTTAAAAACAGGCGGTTTTCTACTCATTGAAAAAGACACATGCACCTCAGTGTTCACAAGAGCATTGTTTGCAACTGCAAATATACGGAAGCAACCTAAGTGTTCGTCAACAGATGGACAGATAAAGATGTGGTACCTATATATACAACGGAACATTACTCAGCCATTAAGAGGAATGGAATTTTGTCATTTGCAGCAACATGGATGGACTTCAAGGGCATTACGAAATAAGTCAGACAGAGAAAGACAAATACTGCATGATATCCCTTATATGCAGAATCTAAAAAATACACTAAACTACTGCTGATAACAAAAAAAGAGGCAGACTCACGGACACAGAGAAGGAACCAGTGGTTACCAGCGGTGAGGAGGAAGGTATGATACAGGGCAGGGTGGGTGAGGCACAAATTATTTGGTATAAGACAGGCTCAAGGATATATTGTACAATATGGGGAAAACAGCTAATAGTCTGAAATAACTAAATGGAAAGTAACCTTTAAATCTTGTATAAACATTTAAAAAATAATAATAAAAGTCCATAATGCATTCCCCCCAAAAGTATGTGCTTTTCTTACTGAAGAGTTTTTATCCATGATACTAAGTCTTCCAAGTTTTGTGATATTATGCAGTTTATCCTTCCTGCTGTTGTTTTGTTTTTGAAAATTTGAGCTGTCCCCAAATCCAGCTTGACCAACGGGGCAGCTTGAAGCTCGGGAGATAAATCAGCCAGTGTAGGACTCCTACTTAATAAGTAGCAAAGGAAACGGCAGCGATCAGCTCTCCTGACTTGAGACCCAGCACCATATTTCAATGTCAGCTCGCTTCTAGTGATGTCAAGGGTGCTACAGGCCAAATGCTAACAGATAAACTACAGAGTCGGAACACATTTCCCAGGCTTCAGCATCTGTTCTCAGTAGGGATTATTTGAAAATATGCATGTTCTCTTAAAATAATTTTCCTAATTTCCAGGCCCTATGATAAACTGCCTTTCATTTCTCTCTCTCTCTATTTTCCTACCCTAAACCAAATTCGTGATAGGAGGAATTCTTCTTCAAGTATCACTGTTTTTTTGTACATGCTGTTGACAGTTCAATGTGACCAGGTCACTTAGTGCCTGGCTGAAAAGCAGCTATCCCTACACAGCTGTCCCTACACAGCTTAGCCCAAAGAGTCCAGCCCCTTCTGCAGATAAATGCCTCAACTCCATGCAAACTGTGCAAAGTTGGGGCTCAGAATGTAGGTTCCCTTTGTGCCTCTCACAGAAGACAGCATCTCCTTGTGTAGACAGTAAATGTTCAATAAACATGTGATGAATACATGAAGAAAAGAACTAGTAAATTTCAGTTAATATCAACTTTCGTGTTTTAATAAATGCCTTATGATAGCTAAATTTAAAATCTTTGATAATTTCATTAAACTTACTTTATAGGATTAAAAACAAGTTAGATATTCATAAGTGGAATGAATTAAATACATTGTGGCTCTCTACACTCTGAAATGACCCAGGTTCGATCCCTGGATCGGGAAGATCCCCTGGAGAAGGAAATGGCAACCCACTCCAGTATCCTTGCCTGGAAAATCTCATGGACAGAGGAGCCTGGTGGGTTGCAGTCCATGGGGTCATAAAGAGTTGGGCACAACTAAGTGACTAATACTTACTTACACCCTGAAACACAGCAGTCAAAATTATGTTTTAGAAAAAATATTTAGTGACCTGGAGAAATGTGCAGGATATAATATAAAGGAGAAGACAGAGATTACATGGGGGATGTAAACCAAATTACTTATTAAATTATGCACATAGACATATAAAACTATGAAGACTAGCAGGCTATAAATAAAAATCTTAGGCAATGGTTATCTTAAAGTTGTGGATTATGGATGATGTGGCTTATACTCATGGATATATAACCCTTGATGTGGGGAAAATCATTTTTATTTTTCATCTTATATAGAGGCCACATTTCACGCTAACTTGTTTTAGTGCAAAGTCCAGAAAATGGTGCTTAGGGGACTTTTGGTGCCACAATCAGGTCTTAAATTAAATCTCACAAGATGTTTATTGCAGTGATTTATTCATTAATTTATTTTTGATTGGGGGAGATGGGCTGGGTGAAAGCTGACTCAGTCAGAATATAATGTAAAAGCTCCAGCTTCTCCCACAAAGGTACTGGGTGATTCCTTTCCCACTACAGCCAGTCCCAAAAAGGCTCTCATGATTTAGACAAAATGAAGCATCTCTCTTGCTTCTCCTCTGATATGTTAGGAAGTGAATACTGCTATCTGAGGCTGCAAGACAGAATAGAAAAATCCATGTGCTATTTCTTAGATGCCATGAAGAAAATTAAAGAACACTATCAAATATCCCATATTCCAAAGCACGTGTCATTAAACACTTCCTGAGAATAAACAAAGATGAGGGTGACTTACCAGAACCATCATTCCGATTCAGTTTTGTATCAACAGTCTGAGTAGAATCAGCCTATTAGTGAGAACTGCTTCCTTACCCACACTGCATTCATAGATCATCAGTCTTCATTAATATCCTATTCATAGATCATTGATTTTCATTAATATAGGATAATTCCCTCTAGTTCAGTCACTGATTAGGTTCTAAATATCTTGAGTATTCCTGTTTTCTGCAGAATCCTAATCTTCGAAACTAAGTCATTAAATAGAACTTCAGAGGAGATAAAAGCCCTTTTGTAACTTTCTCATGTTGCTTGACAAAAGACTCCCAGGGCTGTGATTCTCCACATTCTTCTAGGCATTGAGATAAGGAGGACAGAATGTAAGTTTCATGAGGACAGAATCTTTATCTATTTTGTCCGCTGGCATATCCCAGGTGCTCAGAACCAGTGTGTGCAGAATGAGGGGGAAAATGTCTTCTCCACTGAGCTATTTAGTTAAGAGAAGGAATCACATTTTACTTTAGGAGAGGGGTCCCTCATGTCCAGGATCTAATGCCTGATGGTTTGAGGTAGACTTGATGTAATAATAACAGAAATAAAGTGCAAATAAATGTAATGTGCTTGAATCATCCCAAAACCAAGCCCTAACCTGTATCCATGGAAAAATTCTCTTCCATTAAATCAATCCTTGGTGCCCAAAATAGGGCTTCCCAGGTGGCACCAGCAGTAAAAGAACCCACCTGCCAATGCAGAAGACAGAAAGAGACGTGAGTTCGATCCCTGGGTGGGGAAGATCCTCTGGAGGAGGGCACGGCAACCCACTCCAGCATTCTTGCCTGGAGAATCCCATGGGCAGAGGAGTCTGGCGGGTTATGGTCAAGAGGGTCACAAAGAGTTGGACACGAGGGAAGTGACTTAGCATGCACACACACTTTAGGACTCTGCTAGGATGACACGGTAGCATCCTCTTTGTTCCAGACTGATCTTAAAAATGCCTTGCTGCGCTGTGGGTACAGCACACTCAAGGCATTCAGTCTTCAAACACTATTCAGTTAAGGAGCTTTATTCCCTCTGAGTTCAGTCTCAGAATCTTTAGTTATGGCCCCCATCCTCAAACTCTGTGCAGAGGTGCCCTGGACAAGGCAGTGAACAAACAGGAGAGCCCATAGGATCTTTTGCAATCCTAGAAGGCATAGTGAATCCAGCAGACCCCATGGGAACCTCTACCTCCAGGTAAAATTCACAGTTTTCAGCATGAGATGCTACCATCCTTTCCATGCTCTCCACATTCCCAGGAAGCTGGACTTCTGGAGGCTGCCGTGTACCTCCAATCCATCCAACCAACCAGTGAGGAACAGGGAACACAGTAGACAGCATCCAGTCTAATTCTAAGATTTGAGAAGTCACACAGTGCCTGCCAGGCAAATGCACCATTAGTCAGTGTGGTTATTTGAGGATAAAGTGCAAAGTTAAGACTTCTTTCAATGTATGCGCATTACTTTTGCACATGGCTGAGAAGTCATTAGGACATAAATACTCATTAAGTTGTTTGGACCCGAAGAGTTATGACATCATCCGGCTGTATTCTTTGCATATTGCTTGAGCAAGAATTAATGACCGGCTAATTGGACGCTGCTTGAAATGCCTCTCCTCACAAATCTCAGACAAGAGGCAGAGTCGGCTTCCCCAAGAGAGACTCTTGACTCACTGCCACCCCCTGCCCACTCCCAGCAGGTGCCATTCTTAGAGTGGCGAGCGAGACAGCATCACCCAGACCATCGTGGGTACAGTGAGAGAGGGTGGGCAGGTCACTGAGCCTGGGAACAGATACCAACCCCTGCTCTTTTCATTCTGCTACCGTCCCCGGCGTCACCTAATCCATACTCCATGCTCAAGGGGTGGGCATGATTTACTCATCCAGAAGCATCAGCTATGCAACCAGGGAGCCAGCTTCCTGGGATCGTTTCTTATAGCCTATGAATATTTATAGAGGATTAAAAGATGAGAAAAGTGATCCGTGCCAGAAGCACAGCGGAGATAAAGCGCCAGCTAAGTTTAGAGGAAGAAGGAGAAAGAGGGTGGCCTTTTGGCCTGGGCTGGAGGGAGGCTGAGACTTTAGAAGTCATTTTAAAGAAGTTGTCGCTGATACTGTCCCCCGAGGAGAACACGTGCATGTACGCTTCCCTCCTTCACCCTTAGCCAGCATCCCCCATGCCCCCAAAAGGACCTCCTGGCTTCTCCATCCAACCTCAGCTATGACCTTGCTTAAGCCCACATTCATAAAAGGAACACTGATCACAACAACTCAGAGTTTGCAAGTTATGAAAACTGCCACTGCTTTGTATTTATTTTTCATTTATTTTTACTTGGAGGATAATTGCTTTGCAATGTTGCATTGGTTTCTGCCATACAACAGTGTGAATCAGTTGTTCAGTTGCTCAGTCATGTCCGACTCGGTGAGAGACCCCAGGCTTCCTTGTGCTTCACTCTCTCCCGGAGTTTGCTCAAACTCAGGGCCATTGAGTCGATGATACCATCCGACCATCTCACCTCCTGTCGGCCCCTTCTCCTGCCCTCCGTCTTTCCCAGCCTCAGGGTCCTTCCCAGTGAGTTGGCTCTTCACAAAAGGTATAAGTATACACAGATCCCTCCCTCCCATCTCAGCCCTCCAGGTCATCACGGAGCACTAGGCTGGACTCCCTGCGCTTTACAGCAACTTCCCATTAGCTGTTTTATACCTCGTGATGTATATGTTTCAATGCTGCTCTCAGTTCCTCCCACCTTCTCCTTCCCCTGCTGTGTCTACAAGTCTGTTCTCTATGTCTGTGTATTTAAAACTTTGGATATTAGCTTTGCATATATTTTGCATGTATCTATTTGGCTAATCCAAACAATCTAGAAATAAAAGTACTTTGTATTAACTACCACTTAGAAACTGCTTCATCTGTGCCCTTGGGAGTCAGCTCTATAAACCTCAAAGTAACCCAAGAACTTCCAGAGGTCAGACTGTGACACAGACAGAGCTCTTGGGCTCCATCACATGACTTGCCCTCCAATACCTGGATCAAGAGAATCCAGAGTATCAAAAGCTAAAGCAAGAAGGTTTTCCAGCCCCAATGAGTTTAAGGACCACAGACTTATAGCACTGCTTCTCATCTTGGACAAAGGCTGGTGGACAGAGAATGAGGTTTTAGGCTGGATGAGACTTTGAAGGGAAATGTTAGAAAATTACCAGGCAATCCAGTTTTCCTGAGGAAACAGAAGCCTACTCAGAGCCTGAATTGATTACATGTAGATGACGCCACCCTTATGGCAGAAAGCAAAGAGGAACTAAAGAGCCTCTTGATAAAAGAAGAGAGTGAAAAAGCTGGCTTAAAACTCAACATTCAAAAAATGAAGATCAAGACATCCGGTCCCATCACTTCATGGCAAGTAGATGGGGAAACAAGGGAAACAGTGACAGACATATTTTTGGGGGCTCCAAAATCTCTGAAGATGTGACTGCAGCCATGAAGTTAAAAGATGCTTGCTCCTTGGAAGAAAAATCATGACCAACCTAGACAACACATCAAAAAGCAGAGACATTACTTTGCCGACAAAAGTCCGTCTAGTCAAAGCTATATGGTTTTTCCAGTAGTCATGTACAGATGTGAGAGTTGGACCATAAAGAAAGCTGAGCACCAAAGAATTGATGCTTTTGAACTGTGGTATTGGAGAAGTCTCTTGAGAGTAACTTGGACTGTGAGAAGATCAAACCAGTCCATCCTAAAGGAAATCAGTCCTGAATATTCATTGGAAGGACTGATGCTGAAGCTGAAGCTCCAATACTTTGGCCACCTGATGTGAAGAACTGACTCATTGGAAAAGACCCTGTTGCTGGGAAAGATTGAAGGTGGGAGGAGAAGGGGAAGAGAGAGGATGAGATGGTTGGATGGCATCACTGACTCAATGGACATGAGTTTGAACAAGCTCTGGGTATTGGAGATGGACAGAGAAGCCTGGCATGCTGCAGTCCATGGGGTCACAAAGAGTCAAACAGGACTGAGTGACTAAGCTGAACTGAACTGCTCATCCATAGTCATTCCTTTAACCATGGTTTTGACCACAAATTGCACCCTTCATATCCAGACAGACACAGCCTAATGGGAATGCATGAGAGAAAACAGAATGATCTCAACTGAAGACTTTCTACCATTAACAGCCAAGGAGGGTGAAGCCTCTTAAAACTTGCTACTCTGAGTGTGCTCCATGGATCAAAAACATTAGCATCGCCTGGTAGTTTATTGGAGATGGAAATCTCAGGTACAATCCTGTTCATAATGTATGAGAGCTTCAGGTGACTCGTATGCAAATTAAATTCTAAAAGCATTGAATTAGGATTCAGTGGTTTTCATCCCTGTCTGAGGGTTAGAATCACCTGGGTGAACACTTAGGCACTCTAGGTCACACTGTAGGCCAATTAAATCAGAATCCTTTGGCTCAGGGCTGAGCATCAGTAGGTTTCAAAGTTTCACAAACTGCTTCCAGTGTGGGGTCAGGGCTGGAAACCATGGGACTGGAAGGACACCATCTGGCTTGGACCCTGTGTTCACCTTGACCTCACCAAGCCCCTGTGACCCTTTGTCTCACCCATTTGACTATAACTAGCACCATCTTTCCCTTGAGATCTACAGCACCATGCGGGCCCATCTTTGATTATTTTTAAGTGGCATCTTGTCCAACGACATGTAGAATTCAGGAACTTGGAGCCAAGACAGAGCCTTCCTGGCTTAGCACAAGGTCTCCCAGGACATCTTTCCAACCCCCTCCTGTCAGAGGAGAGGTGGACCATGCCCTAGATGCTCTTTGGGCAGTTTTACTGCAGATGTTAGCGCTTCCCAGGTGGCTCAATGGTAAGGAATCTGCCTGCATTGTAGGAGACACAGGAAACACAGGTTTGATCTCAGGGTTGGGAAGATCCCCTGGAGAAGGAAATGGCCATCCACTCCAGTATGCTTGCCTGGAGAATCCCATCGACAGAGGAGCCTGGCGGGCTACAGTCCATGGGGTTGCAAAGAGTCGGACGCAACCAAGCTGCACAAGCAAGCACCACAGATGTTATTTTTAAAATAAACATCCTTTCCCCCTCCTTTTCAAATGAACAGATTTGATTTAATAAATTCTAAAATTATTTTAAGTCTATGGCCATACCACCCTGAATGTATCTGATTGCCGCTGATCTTGGAAGCTAAGCAGGGTCAGATCTGGTGAGTACTTGGATGGGAGAACACCTGGGAATGCTGAGTGCTGTAGGCTTTAAAAAAAAAAAAAGTAAATAATAAAAAGTTTAAGAACTATTATATTTTGCTGCATTAATTCTACAGAAGTCCATGTATCTTTTTAAACAAAGAGATAATGGGAATGGAAAAAAAATAGCATGGCTTTTAAATGAAATCCAACAACTCAGGATGGAGTTTTTAATTATACAAAAAAATGATGCTAATGGTTCAACCTCATATTATTATTGTGAGGATTCAAAGTACCTGCTTGGGGGGAAAATACTTCTGTGGTAGTCCAGTGGCTAAGACTCCATGTTCCCAGTGAAGGAGTCTCAGGTTGGATTCCGGGTCAGGGAACTAGATCCCACATGCTGCAACTAAGTAAGACCCAGTACAGTCAAATAAATATTTTAAAAGAAAAATATTTATGTCAAAAAAAAAAAAAACCCCTGCTTAATAGACATCAGTTCCCTAGCAGCCCGGCCATAAGGAAAACTAAGACTGGAACTCAGTTCTCCTAACCCTGGCTCTGTGGTTTCCCACTGCCCTGCACTGCCTCTAGTTCTGCCAAGCTGGTCCACAGCCTGGCCCAGCAAGGACCAGGAACACAGTGAGCTTGAGGAAGGGCAGAGTCAGGTGAGAATAAGCTCATTTAGTGGTAATGAAATGTTCACATAGCTTGTCGTAAGCTTCCGGTATTACAGTAAGTGATGTATGTTGTAGAATTATACATGAGAGCCAGAGAGCTGGCTTAAGGAAGAACAGTGTATGAGGGGTTACATACACCACTGCTGTATGTACATAGTTAAAGGATTTGGAATGGCTAAACCAGAAGAAAGGAGGCTAAAGACTGAATATCTCTTGAGACTCATCGAGGATGATGGCCTTTGGACTGATGGCCAGCTATTTTCCAAATCTGCTCAAGAAGGGAAATGGACTGAGTCTGAAACAGTGGGCTTTTGGAAGAGAGGCAGCTTAAAGGAGCTCATGTCTGATGCCTGATGTGAAGCACACTTCCTGCCCTAGGATGATTACCTGAAGGAGATTTCCAGAATGTGAGCATCATCAACACCCAGTGTTGGGGGATGCCAACAATGGGACAATCATGCCAAACAATGAGACTTAGAATGAAATGGAATCTTACTGGAAACAGAGAGATGGATAAGACCCTAAATCCAGGTTCTGTGACTTTCTAGGTATAACTAGCCTCTGAAGGAAACATAAGACTTTTTTTCAAAGATCAAAATTCTTCCTTTTTATGCATTCCCATTCTATATTCTAATTACTACACATAGCTCACTTGACATTTTCCAGCAAGCCATTCTCTGTGAATCAATACATTTTAGGTTTGTTTATACAGTCCAGTGTTCTTGCCTGGAGAATCTCAGGGATGGGGGAGCCTGGTGGGCTGCCGTCCATGGGGTCACACAGAGTCGGACACGACTGAAGTGACTTAGCAGCAGCAGCATATAGTCGGGTTGGGTACATCTTTTTTTCTTTCTTTTTTTTTAATTGGAGGATAATTGGTTTACAATGTTGTGCTAGTTTATGATGTACAAAACATGAATCAACCATAAATATACATATATCCCCTCCCTCTTGAGCCTCCCTCCCACTCCCCATCCCACCCCTCTAAGTCATTACAGAGCATCGAGCTGAGCTCCCTGAAAAAAGCAAAATTCTTGAATATTAAATCATCAGAGTTATATATATATATCTTTCTTTATGACTTATTTTGACTAAAAATCATCTGCCTTGGGTGATAAAAAAGATCAAGAAATACTTTGCCAAAGTTAGTTTTTGCTTCCCTGGCCCATTAGTATTCTTGGTCTATTAGTTTTACTGTCTGAAAGTGAAAGTCCAAGTATTAATATTTCATCCATTCTATTGATGGAAAAGCAAAATGAAGATGTAACGATTTGTACTCTGCACTAATCAAGATGCAATTACAGTAAGAATTCACAAGGAGGCCTTTAACCCTGGACTCTTGCTTCCAAGTAAGTGACTCCAGCAGGTGGGACAAATGGCCATCACGCCTTCCAGTGACCCAGGGCTGTTGGCTTCCAAAGACCTTTGTATATTTCAGGTTCGAGGCTAGCACTTGGGACTCCAAGGTCATGTCTTTAGCTAGTATCACTAACAGTGGCTGTAATTCCTGCTCCTTCAACATAGCCAACATTCTCTTGAAAAACTAGATGGATTTGTAATTAAAACCACAAACTGTGTGCCCAACAGACCATAGAAGAAGGTCACTTAGCAGTAAACCCTAGACAAGAGAAGCTGCTTCTCTAAAGGCTGGTCATACAGCGAGAAAGCATGAAATGTTCTCTCTGTTTTCAGATGGGGAAACTTGGTGTCTAGATCACATGATGATTTATAGCACAGGATAACCTGTAGAGAAATTGTCTGTTTTCCTATAGACCACCTCCTGATAAGGAAAGGTGCTTTTCTACCACATTCCGACAAGAGAGATAAGCCTGGAAATATGATTTTTCCCACCCCCATGAGAGAAGGGACACTGCATTTATCCTGGGCTGTCTGAGAGGTAAAAGGATATGAATGTTAGAGGGGTGGGTCCCATGTCAGGACAGGAACTGCTACTTAAGGATTAGGAAAAAAGAGGGCTGTACATATGGATAGAGACTGGGGTGTCCAAGGTAGCTGGACCTCCCCTGGGAATGTCCATAATGGGACTACGGTCTTTGCTTTGAAAGCCTAGGTTGGCACAGAGGGATTGAAACCACCAAGGAAACGCATTGACCTGGAGGAAAACACCAGGCTATAAGAGGAGAGATAAGTGAGACCCATATCTGGGAAAGCCCCAGGTCTTCATCTTGAACCCGTGGAAGAGAGAATCCAGCAGTCTCCTGGTGATCAGAAAGCTCCAGGCTGACGGATCTTTTTGAGGGTCCCCCACATGTCTCTGGGGCTCTGTATGGCGCTAAAGAGAGGGTACTCCAAAGAAGGACCAAGACTGGCCTTCTCATCAAGCTTCAAGGCTAGAGGACACATCTCAGATAAATTGATTTTTTTAATATAAAGAAATATAAAATTTATTGCACTCAAGTGCTATCCAGTAATTCATGCCCATTGCATCTTTATTATAGAAACCAACCTGAGTGTTAATTAAGATTTTTAAGGCTGATGTTTAAACTATATAGATATTTGAGAAGATAAGAGTACAGTTTGGGACATTTATGACCAATTATTTCAGGTAGAATATTTACTGTACAAGTACCTTCTCAGTCTCATCAAGTAGACGGTTTTAGGGTTCTGATCTTTAGTCGATGATTGAAGAGTTGCCACCCGAACATCTCTCCCTCATAGTTTCCTGAATCATGATGCATTCCGTGTAAGGATGCCAAGACCTGAACATGTCTTCTACTGACAGTTTCAGAGAAATCACAGGAAACTGGTTATTTTATTGTTTTACTATATTCTTTCCTAAAAATGTGTCAAGGAACACTTTCTGGAATAAGGGTATAACCACATCATAAAAGCTGCTGATATCATCAACTATCTTCTACTGCTATTAGATTACCTAGAGGAGAAAAGTGAGTTTGGGATATTTAAAAAAGATTTGTGAAAATCGGCTAGGCAGTAGCCTCATTGTCGAAATCTTTAATTCAATCTAATCATCAACCTGTTGTTTTATTGGTCATCAAATATAAAATAAAAAGACAGTAGCCTCGATCAAATCACTGTTCCAGGCCTCATATGATCCACTGTACAAATGCATGGCCAAAAGAATTTGGCTCACCTCCCATTGCTAATTCATTCAAACCTAATTTCCCATGGAGCAGCCAATGGCCTGACTGGTGCAATTTCTCCCAGTTCGATTTCTCCCTGAACATGCTCCTGACCAGGGAATCATCACCTCAAGAGAAGAGAAGCCTCTTTGCCATCCACCAGTTTTATCACCTTGGACAAATAATTTCATCTCTCTAGGCCTCCATGTCCTCATCAGGAAGATGAGGTGGTTGAAATAATAATTGCTACGTGCCTTCCAGCTCTGTAATTCTGTGAATCTATTACTTGCTGTATTTGTAAACATTAGATAAGCCAAAGGCATCATCAGAACGAATGCATTGATCTGAAGACAATGCCTTAGAACATGGCAGCTTTCCTAATTTAAAAGGAAATGCACTGCTGTGAGGATCTGCCTGTTTGACAAACTATTGTTTGCATCTATTAAAACAAGTATCCAGACAGGTTCTGCCAGGCAACCCAAATAACCTGATTCAGATGATAGAACTGCTGTGGTAAAGAAACTCTTCTATGCAGATATGAGGCACCGACTGGACCTGAAATGCATATATTATTCAAAACGTGAATATATAAAAGTTTCAAAGAGATCCAGAATACCCTGATCTTTATTCATTCGACAGACAACTCAAAGAAGCAATTCGGTGTCTGCCATAGAAATTTATGGAAAAGTTCTGAAACTCTGTCTCTCTCATTTTCAACAGGAAATAAGGAAAAAAATAGAGACAAGCAACATGGTTTGAGAAGAGGAATATACGATAAGCAGACCCACACACAGGATAAGCAGAGCCCCCACGGTCGTTGGTTGTCTGTGTCTTTCCTCACAAGGTGGTTCACTGCTCCTACAAATGAGAAATTCTCTTTTTTTTTTTCTTGAGCTTCATCTTTTTAATTGAGTGACGTTTTTATATAAATATCAGTCTTTGCATCTTTATTGCTTTCAATCATCTTAGTGACAGCTTCGGGGTTTGAACTGTGCTCTTCATTAGGTGAGCAAAAGTCTGTAGATCATTTTACGAAGCATTATTTATCGTCATCTAGAGGTCAAGGGGAAAGCTTTAGAAAATGCAGTCAGAAGTCCTGGGTTCTGACTTCCTTGGTGATCCGGTGGTTAAGGAGCCACCTTGCAATGCAGGAGACAGAGGTTCGATCCTTGGTCCAGCAACTAGGATCACACATGTCTCGGGGCAACTACGTTCGAGTCCTGCAACTACCAAGCCTGCACCACAACTAAGACCCGACGAAGCTAAAGAAATAAATAATTTTAAAAAAAAGAAAAGAAAAGAAGAAGTCCTGAGTTCAAATTCCTATTGTGTATTTCATTATGTGACACCAATCACCGTACCCTGTAGAGTTTCAACTTCCACCCACAAAATGGAGTTAATACTACTTTATATTCATTTTGAAGGCAATATTTCTGATATAATATCTTAACAACTATCAGTTATGATCATTGATTTTTCTCATGAGGTTAGAGTCAGCCTGGTCAACTAGAGTTTACCACACGGCAGGATCTCTAAAACATATTACATTTTTATTTCGTGGTTGAGAGATGAACAGGTTTTTTTTGAAAGTTTCATTTTATAAATGAAATGAATATAAAGGAACTTTTATCATGTAGGTGTTTGATTCTTGCTATTCCTGGCAGTTATATTCTATAAACTCTCCAAGTACACTGAATTAGCAAATATTGATCAAGTGTTCCTTGGAGGAATAGAGTTAGAGTCCTGTGAGGCTGTGGTCACAGTCTAATCAACTGGTCAACATAGAATCTTGTTGTACATGTGCTTCTGTTTAAAGACACCTTCTTTCACATACATTTTTGATTCACTAGCTTTTAACTCAAATCCACCATATTACAATGCATGCCTGAACAAAGCTTATCTAAACATACACATTTTCCCATAAGGCATATCAAAGCCTTCTCGCACTTAGAAGCCCTAGAGAGCATTCCAGCACTCTCCTGGGGAGCCATTTTAAATAACAACATATCCAACAAAAAGCATAAAAGTGCAAAATACTTGGCAGGAACTAGATTGTAAAAAAGGCATTTGTTTGCCATATGAGAGTTGAAATTCAGAAGACAGAGGGTGGCCTTCAGCTGAGAACATACTCACAGGGCAACTCAAATGTTTTACCACTTTGTATACAATTGCACACATGGCCCATGAAACGCCATGAGTGTTGATTTTGCGGTTACAAAGAAATTTTAGTGAGTAGGTGCATTCACAGACACAAAATCTTGCAAATACTGACGGTTGTGTGTTTGTGTATAACTATATATATATATATATATGTATTCTTTCAATATTTATGTTGTAGGGACTACAGTAAGTATTTTACATATACCTTCTCCTTTATTACAATAGTTACATAGACTCAATATCTCCATAATCTTACCAACATGCAATTGAGGGCTGAGGACTTTAATTGCAAAAGTTCACACAGATATAACCAGAATGTAAAGCTGAGTCTGATTCCAGGGCCTATATTTGTCTTATTCTTTATTCTGTGTTTCGCCAAATTTGTTTTTTTAAAATCAGGCAAGTGGCCAGGCATGCCACTTCTTGTCAAATTGGAAAACCACTGCCTTTGATCATCACATTGATGTCAAATTTAAATAAGGTAACTTAATTTGAAAAGCAAGCTACAGACATTTAAACGCCTCTCATTATTCTAATGCATCCTTCCAATTTTCAGTATTCTAACAAATATTCATTAAATGCCTACTAAGTGCCAATAAGTATTGCACTTGCAGTCATCAACACAGAGGTGATGACAGGAGGCCTCTGGAGCACATCAGACTGTTCTCTATCCATCTCCTAAGGTTAAGATATACACACCACTACAGCAACTTCAAACTCTTACTGGTCAAAAAATGAAAGAAAGGTTAAAGCTAAATGTGATGCCTTTACCTGTCAAGCTAGTGATTTGGGGGAATTATATATAAAAAAAGTACTCTATCCATTTTGGCTAAGAATGATGGATGTATTCATAAAAGCTTATGTGTGAAACAGTAACGTTCAGGGACAATGTATCAAGCAGGATGGATTAGACTCTCCTGAAATAACAAACAGCCCCAAAGGATCACAAAAAAAGCCTTCTTTATTTGCTCTTGCAAAGTCTAACGTCGGTTGAATGGCCCTCTTCCATCTTGTAACCGGTCTTAAGGCATCTACTCCGTGAACTTCCCTGGAGCACCAGTGGTTAAGAACCTGCCTGCCAATGTAGGGGAAACGGGTTTGATCTTTGGCATCCCACATGACCCAGGCAACCAAGCCACAGCAACTGCAGCCCACGCACCATAGAGCCCATGCTCAGCAAAGAGAGAAGCGACAGCAATGAGAAACCCCTGCACCTCATCCAAAGAGTAGCCCCGCCCACCACAACTAGAGAAAATCTGCACAGAGCAACCAAGAAAAACTGCAGACAAAAATAAGACGAATAAACTTTTCAAAAAAGCACATCTCCTCTCAATCATCTGACAGTCTGCGGAAGGCAGAAGCAAAGAGTGTTTGGATGAGCAAGGTCTCTGCCACAAATACAAATAACTATTCCTGATAATTCTGAAGATAATACCCAACCCCTCGCCCATCAGAAAAAGACCCAGTTTCCCCCAACTCAGTCTCTCCCATCAGGAAGCTCCCATAAGCCTCTTATCCTTCTCCATCAGAGGACAGACAGAATGAAAACCACAATCACAGACAACTAACCAATCTGATCACATGGACCACAGCCTTGTCTAACTCAGTGAAACGATGAGCCATGCCATGTAGGGCCACCCAAGATGGACGGGTCATGGTGGAGAGGTCAGACAGAATGTGGTCCACTGGAGAAGGGCATGGCAAACCACTTCAGTACTCTTGCGTTGAGAACCCCATGAACAGTATGAAAAGGCAAAATGATACGATACTGAAAGAGGAACTCCCCAGGTCAGTAGGTGCCCAATATGCTACTGGAGATCAGTGGAGAACTACCTCCAGGAGGAATGAAGAAATGGAGCCAAAGCAAAAACAACACCCAGTTGTGGGTGTAATTGGTGATGGAAGTAAAGCCCGATGCTGTAAAGAGCAATGTTGCAAAGGAATCTGGAATGTTAAGTCCATGAACTAAGGCAAATTGGAAGTGGTCAAACAGGAGATGGCAAGAGTGAATATTGACATTTTAGGAATCAGTGAACTAAAATGGGTTGGAATGGGTGAATTTAACTCAGATGACCATTATATCTACTACTGTGGGCAAAAATCCCTTAGAAAAAATGGAGTAGCCATCATAGTCAACAAAAGAGTCTGAAATGCAGTACTTGGATGCAGTCTCAAAAACGACAGAATAATCTCTGCTCATTTCCAAGGCAAACCATTCAATATCACGGTAATCCAAGTCTATGTCCTGACCAATAGTGCTGAAGAAGCTGAAGTTGAATGGTTCTATGAAGACCTAAAAGACCTTCTAGAACTAACATCCAAAAAAGAGGTCCTTTTCATTACAGGGGACTGGAATGCAAAAGTAGGAAGTCAAGAAATACATGGAGTAACAGGCAAGTTTGGCTTTGGAATACAGAATAAAGCAGGACAAAGGCTAACAGTGTTTTGCCAAGAGAATGCACTGGTCAAAGCAAACACCCTCTTCCAAAAACACAAGAGAAGACTCTACACATGGATATCACCAGATGGTCAACACCGAAATCAGATTGATTATATTCTTTGCAGCCAGAGATGGAGAAGTTCTATACAGTCAGCAAAAATAAGACTGGGAGCTGACTGTGGCTCAGGTCATGAACTCCTTATTGCCAAATTCAGACGTAAATTGAAGAAAATAGGGAAAACCACTAAACCATTCAGGTTTACCTAAATCAAATCCCTTATCATTATACAGTGGAAGTGAGAAATAGATTCAAGGGATTAGATCTGATAGACAGAGTGCCTGAAGAACTATGGACGGACGTTCCTGACACTGTAGAGGAGGCAGGGATCTATACCATCCCCAAGAAAAAGAAATGCAGAAAGGGAAAATAGTTGCCTGAAGAGACCTTACAAATAGCTGTGAAAAGAAGAGAAGAGAAAGGCAAAGGAGAAAAGGAAAGACTCTTCATTTGAATGCAGAGTTCCAAAGAATAGCAAGGAGAGATAAGAAAGGCTTCCTCAGTGATCGATGCAAAGAAACAGAGGAAAACAATAGAATGGGAAAGACTAGAGATCTCTTCAAGAAAATTGATACCAGGGAAACATTTCATGCAAAGATGGGCTCAATGAAGGACAGAAATGGTATGGACCTAACAGAAGCAGAAGATATTAAGAGGTGGTAAGAATTCACAGAAGACCTATACAAAAAAAGATCTTCATGACCAGGATAATCACGATGGTGTGATCACTCACTTAGAGACAGACATCCTGGAATGCAAAGTCAAGTGGGCTTTAGGAAACATCACTATGAACAAAGCAAGTGGAGGTGATGGAATTCCAGTTGAGCTATTTCAAATCCTAAAAGGTGATGCTGTCAAAGTGCTGCACTCAGTATGCCAGCAAATTTGAAAAACTCAGCAGTGGCCACAGGACCAGAAAAGGTCAGTTTTCATTTCAATCCCAAAGAAAGGCAATGCCAAAGAATGCTCCAACTACCACACAATTGCACTCATCTCACACGCTAGTAAAGTAATGCTCAAAATTATCCAAGCCAGGTTTCAACAGTACATGAACTGTGAACTTCCAGATGTTCAAGTTGGATTTAGAAAAGGCAGAGGAACCAGAGATCAAACTGCCAACATCTGCTGATCATCGAAAAAGCAAGAGAGTTCCAGAAAAACATCTATTTCTGCTTTATTGACTAGGACAAAGCCTTTGACTGTGTGGATCACAACAAACTGTTGAAAATTCTGAAAGAGATGGGAATACCAGACCACCCAACCTGCCTCCTGAGAAATCTGTATCCAGGTCAAGAAGCAACAGTTAGAACTGGACATGGAGCAACAGACAGGTTCCAAATTGGGAAAGGAGTATGTCAAGACTGTATATTGTCCCCCTGCTTATTTAACTTATATGCAGAGACATCATGAGAAATGCCAGACTGGATGAAGCACAAGCTGGAATCAAGATTGCCGGGAGAAATATCAATCACCTCAGACATGCAGATGACGCCACCCTTATGGCAGAAAGTGAAGAGGAACTAAAAAGCCTCTTGATGAAGTGAAAGAGGAGAGTGAAAAAGTTGGCTTATAACTCAACATTCAGAAAACAAAGATCATGGCATCCAGTCCCATCACTTCATGGTAAATAGATGTGGAAGCAGTGACAGATTTTATTTTGGGGAGCTCCAAAATCACTGCAGATGGTGACTGCAGCCATGAAATTAAAAGACGCTTGCTCCTTGGAAGAAAAGTTATGACTAACCTGCTGCTGCTGCTGCTGCTAAGTCGCTTCAGTCGTGTCCGACTCTGTGTGACCCCATAGATGGCAGCCCACCAGGCTCCCCCGTCCCTGGGATTCTCAAGGCAAAAACACTGAAGTGGATTGCCATTTCCTTCTCCAATGTATGAAAGTGAAAAGTGAAAGTGAAGTCACTCAGTCATGTCCGACTCTTAGCGACCCCATGGACTGCAGCCCACCAGGCTCCTCTGTCCATGGGATTTTCCAGGCAAGAGTACTGGAGTGGGGTGCCATTGCCTTCTCCGATGACCAACCTAGAAAGCTTATTAAAAAGCAGAGACATTACTTTGCCAACAAAGGTCCATTTAGTCAAAGCTATGGTTTTTCCAATAGTCATGTTTGGATATAAGATTCGGACCATAAAGAAAGCTGATCACCAAAGAATTGATACTTTTGAACTGTGGTGTTGGAGAAGATTCTTGAGAGTCCGTTGGACTGCAAGGAGATCAAACCAGTCCTTCTTGACCGGCAGGAAATCAGGAATTAGGGAATTCGAATTTCCTAAAGGAAATCAGTCCTGAATATGCATTGGCAGGACTGATGCTGAAGCTGAAACTCCAATACTTTGGCCACCTGATGCGAAGAACTGACTCATTTGAAAAGATCCTGATGCTGGGAAAGATTGAAGGTGAGAGGAGAAGGGGCAACAGAGGATGAGATGGTTGGATGGCATCACCAACTTGATGGACATGAGTCTGAGTAAACTCCAGGAGTTGGTGATGGACAAGGAGGCCTGATGTGCTGCAGTCCATGGGGTTGCAAAGAGTGAGACATGACTGAGCCACTGAATTGATACTGATAGAGGATGGGTGATCTCAAATCTCACTTTGATTAATGGCAGACAGTGGGAAAAACCTGTAGTTGAAAGCTTTTGTTTTATGCTTCAAGGGGACATGGTTTGGGTTTCCTTGGAGATGGCCTTTCTGGGGTGAGTTCTGTGAACAGAGGTGGGGGACTGACCCAGGAGAGGGGAGGAGTACGGGAGCTGGGGGACCTGGGGAGCACTGAAAATGCCATCTAGGCTGACCATGTAATCTAGCAACTTAAAACGTCCTCTGGGCTAATGTTATGATGGTAGAACCCACCTCAGGAAATGCCCTGCCACGTGGTCCAGGCTCTGCTTCAGCAGCCCCTTATCCCTGGACACACAGTCCACCTTCAAGTGTCTGAATACTCAGATTTCCCTGGTGTCCAGGTTAAGACTCTTCACTTCCAATGCAAAGGATCCAGGTTCTATCCCTGGTCAGGGAACTAAGACCCCACAAGCTGCATGTCATGGCCAAAGAATAAAAACAAATATCTCTGAATATGAGATACTCGTTCAGAGCTCAGATCTAGGCCCCTAATTTCTACCTACTCATTGGTTATATCTTTTAAACCCAAGCACACACAAGCACGATGCACATTCACGCGCACACACAGCATGATTCTCTCTTTCCCATGACAGCCTTCCCAGTAATCTCTCTTCCATGCTCAACAGCATCACCTCCTTTCCTCCCCCTCCAGTGAGAGGATCCTCATGCTCTTCACTGTTCTGGCCTCTATTCTCTGGGTCCCCTCCAGAAGCTTCCCACAGTGTGGCAGTGACATGACCAGGGCGGCCTCTACCTAGCCTCCGATCTGGGCAAGACCTCTACACTAAGGTCTGTCAACCCTTAGAGAACATGGTGAGTTTGTAGTTTCCTCATGCTCTCATCTTACAGAAAGAAAAGCATGAACTAGAGCAGAGATTCCAAAACACACTGGCTTTTGT
Organism: Ovis canadensis; assembly: GCF_042477335.2. NCBI lineage: Eukaryota > Metazoa > Chordata > Mammalia > Artiodactyla > Bovidae > Ovis > Ovis canadensis. The sequence goes on from NC_091270.1 coordinate 51,343,914, forward strand.
CCTTAGCGGCGCCTCCAAGCATTTCAGACATCCTAGTAAACACACAGGAGAAGGCAATGGCAACCTACTCCAGTATTCTTGCCTATAGAATTCCATGGACAGAGGAACCTGGTGGGCTACAGTCCATGGGGTCACAAAGAGTCAGATACGACTTTGCCTGTGTGTACTGAACTGTAACTTCCTCCAATTTTAAAGGAAAACTGGAGAAGGAAATGGCAACCCACTCCAATGTTCTTGCCTGGAGAATCCCAGGGACGGGGGAGCCTGGTGGGCTGCCATCTGTGGGGTCGCACAGAGTCGGACACGACTGAAGCGACTTAGTAGTAGTTAGTAGTAGTAAACACACACCCATTTGAAAAAAGCAACTCAAATGCCAACTAATTCTGCAGGATCCTCAGCTGATGTCTGATCAAAGTGCATCCTGAGTAGGAGGAAAGGTGATGCTTCCCAGACACCAACTGCTCACCTTCATCACATAGGATAGCTCTGAGAAGGAATGAATCATGCTTTATTCAATTATTCCCACTCAGAAGTCACCACCATTCAGGAGCCTATTACTTATGGAGGGGAAACTCCAGGAACCCACCTGATGAGGAGGGCGACTGCTTCTAAATTCAGTTGGCTGGGTTTTTAATGTTCTGTGTTTTCCTTCTGTTTTCACTGTCGAAGTGATGTCCAGCCACCCTAGTGCACTGGACAGAGAAGCTCCTAGATGGGTGGAGGGCAGCCCCAGCTTCAGGCAGTGCTGCTGGGGCAGCTACAGGCAGTGAAGATGGATGGTAGGCTGTCTTGAGGCCATTCACGGATCTGAAGGAGCTTCACTTGGGGACTCAGGAAGTCCGTGTCCTGAGTGTTCTTTTCTGCTGCCTCTTGGTCATTATCCTCTATTTGTAGTAACCAAATTTGTGCTAGAGACCAAGCCTCAACCTCTAACCTAGATCTGGGAGCCAGGTTCTTGCTATGCTCCTGTATGGTTTCCAGCCCAGAGCTCTGGTTGAAAATGATGGTACCTTGCCATGCTCTTGGACTTCCCTGGTGTCTCAGATGGTAAAGAATCTGCCTGTAATGTGGAAGACCCAGGTTCAATCCCTGGGTTGGAAAGATTCCCTGGAGGAGGAAATAGCAACCCACTCCAGTATTCTTGCCTGGAGAATTCCATGGACCAAGGAGCATGGTGGGCTACCACCCATGAAGTTGCAAAGACTTGGACACGACTGAGCGACTAACCTTCTTTCTGCCATGCTCTTAACAGTCTTTCCTTTCCCCAGAACCTCAGGACTGCAGCCAGGGCTCTGCTACCATTTGCCTGACTCTCCTGATGCTGGTACCCTGCTTGGTCTCAGGATGATCTCAGTACTCCGAATCCCCATCACTGGAGTCCACCCTCCTCCCAGGCCCTCCATCCTTCTTCTGTGCCCCAGGACACAATGCCTGCCCTCTGCTTACACATGACTAATGTGTGAGTACCTAATGACTCACCTCCCTCTAGGAGGATGCCTTGTTTCGTTTGCTCCCTGATGGCAGTTGGGTCGACATCAATGTCAGCCTGGGGAACCAGTGTAGCTCCCCAGGCTCTTCAATTCTGTCTGGAGCTAACACATTCCAAGATCCTTTCTGCTCAAAGCAGCTTTGGAGGAGAATGGATGAGAGGTGAAGCTGCAGAAAGGGGATGTGCAGCTTCGGGACCCTAAGCTAGATGAGAAATGGAGATGTTGGGAAAAGAAAACAGCATCTCTTTCCCCATCCCGAGCCAAGTGCTGTGAGTGCTTCCTACCCCCCAACCCACTCCTATTCCCTCCTCACCCACCCAGCAACTCAATATCTGTCACAGTGAGGACTGGGATACCTCTGTGAACACCAGAACTAAGTCATTAAGTAAACACTGCAGTTTCCGTATTGTAGATTGTTTTCCCTTGGAATATATAGAAGGCAACTAACAAATTACCCCCAAGTTATATTTACCAGCTTTGAGGGTAACTCGGAGAAACAAAATGGTGCTTGGCTATCTTAAGGATGTGTTGAAATTCACAAAGAACTATTTTTTTGCCAGGTGGTGATTCTTCTTTACAGAAATAATAACTCCCACTTGCTAATTGATGTGATAAACGAAGACAGAACCTCTTCTCTTCCATCACTACCTCCAAAATTAAATTTAACAGCAATACTCTGCTTAGGCAGGGAGAACAAATGGGCTAGTTACTCATTCATGGAGAACAGGTAAAAATTTTCCAGTGGCTGTTTCTTTGAAGTGTCTATTTTGAGAGATTTGAGGGGGTGTAGGTTACAAGGTGAGTATCCAACCTTTTAGAGAGCAAAAATCAGGAGTTTCAACCAAGTGCCTGCTTATCAAATGTCAATACAGACAGTGTACCTCAGTCAAGCTGAGCTTTCTTCCAATTCCATGTGCTTTGCAGCCATCCTATATCTGAATGTCACAGCTACCTTTACAAAAACAATATTCTTCAATTCAAGTAAGCAGAAAAATACAGTGAAAAGATTCCCTACTAGTCTCTAGGTAAAAGCAGATATTTTTCTTAAGAAAAACACTGGTGAGAATAAAAGCCAAGTATTGTTTTAGATTCTCTTCAATTTCCAAAATACCATTTAAAAAATAATTACACCCACGATTCATGCATGATTCATTAGGCAGGCAGCTCCAATGCACAGCTCCATTGTAATTGCACTGAAAATGTCGACATCATGAAATATACCCCCAACTTCTTGAGATTATCACCTATTCTAGTAACATCTTTGCTACCATGTAAATCTTGTCCTAATAGTCTATCTTCATTAAACGATAACGATAGTATTTCAGTTCTATGACTGGATAGCCTTCTGAAGAAATTTTTTGTTACTTCTGAATAATTAGAAGGTCAAACACTCTGTTACTGATATTTAAACCTTTTATCGTGAAAGTTAATAGGCTTAAATCACAGAATCCTCTAAGAAGATGACTGGAATGTTACCTGGGGTGGGGTGGGTGGGGAGAAAGCACACCATGGTTGTCAGCAAATACAAGTGTTTCTAAAGACAAAAAATGGTACAGATGAACCAGTCTGCAGTAGGGAATCAATAATATACAGTACACTATCCATCACCTCTGCTGATTACAGACCAAAGTCAGAAAAGACAGCATTCCTTACATAACAGATAACCTTACAGAACACAACATATAATAAATATGATAGACAATATCTTGCAGGATAGAAACAAAAGATGCAAACTGCTGAATCACGTATCTGAAGGGGCCAGGTTGAGAGGATCAGCACCTGGATTTAATGGCCTTACAACTGAGAGTTCCACTGGGCGACCTGCCCATCCCTTTAGGTTTGAAGGGCATGCACTCTGATCTGGCAGCCACCCCTGAAGAGGCAGCCTGATGCATGGGCCGGGTACTGGAGGTCAGGGTCTGCCCACCACCACCATCCAGACACCTACCTGTGGTCTTTAACGGGGTTTTTTCTCCTAGCAACAGCTTTAACCTTTTGGCGTGGATTTTGCCTTGATAATGTGAGTCAGCCACCACCGCAGAGGTGAAGGACATGTTACAGAGGGTACAGCATTTGTTTTTATCCACCAGATCAGCATCATTTCCCTGAGAGAGAGAGAGAGATTGAGAGAATATTAGAGCACCCCAAGGCTTCCAGTGTCTTTGTTCCACTCACCATGAAACTCACCATTAGTCTTTTTCTTGTCTTTTTTCTTTTTTTTTTAAAGCATTGCATTGAGTATTATTCCATGTGGGATTTGTAGATGAAAACTTGTTTTACCCAGGCTATGTCATGTAACTCCATTATAAAATGAGGGTTTTATCCTTAGTATTGTTAATATTAACTATCAACAAAATTAGTTAATATTCATTGAGCAAGTTAGTTAATATTGTTGAAAAGATTGAAATAGTCAATCCATATAACAGGAGTTAATCCAATGCCTGGAAATAGTAATCAACACATAGTAGGTTCTACTATTATCATTTTAATTTTGGCCTGATCATTAATGTTATCCGACTAGAACCAATTATGTGCGTGTGTGTGTGTGTGTGTGTGTGTGTGTGTGTTAGTCACTTAGTGGTGTCCGACTCTTTGCAACCCCATAGACTGTAGCCCACCAGACCCCTCTGTCCATGAGATTCTCTGGGAAAGAACATCAAAGTGGGTTGCTATTTCCTTCTCCAAAAGGAACTATAAAAAGAAAGAACATGAAGTCACTCAGTACTGTCCGACTCTTTGTGACCCCATGGACTGTAGCCTACCAGGCTCCTCCACCTATGGAATTTTCCAGGCAAAAGTACTGGAGTGGGGTGCCATTTCCTTCTCTGAGAACCAATTATATTCTTAGTTAATTATTGGCTAGTTTTTGATCCATTCTACGGTCCATCTAGTCAAGGCTATGGTTTTTCCAGTGGTCATGTATGGATGTGAGAGTTGGACTGTGAAGAAGGCTGAGCACCGAAGAATTGATGCTTTTGGACTGTGGTGTTGGAGAAGACTCTTGTCCCTTGGACTGCAAGGAGATCCAACCAGTCCATTCTGAAGGAGATCAACCCTGGGATTTCTTTAGAAGGAATGATGCTAAAGCTGCAACTCCAGTACTTTTGCCATCTCATACGAAGAGTTGAGTCATTGGAAAAGACTCTGATGCTGGGAGGGATTGGGGGCAGGAGGAGAAGGGGACGACAGAGGATGAGATGTCTGGATGGCATCACTGATTCGATGGATGTGAGTCTGAGTGAACTCCGGGAGTTGGTGGTGGACAGGGAGGCCTGGCATGCTGCGATTCATGGGGTCGCAAAGAGTCGGACACGACTGAGCGACTGAACTGAACTGAACTGAACTGAACACAGTGCTTATCTATACTTTCTCCATGTTCATCAAACTATCTCCTCATTTGACACAATTTTAGTCAATGGCTTTATGTTCTATATCATTGAAAATTTTGTGGTCATCAATCAGATGAGCTCAAGAATTTTTCCTTATAAATAGCATCTCTGCACCGTCACTTCACTGTTCATCATTTTTCAAAAGGCATCTTAAAGCTGATGCAATAGTTGTTCAGTTAAGCAAGAGTTTACTAGTCTACTCTCTGTTTCTTGTTGGTTTTTTTTTTTTTTTGGACCATAAGTAAATTCTCACCCTTGGAAAGAAGTAGCCTCTTCCTTTTTCTTGAAATGTCTCTTTTGTCCTTGCTCTGCAATCTATTATTTCCTACATGATAAACATCACCAAAACTTTCTCAGTGACCAACTTCAACCTCTATTTAATAGGGAGCACTACTGCCAGGCTCTAGGAACACTGCGCAAATGGGAGAATATGAGCTACCTGCAGAAAATTAAGGCCCACAGCGGGTGAGAACCCAGTGGATCTGGTACCAGGGGGAAAAGGTTCTCTCGTTGCATCTGTATTATGCATCAAAGTAAGTAAAACACCAGAGTTCACAGGGCCTGAATTATTTAGCAGAAATTATCATTTGGCATTCAGCTCTGCTTTGACACACTTTAGCCTCACCAGGATATGCGGCCCCATGTTCAAGATTTTTTTTAAAGATTTCTTTAAGGAATCCAATATTTATCATAAAAAACTTGAGTCTATCATAAAGCTACGGTGACCATGCTGGCTGAATTTTCCGGGAGAGTTTGCATCATTTTCCTTTTCTTCAAGACAGGTGATTCATTAACTGCTGCGCAAAATACTTAAATCCAGCTTGATTTTTATTCCTCTGTTAGACTTCATGAAAATGAATAATGATTTGGGAAAAAATAAATCCTTTGTCAGACCATGTGACCTGGCGATTGTGCCCACAGGTCATCAATTACCTATATTCTGCGAGGGGAAGATTAATTCACGGGCTCCCCTCCCGCCTAGTTAGAAATTGAGGGTAAAGAGGACTCTCAGATAAGGAGTTAATCTATTCCTTAATGGAATGGTAGGAGCAAAGCATCTCTTTATTAAAAGAGCAGCCATGGGTGAGTATCTGGCCTCACAAAAGCCCCTTCTCCTATTCCTGGCAGACTCCAAAGAATGCAATTTAAAATGGCATGGGGACAAGGATGAAGGTGGGGGTGGGACAGAGAAAGGGAATTCTGTATTTTTCTGCACAACAATAAGGTGTCCAGAGTGATGGAGAGCATTGCCTTGCATATTTTGTGGCAGTTAGAAAACTAACACTTTCCTTCTTAAGGCATCTGTTGGTAATAGCACTGATAATTTGCACTCAGTCTTGGGGCTAGTGTGTGTGTGTGTGTGTGTGTGTGTGTGTGTGTGTTCTAGGAGGCTGGCATGCAGTTCAGGGGTGGGGGAAGGGAGAGACTCCATAAAAGTTTCTGAGATTTGGAATCCTACCTATAGCCAGTTATTAGCTTGACCTTGCGAGCGTGCTCAGTCACGTACAACTCTTTGAGACTCCATGGACTGTAGCTCGCCAGGCTCCTCTGTCCATGAGATTTCCCAGGCAAGAGTACTGGAGTGGGTTGCCGTTTCCTTCTCCAGGGGATCTTCTCGACCCAGAGACTGAATCCGCATCTCCTGCATTGGCAGGCAGATTCTTTACCACTGAGCCCCCTGGGAATGGTAGCATATATTAAATCTTAGAATCTACCCAAGACCCTTATCACATTTTAAAAGTGAGATTTAAGGAAATGTACTGCTAGAGGTTAGGGTGGGGAGTCCATGAAAGGAGATGGATTTTACGGACAGAGGCTGGGCCTCCCAAAAGGGGTCTCTCATAGAGAGGCACAAACCTCAGGACACCTGGGTAGGTACTGAGGCTGGACCCACCAAGTGTATCCTTGCTGAGCACTTCAAGCTGAGGTGCTTTGAGTTTCCTCATCAGTAAAAATTCAAAGAGGGACTTCCCTAGAGGTCCAGCGGTTAGGACTCCACACTTCCACTGTAGGGAGCATAGGTTCGATTCCCTGGTCGGGGAACTAAGAATCTGCATGTCATAAAGGGTGGCCCCAAATTTTTTTTAATTTTAAAAAAATTGAAAATAAAAGAAAAGCTTTTAAAAACAAAAGGAAGTCATAGACACTTGAACCCCTTTGTGTGGTCTGCTGTGGAGCTGACTGAACCAGGCAAGAAAGGGGAGACTTGGTTTCCTGGCATCTGTGTCTCTAACCAGGCCCAGGACATGCCCCAGACCCACGATGGGGCAGAGCCAAGAAGACCAGGAAGCACAGATCAGGGAGTTGCTGAAGGGGTCGAGCCCAGTGAGGGAACAGTGGACAGCTCGGGAGGACTGAGCCCTAAATGACACTTTTCCGCTCTGTCAGGGAATATTGGTCTGATGTTTAAAGGGACAAAAGGGGAAGGTTGTCAAGGTGAGAGTGGTTGCTTGGATTGCCCATTTTCACCTACTTATGCATAATATGGGCTCAAGCATCTCATTTTTCTTAAAAGCACAAGATCATAAGCTAAAGCTTAACTCACAATCCACACCTATTTAGAATCTGTGCATCCCTTATGCCACTTCTAGCAAAATCACCAGCTGAACCTGGGCTCAGGAACTAGTCCCTGTCTCCCTGGAGCTCTAAGGTGGAGACATCTCTACAGAAAGGGGCTGCCATCATTGTATGAAGTGTATTCAGACCGAGTTTCCAAGGCAAAGAACAGCCCTTAAACTGGATAATGACTAGTGGGTTTATGGTATTCATTCATTCAACACATTTTTAAGGACCCCCTAAATATGTGCGATGCTGTGCTAGAAGAATAAAACTCCACTCTCTGTTATTAAAGAGGTTGAGACCAGGGGAACTGGAGAAAGCAGGCAAAAAATGAAAGAAAAACAATATAATCAAAGAAATACAGTCTCCTGTTGGAACCATGCTCTCCCGATTAGGTAAGGTTAAAAGACCAATCATGCAAATGAGCCTATTTGTAAGGATTTTCATCTTCCAGCCTTCTCCTGCCTGGTACGTCCTTCTTCATCATTGCTTATCTAATCTGGTCTATCCAAAACCTTTTTTGTGGCTCAGTTTAACCATCACTTTCTTGAGATGAAGCTTCTTCTATTTCCCATCCTGAAGAAGCTGACAGTGGCCTTGGGGTCTTCCATGTGTCCTGTATATGCCTTTTTTATAAGAGAATGCTGAATTCTGACATGTACTTTTTTCATATTTGTTCCCCTCAAGAGGAACAAGGAAATAATAGTTAAAGTTAAGGAAAATTTTTCATTAATCCTGGGGCCTCAGCTCCTAGTACAAAGCTTGCCACACAGTAGGACCTGCAGGTGTTTATTGAATGAACACAGGAGTTGAGGGTTGGTTTGTGGGATTAGTAAATTGCATGCCATAAAAAGACAAAACAGGAAGACAGGTAACACAAGGGGGTCTATGGTCAGCCAGGAAGAGAACCAGAGTTTTCAACAATTTGTAAACTAACTTGAGGGTTCAACTAGGGAACATTTTCCCAAAAGGTATGGTCATTTCATCATGGTTTTAATATGCATTCTTAGATTTCTGCTCTGCTGTATCAATCTCATGAGAGTCTTGGATTTCTGCTCAATCTCATTCACACCATCATAGACAAGAATCAAAGAATAAGACAAGCAGAGAACCAACGGTTATGCAAGAAGATATCATGGAAGGCGGTTATGCCATCATTACAGAAGAGGGACCAAGAACGGTTAGGTGTCTGATCATACAAGGGCTGTTATGCCTTGAGAAGTCAGGCAGCTTTTTGAGGCCCATAAGGCATCTTTTATGGGATATTTTGCTAAGGGAGGTCAATGTAACTTACACAATGTCACCAACTCTGATTCCTCGAATGACCCCAGTGGAGACGCAACTATCCAGAGAGAATCTCAATATTAACCAAGGTCCTAGAATGTGCCAGAATTTAGTTGTGTATTCCTGGCTATCTAAATTCCAGATCAAAGGCTGCTTGCAACTACAGATCACATCATTGTTACTGGAGTCTCTCACTGTCCCAGAAGCCCTGCTGTTCTAAGCTCAGGGGAGAAATTCCATAAAGGTTGATGAACTGATGTCAGAGATTACATTTAAAGTTTCTGACTTAACAAATTGAGAATGGTCCTAAGCTACCAAGTAAATGAAGGGGAATCCAAGATTTTCTTTATAAAATATGGGTTTCAATCAGATGGCAAATATTTGGCCAGACTTTTTCAATGCAGTGTCCACATCACTGAAAGAAAAAAAAGCTTGTGGAGCATCCTAAGACCGCTTATTCAAAGCATTTCACAAAGTTAAGAAGTTTTCTGAAGAATTCCAACCTCATGAAAAACCCTGACTGACTCAGCCAAAAATCTAGTTTTGAAATTCCATTTTATTTTATCATAAGCTTTTTTTTTTCACTCCATTCAAATAACCATCTTCATTCTTCTTCAGGTAAATGTAAAAAGCCTAAGAGAAAGACTTTTATTTCAGAATGTCAGAGTGAGGAATTCTGCAATGTTGTTCCCCAGCAAAACAGCTATAAATGGTGCAAGTTATTTGTTTAAAAAACTATTCAAAGTCTTTGAAAATTATCCTAAAAGTAAATACCATGTTAAAATCTTTTTCAGGAAAACATACTAACTCTCAGTAAGAACAGTGAGAGTTCCATGGCACTACAGAGATGACCTTTGCTCTCCCTCTGGACCGCCCAGCTCAGCATGATGGCAGCTCCACTCCACTGTGTGTGGTCCAGAAATTTGGACTCCCCTTCCCATCAGCTCCCAGTTAGGAGATATCAGGAAGAGCAGGCCACTAACCTGAACCACATCCTCTTCAGCTCCAAGATGCAGAAACTAAATTCCCAGCAAAGCAATCCAGAAACTAGGTACTCTCTCCCTTCAGTCTTATTCATAAGACAGAAGCTCCATCCCCCACACAGCTGGCCCAGAATATTGGAACCGTGATAAGATGTGCCCCAGTTTGCTTGTAGGACAAAGGTTCTGTGCCTGGGAAACAAGCTAAGAAGACCAGAGGCTGTCACCTCTGCCCAGATAATGAAGCAGAGCAGTCACTCTGAGAAAAGCAGTGGCTCAGAGATTTTTCCATGAGAACAGAGGGGAAATAAGAACAGGGAGCTGCTAAGCTCTCCCCAGAGGAACAGACCGTGTTTGAAATAGAGTGTGGGAAAGTTTAAGCATAAGGATGCTCTCAAGCACAATGGCAGTTTTGGTGGTAAGCAATTAAGAAAATTGCTCTCCATCAGAGCAACAAACTAGTTTACCAGAGAGAACCAGAGAAAGAGACAGCTAAGGCGCGCCTTATCATCATCAGAACAAACTGCAAAGACTTGCCTTAAAAACTGATGATACAAAAGGGACTAAATTCAATCAGATTGGCATTTATATCTTAGAGTATTGGTAGAAACAACAGAGCAATCATCCAGCAACAAGCAGAGCTTAAGAGCTAGGTATGATTCCAACAGAGGGAGACAGCTTAACAGAGGAGACCTGGGAAAGAGACAGCTCACTGGAGTCCTGCAAAACCCACTGTCAGCCCACAATGACTGTGCACTCTCCTGAGGATGTCCCTCTGAGGAATCTGCAACTATGTATAGTTGGGGAAAAGGATATAATTAAAATAATCTAGTAAAGACACTGGACAAATAAATAAGCAATCTACAACAAAAACAAGTTCAAGAGAGTGGGAGAATTAGTTTCCAACGTTGCTACATTACCTAAAATATCCAGTTTCCAACAACAATAAAAATTATAAAGTAGGCAAAAAAAAGAAAAATGTAACACATATACAAGGGAAAAAAAGACAACCAAAAGACGGTCCAGATAGTAAGTTTATCTGGCAAAGACTTCAAAGCAACACCAAAGATTTCAATTACTGATGTGTTCAGAGAATTAAAGGGAATCATGTTTAAATAATGGAATGTATGATGCCAATATGCAGTAAAATAGAGAATATCACTAAATAAATAGAAAAATGAGAAAGAAAATGGATATTCTGGAGTTAAAAAGTACAGTGACTGAAATTAAAACTTCATTAGAGAGACTCACCAGTAGCTTTGAGCTTACATAAGAAAAAAATCACTGGTCTTAAAGACAGAAAAAAAAGTAGAGATTATGCAATTCAGAAAAGAAACGAAAACAAGAATAATAAAAAAAAAAAACTGAAGACTGTCTCAGAGAAATGTAGAACACCATTAATCACACCAACATATGCATTAAATTATAATACCAGAAGGAGAATAGAAAGAGAATGGAGCAGAAAAACATATTAAAAAAAATATTGACTGAAAACTTCCCAAATTTGAAGAAAAATATTCTCATACACTTCCAAGAAGTTTAACAAAACTCAAGTAGGATAAGCAGCAAATGATCTCTGCATCACAACACATCATAGTACAAAACACTGAAAGCCAAAAACAGACAGAGTTTTGAAGCAACAAAGAAACACAGCCACCACGGACAAGGCAACCACAATAAGATAAACAGTTGATTTCTCATCAGAAACAATGAAGGTCAGAAGACGATGTGATGACATACTCAGAAGGCTGAAGAAAGAAAAATCTATTGACCAAGAATCTTATGTCCAGCAAAACATCCTTTTAAAATTTAAGGTGAAATAAAGGCATCCAGAGATTTTTAAATTTTTTTAATATAAATTTATTTATTTTAATTGGAGATTAATTACTTTAGAATATTGTATTGGTTTTGACATGCATCAACATGAATCCACCACAGGTGCACACGTGTTCCCCATCCTGAACCCCCCTCCCTCCTCCCTCCCCGTACCATCCCTCTGGGTCATCCCAGTGCACCAGCCCCAAGCATTCTGTATCCTGCGTAGAACCTGGACTGGCGATTCATTTATATGATATTATACATGTTTCAATGCCATTCTCCCAAATCATCCCACCCTTGCCCTCTCCCACAGAGTCCAAAAGACTATTCTATACATCTGAGTCTCTTTTGTGCCTCACATACAGGGTTATCGTTACCATCTCTCTAAATTCCATATATATGCGCTACTATACTGTATGGGAGTTTTTCTTTCTGGCTTACTTCACTCTGTATTTTTAAAACTGAATTTGTTGCTAGCAGATTCACACTACAGGGAATACTGAAGAAAGTTCTAGCTGAAAGCAAAACACATGAGACAATAATTTGAATTTCACAAAAAGAAATAATAAACAAAGAGCACCAGTGAAGGTAATTATATAATTATAAAAGACAACATAAATGCATGCGTCTCCTTTTTTCTCTTAGCAAATTTAAAAAATATATAGTCACATGCATGTATTTGTATAGTCGGGTCAATAATACATAGAAATATAATGTAGAGGATAATAATAGTACAAAAGAGGTAGGTGGGACCAAATCTATATCATAAGGTTGCAACTCAAATCCATAGGAGTTAATGTTAAGAACCATAGAGAATAAATAAAAAGGTTATTACAGCAAACACTAAAATACATACTGTCTTCCTTTCATTTCTAGCTTCCTTATAAAATTGCATAAAACAGCAATTATAACAGTGTATCATTGGATTTATGACATGCCTAGGCAGAATACCTATAATAATAGAAGCATGAAAAATAGGGAGAAGACAGCTACACAGGAGTAATATTCCTATATCTGGTTAAAATTAAGTCAGTATAAATCAAGCAAATTCAGAGAAGTTAGGATGTATATGTAAACCCTAGAACAATCACTAAATAAATAATTCAAAATAATATGATGAAAAATCACTTAAGGAATTAGAGTGGTGTAATACAAAAATTCTCTTAATGCAAAGGGCCTCCTGTACTACAGGCAGATTCTTTAGTATCTGAGCCACCAGGGAAGCCCAGTACAAAATATTCTGTGAATGCAAAAGAAGGTGATATAAGAGAAACAAAAGAAGAAAAGAACATAATTCATACAGAAATTAAAACCAAAATAGTAGACATAACTCCAACTATTTAGCAACAACGTGAAAGCATTGCTGCCACCCAGGCATTCAGCCGAGTCTGACTCTTTGTGACCCAATGGACTGTAGCCACCAAGCGCCTCTGTCCATGGAATTTTCCAGGCAAGAACACTAGAGAGGGCCACCAGTTTCTACTCCAGGACATCTTCCTGATCCAGAGATCGAACCCACGTCTCCCGCATTGGCAAGAGGATTCTTTACCACTGCGCCGCCTGGGGAGCAGCATGAAAGTTTTGTCTAATCAAAATAGAGAGGATAAGACTGGATAAAGAGAAAATTTGGCAGATCAATATGTTGTCTGGAGGACACACACTTTGGAGTCAATGATACATATGAATGAAACTAAAAGGATGGAAAGATATATCTGGCAAACAGCATCCTCAAGGAAGCTGCAGTGACTCTTAGGAAAAGACATGGGCAGTACACTCCTTGACATCAGTCTGAGAATTATCTTTTTCAAAATGTATTCTCAGGTAAGGAAAACAAAAAGACACACATGGGACTATTATCACACAAAATACTTCCGCATAGAAAAGGAAACCATCAACAAAACAAAAAGACAACCTACCAAACAAGAGAAGATATTTGCAAATCAAAGAGGTTAATATGCAAAATATATAAAGAAGTCATACAACTCACAATAAAAATTTGATTAAATAGTGAGCACAGGAGTTGAAGAGACATTTTTTCCCCAAAGAAGACAAACAGATGGACAACAAACATGTGAAAAGTTGCTGAACATCGCTAGTCATCAGGGAAATGCAAATCAAAACCACAAGGAGCCAAAACCCCACACCTGTCGGAATAGCTACTTTCAAAAAGACAATAAATAACAAGTATCAGCTAGAACGGAGAGAAAAGGGGACCTTGTGCCCCACTGTTGGGAGTGTAAAGCGGTGGAGTGGAGTGTAAAGACTGTGAACAAGTGTACCGAGGTTCCTAAAAGTTAAAACCAAACCTACTATACGAGCCAGCAATTCCATTTCTGGGCTTCCAAAGAAAAGAAAAACAGTAATTTGAAATGATATTTGCAGCCCTATGTTCAATGCAGGATTATTTACAATAGCCAAGATATGGAAGCTACCAAAGTGTGCATTAACAGATGAATGGACGGTCATCATAAAAAGGAATGAAATTTTGCCATCTGTGACAACATGGATAGACCTAGAAGGTCTGCTACATGAAATTAGTCAGACAGGGAAAAACAAATACTGTATTATTTCACTTACAGGTGGAATCTAAAAAACAAGACAAATGAACAAACATAACAAAAAAGAAACAGTCAAAAGTACAAACAGGTGGTTGCCAGAGAGAAGGCAGGTAGGGGGATGGGTGAATTAGGTGAAGGAAATTAAGAGGTACACGCTTCCAGTTACAAAATAAATGGGTCATAGCATGAAATGTATGGTGAGGAAACTTAACATTAATGTGATATTGCATGGTGACGAAGGAGATCAAAAGGTACAAACTTCCAGTGATAAGATAAATAAGTTCTACGGCTATAACGTATCATATAACAAGACTCATTAGCACTGGTATATGATATATATGAAAGCTCTTACAAGATGAAATCCTCAGAGTTTTATCATAGCAAAAGCGTTTTTTCTAGTTTAATTTTGTATCTGTATGAGACAATGTATGTACACCTAAATTATTGCGGTAATTCAGGATGTATGTAAGTCATACATACATACATACATACATACACACACATACATACATACATATACATAGATACATACATTTTGTAACTTAAATCATTATGCCGTATACTTTAAACTAATACAATGCTGTATCTCAGTTACATCATATTAAAATAAGTAGAGTTAAGTAAAGGGTCTGAATAAACATTTCTATGAAGAAATGGCGAATAAAAACATTAAAAAGTGCTTGACATTACTATCAGGAAAATGCAAATAAACCACAATGAGATACCACTTCAGAAACCACTAGAATCAGTTCAGTTCAGTCACTCAGTCGTATCCGACTCTGTGACCCCATGGACTGCAGAATGGTTAGTATAAAAAAGATGGGTGATAAAAGGCATTAGCAAAGATGTGGAGAACCAGGAACCCCCCTCCACTTCTGGTGAGAATGTAAAAGGGCATCAGCAACACTGGAAAACCACCTGACAGTTCCTTAAAAGGTGAAACATGGAGTTACCAAATGATCCAGCATTTCCAGTGCCAAATGCAGTCTTCCTTGTTTACAGGTGTGTACCAGTATCCCCAAGGTTTTAGAAGTTTGGTTTTACGAAAGACCTCCGTTAGCACCTGCTTCACTAACTGAAAGAAATCCCATGGGGATTTTGGCTTTTAAGGGGACTATCTGGAAAATGAAAATAGCATTCAGCTTTTGTTTTGCATTGGCCTGAAATAAAAGCAGCAGGCACCCCGCAGCAGCCCCTTCGCCAGGAATTACGCAGCATCTCGGCATCAAGCCACCATAGCTCAGAATTGCCTCTGAGCTTCTGTGCTTTAACTCAATCTATTTTGTGCCTCTAATAGCAAGATGTGTCCTAAGCTAATCGTTTCTTTGCTTTATGCCATTCCAGCATATGAAAGGTTTCATAGGAACACTCTTCTTTCAGACAGTCGGGAGAGCCTGCCTTTGCAAACTTACCTACTTGCAAATATTTATTTATGAGCCCCAAATTCAAACTTGTGGTGCTTTGGTGGTAATTCATGGGCACGTACAGAGTGTCAAAAAATTTGTCACCTGCCACACATGTTCTCAGCTGAGATTTAACAAGGCAACAGTGCCTTCTTGCCTCTAACGCTGTAAACAAGTGTTCTTTTCATGGCCCATTCAGTTTCACATTCTTTTTGTTGCATGTGTGTGTGCTCTTTGTTGGTGATTTCATTGCTTCAAATGACCCCCAAGGGTAATGTTGAAGGGCTGGATAGTGTTCTCAAGCACAGGAAGGCTGGGAGCGCCTCATAGAGAAAATACAAGTGTTAGACCAGCTTCATTCACGCATGAGTTATAGTGACGTTTGCTGTATGAGTTTGGTGTTAATCCATCAACAATATTGTACATCCAGAATAAGGAAGAAAAAATTCACTGATCCATATGTGAGATCACTCCAGAAAGTGGTAAATTAATATCTGTAGAGCATGATGAAGCTGCGGAAAGGCTGGAAAAGTGGCTAAGTGTGTGGATTCACAAGATAACCACCAATGGAAAAAATACAATGGACCGCATTATTGTAAGGCTAAAAGTCAATGAAATGTACCGTGTTATGTAGAGTCAGGAAAATATTTAAACATTTCTCGGCTCATTTTATTATAAAAAGAATTACATATAGTCAATTATTTGTAAGAAATATATATTAAATAAAGCACGTATAAGGAGAAATGCATAAAATGAGGTTACCTATTGATGGATGATTGATCAAAGTCTTGGGACCAGCAGCTTGCAGGAACTTAACCCTGTACTTCCTCTAGAAGCTATAGCCCAGTATTTGCTAACTCAGAGCTGGCTGACTTTACAGAAAGTAACTATCAACACATGAAAAGTGGGAATTGAATGTATATTTCATTCAAGAGAAAAATACATGTCCACATGAAAATTTTATGAAATTTTTTCTTTTTATGTGTACATAAAAATTCATAACAGCCTACTTCGTAACAGCCCAGATGTGGAAATAACCCATAGGCCTATCACCTGAAGAACAGGTAAATAAAATGTGCCATACAATGGCCCATTATCAGCAAGAAAAAGAACAGGGTACTGATAGGTGCTATAACCCAGGTGAACCTCAAAAACATCATGCTAAGTGAAAAAAGCCAGCTACAAAAGACTGTATACTGTATGATTCCATTTATATGAAATTTTCAGAGTAGGAAAATCTACAAAAACAGAGAAGTCGCATAGTCATTACTGAAGAGTAGGAAAAGAGGGGACAGAGTGAGGAAAAACAGACACACCTCAGCAGGTACAGGGTCTCTTTTTGGTGAGAATGATATTCTCAGTTTATTGTGATAAGAGTTTCACAACTCTGTGACTGCACCAAAGACCAGTGCCTTGTACATTTTGTATTGCTAATTGGTGTATTCCCAGGTGGTGCTAGCAGTAAAGACCCTTCTGTCCAATGTGGGAGATTCAAGAGACACAGCATGGATCCCTGGGTCGGGAAGATCCCCTGGAGAAGAAGGAAATGGCGGCCCACTCCAATTTTCCTGCCTGGGAAATCCCATGAACAGAGGAGCCTGGTGGGCTACAACCCATGGGGTCGCAAAGAGTTGGACACGACTGAAGCGACTTTGCTTGCTCACTTGGATCATTGCCTTACAATGTGGTGCTAGTCTCTGCAGGACTGCAAAGTTAATCAGCTAGAAGTTTGCGTATATCCTTCCCTCTTGAGCCTCCCTCCCCCCACCCCATCCCCTCCTTCTAGATCGTCACAGAACACTGAGCTCCCTGTGCTAAACAGCAGGTGCCCACTGGCTACATGTGGCATAGGCACACACGGTAGTCTACATGTATCAGTCACAATCTTCCCGTTCATCCCCCCAACCCCATCTACACGTCCATCCTCTACACCTGCAGTGAGCTGTAGGGGATATGAATCATATCTTAATAAAACTGTTAGAGGAAAAAAAATGATACACTTAAATGTTCTAAAATCTCAAAGAAATACTAACATTTGAAGCATAACTTTTCTGGGCTTCTTTTGCTTGGAGGCACATCTACTGAGAAAGGGAAAAATAAATAAAAAGTATTTTCTTTGCATGGGCTTCCTATAGGAGTATATATCTCAGGACTAGCTGATGTCCTTGGAATTCTGATCACCAGTGTCCATTTTAGCTAAAGGCATTTCTCGGCTATAATAGAACTCTATCTGCAGCTGCTACTAAGCTACACTTAAAGGCGAGAGCCACCTGACATTCTCCGCTAGAGCCAGAAATAACTGTAGCTCCCAGCACATACCGTGCGGTAAGATGAAATGTCCAACAAATGCAACTATTTCCAGAGTTATGTATGTCATTGCTTATTGTCTCGTATCTAACTCTGAAAAGAGGTAGTAAGCAGGAAACACTGTTCCTTCTCCTTCTCTCCTACTTTACTTGGACCAAAAGACCTAGAAAAATTCTTCCTGATTCACTGCAAGGTCCTGAGCAATTTTTCTCCCACTGTTCTCTCTCAGGCATCCTGTCCCATTCCATTTAGGTCGTGTTCTCTGTCGTCCCAGCCTACTCAAATTACACTCAGATGCCGGTCCGTTTTATCCAGGACCCTTGTTAACTTCATCCACAGCTTTGTGGCTGACCTCTCCCAGTCCTGAATATCTGTGCCTTAAGTTTTGATTAGATATATTTCTTTAATTATTTCATTTGCATTTTTTTAAAATTAGGATTGTCACTCCAAGAACATCTTGAAGGCAAGAACTTGAGGCGTGATGTTTCTTCCCCGTCTCCAAGTCTGCCATGGGTCTAGTTACACGGGAAAAACTCAACAAACATGAACCAAACAGCTGCTGAATGAATGAAGTGGCCACCCACGAACCAGTCCTCACTTCTTCGTGTACATCTACTTTCCGCATAAAATTACCTCTCCCCTGCTCTCTTGCCAACATTACTTGCCCTGTCTCAGAAAAAGGTCAATCGGCATAGAGTTCAGACTCAATACTGAAATGGACATAGTGGCAATGGTATGCTATCATGGGAGTCTGCCCACACAGGAAGGATGTCTGCTGGCTAGGAAACTGGAAGGTGACCAGATATCCCAAGAGGAAGCGACAGTGTCTACAAGAAAGCTGGCCAGAGCCTCGTGTCCCAGCGTTGACTAGAGGTACACACCCTGAACCTTGAATGGAAACCATCCCTCCACGGCCATAGGATTGGGGAAAGTGGTCCTCTTGACAATAAGGGAAAGAGAGACAGGAGGTGTCTCCCCTGGACAGTATAGAATTCTCTGTGGGCCTTTGGCATTTGGAAGGCACCGGGTGGTTTTCCAGCCGCTGAAGTGTTTAAACAGATGGTAACAGGACTTACAAGAAAGACCCCAAAAGGGAGAAATGAACCAGACCTCCCAAGAGAGGACCAACGCATAACTCAGATAAGCCCCACTAACTAACAGAAGTGGCAAACAAAAGCGTCACCACTGCATAGCTGTGCCACTGAGCACAAAGGTGGTGGGAGACATAGACAGGGCAGAGAAAGGGCTGAGAGCTATGATAATCTAGAAACCTCCAAAGGAAAAGCTGTCTGAAGATCAGACAGAGTTGAGGTGGCTTTAAAACCGGAATGCCATGTATGTGTTTGTTTCATAGTAGCTCGAATCTGCTTCTATCATAATTGATGGGTTTACCTGTTCATGGTTGAGATTACCTTTCACTGTTATGGATTATATCTCATCTGTCTCCACATTTTGAGTGTCTCATGCTTTAAAAAGTATGTCAAATGGAGTGACTAGAATAAAGAAATATGGAAATTGTATGTCAAGTCACAAGTACCACCTTTATTAAAGCTTGGTTATCTGAAAAAATAAAGAAATAAAATCGGAATGCCATCCACGGCAGAGAGGTTCACCTCCAGAACAGTCCTAGTCACCTCTGACAGCCACGCTCTCAGGCTCCACGGTCTTCACACACGTGCCTTCCGAGTCACACACGGGGCCTTGTATGTTTCCCAGCAGTTAGTTTCCGTGACTCTAAAACAGGCTTAGGACTCACTCTTCTTCCCTTTTCCCTCACCCCCCGCCCCCAAATGGTCTATTTCTCTCCACCTCTCACTGCACATTTTTCTTCTTTTCTCCCAGCACTCCCGTCACAGCCCGAGTCCTTCTCCAGCACATGCCTCTCCTTTAGACTCTTCATAGCACTTCGTTCACATTCTACAATGATATAATTTAGGGATTTAAATCGACTTATTTCCTATCTGTCTCCTGCCACTAAGTTATTCAGGACCGTGTGGCCATATCTAGAGCAGAAACACTGGCCTGGAGTCTACAGTACAAGCCACAAACACACCACACTTAAAAGTTCAACAGACCTATTAAAATATTAAAAGAACCTACGAAATTAATTTTTAAATATATTTTATTTAGTCTGATATATTCAAACTATTTTCCTTTCCACATGTATTCAACATAGAAATTATTAAGCAGGCATTTTATAGTCTTATGGCAACCCACTCCAGCGTTCTTGCCTGGAGAATCCCAGGGACAGGGGAGCCTGGTAGGCTACCGTCTATGGGGTCGCACAGAGTCGGACACGACTGAAGAGATGCAGCAGCAGCAGCAGCATATTCCTACCTGCTAAGACTTTGGAGTCTGGAGTTTACACTTAAAGCACAACTCATCTCAGGTTACCTGTGTTTCAAGAGTTCAGGGGCTCCACAGGCCAGTGGGTACAGGGTTGCATGGCATAACTTGAGATCAAAGTGAATAATCATTAAATACTAGTTGAACTAAAGAATGAAGGAAGGAAGAAGGGAGGAGTCAGCGAATAACCAAATGAATAAACTCCCATTTTCACAGGTCAGGAAAGTGAAGCTAGAATGTTTACATAAATTCTCCAGCATGTCAGATGTTTAGCGTGTGGGGGGATAGGGCGCTGATTTTTGAATCCTTGACCCATAGAAGTCAAGGCAGTGCTGTTTCCATGATAAGGCGCCAGCATCTGAGGTCAAGTATTCTCATCAGAAACTTTCAAGGGCTCTTTACTTTACTACTACCTAAAAATAAATTTTTCATCGTGACATTTAAAGTCTGCTAGGAGCTAATGCTCCACACACTTTTCTACTACTTTGCCCCAACCAAACTGATTTTTTTCAAGGTCAGGAACACCAAAGGACCTGCTAAGAGATGGTCTGAAGTCCCAGCTGCCAGCACCTCTGCCCTTCCTAGGCTGCCTGCCTGCCCTGGTCGGATGCTGCAGGTGAGCAGAGATTCAGGGCTTCCGATCCCATCTCTGTCTCAGGTTGGAGAGCAGTAGGCTCCCTGGGAGAGGACAGTCCTGTCGATCTTTCTTTCTCTGCCCCAGCACAGTGCCTGGCACCTGGGGGCTTACATGGTTGAATGAATGTGCCCCCCTCGTTCTACAACCACAGGGAGGACTTCCCTAGATGTCCTTCTTCACACAGCTCCTCCCACCTGGGGTTTCCCCAGGCTCTGCACATGCAAGGGTCACTCAGATGCCATCTCCCTCACCGGGGCTTCCCCAAGCCAGCCCACCACCAACAGACCTCTTCTCCCCTTGCAACTGCACTCAGGTGTCTGCCCACACACTTAGCACCACCTAGCAAATATCTCACTATTTATACTAGAACGCTCATTCTTTGGTCTAAGAATGTATTATCCAGGTGTTTTGTGTGATGTCCTAAGGAAAAACACAAAATACTGAATTAAAGAGGAGCATATCTGGATTCAAAAGATGGTAGTTCAAGTCCTGGCTTTAAATGTACTAGATGTCACTTATAATTATTGAGTCTGAAATTTCTCCCCAGTTATTTATGAAATAAAATCTGCCCTGTTTGTCTATTCATGAGATAAAAGTCAGGATAAAGGAATATAATACATGGAGACATAGCTTCCCTCATAGTTCAGTCGGTAAAGAATCTGCCTGCAATGCAGGAGACCCAGGTTCGATTCCTGGGTTGGGAAGATCCCCTGCAGAATGAAATGGCAATCCACTCCAGTATTGTTGCCTGGAGGGCTACAGTCCATGGGACCCCAAGAGTCAGACACGACATAGAGACTAAACCTTTTGGAGACATACTTTGCAATTTGGAAAGTACTTCTCAAATATATATATATGACTCCCAGATGGCACAGGGGTAAAGAACCCGCCTGCCAATGCAGGAGACATAAGAGACAGAAGTTTGATCTCTGTGTCAAGAAGATCCCCTGAGGAGAAAATGGCAACCCACTCCAGTATTCTTGCCTGGAGAATCCCATGGCAAGGAGGAGGATGATGGGCTATGGTCTTTGAGGTCACAAAGAACCGGACACTACTAAGCAACTGAGCAGACACACACATACACACATACACATATTTATGTATATACATGTGTAACAAATAATTACATTATTATAATTTAACAGATTGTTCATATATACATATATATTCAGATAGACTGGGGAATGGATGTATATTACCTTATTTATCTTTTTCAATGAATTTACTTATCCCTGACATTTTCTCACTTATTTACTGGTATACATGTTTCACGTCTGTCTTCTGCCATTGTGATGTATGCTTCTTGAGGCCAGGAACTCTGTTTTATTCACAGCTTGACCTGTAGTGTCTATAAGAGGAACTGCCATAGGCCATTCAATAAACATCTGCTGATGAATGAAAAACTATATACCCACAAAATAAAATGAGAATTCTGAGAAGATGTTAACAACAGTGGCACCAGGTTTAATATTTATCTAAATCCTCAAATAAAAGCAGAACTCAAGACAAATGAGAAAACTCACAGTCTACCAAAACTAGGTGACAAAGCATTCCCATGCACTTCAAAATGCAATGGGATAAAAAGAAACGTCAAGATCTAGAAGCCTTGCAGGTATTAGCCTCTGCACAGGAAAAGAGTAATGCCATGGAGCATTGCTGGATCTCAGAGCAGGAGGACCCTCAGCGGCCAGCAAGTCCTCGTGAGAAAGCACGGCAAATCCATGTGAGGACACTAGTTGAGATGAGGAGGATTTGCCTCACCCCAACAGCAGAAAGGTACCAGGGTCTACGCAAGGTCGGAAGAGGCAGGCACAGTCTAGCTCCTTGGAACCTTCAATATGACCCACTAGAATTCTCTCTAGGACAGACTCGATACTGACGAGACAATGCTGAAGGCAGAATCAGAATCTTGGCGTTGATGTATGCACACTAGATTGAAAATAGGTAACCAACAAGGACCTCCCGTATAGGGCAGGGAGCTCTGCTCAATATTCTGTAATAACCTAAATGGGAAAAAACTGAAAATAAATAGATGTATAACTGAATCACTTTTCTGTATACCAGAAGCTAACACCACATTGTAAATTGTTTATTCCAATATAAAAGAAATTGTAAAAAAACATTTAAGAACATGGACAATGGAGACAAAGAAAGAAAGAGGTTAAGACAAATGTGGAGAAGAGAAAAAGAGCCAAAAATATTCAGTAAACAAGCCCTTGTATTTTCAAATACTATACACACACACATACTCATGTCAGTAATGGAAAAAGAAAAGAGCTCTGTTAAGTTAGGAAGCCTTGAAACACACTTCCTTCTAAAAGTTCAAGAGACAAATACATGATAATAAGCAAGAGAAAAACATAAAAATAATATGCCATAAAAGTTATTTTCAAAAGGAGCAAAATAACATGCCTACATAAAATGAAAACATATCAGAAATAAGTGTTTTCAAAACAGATCAAAACAGTAACCTTCGATTTCAAAGCAAACTAAGCCACTTTAAGAAAATGATACAAGGCATGAAAGGACAAGATCAAAATGAGAAAATTCAAAAATTAGGTGTAAGAACCACAAAAATAAGTGGAAATAAAAAGAATAAATCATTGCTTCAGAAATGAAGACTAAACTAGAAGAAACAGAAGATGAACAAACACAATGAATAATTCTCTAAGAGAAAGAAATAGAAGGAAAAACCAAGGAAAACATTTAAAATTCTAAAGAAGTAGAGATAAAAGGGATTCAATAACAAGTGATGAATTGAAAAAAGACAAGGGTGATCCAATATATGAATAATAAGAGACCATGAAAGTGAAAGTGAAATAAAATAAAGCAAATGCACTGGCATTTCTTAAAATTGAAATTAAAGCATATATGAAAAGAACATCCTCTGAATGTCAATTTAGAGCAACCACTTCTAAAATACATTCCAGGAAAATTATTGAACTTTAAAATTAACAATTAAAAACATATATTTGCACCTCTAAAAATTGAATTCTTCCTAAAGGAAGACAACATTAAATCATCATCAGACTTTTCAACGGCAGAGTATTTCTTTATAAAAATTAGAGTAACATATTTTACATTCTCAAGAAAATATACATACAACAAACCTGACACTTCAACAGAAAGAGTTCAAAGTAATAACAGGTCTGAACTCAGGTAATTTTGTTCTCATGTCTCTCCTGCTGTATCTGCTGAAATGACCGCTGCTGCTAAGTCGCTTCAGTCGTGTCCGACTCTGTGCGACCCCAGAGATGGCAGCCCACCAGGCTCCCCCGTCCCTGGGATTCTCCAGGCAAGAACACTGGAGTGGGTTGCCATGTCCTTCTCCAATGCGTGAAAGTGAAAAGTGAAAGGGAAGTCGCTCAGCAGTGTCCAAATCTTCGAGACCCCATGGACTGTAGCCCACCAGGCTCCTCCGTCCATGGGATTTTCCAGGCAAGAGTACTGGAGTCAGGTGCCATTGCCTTCTCCTAGGAGACCTCAGTAGAAGATGGGTGGTTGCCTAACATACATGATTACTTATGAAATTAAGATAAAGTTGGTTATAGGAAGAAGGTATAGTATGTAGCGGCTTTATGTTCAGATCCTATGGATTTAGCATAAGTATTTAAATTAGTGAGGATATGTGCTGCAAAAAAGATAGATCAGTCAACACATGAGTTGTATAGTATTAGCATTGCTGGGCTTCCCAGGTGGCTCAGTGAGTTAAAAAAAAAAAAAATCCACCTGCAAAGCAGGAGACGAAAGAGACGCAAGCTCAGTCCCTGGGTCAGAAAGATCCCCTGGAGGAGGAAATGACAACCTACTCCAGTATTCTTGCCTGGATAATTCCATGGGCAGAGGAGCCTGGCGAGCTACAGTCCATAGAGTCACAAAGAGTCAGACTCAACTGAGTGACTAAGTACATACGTATTAGTACTGCTATTTGCAAGCTGTTGTGTGTATAACATTGGAGGCAGTAAATGAGTAATTATAAGATACTTTCGTTTTCTCATTTCCTATGTCTTTGACATTTCCTGTGTCAAGATGCTCAGTGGGGAGAAAAGGGAAACAGAAGAACAAAGGAGAGTAACACCTGAAATCATGAAACCAGGAGAGCAAACCCGGAAATCACGATGGAACTAGAAGAATCAGTATTTGCTCCTGAGATCTTGTGTAAGGACATATCTCTCTAGTTTGTATCCACTGAAGAGACCTAAAGACAATCACAAACTCAAGACAATACCCCTAGAGCTCAGAAACCTAACAATCTCAAGAAACTGTTCCCACCAAAGTAAACTCAGTCTTTTGGGGACAAAAAAAAACTGATTCCTGGAAATGTACAAGATATTCCAGGAAGTGTACAAGATGAGTCTGGGCTATCTTGCCATACTAGATAACAAAAATGCTATCAAAGACAACCACAGTCATGACCCAACGACTCAGGGGCAAATTTGAAGAGGCTCCTACTGACAAAAGATGAACTTCAAGAGAGATGGTAATTGTAACCGACTGAAACTCACCAAAATATGTTAAATCCATGCATTTCATAACAGTATTTCTTAAAGGTCTATCAGATCACCTTTGCAGGGAGCCAAAAAAATTGGTAAGTAAAACAAGAAAATAAGGCAATATTTCTGCCTTTTCTAAAAGAACTGTAAATGAGAAAAAGTGCTTGTTCTAAATAATTCCAACTAATCAGTGAAAAATTATGGAATAAAACAATTTTGCAAACTTCAGCGGATTCATTGATCTAGGCACTGAACACCAAGAGCTGCTAACATCACAGAAAGAGAGACAATCAAATATCATGTATCTTTGGATGAAAGAACCCAACACCATTTAGTCTTGCCAAAGGCATCGATCCCAAATCTTATCAAGACTCTGGATCCATCTGCCAATTTGCAGCACACAGAAAGGATATAAGGAAGTGTTAGATGGAACCACAAATACACATTCAGGAAAAACTACACTCTAGAGAATTCTGTAGGTCAAAGGCCCCCCAGGCTTTTTTATGCAAGTAAATTATAATGAAAACAAGAAAACGGAGTAGGAAATGGCAGATTCAAAGCAATAAAAGCAAGTGCTTCAAAGCTTTAAAAATTAGGCAAGAGTAAACTATGGTTGGGACTTCCCTGTAGCCCATCTGGTAAAGAATCTGCCTACAATACAGGAGAGTGGATTCAATCCCTGGGATGAGAAGATATTCTAGAGAAGGGAATGGCAACCCACTCCAGTATTCCTCCCTGGAGAATGCCATGGACAGAGGAACCTGGTGGGCTACAGACCTTGGGGTCACAAGCAGTTGGATATGACTGAGAGACTACTACTACTGAACTACAATAATTAGGGAGGCACATTGTGTCATAAAATTCTACAAAAACTTGAGAAATGATTCTGGGAAAGTCAAGGTAGCAGGTTATTTTGGAAGACCTGGGTCATGGTTACAGAGTGTTTGCCTTAAAATTTTTTAAGTGATACATCTATTTCTTTGGTAGAACTTTGTATCTGTATTCTATTTTCTAACAAAAGTTTAAAGAAAGATGGATTCCAGTTTTCAATGTACCTGACTAGCAGCTCTAAGTGCCTCCCTGAGTATAATTCTAAAATACTAATGAAGAATGAAAGAGATGAAATGCACACTAAAAATTAATTTGATGGACCACCTGATACCAGAACTTAAAGTGAATTTCCACTAGCTGTAAGGCATAAGGGGTTCAACTGAGATAAGCTGTAAAACTGGAATAATAATAGTGCTGCCTTCATTGGGTAGTAGGGAGGATTAAATGACTTTATAGGTGGAAAGTACTTAAAATGGGGTCTGACCTCGAGTAAGCCTGTATTTAAGAATAAGTTACTGTTTTTTTTATAAACTTACCCACAGCCACGTTTTATGAAAGAGGGATCCATGAAACAGAAAAATAAAAATATACTGTCTATATTTCACTGTCCTTTCCCTAGATTCAGACTTCTACTAGCAAAAGTAACAGCAGCTGAACAGCTATCCCTTATGATATGGCTTCTTTTTTTTTTCTGTTTTTTTGGCCATGCCACAGGGCAGGTGGGATTCTAGGGCCCTGACCACAGGTGAAATCTGTGCCCCGTGCTCTAGAAGCACGGAGTCTTGACCACTGGACGATCAGGGAAGTCTTTCATATGATTTCTTAAACAGATAAAACACTAACTGCCATCTCTCTGCAGCCACTCTGTGACACACTCATAATTATCAGCTGGGTAAGGTGGCTCAGCAGTAGAGAATCCACCTGCCAACGCAGGAGACATGAGTTCATTTCCTGGGTTGGGAAGATCCTCTGAAGAAGGAAATGGCAATCCACTCCAGTATTCTTGCCAGGAAAATTCCATGGACAGAGAAGCCTGGTGGGCTACACAGTCCACAGGGTTACAAAGAGTCAGACTTGACTTAGTGACTAAACAACAACAATAATGAAATGTAACTAATCCACTCTACGGTGGTGGGTGTATCTTCCCAGCCCATCTGCAAGAAAAAAGACGGGTTTCAGGCATAGAGGCAGGGATGGCTGTAGGGGCTCAGCACCCTGGCGGGTCATAGCTTTAAACTGAGGCAGCCACTCCTAGTGTTGGGGAACCAGGCAGCAAGGATAAGAAAAGACGTTACTCAGAAAGCAAGGCTTAACTGTAAAGTGGAAGATCTTGCAGAAACTGGGGACAGGCCAGAAGCTGTGCCCACCAACCCACATTTCATAATGGCTCTAAGAAAGGGATTAGACAATTAGCCAATTAGACATCAAGAGAAGTTATTTCTGCTCAAATTTATCAACAAATTCAATACAAGTTTAACTACTAGATGTTGGTAAAAAAAAAAATCTAAATTTCTGCATCAAGGGAAAAAAAACTAAAAAGGTGAGACAATTTTGAAAATTAAAATTTAGGAGTTATTCAGCTTCAAATATGAGAAACATGAAACTCTAAGAGTTTTTAAGGCGGGTTTCCTCTACAGAAAGCCTAATGAAACAAAAATGCAGAAACGGCCAAAGAATAAATTCAAATTTGAAGGTAATAAGGGGAAATTTCAAGTCATCAGAGAAATCACATTATTAAATAAATGGAATTAGAAGATTGAATAATAATTTGGGGAAAATAATATAGCCATAAAATAACTAGAAGAAGTATATAAAATACTCATATAATCTTAGGATGGGTTAAACTTTTTAGGCATAAAATAAAATTTAAAAAAAAAGACAGTTCAACTCAGAAAAGCTATGCATATCCCATTCCCTAAATGCTAAACTGTTTTGTATATCAAGAAATACCATGATGATATTTAAAAGCAAATGGCAAAGACTATTAACCACATACATGTTTAAGTGCTTATCTATATAAAGGACATTGGCAAAACACTAAAACAAAGCTGACCAATTCTACCCTCAAATTAAGCAGAAAACATAAATCTTAAATGTATAAAAGGAATATACACATCCAATAAAAATACTTTTTAAAAAGCAATCATATGAACAATCCAAGAAATATCAAAATATTTTTACTTGTAAAGCTGGAATATGTTTTTTTTTTAATCTAATATTGTAAAAGGTGAAGAGAAATGAACATCCTAAATCACTGCTTTGGGAAAAATACAGCCTTTCTGGAGAGTGATTTGAGAATGTGCATGAAAAATCTTAGATATATTCTTGACCAGAAATTTCTTTTCCAGAAATTTATTCCAAGGAAATCGCCAGAGTTTGTGCGAATGTACACAAAGTTATTTGCTAAGGCACTGATTATAATAGCTAAGTGCAAAAATTTATACACTGAAATTAATAGAGGACAATATTTGAACAAACGGTGGTATATTGGTTATTAAATGAATGTTTGATAAACTGTGGCATGTTTGTATATGGGCATGATGGAATACAAAGTTATTAAGTGAAAGCAAAGCTATTAGAGTCATGATAGAAGATATTTATGAACACGGAATATAATTTCTGATGCATTACTAAGCTCATTCATTAGAGATTTTTAAACAGGTATTTATAGAGTGTCATCTCTGCACTGGGAATAATACAGGAAACAGTCCAGGTGAGAAGCCCAATCATGGAGTTAATATCCTAGTTGGTGAAGCTGACAATAATTAAATAAGCAGAATACATGGTATTATTCATGATTGCTAGAAGAAGAAAATGATGAGACAGGAAGTGGAATTTTAAAGTGATCCTAGGATGGGCAGCAGCAGCAGGATGGGGGAGAGAAGGACGGGGAGTTTGGGACTAGCAGACGCAAATTAGTATATATAGGACAGATAAAAACAAGGTCCTACGCTACAACACAGAGAACTGTATTCAAATCCTGTGATAAATCCTAATGGAAATGTAACAGAACGCAGTGAACACAGACCTTAGCATGCAGCCATTGCTGTGTGACATTAGTAGGTACCCTGTTACCAGGCAACAGGCGTGCTCAGCCATTGGTTGGCACCTCAGTGGGCCCTGCCCACAAGCAGCCAGCGGACAACGAACGAACATTAGTAGTCTTGCCCGGACACTCATCAGTGGGCCCCGCCCACTAGTAAACTGTCAATTAGGGACATTGGTAAAATGATTCAGCCAATGGTTGGGGATGCGGTGGTCATCAGATGGAGAGTGACCTAAGAGGCAGATTCAGGCTTTCTCCTGGAGGTCTTCCAGCTCACCCGGCTTTGGGCCAGAGGCTGAGCTGGGAAGCACAGGGAACAGACATCCTGCCCGGCTCCAGAGTTCTCCCCAAGGCTGCCCGCTAGCTCTGGCCCAGGCCTGGAGGCAGCACTGCGCCTCTCCCTCATCCCTGTCTCTGAGACCTAGTGGCTGTGGCCCTCTTCCTGGGTTGCAGTGTGTGGGACCTGGTCCCCCCTGTTAGGCAGGCTGAGGAGACTGAGGGCCAGCTGAGTTGAGCACCTGGCTCCCTCAGAAATGATGGCTGGACAGGGTGTGGGAACTCGGCCTTGAGGGAGCTGCCAGCTGAGCTCTGTTCCTCTCAGGCAGGCCTGGGACCTTGGAGAGTGAACGCTGTACCTTGGGACCTTGCCCTTTTTGTCAGGACAGAGAATGACATTCATTTGGGAGACATTTACAGGAACATCACTGCCTGACCCATAACCTGACCTCAAGAACAAAGGACCTGATGCCAAGAACTTTGCAATAACCAACCACACCCCTTCCTCACCTTTTGCTTAAAAACGGCTTTGCAGAAAGCTTTCAGTAACTTTGGGGGTTTTAGGGCATGAACAACCCATCTCCTTGCATGGCCCTGTAATAAACCAGTCTCTGTTCCAGATTCCACTGTTTCAATATTGTTTGGCCTCATTGTGCATCAGGCACAAGGACTTGCGATTCAGCCGCAGAAACAAATATAAAAAAGAATAGACATATGTTAACTAAAACATGTTGATGCACGGCAGAAACTGACACCACATTGTAAGTCAACTGTACTTCAATAAAATTTTAAAAAAACAAGCACAATTTAAAAAGTCATCCTGGAAGACCTCACTGTGGAAGGAACTTCTGAAAGAAGAGATGACAGGTTATGCTGATGGATACCTGGAGGAAGGACGGCCTCTGTGGAGGGTACAGCAAGTAATAAGATGCTGAGCATGAGGTGAGCATGGTGCTCACAGGTTAGCAAAGAGACTGCAACAGACTGGCAGGAGAGGTCACACTATCAGGGAGATGGCCAGGCAGGGGACGTGATGTAAACAGTAGGCTATGATAAAGACATTGGCTTTTACGCCGAAAGCAATGCAAAATCATCTACAGGCAACAAACGGCGTGATCCACACGCTACCAGGTACAAAAAGCAATATTTGCATGTGTAAGCATACATTTTATTTATTCATATACACATAAGACAAGGGAGAAAAACAGACAAGTGAACACAAAACAAGAAAGACACGTCTCTAGATAGTGAAAAAGATTTTCTATATATGCAATTACATAAAATTTCTTTGTTCTTCATAAATTGTCTAAACATTCTATCTTGAATATGTTTCTTTTTTGTTTTAAAAGAGATGATCATACTAAGTGAAGTAAGCCAGAGAAAGAAATATTCTCTGATATGTCTTATGAGGTACCTAAATCTCAAAAAATGATGCAGATGAATTTATTTACAAAACAGAAGCAAGACTCACAGCGTTCAAAACAAAACTTACAGTTACCAAAAGGGAAAATTCAGTGGGGAGAGATAAATTAGAAGTTTGGAATTAACATCTGGACACTATATAAAATAGATAGTCAACAAGGACCTCCTGTATAGCACAGGGAACTCTACTCAATATTCTGTAATAACTTAAGTGGGAAAAGAATCTGAAAAATAAGTAATGCCATATGGGTTCTTTTCCCTGGTGGCTCAGCTGGTAAAGAGTCAGCCTGCAATGCGGGAGACCTGGGTTCAATCCCTGGGTTGGGAAGATCCCCTGGAGGAGAACATGACAACCCACTCCAGTATTTTACCTGGAGAATCCCCATGGACAGAGAAGCCTGGTGGGCTACAGCCCATGGGGTTGCAAAGAATCGAACACGACTGAGCAACTAAGTATACACACACACACACACACACACACACACACACACAGCTGAATCATTTGCTATACCTGAAATTAACACAACACAGTAAATCAACTATACTCCAATATAAAATAAAAATTAAATTAAGAAAAAATAATACCCTAAATCTACTGCAGGAGTGGTTCTTCAGAATCTGCTTAAGGGAAAGTTGACTGGATTGGGGGGCAAACGTCTAGGCTTCTGTAGGAGCTCTTCCGTCCTGCTTTGTGCTCTGCAGAGGTTTCCAAAAGTAGTGTCCCTTCATGATATCAACACCTACCCGGTCTCATTTATATCTCCAGCTGGTTAGACTGGGCAAGATTTGGGTCATGAATCCTTTCTCTAGACAGAATTCAGAGACCAATGCCCATCTGCTTTCCTCTCTTATTCCCTCAACTGCCAGCGACACCTATCATTATGACACTGTTCCACTGGTGAGTTAATCTGTCTGGATATAAAACTCTGTCCTCCTATGAGAAGTTCAGAGCATTTCCTTTTAATAACAGTGAGACTAGCTGAAACATTTTCTATCTCTTTATAATCCTGTAATCTTATCTCTGATTGTTCAGTAATACCATCTTTCCGCGGTAGGTTGGAATCATCCTTTTGCTATTAAAACTTTGCACACACTGAAGGCCCTAAGTCCCAATCTAACAGGGCCAGAAGGAGAGTATTCTGAGAGTCTCATTTACCATTTAATAGGTGTTTGTCTTGGATGCAAGGTGTACAAAAACAAATCACGTACTCACTACCCTTTCTGTGTCCATTCAACTAAGCAAGCCAGACCAAAGGAACACTTTCTAGTGGGAAATACGCAAGAGAAAACATTCAGTAAAAAATGTGTATTCCTTGAAAAAACTTCATGGGGTTATAGCCTCAAAGACTCAACCTCAAGCAGGGACTGAATCTAGCAAAGAAAGGTAACTGAGAATTTGGATGGTATGTTCCTTTCTATTTTATTTGTAAATAAACTGTTTATTTTGGAATAATTTAAAATATACAGAGAAGTAGCAAGGATAGTGCAGAAAGTTCCCATATATGGCTCACTCAGCTTTCCCTAGTGATAACATCTTACATAACTATGATGTATTCTTCAACGCTATGAAATTAACATCCATACATTACTATCACCTAAACCAAAGACTTTATTCAGATGTCACCCGTCTCTCCACTCAGATTCTTTTTCTGTTCCAGGATCTGATCCAGGATACTACACTGCATTTAGCATTCTGTTTTTCAGCTCTCTTTTACTCCTTCCTGCCAGCTTCAGGATTAGAACTTCATACAGAATAGCTACTTATAAATAGCTGTTAATTAACTAACACAGCATCCTGTGTTTCATAACTGTCAATGATTCTCTTCTAAACATCAAGCAACCCATCATGCCCTGTCACCAGCCTGCCTTGGGGGTTAGGCTGGCCCGACTCAGACATGGGCACCCTCTTAGGTAGGTCTGCAGTCAGAGCAAAAAATCTATTTTGGGCCCCCATGAACTGGACAAGCTAACCAAGTCCTGTTGGTTCCTATTCCTGAGGATAGAAGTAATCCAGTGTGTTGTGGGGGCAGGTCTTTGTAATAATATTCTCAGGGTGGCTGGGATGACAAATGGTTTAGGAAACAAATGGTTAGGAAAATTATTTTTTTTAATTGCCAGTTTATTCAAAGGCTATGATATTATCTAGGCAATGGTGGGGGAAAAACCAGAAATCACCCACAATTCCTTGGAGAGCAGCCTCTGGACAATAGTTACTGTGTCTTCATCGGCTCACCAGCCCCCGATACACCCTCCCCACTCTACTCACCTCCACAGCAGTGAGAGAAAGAGAGAGATACACACAGCGTAAAACAGAAGCCTTTAGCCAAAAGGGAAGCTTGCAGCAATCCTTCTAGATGGTGGTTCTTAGCCCTGCTCTGTACACAAGGTTTCCGCAGGTGCAGGAAAATGGTTTCCTGAGTGGAGGCGATCGTCTCTCACATCCCTGTGAGTTCAAGTCCCAATTCCTAACAGTGCTCTCCCTCTCTAAATCTCCGACATGCAAACACTTCCTAAGCTCCCACTGTGGCTTCAACCTGAAATCTCAGGACCCTTACAGGAGGAAGAAACACATAATCACATCTGCTTCTTGGAGGCACCTTGCAGATGGGAAATGGGTGAGGCCCAGAAATAAACCCCGAGGCTTTCTCCTTAAATGAATTGTACCATGAAGATGTTTTTCTTTTTTAAATTAATAAGTTGGCAGGAGAGTCATTAAGACTTTGAGGAAGAGACACTAGAGAAAGCAGTGGGAATATGGCCCTGAACAGATGATGATGCGGCCATGGAGAAGGCCTCCCATGTGCTGCCCTCCATGAACCAAGGGGCACAGAAGCCCCATCGGCCACAACCTCTGCCCTCCCTCAAGGCTAATTCTGGATGGGCACTGAGACCTGGACAGTTCTGGCTTACCCTCCACAGAGGACCAAGCCACCTATATCATCGTAGGTCAATGATGGACACACCTTCCCCTAGTTTCAAATTGATGACTCTCTGCATCTGAACATTCTTACCAGCTTCTTGCCCATGTTGTTTAGCCTCAGAGATCCGTCTGGAAACACTGTCAATGAACCAGAGGGAATCAGTCTTTCGGGTGGTGGCTGTCATTGCTTCTTGTGACAATCAGCACTGTTGAGTACAAAAGGTTCTGTGCTGAGCGTGCCATTCAGAGCAAGTGTCCCCAGACTCTTCTTAATCGATTTGCAAATTTTCCAAAGATAGTCTTACAATTGCCTTGGGTAAATAAAACTCTGGATCTGAGGTCAGAAACACTTGACTCATCCTGCCTCCCTGCCATCATCATCTAAGTTACAGGAAAAGAATGACAGGAAGTGTGACATCAGTGGCCAGCTAGGTCACAGGCCAGGCGCAATCTCAGAATCACCGGCTAGACTCTTTCAGAAGCCCCTGTCTCCTGACAGCACGATCTGAACCAGGCGATGAAGGGAGGGAGAGGCAGGCTCAGAGACAAAATAGCAATGCCACTACAAAGCTGTTTCAAGCCCGCATGTGACACTGAGGGTAGAGGCTTCTTGCCCCACAGAGCTCCATCTTAAAGCCAACATGCCTCTGCATTTTAGAACTATCAGCTAGAAGCATCTTAGTGAATAGGGAATTTATATGTATAGACAGACAGATAAGTACACAGTCCGGTCATAAACAATGTAAAGCCGCTTCTTTTTCTATGCCTAGCATGATTTTAGCAGCACTCTCTGCTTTTCTTTACAAAGAGACCTAAACGTGGTCATAAGCAAAATGCCATCAAATATAATAAAGTCATATTCAAATTATTTTCCAAAAAGTGAATAATTATTCTCTTTTTTTTTCCTGTGATGAAACCCCAAGGGGAAAAGCCTGACTTGGAATTAACACACAGCTCTCCCACTCATGAGCAGGAGAAAATAAAGGAAAGCAGTAGGGGCTGAATGCAGCACCAGGGAAGCGATGGGGAGGTACAGAGTGGAAGGGACCCGGTAAACCGAAGCGATGATGTTTATTTCCATCGCTACCTATGA
Source organism: Ovis canadensis (assembly GCF_042477335.2). Lineage (NCBI taxonomy): Eukaryota > Metazoa > Chordata > Mammalia > Artiodactyla > Bovidae > Ovis > Ovis canadensis. The sequence goes on from NC_091270.1 coordinate 51,378,766, forward strand.
CTGCAGGCGCGCGCACAGCACAAGACAGCAGGCGCAGGCTCACACACGCTAGGCAGTGCAGATACAGACACACACAGACACTCACCTGTACACACGCACATACATGCATGCACACACTCATACATGCACATACACACACGCACACTCATACACTCACAAGTTAGTCTTCCTAGTTCCCAACATTCACACTCTCAACACAAAAATGTCCTGACCCACAGACAAGAAGTTTTCCCAAGGAGTCCACACCGCTGGGACAAGGCCGTTTCTTCCCCCACCTAACTGAGCCTGCGAGCGCCCCTCCACTCGGGGAGAAGTGCGAGACGGAGGCATGTCTTCTCTCAAGGTGGTCACTAACTGATGCTCAGGACTGGAGACTGTAGGTAATCAAGAACCCAGAAGCCCCTAAGTCAAGACGGAGAGGCAGGGGGTGGGGGTGGGGGTGTGAGGATCTGTATCTGAGGCCACAGTCTCTTTCCAGAAACCATATCCTGAAGATCGGTTAGGTGCAACTGAAAGATTCTATCCGTTCTTCACCCCAGGCACATCAAGGGCTGATGAGGTTTAGTGGACCAAGGGGAGATCAAACCAGAGTTTACAGTATTCTTTCTAGGGAAAAAAAGTTTCCAACTGCAGGTAAAGATTTACAAATGAGTCATTAGAACACCATATGTTTGTGCTAAAGAGGGGAAGGAAGGGGGAGGGACTAGCTTTTTGCCTCTCATCTTGGAGAAGGATGCAGCCAGAGGATGAGGGGCTGTGCTCCATGGAGGCAGTGGAGTGTCCTAGAAATGTCACATCTGAAGATGCACTCTGATGATGACTGCCACTGTCCTCCCGCGTGCAAAGCTGCCTCCTGAAGTCCTGTGCTGAGTGCCTTTGCCCTTGAACCTAGCTGTGCATTCGCCCACCCCACCCCTTGCTCTGAGAGCCAGGTAGACGCCCTTTTTAGCCTGTAATTCAGGTGCTTCCTGTCCTGTAGGTTGAAGTTTCCCATGTCTTTGAAAGTCACTTCTCATGCTCTGCTTGTGGACTCTGCCCAATGACTTGTCCTGGAATAAATGCGAATCCCCCTACCTCTTCCCTATTGCTCTCCCCACAACCTGATCGGCACTTTACAATTAATTGAAAAACCTCTGCTTTTAAGTTGCTGCCAGGCAGGATTAACACACGGGTGTCTTGGGAAGCACGGGTGAATGCAGGTGCGCCAACACTTGGTGGTGGTTGTCGTTCCGTCGCTCAGACGTGTCTGACTCTTTGAGACCCCTGTGGACTGCAGCATACCAGGCTTCCCTGTCTTTCACCATCCAGACAGGACACTGGATGGGGAGGGGAAGGAGTAACAAAACCACCCAAGGAGGCAGGTGTGGTCCCCGGTTTCAGGGGAGGTCGGGACGAAAAATTACTTCCTTGGCTTTTAGTAGGACTGCAAGGAGATCCAACCAGTCCATTCTGAAGGAGATCAGCCCCAGGATTTCTTTGGAAGGAATGATGCTAAAGCTGCAACTCCAGTACTTTGGCCACCTCATGTGAAGAGCTGACTCACTGGAAAAGACTCTGATGCTGGGAAGGATTGGGGGCAGGAGGAGAAGGGGATGACAGAGGGTGAGATGGCTGGATGGCATCACGGACTCAATGAACGTGAGTCTGAGTGAACTCTGGGAGATGGTGAGGGACAGGGAGGCCTGGCGTGCTGCAATTCATGGGGTGGCAAAGAGTCGGACACGACTGAGAGACTGAACTGAACTGAACTGAAGCTTATTCGCTTGCACAGAGGAGATGAGCTCTGTAGGTGTTTGATCTTTTTTTCTACCCTGTTTTGTAGATCGGTGCATCATGGGACACTGTCTTAAGATGACAACTAGCTTTTCTGTGGGCTGACTCATATACACAGGTACTTATTAATCACCTACTATATGCCAGGCATCAGAGATGAATAAGATATAGACTTTGACCTTCAGGAACTCCCCGTGAAAGGAGGGAGAATGACATGTAAACAGGCCAGTTGATTTCAGTACATTCTGGTGTGTTCTGTCACAGACAGCGGGAGGCACAGCATAGATAATAACTCTTCCAGAGAGAGCTGGGACTTTCCTAGATGAAGAAATATTTAAACTGGCTTTTGAAGGGTAAGACTTTGCCAAGCAGATATGAATGTGGAGATGAGAAAGGAGATGGCACAATCTGGAAACAGGAAGATATACAGAGTAGGGTACTCCAGGGAGATGATGAAGAAGGACAGGTGGGCAGGACCCAGGGGCTTCCCTCATAGCTCAGTTGGTAAAGAATTCGCCTGCAATGCAGAAGACCCCAGTTGCGATTCCTGGGTTGGGAAGATTCAATGGAGAAGGGATAGGCTACCCACTCCAGTACTCATGGGCTTCCCTTGTGGCTCAGCTGGTAAAGAATCCACGTGCAATGTGAGAGACCTGGGTTCCATCCCTGGGTTAGGAAGATCCCCTGGAGAAGGGAAAGGCTACCCACTCCAGCGTTCTGGCCTGGAGAATCCCATGGACGGTATAGTCCATGGGGTTGCAAAGAGTTGAACACGACCAAGCGACTTTCACTTTCAGGCAGGATCCAGGACAAAAAGAGGCTCAAGCCCCAGCAGGAGGAGGTTAACTGGATACTCAGCTCCCCATGTTCATGTAGAAAACCACTTTACTAATGAAGGACCAGAAGTCAAGATCACATCTCTTGTTGAATCTGTCTGCACTTCCACCAGTGAGACTGAAACAAGGACTCCCTTCCATCACTATTATGACTTGCATGTGATACTGTAATCATCGACTGGGATCACAAGGCTTGATCACAAGGCTCCTGGGAGCCTTGTCATGGGGGGAGCAGGCAAGGGGAGTCATCTCACGATTCTCAGGCATCAGGCTGAGCTTCCTGAGACACCTGTGTGTGTGTGGATTCCTGCTTAGTCACCTGGCAGCATCTTAAAAGCAGTTTTTGCTTCAATTAATTGTAAAGTGGCAATCTGGCTGTGGCAAGAGTAACGCATGTGTGCGTGCATGCCGAGTCGCTCAGTTGTGTCTGATTCTTTGCAACCCTGTGGACTGTAGCCCACCAGGCTCCTTTGTCCAGGGAATTCTCCAGGTAAGAATACTGAAGTGAGTCGCCATGCCCTCCTCCAGGGCATCTTCTCCACCCAGGGATCACAAGTCTCTTAGACTCCTGCATTGGCAGGCAGGTTCTTTACCACTAGCACTGCCTAGGAAGCCAGTGGAGAGGGCAGTAGGAAAGGGGTAAAAGGATTCAAGTTTCCTAGGACTGTGTTTACTTCTTCCCAGAGAAGACCTCATTAGAAACTAAGCTAAGGTAATGTCTTTCCTGGGATGCCTCTTAAGAGGGGTTCTTTTGTTCTGTTTTGTGTGTGTGTTTGTATTAATCAGAATCCACCGAGATGCTGAATATAAGCACGCATGTGGGTGATACGATGCAGACTTCTCTTCTACTCGGGGTGCAGGGAGCAGCTGCTTGTAAGCATGATGCTGACTCGGGGGTGTAGCTGCTTGGCTAATCCTGCGTGGAGCTCAGTGGTCCCGCACAGAGCAGGACCCATCGAACAGCCAAGAGGAAGCCCGCCCTCCGGGGCTATGTGCTCTAAGGAACTCCTTCGAAACGATCATTTCCACCTACTGTCAGAGACAGTGTTCCATTGGAAGAAATAAGGGGAATCAGAGATAAGAGAAGAGCTAAGAGAATTCATTGTAATATGTAGTGAATGTTCTTCTGAAATTGTGCTGGACAAAACTGCATAATTTTTACAATATTAATCATCAGATCCTGTCAGCAGGATCATCCAGCTTCCACTCTGCTTTCCCCCTCTGTTTTTCTTATCAGATACTCACCATTGGTCAGTCAGTCTTGCCTAGATCACTTAGCTGATTTCTGTTACCCCATGTTGTTTTTTGACAGAGTTCTTGATTATCTCAAATAGTACACGGGCTAAATGTGACAGACAAGCACTTTAAGAATTAAAGGGTTTCCTGATTCCCTAATTAGAACAACATTCCTGCACAGACTATCCAGGTGCACCTGCCTTGGTACAAACTCTGAAGGCAGAATAATTCACAAGCCATGTCCAATTAGTGATGAACAAGTTATATATGTTATACACACACACACGCATGCACACACACACACACACACACACATAGAGAGAGAGAGAAATTTATACAGTAGAGAATGCCTTCTATTTTAAACATTAAACCAGTTCCATGAACTCTCACTGTGAACCTGGAACTTGGGTACATCATTCTCTCTCTCTGGACCTTAAGAGGTTAAGACAAAATGAAAACCCCTTCAAGGTCTGGGATACAAAAATCATTATTAATTCACAACCTTAAGTAAAGGAACATTGGTATTTGGATAAATATTTTATTCATATGTTTGTATATTTATAAGCTGCATTTTTACACAAAGCAGATGAGCTAACCTTAAAACAAATCTAAATTCCAAAGGGAAAAATAAGTAACCATGGGAATTGGTGCTAGCAGGAAAAAATGGAAGGAAAATATTAAAGACCGAGGTTAGGGGAACATGGAGAAAAGCAAACCATATGTTCCCAGAGAGCTGCTTGTAAGAACCACCTAAAAGCTGAGTTCTAACCTCTCTACCATTTGAAACAAGAAGGGAAAGCCCTTAAGTTCAAAACAATGTCCAAGAGATAAAAATCACAATACTGATTTAGAGGAAGCATAGCTTTGCTTGATAGTAAGGCTTCAGATAAATTTCACTCATGTCTCCTCTTAAGGAAGACACTACAAGTATTATTCTTACTGTCAACATTTTAGAGTTTGATCTATTAATTAAACCAATGCTGTGCTTCATCACTCAGTCATTTCCAACTTGCAACCCCATGGACCGTAGCCTGCCAGGCTCCTCTGTCCATGGGGATTCTCCAGGCAAGGATACCAGAGTGGGTTGCCATGCCCTCCTCCAGGGGATCTTCCTAATCCAGGGATTGAACTCAAGCCTCCCACATTGCAGGTGGATCCTTTACCGTCTGAGCCACCGGGGAAGCCAAAAAGTAATGCTAACCACTGGAATAAACCAAACCTAACAGATCAATGCCAAAATACAGTAAAAATGTATCACTGGCTGACGTGACCTCCTCTGTTGGTGCTTCTGACCAGGGGGTGGCCATGGTCTCTCCACATCTCAGGTTCAGCCTTCTCTGGGAACTTAGAGCCCTCTACATCCATTTAATATGGGGTTTCTCAACCTTGGCACTCCTGACATCTTAGGAGAGCTGGGGTTCTATTGTAAGGGCTGTCCTGTCATTGCAGGGTACTGAGAAACAGCATAAGCTGCCCACTAGATGCCAGAAGGAGGGCAATGGAAACGGCCTCCCAACACTGCCAGACATCCCATGAGGGACAAAATGGCTTCCAGTTGAGGATGGGGAAAGGAAGAGCAGGGAAAGCACGCCTCCTTTTTATTGATGTATAATTTACGCACACAAGTGGTCAGAGCTTCAAGGTTCAGTTCAGTGAGTTATGACAATCACAACACCTGTGTGATAATCACCATGCAAGACAGACGTTAACCATTCCCCTCACCTAGAAAGCTGCCTAGGCCTCTTGCCCAGTCAGTCCATCATTCCCTCCCGGGCATTTCTGATTTCTGTCACCAGCGATGAGTTTTGTCTAGTCTTGGACTTCATGTCATGGAATCGTACCATATGCATCCTCCTGTGTCTGGCTCCTTCGCAGAGCGTTTTGAAACTCATCCCTGTGTTGTGTGCATCAGTAGTTCCTTCCGTCATGTTGCTGACAGCACTCCATTGTATGAATGGACCACAGATGTCTTTATTAGCTTTTGCACTTTGTTTTAAAGTTTATCCTGGGAGTGATGTGTATCACTTCTGCTCACGTTCCATCACTGAGAATGACTATTGTGACCCATCCAAATATAGGAGGGCTGGAAAAGGATGTCCCCAGCTGGGCAGTCACTGTCAGGGATGATTCTGTACTCTGGAAGGTAGAGCATAAATCTTTTGTGGGACAGTTAATTATCTCTCTCATAACTTGCATCCAAATAAGAGAAATATGTACTGTTTCTTGCCTTTAGGCTAGAAAAGGTGAAAGCTGTGGGCAAGTACTTACATTGCATGGATAGTAATTTTTGAAATAAAGTCTAAAAAAGTATTAGCTATATAGACATTTTCCAAGTCAATCATGTTAAATAATGAAATAAACTCATACACAGTTGATCATTCACATGGTCTCCCTGATACTAAATAACCCATTGATATCCCAACTTCCAGCAAATGCATATCAATGTCTTTTTGAACATTTCTTTTCTTAAGGGCTCAGTGATTTAAAAATAAATTATTTGGCATGATTAACCAGGTATAAACAGTAATATGTCCGAACATAAATAGCAACGTTATGTTTAAAATCTGCAGATGTGTGTGTCACAGAAGGCTCAACTTGCATTTCATATGATGTGATTACACTTGTTTTAACTTAAACTGAAAAGAAAAAAAAAAAAAGGTAACCCATACAGAGAAATTAAGTTGAATATTGGTCACATGTGCTCACGAATGGAAGCCCATTAATCATGAATCCATAAGTGTTTTCAGAATAAAATCTTTCCCAGACCAAAAGGGCTAGCACCCTCAACACACATGGAGAAAACACAGTCGTCTTTTCTGCTTGAATAATGCTAAAAGGTAAAGCAGCTTAGCATTCTCTGGTTTATTTTCATTAATGATTTAATAAATAAAAGCACCCAACTAAAATATATAAAAGTAACCATGTGATTGAAGATGAATTGAGACATAAATTTACATATATATTCAAATGAGAGATGTACATATGTAAATATGTGGCTGGCCAAAAAGTTCGTTCAGGTTTTCTATGTTTTAGAAATAGCCAAACATTTTTGCGGAACCCAAAACATTCCTCATTTGAAAAGATGGACACATCTATTAAAATGGCATCATATAAAAACCCAGAGAGACGTTATGGGGAGGGAGGTGGGTGGCGGGTTCATGTTTGGGAATGCATGTACACCCGTGGTGGATTCATGTCAATGTATGGCAAAACCAATACAGTATTGTAAATTAAAATAAAGGGGAAAAAAATAAATAAAAAATAAACCCGGGTAAGGCATCAAAAAAAAATGCATACAGATGTGCATAAATATGCCATCATATGATGACCCTGATTTCCCTAAGCTAATACAGTAACAACACTTAATTTCTTACAATCTTTAAGACACTTGATTTGTTTACATTGTATATCTCTTTGTATAGGGGGTTTCCAACCTGAGCTCCCTGAAAGGGTTCAGACCCAACTCTAGGGAAACAGCCCTTGAAGGAAGAGCAGACAGACTCAGCTCATATACAAAGAGTTCTGATACAAGAACCTGCAACAGGAAGGTCAAAGCCAATAGCAGGTACTGGTGACATACAGCAAGCAGGAGACATATGGTCAGCATCAGCCCGAGCCAGGAGCAGGAAAGAGCGTCCTGGGGCTGCTGCCCTCAGAAGTTTAAGAGAAAGGCAGTACCAGGCATTAGGACAGCCAGGCAGCAGGGAGCAGGGCCCAAGTCACTGAGCTGGATTTGTGTCCAGGACTCATGCCAGGAATGCTGGCATGGGACTCAGGCCGAGGACAGAGGAGAGTTTAACACCTAGCCAAAGCATCCAGTGGTCCACGATGCCAGCCCATGACCGATGCTGGTGTTAAGAGCAGTAGGATGGATCCTCATCATCTCTTTTGAAGATGGGCCCCAGACGCCTTGGCTGTGGAAAGAAGGATGCAGGATACGGGGACCAGGGACACCTAGAGGCACAGGCTGAGCGTTTTTATTTTTTATTTATTTTTTAACTTAAAAAAAAGATATCTTTCCAGAGTTGAAGTAGATTGACATTCTTTTAGAAGAGCCCTGAACCCACCTTGGCAGGGAAAATTATTACAGGAGGGGTGATGGGCAGAAAAGACCCCCTTCTTGCCCCTTCGTTAGGTTTGCTGTGGTCTCTGCAAAAATCAAAACTCTGGTGTATTGCACTTCCTACTTAAAAATGCCTTGAAAAGCTCTCATGTTCCACATTTTTAAAAGTTGTTGCCAGAAAGAGGGTAACTGCATCTAATTGGCAATGCATGCCTAGTCATCATGTTAATTCACAGGACTTGTGTTAATAATATGATACACTTCAAAGTGAATCCTGTGTATTCCACAGAATTAACTCGAGTTGTTTAGGGGCCTGTTAACAAGTTGCTGAAATACAGAAGCTTTGGTGTTTGCTGGGCAGTCACAGCCTATTACAAGTTGTGTCAAGGCGATGTCAGGGGCAGGCAAAAAAGGATTGTTACTTTCTGGGGAGCCTTAGGCATGACTTTCAGATTGCATTAGAAATGACATGTACATGGATTCTGGATAACTATTATAGGTGGGCTCCATGTGAAGAAATATTAGTTATGAAAGGCAATCTGAGTGCATGTCTAAACGAGCAGGAAGTTATTCATTTCAATACATTAATTTTCTGTTTATTCAACAACTATTATTCATTCATTCATGCAGCAATGTTTTCCAAGCCTCCCCATGAGTAAGAAACTCTCAGTTCAGTTCAGTTCAGCTGCTCAGTCATGTCCAGCTCTTTGTGACCCCATGGACTGCAGCATGCCAGGCCTTCCTGTTCATCACCAACTCCCGAAGCTTACTCAAACTCATGTCCATCACATCGGCAATGCCATCCAACCATCTCATCTTCCGTCATCCCCTTCTCCTCCTGCCTTCAATTTTTCCCAGCATCAGGGTCTTTTCCAATGAATCAGCTCTTCACATCAGGTGGCCAACATATTGAAGCTTCAGTTTCAGCATCAGTCCTTCCAATGTATATTGGAAACAGATTTCCTTTAGGGCTGATTTCCTTTAGGATGGACTGGTTGTATCTCCTTGCTGTCCAGGGGACTCTCAAGAGTCTTCTCCAACACCATAGTTCAAAAGCAACAATTCTTTGACACTCAGCTTTCTTTATAGTCCAACTCTCACATCCATACATGACTACTGGAAAAATTATAGCTTTGCCTAGATGGGCCTTTGTTGGCAAGGTCCTGAAGACACATGTTAGTAATGAGCTAGTTCCAGGAGGTGACAGATGAAAACAAGATGCTCTGAGCTTCAAAATGACAGAGATGCCATTTCTGGCTGGAAATTTATTGAAAGCTTCTCAAAGAAGATGGCAGCCTAGCTGATATTCAGGGCTAGCAGGGGTTTAGCAGTTAGTACTTGTTAGTAGAAAAGAGGAATCATCTAGACAGGCATAAAAGTGAGCAGAGAATGAAGACAAGAAACAAGAGGGCATAGTAGGGAGCCAGCAAAGGGACGCTTTTGTCTGATTTGAAGAAGGGAATGGAAGTCGGAAACAGAATCCGACAGGTTAGTTAGAGCCACATTGAGAAAAGCAAGAAATTCCAAGGTAGGGAGTGTGTGATGGATTTGTTAGGCAATCAGAAGCCACTAAGCTGTCTGCAAAGAGAAAGAACAGGATGAATGCTTATTGAAGGAGAGCAATATTTGCTTCTGAAAGGCTGTGCTTCTTCTATAGGGAAGGAAGATTGAAAGCAGCGATATCAGACACAAATATGTCACCATCGTTTGGTGGAGAAGCGACGGGGCACTGACCCATGGGATTATACACTGTACACTTCGATGGTGATGCCCCATAAGCTGGTCTGGAGGAGGCTCCAGGGCATGTCACAGTGCTGCCCAAAATCGGGCATGCATTTTTACTGTGGGCTTCAAACAGGAGGAGGCTCTTTCTCCCAAGAGTCTTTCAGTGGCCCCATCATACTGCCCTTGGGGAAGACAGACAGACAGGCAGACACACGGGTTAGAGGGATGGGACTGTAGCCCTGTGGTACCGCCACCAGGAAAACACAGTCATCAGAGATACATTTTGCTCAGGACCAAACCAAGACCAGGTTACTAACGAGAGTCTGGAGTGAATACTGGACATTCCAGAATAGGTCAGACTCTTGGGGACCAGGGCAGTGGAGGCTTTAGAGCAGGAGCTATAGACATGATCCATTCAGAAACATTCTCCTGGCACTGCTGGCAAAGGTTACTCATCAGTTCTTTAATATAGAGGACCTGAAGACTGTGCTGAAAACCCACTACTTCTATGTTTAGCTGCACAAAAGTCTGGAAAGGAAACCAAATATTGCTCCTACTGGAGTAGACATGTGGTTATTCATGGTGCATTCTCTCACCAGTGCTATACGGGAGCAAGACGGCCAATCCCTCCAGGTAGGGGTATCTATTCATTACTACATTGAGAGGATGCCTCTGAAATTTAACGTCAGGATCCCTGTGACCAGCAGGGCAGGTAAGGTGACAGATTGTTGGTTGACCAACAATTTCCCCTTCCCAACTACTGTTACTTGACAGGGAGCATTGGCCCCCTGGCTCCCAAAGTCAATCATTCAGTTCCACTCAGCTCCTCTTCTTCCTGTCTCCAAACCTAAAGCCAGGTTACTGTTCTTGAAGTTATTGCAAAGTGTAGCTTCTCTGGGTGCATACAACCCTCGGTACCATGGAACGCTTAGGACAATCTGTCACCTTACCTGCCCTGCCCCCAAACACATGCTGGTCACAGGGATCCTGACGTTAAATTTCAGAGTGCTTAAGGGGCTTCCCTGGTGGCTCAGAGTTAAAGCGTCTGCCTTCAATGCGGCAGACCTGGGTTCGATCCCTGGGTTGGGAAGTTCCCCTGGAGAAGGAAATGGCAACCCACTCCAGTATTCTTGCCTGGAGAATCCCAAGGACAGAGGAGCCTGGTGAGCCCCAGTTCACGGGGTCACAAAGAGTTGGACACGACTGAGCGACTTCACTTCACTTCACTTCCAGTGCTTAAGACTCTCCCTTCCAATGCAGGGGACACGGGTTTGATCCCTAGTCCAGGAAGATCTCACATGCTGCTTGGCAACTACTGAACCCACAGACTAGAGCCCCTGAGATGCAACTAGAGGAAGCACACATGCCTCCATGAAGACCCAGCGCAAACACACACACACACACACACACACACACACACACACACAAAGATGATTTCAGTTGAGGACAGATTTACACTGGATGGGAAATTCAAAGCAAAATGCAGGCACTGGAAAGGCAGGCTAAGGGACCAGTGGAAAGGTCAGGGCACAACCCAAATGTTTCTCAAAAGAAAGTGCAAAACCAATAAAAAGGGACTCAAAACATATTATCTGTTTGCAAACAGCTTTCTAGACCTATCTCAAAAGGTTAAAATGAGTTACACCTTTAATTATATTAGTAGTATATTTGACATTAAGTAGACTATCATTTTACACACTTTTAGAGAAGTAAGGAAAAAACAATACACTTTTTTCCAATACCAAGTTGACTTTCTTTTTTTTTAACTTTTTATTTTGTGTTAGGGTAAAGGAACTGCAAAGTTCTAATATATCCCTCATTCTTGAATTAGTCAGTACTCTTACTGAGACAAAACTATCATTGCAATAAAAATTGGGGGATGTAAGTTGCTAACAATTTAATCTTTCATAGAAGGACTGGAGGCTTTAAGACACTCTGAGCTCCAAGTGTGCTTTTGATCATAAATTAAGAGCCAAAATATGCAACACACTATTGGTGTTGATCATTTTTAAGAACACAGAACCAAATCCTAATTCAAAGAATTAATACATGTTGCATGTTTCTATCTTATGGCTCTTCCCTCTATTGGCTCTCTGATGTGCAGAATTAATCATTTAAAGTCACTCCAGAAACAGAATTTATAAGGCAGGTTCACACTGAAAGGCATCCACTCAGCTCCTCTATACACAGGCCACGTGTGCAATTGTTTTCCAACTCTATTCTCAGACAAAGCAAAGCACACCCGAACAGACCCCGAAACCAAAACACCCACCGGTGCATCACAGCACTAGAATATTCCACTTTACAAGGACAGAGACGTCTGTCTGTCTGTTCATTGCATCCTCACTGCTGAGAGCAGTGTCCAGCACCCAGTTGGTGTTCAGTAAACATTTGCTGAATCAATCAATCAATAAACACACAGTAAAAATTTTTCTTTCTCCACAGACACACGTCTGGCATTTTAGAAGGAATTGTTCTTAACCTGTGAAATATCACACTGCACATTGTCAGACAATTAAGCCCCCTGACTCTTCCCTGCTTGATGCCAGGAAACCCCATTGTAACAACCCCCAAACACTCTCACCCATATTCAAATGACCCCTAAGAGGAGGTATTGGCCCCAGTGTGAAGATCCTGTGTGGTAATTCATTACAAGCATCTGAGAACCCCAACCAGCTTCAGGAAACTCTGCAAAATAAAGCAAAATCTGGAATATCCGAGTGTAGACTTGGTGATTTCCACACAAAGAAAAAAAAAAATGCTGCTACTAAGAAAGTGTGCAGAGAAAAAATGCTGAGTTAGAAAGGTACTAAGTTAGAAAAAAAATCAGCCCTCTCTCCTAAGTAAACACTCATCTGTCGACTCTCCCCCATTGATAGAGAAACACATCTAAGTTTATAAAGAAAGTCAAAGGGGAAGGAAGATCAACCTTGCATTAGGCATCACCCATTCCATCAGGTTATAGATACCTATTCCAGAGGGTAATATCGAAAATCCCCAAAAGATATCTGAATTGTTCGGTACTTAAGATACCTTTGGGCTCAGGTGGTAAAAAATCCATCTGCAATATTGGAGCCGAGGGTTCAGTCCCTGGGTTGGGAAGATCCCCTGGACAAGGAAATGGCAACCCACTCCAGTCTTCTTTCCTGGAGAATTCCATGGACATAGGAGCCTGGCGGGCTACAGTTCGTGAGGTGCAAAGTTGGACACGACTGAGCTACTAACATTAAGATACCTTTAGAGACATTAGAAATTACATTTTTAAAAATAAAGCTCTCGTATTTGAATGTTGCAACAAATGTGTGTGAAGTTGCTCAGTTGTGTCCGACTGTGTGACCCCATAGACTGTGTAGCCGCCAGGCTCCTCCTTCCATGGGATTTTCCAGGCAAGAATACTGGTGTGGGTTGCCATTTCCTTCTCCAGAGGATCTTCCCGACCCAGTGATAGAACCCCAGTCTCATGCACTGCAGGCAGACTCTTTTTATCATCTGGGCCACCAGAGAAGTGTTGTAATTAAAGAAATGTGCAGGGATTTTTTTTAAAGTACCCTAAACATTTCATAGGGCTCTATGTCCATTTTTATTGCAAATAATACAGTCACATCAGTATCTATCGCCACTGAAAAATTACAGAGCTTGTTGAGTTTGATTTTTGAGGAACATAAACTATTTTCAACTCTTTCTTGGGAGGATGCCCATTGCTAGATGACAAAAAGGCCCATCTGAGGCAAAGCTGACTCAGCTTTCAACTGACTGAATGTGTGACCATCCAAACTGCTTACCAAATCTGATGTTCTGGGCAGAAACCCTCTCTTATCAATGCTCAGAACTCTGGGTTTTATCTATAATAGCACAACAGTCAAGAAATATAAGTAGAGCCATCGTGAGAAATCCTTAATGGTGATAACTCTGCCAGTGAAGATGCTAAAAACCCAACATTCAGCACCATGCTTTATGCATATTTGGAGTTTCATAAATATCGCTTGAATAAAGGAATAAAAGAGATGACCTTAGCCATCCAGGAAATTTAAATTGTATTCCATTATCTTCTGTTTATATAGGACAAGATAATGGTCTATACATTTTATGAGGCTTTTTATCAAAATAGTTAAATACTCATTTTCAGGGCTCACAAAGTAATAGCCAATTCTCTGAAAAAGATACTCACAGAGAACGGTCCGTTAGCAGAAAGTGTCAGGTATTTTTAGAAGGCATCGCTAAAATACAGGATATGAGTTATAAACTTGATTAAAATATTTGAGAGCTGGTTTCAAGAATTTAACCCACTGCAAAGCTTGAGTGTACTGCAGCCACTTTCCAACTCTGCTCACAGAGAGTGGGCCTCCACACAGCCGCCCATCAGAAGGGGCAAAGCCTAGCCCCCAGTATGTGCAATCGTCCTCCTAAAGCAGAGTTCATCTTCTCTCTAGTCGCCAAGTGTCTCTCTCTGCAGGCAAAGGCATATGGACATGGAACTACAGGTACCACCACAATATTCACTGTCCCAAAACATTGTGTCTGGAAGGGAGCTGGGAAAGCATCTCCTTTTTACAGAGAGAAAAACAGGCACAGAGAGTCTGAGCGACTTGTCCTGGATCACAGAGCACTTCGGTAACTGAGATGATACCGGGAACCAGGTCTTCTTCAAAACTAAGAATCCTGAATAAGTTACATTGCTGTGGTTCAGTCGCTCAGTCGTGTCCGATTCTTTGCAACCCCATGAACCGCAGCACGCCCAGTTTCCCTGTCCTTCACTGTCTGCCAGAGCTTGCTCAAACGCATGTCCATTGGGGTCTTATTTGCCAACACTGGAAAGATCAGGAATGCATTTAGTTCTGACAGGACAAAGCACCAGCAGACTTACGGAGGGAGAGACCTGTAAAGCACTTAGATCCAGGTCTAGACCTGGGAGGGGACGTGGGGAGCAGGGTGGTGATGGGAGCCACAGCAGCGAATAGAAGAACGCAGAGAGAATGTTTAAAGAGAGAAGCGATGGCAGTCATGGGTGGGACCTCGAAGCACCTGAGAAGTTAAGAATTTAATGGAAGCAAGCCATTAAAAGAGAACGAAATTATTTTCATGAATGAGTTTCTTTTCAGAGAAATAGGAGAAGAAGAAAAGTCATGAACGTGCAAAGCGTTAGTCGCTAAGTCGTATCCAACTCTTTTGCGACCCCATGGACTGTAGCCCGCCAGGCTCCTCTGTCCATGGAATTCTCCAGGCAAGAATACTGGAGTGGGCTGCCATTTACTTCTCCAGGTGATCTTCCCGGACCCAGAGATCAAACCTGGGTCTCCCGCATTACAGGGAGATTCTTTACCGTCTGAGCCTCCAGGGAGTACTAAGAAAAGCAAAAGAAAGAGGTGTGCACTGGGTGGGTTGAAAAGGAAGAGTTAAAGGGTTGGAGACGTGGATGAGTATGGACAAGGCATTACTAAATTTACAACTTGGAGAGCAAGAGGAACAAGAAGTCACGATTAGAAGTTTCTATGTTGCATTTTAATATGTCAAAAAAAGATTAAGTGCTGGGTAATAACAAAGGAATATGATTAAGGCAATGAGGAAGACAAAGATCATTTGTTCCCAAGAAACAACCACTTCTTGAGAAATGTTGCTTGGGGAGCTGGAGACACATCTTGAATCAAACTTGAAACCTGACTGCAAAGCCTGGAGGTCAGGATGACGGATGGCTTGTCTCCGAGGATGTGAGAGTTGTTCCTGGCCGTGGCTGGACAGTAGACCCTGCGATCCAAGACCACATAGGACCAGACCACAGGCCTCAGCTGAAGGAGAGCTGGAGGGTGACATGTATGGATGGAATGAGGCTGGAAGTAGATGGTGGCAGGAAAGTGCCCACCACGTAGGGAGGTGGGGGATGTGATCTGAGAGAAGACTGCCATAGAGCTGTTGGTCTGCCCCCAGGTGGTACCGTCCCACTAGGCAGTACTGGCAACCAGCCTCAGGGCCCAGGGCCTTTCCAGAACTTACAAATCAGACTTTTAAAAAATTTGGCTCTGAAATATGGAAAGAAAACAGCAAAACTGCTAATGCTAAATGTTTAATTAAACATACACAAAACGCAACATTATGTCGACTTCATTAACTGTTAAATTTAGTGCTCATAAAAATTTCATCACATTTAGAAAACAATTTGTATGTTAAGATCTACCCACTTCCCAAGAACCCCTGAGTAAGCACAATTGTTCTCGAGAACTCAGAGTTAGCTGTAAATGAAGTTGCTTTCTCATAATCAAGTGATTTTAAAAATACAATTAGTATAATTCTTTCAACTTTGTTATAAAAATATATTTAATGGGAATATGAGTAGATGATAATATATTTGATGTAACACTTGCCAAGTTTCCAGGAAACATGGGTCAGGAATCCCGGAATGAAGAACAAGGCAGAGAAAGGAAAGGTCAGGGCAAAAGAAGAATCCTAACCTCTCACCAGGAGCTAGTCAGAATCTTCTAATAACTTTGACACTCTCTCTAGTTCAGGGATTCCTAACCTATGTTTGTTTTGATGCCTACAGGCATCAAAATAATCAAAATAATCTTTTTAAGTGCACAGAGCCAAATGTACAGGATTACAAAGGAACCCAACTGCAGTGAAAGACACAACCAACAAATAATTTCATGTTTTTGTAATAAAAAGACAGAGTAACATCTATGCGTTTTTATAAAATGGCAAGGCTAGTTTCATTTCAGAGTAGTGATGAGTGTCCTTGATACTTCAGGGTATTTTCAACAGCAATGACGTGATTTCAAAATATTGGCAGTTTTCATGGGTGTCAAGAGTCACTGCTACTACTACGGTTACTCACATTTATAATTGAAAGACATATCAAATTTCAAGATGTCAGTGCACATAAAGATGTAATTTTCTTTCCCATCTAAGTTCACAAATCTCTAGAATTCTACCCAGGGATTCCCTTGAAAATTCATGGGTCCCTGGTTAAAAAAATATCATGCTGTAACTTCTGTGCAGATGAAATAAACAGAAGGGAGAAAATTTAAAGGAGTGAGAAGCAGGGGCAGAAATTGCCAGCTGACTTACAGGGACCTCAAATTCAAAGGTGTTCCCCCAAATTTTCATTTCCTCTTTCTAAACTACATACATTCTGGCAAAATCTATTTCAGTTGGTCTGGGGTTTTATCTGCTTTAGCAAAACCTCATATGAATACTACTGGCTTCAAAGTAGAAGACAATTTCACAAATGGGTAGGGGGATAGAGTGTGTGCGTGCAAGCTTAGTCACTAAATTGGGTTCCACTCTTCAAGACCCCATGGACTGTAACCCGCCAGGCTCCTCTGTCCATGGGATTCTCCGGGCAAGAATACTGGAGCGGGTTGCCATGCCCGCCTCAAGGGGATCTTCCCAACCCAGGGATCAAACCCATGTCTCCAGATTATCCTGCACTGCAGGCAGATTCTTTATCTATGAGCCACCAGGGAAGCCCATACATATACATGCGTACATAGTTTACACATAAAGGGGATATGTAAATATTATAAACAGCTTACATACAAATATTATGTATGTATACATACAGATGTATAAATGTATACATATATATACAAACATAATTTGTGAAATTATGAACACTCCAGTATTCTTGGGCTTTCCTGGTGGCTCAGTTGGTAAAGAATACGCCTGCAATGCAGGAGAACTGGGTTTGATCCCTGAGTTGGGAAGATCCCCTGGAGGAGGGCATGGCAACCCACTCCAGCCTTCTTGCCTGGAGAACCCCCACGGACAGAGGAGCCTGGCGGGCTGCAGTCTGTGGGGTCACAAAGGGTCGAAAACAACTGAGCGACTAAACCCACAGCACATAAATGTATATAGAAATGCAACTAGCAAAACATTTTCTCTATATACATATATCTCCAGATATATCAAAGTAAAGAAAGCAGAAAGGATCCGTATCATTCAATTACCTACGACATCTCTCAGGGTGAGATTTTAGCTTTCAACTAAAATAGGTAAATAAATAATGTTGTTGTTGTTCAGTTGCTCAGTTGTGTCCGACTCTTTGCGACCCCAGGGACTGCAGCACGCCAGGCTTCCCTGTCCTTCACCATGTCCTGGAGCTTGCTCAAACTCATGTCCATTGAGTCAGTGGTGCCACCCAACCAGCTCGTTGTCTGTCGTCCCCTTCTCTTCCTGCCTTCCGTCTTTCCCAGCATCAGGGTATTTGCAATGTAGACAACCAGAGTCACTGTATCTGATTTTATAATCAGGAAAAGCAGCAGCACAGCTATTCCTGTTTGACAAAGTGTAACCTGGTTTCTGTGTTCGCCAAAGGCCGCCTTCTTTAAAAAGGAGCCTTTAAATAATTGAGCTTTTTCTCTACTCAACAAGAATTCCGGGCTTTAAAACACTCGCTTAATTGGGTCATTTCAGTTAACACCTGAAAGCAGTAACTGGTGATGACAGTTCAACAGGAAGCTTTCTTCCTGAGTACTTCCTAATGTCCCCAGGATGTCAGGCAGATGCCCGACAGCTCATCCCAGGCTGCCCTGGTTGAAGGTCCCACTGAGCGTTTCCTAAGGGCCAAGTAATCCACCTGAAAAGTAATGACGTTTTGCATTGACAGAGGTCTGGCTCAAGCCCAAGTGTTATTTTCTTGTTCATTTATTCTCTCACCACCCATGTGCTAAGTGCAAGACATAAAGAAATAATATATTCTCTCCCCTTCTGGACCTTACCATGGAGAAGGAAACCCTTAGTATACAGGAAATGCACGTGCGCGCGCACGCACACACACACACACACACACACTGTATGTGTCTATATAATATATATGCATGTATGTATGTATGTGTGCTAAGTTGCTTCAGTCGTGTCCAACTCTTTGTGACCCTATAGACCATAGCCCACCAGGCTTCCCTGTCCATGAGATTCTCCAGGCAAGAATACTGGAGTGGGTTGCCATGCCCTTCTCCAGAGGATCTTCCTGACCCAGGGATCGAACCTGGGTCTCCTTTGTCTCCTGTATTAGCAGGCGAGTTCTTTACCACTAGCACCAAATGTTGGTGTGTATATATATGCACATATACATATATACATGTAATTAATATACATATTCCACAAAACAGAATTCAGAGGGCCCCAGCTGACAGTAGTCTCGAGGGACAGGTGCTGTCCAAGCTGGACCATGAGTGAGAAACGGGGTTCTCCAGGCAAAGAAGGGGAGAGCAGGCACTCATTTCCAGGAAGGCGACCAGCTCTGAAAAAAGATGTGTAGTGACCGCTTCCAGGAATGGGGAGAATCTGACCTGACATGATCTTCGGGTTCCCCTGGGTCAATGCCAGGAGCTGAGTCCAGAAGGCTGAAGGGATGGGACAATGAGGGCTTGTAAGGCACCCCTTGGAGACAGTCCCCTACGTGGGATCCAGCTCCCTGGCACCCTGGCACCGCACGCTTGGATGTTTCTCTCAGGAAGCAGGAGGGGTTGGTGCACAGCTTATTCAAACATGCCAAGGACTCTGGGTGCACAGCCAGTGGAGAGAGAAGGCAAGCCAGCCAGAGACCAGGAGCTGGGAGGGGGCATGAGCGTGAGAGGGGCGGGGCCCCCTGCAGACCCCCGGCTGTTTGAGTCATCAGGCTTTCATTCCTTTTATGTTTGCATCAAAAGTGAGGCACGCCCTGCTCATCAGTGTCCCAAATGAGATGGAAGAAATGTGAAAAGGTGGATCCGGTGGCCCCCGCCCCCGTTTCTCCTGTAATTGAAGAAACACGTGGGGTCAGACCCTGGATCTGGCACCTCAAGCACCTCTCCTTAACACAGTGACCCAGCTCTGCTCAGCTCTAATCATAAGTGTCCTCTCGACATGAATCGGAGAAGGCAGTGGCACCCCACTCCAGTACTCTTGCCTGGAAAATCCCATGGACGGAGGAGCCTGGTGGGCTGCAGTCCAAGGGATCGCTAAGAATTGGGCACAACTGAGCGACTTCACTTTCACTTTTCATTTTCATACACTGGAGAAGGAAATGGCAACCCACTCCAGTATTCTTGGCCTGGAGAATCCCAGGGTCGGGGAGCCTGATGGGCTGCCGTCTCTGGGGTCTCACAGAGTCGGACACGACTGAAGCAGCTTAGCAGCAGCAGCAGCAGCCAACATGAATCACTGGGGACATTAACTCGGGATAGGCACAGCTCTTGGCACAGCTCTTGGCACAGCTCTTGGTACAGCTCAAGAATGGCCTCTTGGACTTCCTTTGTGTTCCAGCAGTTAAGAATCTGCCTGCCATTGCAGGGGACACAGGTTTGATCCCTGGTTTGGGAAAATCCCGCATGCCGCAGGACAACTAGGCCCAAGCTCCACAACTATTAAGCCCACGTACCACAAGTAGTGATGCTCCTGTACCCTAGAACCCACGCTCCACGAGAAGGGAAGCCGTCACAGTGAGCCCATGCGCCACAACTAGAGGGTAACCCCCGCGCGCTGCAGCGAGAGAAAGTCCATGCGTAGCAACAGACTCAAAAATAAAATAAAATTATTTTTTTACAAAAAAGAACTGCATCTTCAGGAAGGGGAACTGGGAACCAGGAATGAAGGTGAGTGAAATCCTCTGGCCGGACCTACCCTTGGTATCCGGTAAATCCTTTTCTAACTTTGAACAAAAAGTAATGAGTAAGGCAAGCCCTAGTTAGACAGCTTTTAGGAGGGGCTGCCGGCGCTCTGTCAAGAAAGTTTAGGTTTTATCCTACAAGAAAATGCATCAAAGGTAGATACAGAAGATGGGACAAGATCAGACCTAGACACAAGAAAGGCAATTCTTGTGACACTATTTCTAGGCTGGAGGAAAGTGAAGACGGATGTAGAGCAAGGGTGAGGATGCAGAGGCAATGGGCCGAGTGGGAGGTGATGACGGCTTGATGTCTTTCTGAAACGGCAGGAAGGAACCGAGATGGGGTGAGCAGGTCAGACAGGGCAGAATCACAGGATCGGAGCGTGGCTGAATTATTTCCACAGTTTGCAGCCTGACCAAATAAATGGAAGAAGTTTGGTATCATTAAATCACAAAAGGACAAACAGGAGGGGAAGCAGGTTCCTGTGGGGAGAAAAGATAAATCCGGGAGGTGTGCTTATTCTAGACTGAAAACACCCCAAAGTCCACAACCTGAGACCAAGGGGCTCCATTTTCAATATATAAAAGCAAACTGCAGGGCAATAATGAAAGCAAGTGGCATACAAAAGCACTTTCCCCCGCACTCACATAACCACATTTCCCAGAATAGAGAGATATTTCTTCATGCCTAAAATTCAGTGTTCTGAGCAAAACAAAAGACTTTAGCTTATCAGTCATTTGCACCTTAGTATAAAAGAGCTTATAAGGCTTGGAGGAGAGTATCTGAGAGTTAAGTACTGTGGCCTCAAGAAGGAACAAAAGTGCAAGAGGATTTGATACATGAAACAGGGCCCTCAAGGCCGGTGCACTGGGATGACCTGAGAGATGGGATGGGGAGGGAGGCAGGAGTGGGGTTCGGGATGGGGGACACATGTACACCCATGGCTGACTCACGTGTATGGCAAAACCACTACAACTGTGTAAAGTAATTAGCTTCCAATTAAAATAAATAAATTAATTTTTTTTAAAAAAGAAGAGGATTACAGGCAGTACAGCCCTTGCTATACACAAGGCCCAGACCTACTGCCATGCATTTCCTCCTGCCTTTCCAGACAGAGAAGGGGTTTGTCCTGCACTCACAGATCATAGAAACCCCTGTCCCTGCAGCCTGTGTACCACAAGGCAAGAAAGACAGGCCATTTGGTATTACTTAGTGCCTCTCATTCAACCTGCCCCCTTGAGGAAACACAAATGGACCATTTGTTTTTATGGAATACTGAAGTAGTAAAATGCGAAAAAAAAAAAAAAAGAAGAAGAAGAAGAAGAAGAAAATGTTCTATAGCTGATTTTATCCTCTACCGTGACTTTGACAGTAACCAGCGAGGCTGGCCTGACACAGCACGTTCCGATCTTCCTCCTGCTCAGCCTACCTCCTCCACAAGTCCTCTGAGGCTCCGCTGTCATCCTCGCAGGAGGTTTCCAGGCACGTGCCGCAGCCTCCTCCGTCCCCCTCTCTTCTCTCCACACTCTCTCCCTGGAGCTTGTCTACCCCACAGGTTACACACACTCACACCTATTTCTCCACTCAGATCCCCCTCTGAGCTCCAGACACAGATCCCCACTCCTGGTTGACGTCACCTCCTGAATGTCTTAATCGCTCCTCAAAATCACCACGTCCACACAGATTTATCCAGACCTAGTCTTCTAGAGTTTTCTCTCAGTAACAACTTCTGCATCTGCACTGTGCTGAGTCGCTTCAGTCGTGTCCAACTCTTTGTGACCCCATGGATGGTAGCCCGCCGGGTTCCTCTGTCCATGAGATTCTCCAGGCAGGAATACTGGAGTATTCCTTCTGTGCCCTTCTCCAGGGCATCTTCCCAACACAGGGATCAAACCTGTGTCTCTCGTATCTCCTGCTTTGCAAGACAGGTTCTTTACCACCAGGGCCCCCTGAGAAGCCCTTCTGCATTTACTGCTATGTAACAAACCAAACCTAAATGTACTGGCTAGGAACAACAACTGCTTCCCCTGAAATGGAGGTGGGGTGGCAGGAGGACACTGGATTCCTCTTTTCACATTTCTTTAACTTTATTTGGTTCACTGACCAAACAGGGTGTCCCTGATATTTGATGGAAACATACAAGGAATGAAACATACAAGCTTCATCAAACATAGCTGCTTCCACCTATTTTTCCAGTTTTATTATCAACAGCGTGCCTTCACTTGCACACATGTCCCAGCTGGGATGGATTGGGATGGTCAATGACATTGTTGCTGCTGCTGCTAAGTCGCTTCAGTCATGTCCGACTCTGTGCGACCCCAGAGACAGCAGCCCACCAGGCTCCGCCGTCCCTGGGATTCTCCAGGCAAGAACACTGGAGAGGGCTGCCATTTCCTTCTCCAATGCATGAAAGTGAAAAGTGAAAGTGAAGTCGCTCAGTCCTGTCCGACTCTTAGCAACCCCATGGACTGCAGCCTAGCAGGCTCCTCCACCCATGGGATTTTCCAGGCAAGAGTACTGGAGTGGGGTGCCATTGCCTTCTCCCAATGACATTGTTAGACTTCTCCTAAAAGCCTCAGGGGTCTGGCTCCTACTTAGTGCCTGTTCTAGCCTCTTCCAACTCTACACCCTGTGATGTTCTGCCCTGGTTATGCTCACCTTCTTTCCAGTCCTACCAAACTTTCATAATCTTGATTCCTGCTCCTAGAATGATGTTCCTTTACCACCTTACCCAGTGAAAACCTTTGTACTCTTCAGATGTCACTTAGGAATCACTGCTCAGAGACACCTTCCTTCAGCTCCCAGACAGGTCCCCTAAAGAGTTTTCCAGGAACCATGTCCACTCGCCACAAGGCTTATCAGGGTTGCCAATTTCAGCTGAGGGCAGGGGGACCTTGTATGGGTCTGACTTTCCTCACCATTGACTATATCTGGAACTGGAACTTAATAATGGGTTATGCAGATGAATAATTAATGCATTAGAAAATGAAAGCATATTTGTAGTGATAAACAATTCACCATCCACTTTATTTATGAAATATAATATTGATCCCCATAAGATACTGTCTCAGCTGGTAAAGAATCTGCCTGCAGTGTAGGAGACATGGGTTTGATCCCTGGGTCGGGAAGATGCCCTGGAGAAGGGAAAGGCTACCCACTTCAGTATTCTGGCCTGGAGAATTCCATGGACTGTATAGTCATGGGGTGGCAAAGAGTCGGACATGACTGAGCAACTTTCACTTTCAGAGTATATTTAAATCAATTACTTTGATGAAGATCAGAAAGCAACATGTGATCATTTAACCCAGATAAGGAAACATACCAAAAATGTTTAGTGATTCATTCAAGATCTCTCAACCTTTCCTGAAGTCCAAGTGAAATTCAGACAGGACTATAGGTTTTCGCTTTTATTTCTAAGTGACAAGGCTTTCATGAAGAAGCCTTGAGATCTCTTCCAAACTCAGATACTAGCTGATCTTAATTTAACTTCATTTTTGTCTTGATAGTGTTCTGGTTTTTTTCTTCCTCTTTCTGTCCCTTTTCTTTCTCCTTTTTGCATCATTAGATATTAAAGCCAAGAACTACTGCCCAAGAGAGTATGTCACAAGGCACACACACACACAAAGCCTAAAAATGCCAAGACTATATGGAGAGAGGAAAGGACAGGAGAGACACACTCACAACCCTTATCTCTTAGTGCTGAGGAAATTTCAAGCCTTAATCCCAGCTTGAATTTTTCCGTTCTCCATTACAGCAATGAAAATAATGGGTAATGAGAGATCAAACAAACTAATTTGTCAATTCTGGGATGTGACATCAGGACCATTCATTTCAGGGGTTGTTAATGCCAACCAGTGACCTTCTGGGATTATGTACAGCTAAAATGTGATGAGGAAATTTAATAAACAAAGGTCAACCATCATTCAGTACAGCAAGGAAAACAATACTTTTTTTTCTTTTACAATAAAATACCAAAATTTTTTTAATTCAACATTGTCTTGGTTATTATAACCAAGTGTCTCACAATACTTATTCAGTGCATATGGCCCAAATTCTAATGACTTTCAATTATACAGAGGATAATATTTGCTGAGTTCTTGAGTATCTGAGGCTATAGACATTCCTTGAAAGGTCAGCTGTAAAACTCAGTTAATAACTTTGAAGAAAAATGCCTTTTTTCCATCAGGAATTCACAATAAAAATTATCTCCTTTTCTACACAATTTTCCTTTTAACTCTACTTGGCAAAGGGGCAAAGCTAATAGACAAATTATACATGATTACAGGACTATTTGGCTATACAGTGTCACAGATCAAGAGAAACGGCCCCCACTGCAAGTAAGCAATGGTCCTGCACCATTCACTCACATAAGCTCCAGAGAGAGTTTTGATGGAGCTTCAAGAATGACACAGTTAAACAGCCACATTTTTAATATCTATTAAAGTCTCTGTGCCATGACTGAATAACGCCACCCGTGAACGGGAAGAAGGAATATGGTACAACCAACCCCACCATGCACGTGGCCAAGGGGCGTGCATGCTGTCACCCCAGCTGTTCCAAACATCTAAGTCTCTCCTGCTTAGACTTAACGACTGGTGCTGGATAGCAGCCAAGTCATGACAAGACGAACGTGTTCCTCCAAGCAAAGATCCAGTGTGCAAATACCAACACCATATTTTTCACTCTTTGTATTAGTTTAGGTTCCTTAGAACAAGAATGTTATTGAACACTGTAATATTGCCTCTCAGCCTGTCTAGCTCCTTGGCCATCACATAGGGCTTCTACAGAAAATGTATGTCTCAGCATCCTTTGGTTTTCTGGATACAGACCATTGAATTTAGCCACTGGCTCATTCTAACCAGTCCGGCATGCATTTCTCCCTCTATCAGGTATAGCATCGGAAAGAGACTCACCGTTATTAGGGCTGTTAGAAAGGGGCAAAAGGTAACAGGTATGGAGCATCTCTCTCCCACCAGACCCTGGACTCTCTACTTTATCTAAACATTATCACATACATTCTTCTCAGTGGTCCTGGAACATAAGGGTTGTTGCCACCATTTATCAGATTGTTGCAGCAAAAACAGAAATGAATGAACCTTAGGCACATACCAGCCAAAGAGGCAAGACTTAAACCGTCTTGCTTATTCTTTAGCTGTTGCTACTAACAAAGACTTACAAGCCTTATAAGCTGGACATGTCCTTCACAAAGCTGATAACTCTCAGACCCCATATGAATTGCACTGTGCACCTGGCATTCGTCTGCCCTAACACTGTCTTGCAGGCTTCTGCATTTCAGAAGGAAGGTCACAGACCAATATCTTCAGGGACACCAGACCCAGCTGCTGAGTTGCCTGATGCCAGCTGAGGCTGCTTGGAAATTTTGCAAAAGAAAAATAAAATGGAAGACCTCCACTGGGATATAAAACCTCTCCCAGTTCCCCAGAGAAGAGGGCACAGCTTTTGAGGTGCCAGCCTGTGGTGTTCTTCCCCTTCCGCCACAAAAGGAATAAAGCCTCTCTTCCTATTTCCTCCAAACTCTGTCTCTGTATTTCTATTCGGCACTAGTGGACAGGGAGCTGAGATTTTGGCAACAAGATGAGGAAACTAAGTCTCAGAAAAATTAAGACGTTGACCACGGTCACCCAATTAGCAGGCATTGAAGGCCATATTCAATGCCAGAGACGTTCCCAAGGTCTATGACTTTCCATTTATATGACACCGAACCTGGTGACACCTCAGATTTTTCTATAAGTCCATAACGCCATCAACCTTTGGTAGGGACCTGGGGGGGGGGGGGGGGAAACAATGTGACTGGGATGACCCAGCAAACATGGCCCCAGCCCACGGCAGGCTCTGAGTGGAGATTTCCTTGAGTCACTCCCGTACGGAATGTTCCACAGGAAAAGTGCACTACTGACGTCATTGGTGTATGAAATGGCTGAGCCAGGAGTAAAAATGTGTGCTGAAGAAAGAAATCCGAGGCATCAAAGGTTGCCACAAGGAGGTGGGAGGATGAGGAAGTCTCTAGAATTAGATGACCTACCCCTGAACCTTCTTCATCTCATTTGTAAAATGGGCACAGTATCTGCTCACATGAGAGAAGGTTCTGAGAATGACGGAAGTCCAGCAGGCAGAGTCGTCTGTGATACAGAGCAGGTGCATGGGAGGGGTTAAATGGTCCCAAGTCTAAAAAGCTATTTTACTGCAAATTAGTCGGACTCAGTGCATCATCTCTATTTTCAGAATGTATTTTTGCAAGGCTTGCTGGTGTTTATCGGGAGACATTCATCATTGTCTCAGCATGACCCACACCAGATCCAGGTCACATGAAGTTATAAATGTGTCTTATATTCCAATGTCATGACC
This sequence comes from Ovis canadensis, assembly GCF_042477335.2. NCBI lineage: Eukaryota > Metazoa > Chordata > Mammalia > Artiodactyla > Bovidae > Ovis > Ovis canadensis. Next base: position 51,405,345 of record NC_091270.1, read on the forward strand.
CCTTGTCTGATTCTGAGGCAAGAAGAATAATTTACATTTATTTCTAAAAGAACACATCAACCGAAACACAGCCCAAACAGCCGCAAGCCAGAAGGTAGTAAAGGAAACAGATTTCTTTGTTCTGCAAGAATAATATTTGGAGCATGAGGAATGTCCAGAGTTGACAAAGGAGAACCAAAATGGGGACACATGGGGTCACATAATGGGGTGACGGCAGGTATAATTTATGGCAGGGCTGCAATGAGGTTCCAGACTCATGAAGCCACGTGGGACAAAGCAGGGAAGGGAGGCAAGACACCCTCATTCTGATCCCTGAAGCCGAGGAAGAGATGAAGATAGATGGATTCCGACACTGAAGGAAGGAAATCTGATTAAACACGAGTGATAAAATTTTCAGGATTGAATTGGGATTTAAGAGAAAAACAAACTGACATTTTGCCCGATTCTAGCATGTCAACAAAGGAAATCTATCTATCAGGTGGAAAAAAAATTCAGACAGGGAAGATACACTGGAGATGCAGACACCTGAATGGAGGAGACACAGCAGAGAGGGAGGAGAGAGATGTAGACCCCAGAGACCCCCAGCTGCCACGTGCCGGTGAGTCTCCACTGTGCAGGTAGGCTCCTGTGAACCCCTACTTAAAAAGTCAACATAGAAACTCATACTTCACAGCCGAGGTCAGCAGGAGAGCAATTATCACAGATCCAACAGCTCTTTGGTAATTTGTGGTCACCAGGATTCTTTGAGTCAAACTACCCTAAACAAAACTATATTTTGATTCATTTTCAAGGACCCATATGGTGTGTAAAGTTAGAGTCACACACAGGAATTAGACCCATACTCTTCCACGTCTCAAGATCACCCAGTAGGCATGGACAACCTCTTTGCTCCAGAGGCAACGCCAGACTGTCCTCCTAAGAAGGACATCTTGATTCTCATGTCCCTTTACTCTTAAAGATGAGAGAAGGTTGGCCTCTCAGGAAGGCCATCTGCCTCTGTTAGCTTCACACTGACTCCTGCTCACACAGCCTTGATTTCTGGTAAAACAAGATCAAGTCTCCAAAGCAGAAAGGAGAAGGCAAGCAATGCCCAGCAGCAGAGGCGGCCAGTGAGAGGGCAACAGGGTTTGTTGGCGGACAATGGAGTCAGGATGTATAGGCTGCGATCAGAAGCAACTGCTGAAAGGACCAGCTTGTGCTATGAGAGCACACCCTCCAAGGACCTGCCTCTCCTTTTCTTCGGGTTTTTCCTATTTGAACATGACCCTCGTGGGACCAAGAAACTGGTCAAGATTCTTGTGGAAACTGCCCACAACCCTAAGATTTTCTTGAACATAGCCAACTGCACAAAATATTCCTTAATAAGGCCACTTTGATAGGTAAACAACCAAAGGATGATTTCAAGGAAATGTTCTAGAAGACTTTCTATGTGAATGACAACTTTTTGTTAAAGCTATTTTTAAACACATAATTGTTTTAAAGAAAACGGCAATGGGACAATACTTTATTATGAAGATATGAACAATCATTTATGGACCCCCCTCTGTGTGAGGTGCTAAGGTGAATAAGCAAAAACCATGCCCTTGAGAAAGCTAAATCGTGCTTTCTGGGCATTTTAAAAACATCTCTGCATTTTATTTCACTTATTTTATTTTTTGGCCACACCACACAACACGAAGGATCTTAGTTCCTTCCCTGACCAGGGATCGAACCCACATCCCCTGCATTGGAAACATGGAGTCTTAACCATGGTACCACCAAGAAGTCCCCCATCTCTGCATCTTAAATGAAGAAAGAACAGGATGGACCCCCTGGGGATCACTGGACCTGGGTCCCAAGACCACATCTGAGCTGTTCCCGCTTTCTAAATAACCTCAGTCCTCCAGCTGGAAGCACATTATCTAACCACTGCCAACTTCTCCATCCCTTCTGGAAGCCCTCCAATAGCTCCCTGCTTGTATCCTTCATTCAAGGCACCAGGGCTCTGATACTGTGCTCTCCCCAGGCCCTCACTTGGTGCCTGTCTTGAACTCACTCCATGGGCTTTTCTGGTTTTGCATATCAATGCAAAGGGCACAGCTAGCCCTGACTTTGTGGGCACCCCCTCATGGGCTGGTTCCTGAGTCACCTCACCCTAACCATCAGAGAGACAGAAAGGCTTAATTGAGAAGAAACACTAAGGACAAAGTCACCCACGCCCTCGCTTTTGCTGCCCCTACCCCTTGTCAGGGGGCAAATTCACTCTAGGCAACTTGGGCAGGGGGGCAGTAACCATCCAGTTGTGTAAGATCTAAAGATGGAAGTTATTCAAAAACAATCTTACTTCTCACATCCATTATCCACTTCATCCATTTTTACCTACTTAATTGTCCCTCAGATCTATGTATTTCTCATTTTTCTCCCCTGCTGTTACCCTCATCCAAGGCCACCCTCTTTCAGTTGATAAAAGAAATGCTCACATATCGAAGTCTTGGGAAGTTATTCTGACTTGACATGAGTTAACATGAATTGTGGGATAACCAAAACTGCCTGTCCATGGCGATCAAACCTACAGTGTACATCTGCTTTAATTATTGAAGAAAAGGGTGCAGTGACCAGAAGTAAAGAATGTCTATGTTAAAAAGAAAGATGAAACACCTCCCTTCCTGAGACACCAATGCTGGTCTTTCTTCCACGATAAGAACCCCCCTTCCCCAGGCGCCAAGGCCATACTCACTGTGTACATGCCAATCTGGATTTTTGAAAACCTAAAGGAATGTATCACCACCTTGCTTGACGTTCTTTGTTCTGACAAGACATAAAACTGTGCTGAAAATCATGCATCTCCTGAGCAGTTTCTTTGAATCATCTGAGAAGCCATCTTCTGGGCTATAGCCTTCAATTTGACTCAAATAAAACTCTTTCTATTTCTATTATGGGGTTCCCCAGCTGGTGTTAGTGGTAAAGTACACACCGCCCAGTGCAGGAGATGTAAGAAATGTGGGTTTGATCCGTGGGTCGGGAAGATCCCCTGGAGGAGAGCACAGCAACCCACTCCAGTATTTTCGCCAGAATCCCCTTGGACAGAAGAGCTGGTGGATATGGTCCACAGGGCCGCAAAGTATTGGGCACCAGTGAAGTGACTTAGCACGCATGCTTTCCTATTTTAGATTGCTTATCGATGAATTTCATTGACACAGGAGACAATTGAAAGTTTGATAGATGACAGTTCAAAGAAGAGGAGGCCCTTCTTTCCCCAAATCCATTCTCTACATCTCACCACACAGCTTCTACCTCTGAGCACCAGCCATGCTGATTTTCTTGTTATAACTTATTCCTTAAATTGCTGTGACTTGTCTGAGTGTAGAGGCTTTACATATGCTGTTCCGTCTACCTGGAATTCTCTGACTGACCCGTACTCATCTTTCAGACACTGGTTCAAGCCTCATTTGTTCAGAAGACTTCCCTGATTCCAAAGACCTTATGATTTCCCAAATTCTATATTTTTCCACTATGTTCCTTCATTTATGTATTTGCCCATTCCCCACACTATCCTATAAACACTGCAAACAAAAACTGTTTCATTCACTTGTAAGTTATCCCCAATTAACCCAGCACCTGGCTCTTGGTAGACAGCCAATCGATAGGAAAGATTAAATAAACAAAGTTGTTGTTCAGTCCTTCAGTGGTGTCCTAATCTTTGCAGCCTCGTGGACTGCAGCATGCTAGGCTTCCCTGTCCTTCACCATCTCCCAGAGTTTGCTCATGTCCATTGGGTCGGAGATTCCATCCAACCATCTCGTCCTCTGTCGTCCCCTTCACCTCCCACCTTCAATCTTTCCCAGCATCAGAGTCTTTTCCAATGAGTCAGCTCTTTGTATCACGTGGCCAAAGTATTGGAGCTTCAACTTCAGCATCAGTCCTTCCAATGAATGTTCAGGATTGATTTCCTTTACAATTGACTGGTTTGATCTCTTTGCAGTCCAAGGGACTTTCAAGAGTCTTCTCCAACATGCTTTTGATGTTCAAAAGCATCAATTCTTCGGTGCTCAGCCTTCTTTATGTCCAACTCTCACATCCATACACACATGGATGAGTAAATGAAGAATACATAGTAATTCAGAACTCAGATCCAAGATTCAATCTGTATAGTATTCGCATCACTTACGTGATGTACAATTTTGGATAAAATTCTTGACCTAAGCTTCAGCCCTCACATTCTTTTAAAATGGAGGCAATAAAGATTCTTACTTGCACTTGTAAAGTTCAAATGAAATATCTACCATGTATTTATTAGTAAAAGACCTGACACATAAAAAAGGGCATCATAACTTGCTGGCTAAGGAGAGAATTCATCCAGTGATAACAATAACAAAATTAGAGTACAGCAGGAGGGCCACGAAGCTTGTAGTAATCAAACATCCGTGACACTGCATCCATCTTTTAAAAAATTAGTTTCATAGCTGTCATTTTGGGGGATTCTTTCCTCTCCTCTGGATCAGATTCTAGATGGAAGTCTTAGCTATGATGCATATTTTAGTATAAATGAGTTTCAGAACCAGAGTCCCAAGCTATAGATCTAGTCTCAGGCCTAGGAAGTTGTATACAGCTCAAGTGTCATACTTCACACTCACATCTGTTTTTTTCATTTAAATTATCATTTGTGTGTTTGTATAATAAAAGTTTTTACTCCACTTGTGGGTACAGTTTCCCGAGAAAATATTAGTCTTTTCAGGACATATCATTGATTTGTGGTGACAAGAAAAAACATTCTAAATCAGGGCTGTGTCAGAAACTCAGGAGTTCTGCTTACCATAAATTGAGTTTGGTGGAAGAAAGAATCCATTCTCATTGTTCCTACAGTGTTGCAGGCTTCCCACAGATTCCTGCAACATAACCTGCTCATACATCCCAGTCTATCTGTATCGAAAGGCGCAAAGCGAAATAGTAACGGAGTTCCCGCTCAGTGGTGGGAACGGTGTTTTCTATTCTGTGCGACCTTCTACCTGCTGGGCCCTGAAAAAAAAGGAAACGCCTGAAATAAACAGAAGACACAGGGAACTCGGCTCAGGGCTCTGTGATGACCTACAGGGGTGGGATGAGGGGAGGGGAGCAGGTGTGTGAGAGTCCAAGAGGGAGGGGATACATGCATACATATAGATGATTCACCCCACTGTACAGCAGAAACTGACTCAACATCGCCAAGCAATTATGTTTGCTGTTGCTTAGTCGCTCACTTCTTTCCAAACTCTTTTGCAACCCCAGGTACTGTGATCCACCAGGCTCCTCTGTCCATGGTATGTTCCAGGCAAGAATACTGGAGTGGGTTGCATTTTCTTGTTCAGGGGATCTTCCCGACCTAGGGATCAAGCCTGAGTTCTCTGCATTGGCAGGCAGAGTCTTTACCACTGAGCCAGCTGGGGATTATACACTAATTTAAAAAAAATGAAGACAAGGCAGCTTTAGAGTCTGGAATATCCCAAAGGGGTCATTCCTGTGAGTAGGGAGACTACATCCACATCCAGAGAGGTGACAACCTACCTCTTTCTTTGCCAAAAGCATGCACTTCACCCAGGGATTAGCAGACACCTCCTGTGCAGGGCCAGAGGGTAAGCACTGTAGACTTTGTGGGACAGAGTGCCCCATTGCCACTGCTCAGGTCCTCTGAGTGATGTGAAGACAGCTCTCAACAGTTTGGAGAGGACTGAGAATGCCTAGGTTCCAATAAGACTTTACTTTTGAGCATCAGTATTTGAACTCCATATAGTTTTTCATGTCATGATGTAGTAATCTTCTTTTAATTTTTTCCCCCCAACATTTCAAAACATAAAACCCATTCTTAGCTTGCAGACCTTACAAAAACAAGCAGGGGCTGCATCTGGCCGATGGCTATATTCTGACTCCTGGCTTAAGACGAGACACATAAGTAAATACTTAACTTGCACCCACAGATTTCCTAATTGCTCTTCGAGTCTCCCAGATATAGACAGCGGGCCTGTCCCTAAGCGGACGGTGGAAGTCGTGTACTGTACAGCAGAGACCAAAGATTGGAACTCACAGACAAGGACATTTCTAAAATTCCCTGAAAAAAAACAGTTCACACACACTTTACAGTTTGTCATGCAGCTGCACAAACAGGAAGCTTTTATCTGAAGCCCTCTGAGAAAGGGGCAGAGAAGCAGGCATTGCAGCGACTGTAACCCTTGATTATAAATCTACGGCAATTACAGTTTAGAAAGTCCAAAGCAAAGCTGTAAAACTAATCTGTAACTCAGCCAGGGACAGGGTCCCCACTTTAAGCTCTAAATGTGTAGCTGGCAGGCAAGACACAACATCGTTGGTAGACACATCCCTCATTGAGAAATCCCCATGAATTCAGCAGCAGACCAATGGAGACAATGGAAAAGGTTGATCAAGCAAATGTCAATACTATGCACAGTAGGGGCTTATATCCCTGCCCACCGTCCAGTCTCCTTCTGCGTCTCCACTTCCGCATTGGTGGAATACCGTCTCCCTGGTTATATCCATCTCGGACATGTGACCTTATTTGGAAACTGTATCTTTTCAGGTGTAATTGATTATGATGCCTTCACACTGGATAATCTGGCTTCTCTGGTGGCTCAGACAGTAAAAATCTGCCTGCAATGCAGGAGACCAGGGTTTGATCCCTGGGTCAGGAAGATCCCCCTGGAGAAAGAAATGGCAACCCACTCTAGTATTCTTGCCTGGAGAATCCTATGGACAGAGGAGCCTGGTGTATTCCAGTCCATGAAATCATAGAGTCAGACAACAACTGTGCACGCATGCACACTGGATGACCGTGGGCCTAGATCCAAAGATGGGCATCTTTATTAGAAGACAGAGACGTACACGGGGATGAAAGCAGCCTGGTGAGACACAGTTCCAGACCAAGGATTGCCAAGGGTGGTCAGCTACCTTGCCAGGAAAGAAGCACGTACCTGATTTCCCATCAAGGCTTCCAGAGGGAGGTCCTGCCTACACCCTGATTTCAGATTTGTAGCTGTAAGAACTGTGAGAGTACAAATTTCTGTTGTTGGAAGCTAACCGGTTTGTGGTCTTTTGTTAACAGAAGCCCGAGGAAACAAAAACAGCCACTTATTAGCCCTTTGCATTTCAAGATGCCTTGGAATTTTATTTCTCTAAAGACATGACTCGTGGAGTCCACATTCAGAAGAGGCCTTTCCCAGCCTTCTTCATTTGATCAATCACTCACATCCACCCTCTAGAATCAGCTTGGGGACTTCCCTAGTGGTCCAGTGGCTAAGACTCTGTGCTCCCAATGGTGGGTTCGATCCCTCATCAGCGAACTAGATCCTACATGCCACAACTAAGACCCTACACAGCCAAATAATTTTTTTTTTTAAGAAAGAATCAGTTCATTGTCACTTTCTCTGGGAAACACTGTCCTGCCAACGTCCTGCCAAGGGATAGCAGGGTCCCCTCCCTCATGCCCAGATGCTAGTGATAAAACACACATTCACACTGAGGGTCTAGAGAAGTCATGCTGGCTTATACCTGAGTTAACTTGGATTTTATGCTAACAAGAACGGCCTCCTTGTGATTATCAAATCTACATTGTACAAATGCTTTAATTATTAAAGAAAAGAGCACAGTGAGCAGAAGTGAAGAATGCCCATGTTAAAAAAGAAAGACGAAGTGCCTTCCTTCCTAGTCAACCAGTGCTCGCCCTCCTTCTATGATAAGAGCCCCTTCCTAAGCACCAAGGCCACGCTGACTCGCTGTGCATGTACTGGACCAGTTTTCCTTTTGAAACCTTGAAGGAACGCATCCCTGACTTTAATGTTCTTATTTCTGACAAGACGTGGAACTGTGCCCAAAACCACGCTTCTCCCAGAGCAGTACCTCAGGGTTGTCTGAAAGCTGTCATCCAGGCTATGGTCCTCAGTTTGGCTCAAATAAAACTCTTTTCTCTTCCTATTATAGGCTGCTTATTGATTATTTTCATTGACAGTTGTCTAGCTGCATATTTAAGGTAGCATCTGCTACACTGTAGGAAAAAACATGATTTGCACATAACGGAACCCCCCGCTATGTCCTGATTCCTGTAAAGGAAAGTTCCACATGCTTCCATCTTTATGCCCCAGCACTTAGGAGATGGTGCAGCTCCTATCTCCAGGCAGGGCATGGTGAGCCACTTTGTAGGGGCCAGAGGGAATTCTATTTTGCTGTGTTTTATATTTCCCCAGCCTTGTCTCTGCTACTTACTGGCTGTTTGACCAGAGTCAAATGACTTCGTTCCAGTTTTCTTCTCTGTGGGGAATAACGCTAGCTCCCACCTTACACAGGACTTGTGAAGAGGAAACGTGTTAATATATAAGCATTTGGGGGGGGGAAGCATCTGAGAAGCGCCAGTTACTATTAATACTCTCCCCCGGGGAAGCAATGCTCTCTGTCTCTGGACCCAGCAATGGCTTCCAGGCCCCCAAAGAAGCTACAATTTCAAGACATGTAGAAGAAGCACAGGAATAGAATTTAGGGTAGCAGACAGGGTCTTTTTTTTACAAATTTGGACAAGACGCGGTACTTCTTTGAGCCTTATTTTCACCTTTGTAATTACGGGGTTGGAAAGGGATTACAATGAATCCTTCCAACCCAAAATCCAGGCTATTTAGGGACCTGTGAGAGCAACAGTGGAGGTTCTCAAGCTATGCCAAATATTTCAGAATGTAAGGAAAGCCATATAAATATTTAGGAGTGGGTAAGTCCAATCACACTAACCAAATGTCAAGTCTCCTCTCTCAGAAGGAATTACATGAACTCCAAGTAAAAACAGTTTACTTAATACTGACAGGCAATTTGAATTTGCAGTTAACTTATCTTTACAGAATAAAAATAAAAGTAAAACTAAATCACCTTTTAACTTCAAAGTGCTGTTTCCCAAGCAGACTTTTTTTTTTTTTGAAGCATGCGATCCATGAGTGAGAAGATAATAAAAGGGCCCATTGGTGGAAAACCAAGGCTCTCAGTGGACTAGATAATCTTTAAGTCCTTTCTGGCTCGAATGCTCGCGGGATTACTGAAAATTTCTCCAAGGCAATCAACTATAGCAATTTATTTCTTATTTAATTTTATTCTGTAGCCTCACGGGGAATATGCTATGCTCTAAAATTTCAAGGAAAAAAAAAAAAAAACAACCACAGAGGATCCAAATGAGGATTCTAAAGAGTAAAGCAAGGAATTTTAAAAAGCTGGAAAGACCAGAACAAAAGGCAGAAATGAACTTAAGTTTTTAAACAACAAACAACCAAAAAGGTCAAATGACCTGAAATAGAAATTACAATGGCCTTGGGGATAATAACAGGTACTTCTGTTCCTCTGTAAGTAAATAAAGTTACCAAGTATTCCCAGGAAAGGGATGGCTGTCATTACCTATCAATTTTAGGAATAACTGAGGCCCAAGGTTCGTGTGGGGTCAGGGTTTGGAAAATCAGCAACAAGTTTTCTATTTTCAGAACCACTCATTTTTCTGGCTATTGTTCTGAGGATGCAAACCTCAGCCCCCCGGGAGCAGGGTAGGTGGGAGGATGGGCAAGACAAGAGAGGCAAGCGGAGCGAAGTAGGACAACCTCCCCAGATCACAGCTACTGGTGGGGAGAGGATCAGCAATAACAGTGCCTGCAGAAAGCACTTTCAAAACAAAGTGCTCGATGAATGAGTTTGCTCAGTTGGACCTTCTGATGAACCTGTACATTATGGATTATTATCACACTCCCTGTCTTACCACCTGTGGAAAGAAATGCCAACCAAAGGAGAATAAGAAAGGCTGTTGACGTAGAGCGTGCTGTAGCCAGGGAGCCAGCCAGCCGGCCATCACCTCCATCTGGAGGAGACGCAAAGGCAAGCAGAGGCGTGGGGAAGCTTCAGAATGGAAAAAGGGTAGGTCTCACCTGTGCCCTGACTGGAGGCTGCTGATGTGGGGAAAGGCAAACAGGTCACCTAAAATGGGAAGAAGCCCATGTGATGGGTCAGGGGTGCATATTTGGCTTTTTCTGGTTGGTCCTGAGTTGGAAACGGACACAGAAGTCCACGATGATGTCAGCTACTCATCAACTCCTGCCATTCAGGACCTGTTTTGTCACAGGGCTGTTTTTTACTTCCTGGATTGTTACTATAGACAGTGGTCTGACATCCTGTAGTCTGACTTACAGCAGGCAGGCTTCTGGGCTGGTTCAGTTCAGATCAGTTCAGTTCAGTTCAGTTCAGTCGCTCAGTTGTGTCAAACTCTTTGCGAACCCATGAATCACAGTACGCCAGGCCTCCCTGTCCATCACTAACTCCCAGAGTTCACTCAGACTCACGTCCATCGAGTCAGTGATGCCATCCAGCCATCTCATCCTCTGTCATCCCCTTCTCCTCCTGCCCCCAATTCCTCCCAGCATCAGAGTCTTTTCTAATGAGTCAACTCTTCGCATGAGGTGGCCAAACTACTGGAGTTTCAGCTTTAGCATCATTCCCTCCAAAGAAATCCCAGGGCTGATCTCCTTTAGAAAGGACTGGTTGGATCTCCTTGCAGTCCAAGGGACTCTCAAGAGTCTTCTCCAACACCACAGTTCAAACGCATCAATTTTTCAGTGCTCAGCTTTCTTCACAGTCCAACTCTCACATCCGTACATGACCACAGGAAAAACCATAGCCTTGACTAGACGGACCTTTGTTGGCAAAGTAATGTCTCTGCTTTTGAATATACTATCTAGGTTGGTCATAAATTTTCTTCAAAGGAGTAAGCGTCTTTTAATTTCATGGCTGCAGTCACCATCTGCAGTGATTTTGGAGCCCCCAAAAATAAAGTCTGACACTGTTTCCACTGTTTCCCCATCTATTTCCCATGAAGTGATGGGACCAGATGCCATGATCTTCGTTCTCTGAATGTTGAACTTTAAGCCAGCTTTTTCACTCTCCTCTTTCACTTTCATCAAGAGACTTTTTAGTTCCTCTTCACTTTCTGCCATAAGGGTGGTGTCATCTGCATATCTGAGGTTATTGATATTTCTCCCGGCAATCAATAGGTTGGTCTTCTGTACTGGCTGCAAGTTGTGGGTCAAAGTCGTAGTTTCATATATGGTCCGTGTGTTGTTGCTCAGACAAGTCCAACTCTGTGACCTGATGGATTATGCCTGTCAGGCTTCTCTGTCCATGGAATTCTCCAGGCAAGAATACTGGAGTGGCTGCCATTTCCTTCTCCAGGGAATCTTCCCAACCTAGGGGTAGAACCCAAGTCTCCCACATTGCAGGCAGATTCCTTACCATCTGAGCCACCAGGGAAGCCCTGTGTATGGTCTAGCCATTGTTGATTTGTACATTCAGGGTCTCAGTCCTTAGATGTGAATCTGTATCAAATAAAATTGGTTCAAATTGTTACAACATCAACTCTCAAGGCCCTGGAATGCGGCTGGGGGAACCTTCCACATTGCATCCAATACATCAAGATGCCTAATGGAAACGATAGTTTTCACTGCGAAATGTCCATACAGCCTGTTAAAGCATCAACCATCTCTTCCAAAGAGTAAGATCATTAGGTTGTTTTTCCTATTTACTGATTTGCTCATAGACCAAGATTAACAAGTCAGAGGAAATGACTGAATCAGCAAATCCAATGATAAAGCCAAGTTTTCAAAACCCAAGAAAGAGTTCTCAAAGGGGCCTTCAGGAAAGAACTCTTGTAAATACTTCTTGCTGTAAAATCTGACCTTCATCCCTGCTAGGAACTGACCCCAGGGTGTCTGGCAGAACCAGAGCCTGAGTGGGGTGCATCATGGGTCTGACCAGACCAGCAAAGGCTGTGTCTTCAAGGCCACCAGCAGGAGTCCCCATGCCCCTTTCTCTTTGCCTATGAAGGGGAACAGGACACCCCACCCTATAACATGCCACTTTGACATATTGATTTTTTAGTAAAGTGACTTAAGAAATAGCAGGTGTAGGAAGGACACTCTGACTATCTCCTGTCCCCCTGAAAGCAGGAGATAAATCTCCCATGTGAAAGGCACCCTCCCTGTATCAGGAGGTAGAGGGACAGCCTTATCACCAGGGATACAGAATCCAGGGCCAAGAAGCCTGTATAAACAAACCTCAGTACATCTTCACTAATTTGATACCCCAATCCCAGAACCCTTTCTTTGCCCTTTCAATTCCTTATAAATTTATCACTTCACTGTCTAAGAACATAAAAGTTGCCTGCTTTGGTCACTTCGTTGAGTCTCTTCTCTTTGGGGCTCCCACACGTACGGAATTAAATTTGTGATTCCTCTGCTCATCTATCTTTAAGTCAGTTTAATTATTAGACCAGCCAAGGAACCTGAGAAGGAAAGGTTTTCCTCCTAAGGATCATTCCTTAGGAGTTCAGTGCCCCACTCATGATTAGAACTTGAGTGGACAGACAGTAATAGTCTGTGCTCCAAGAGCTTCTTGTTAAGTGTCCATGAATCCCTATTGTTTCTGACTCTTAGGATTAGATGCTAAACGCCCACTGAATGAAGGGATGCATCGCTGGGGAACAATTGCAAGGGGAAACAACCGGATTCTGTTCTCTCTGTTAATAGACACCTGACGGAGAGGATGACTCCAGTATGCCTACGGGACTCTGAGACTGCATAAAAGCTGGCTTAAACCGACTCTCTTGTGGCTTAATAGGTTGTTTTGCTATGGATGCACCCAAGAAAACACCCATCCACCCTCCTCACTCCCACTGCATCCATCTGGTACCATCCATCCAATCCCAAAGACCCCAGCTCTCACGCCACCTCTGCAGTCACACCTTCCCAGGTCGCATGGCCCAGGCATGACTCATCCACCCTTTGTCTCCATGAGGCGCTGTGTACAAATGTTAACAGACACCTCCACTGTGGCACCAGAGCTCTTTTATGCAATGTTTATCTCTCTCACTGTATTTAAGTCTGTTTAAGGCAGGTCTGTGGCTTATGTGTGTCTGTCTCCTCAGTGGGCAGTAAAGAAAAATCCACAGAGTCCAGGTGAGTGTGCGCGTGTTAGCTCATCTTGGGATGCTGAGATGTGGCTGGAAACCCCTGGCCCCGGCCAGCCCTGACATTCTCCACCTTCAGTCACGTGGAAGGGACGAGCCCCATTGTAACCACAGCCAAAAGCCCCCCTGATCCTTACTGGTCAGCTTCCTGACCCCTAATTAGGCAAAACTACCCACCCCAGGTCTCACCCATCAGGGCTCTAACCAGTCACCCCATGAAAACCACACCTCTCTCTCTCTCTCCTGTGAAGAACAAACGAGTGCAGGTTTTGCCCAGTCTCTTCAATGGTTATGTATTAATTTTTAATAAGAAAAGAAGACTGGCATCGATATGGCAGCAGGAAAAAAAAAAAAGCAGGATCACAAGCACAGTGAGAGTGTGGGACGTGAACTCTTCACCCGCAGCCTCTCGGCCCTCAGAGGGTGAGGCGCTTCTGTGTTTAATCCACAGTTGGTATCATGGAGGACCTCTGCCATGAATGGGTAAGAACATTCTACTCTGCAGGGAAAGGGCCCTCCGCAGGGAGGAGGGGGTGACCTTCTCAGCAATCTTGGCCTCGGCCTGGCTAAAGCAAGCCCTTTGTTCTGACTTTAAACCCTCAAAGCGACTGCCTAATTGTTATTTGTCTGCCTAAGTAAACATTCCCTCAGGGAAAGGTAACACTAATCAAAACCCTGAATATTTTTATTTGCAAGATGTGTGCACAGTTTTCATTATAAGTGAACAAACCAGCACTCTGTTTTACACACCAAAGGAAACATACATTATGCAGAAAGCAAGGCCTCCGATATTTCTGACAGGTTTGCCCTTAGGTCATGCCTTCTCCAGGCGCCCGCCTCCCCTCACCCAGCCTCTGACGGTCTCAGCCCCTCCGTCTGTTCTTTTTCTGCACGGTCCCAGCACAAAATCATTGAAAAGTCTCCCAACCCTGTATCCTGCAAGATCTGGCAGGAAGAAAAAAAAAAGGAAAAGACTTGCTTATATGTCATATTTTCTGTCGTAGTTAATGAGAATGATTTCGACTCACTTAGCTTTCCCGCTAGGCTGGACATAACTGGAATTCCCAGACCTGAGAAGTTTCTCGCCGACAGAACAAATTGTCCAAGGAGATTGTGCGGTGTAAGATACTCACGTTTTCCGATCGGAGCCTCTTGGCTGGACACCCACCGTCCCTGGGGTGGAGCATGTAATACAGTCGGACTTTGCTGGCATGTTTTCGACTCTGGGAAGGAAAAGCAGAAGCAGATACTGTGAAAGAGAAGGCACTGAGGGTCCTTGGGCGCACTGGTGGTGCCAATGCCCGGAAGGAACTTCCCTTAGAAAATGCGAAGGTCTACACCAAGGTCACAGTGAGAGGCCTTGCACCAAGGCCCCGGATACAGAGGCCAGAACCAAGGTCATCTCTGAAATGACTGAGCTCCGCTGTGAAAGTGTTAGTTGCTCAGTCACATCCAACTCTTTCTCTCCTTCTCCAGGGGATCTCCCTGACCCAGGGACCGAACTCGGGTCTCCTGCATTGCAGGCAGATTCTTTACCTTCTGAGCCTACTTCTTCCCTACTTCAGGGAAGTCCATTTAACTGTTGCCAAAAGCCCCCCCTCATCCTTATCTAAGTCAGCTCCCTGACCCCTAATTAAGCAAATATGCCCACCCTGGTACTCACCCTATAATACTCTAACCTAATGCCACCCTTCAACAAGAATTTTCTTTGTCTTCAGGCTATAAAAATTGGCTACTAATTCATGCAAAGTGTCAACTCCCTAGTCTGTCAGGAGGTCAGCCCGCTGTGCTCACAGAGCCTTCATTCTCAGCTCCCTACTCTTAATAATTACTCCCTTCTGAAATTCTCTGTGTCTGGAAATTCATATCCAACCCATATTTGGACTGCCACGACAGAAAATACTCGAGCACATTCATGTGGGTCCCCTGGGATGACATGTCAGATAGGTTAAGCGACTTGGCCAACGTCATCAAGACAATGTAATTTCAGGATTAAAAAGCAGAGTTAGGGAAGAAAGGTGCAACCACTGCGATCTTTTAGCCTGGAGTGGATCCTGTTCAACTGTCTTCAAAGGTAAGAATAGGTCAGCAGAGGGAATGATACAAGGATCAGCTGGGAAGAAGAGCCCAGTCCCCCACCCTAAGTCCTGCTCTAAGTAGCTGGGGACCACGCTGCCCTGGGAGCTGGGCGTGCACACAGCATCTCTAACCTGATTAGAGCCAAGCTACACGCATGGAGCCAGATGCCACTGAACCAGTCAAGCCCCACCACCTGCAGATCAGCAGGACCCCGAACTTCTATCTGTCCTGACTGCCCCATGCCTAGCATGGAGAAACTGGTTTCTTGTTACGTCCATCTTTCCTCTCTTCCTTTGCTGAACTGATAGCTCATCTGAACTCCCCTCACCTCTAAAGAACACTGAAGTTCTAACTTTCAAGCTGCTACCTGAGGCAGGATGGTGGACTGAAAAGTACCCATAAAAGAGTCAGAAATTCAGAATCCCAGTTCCGGCTCCACCACTTTCTCCCTGTGTGATATCACACAAGTCATGACATGGAATGAGTCGTTTACTCTAATCTGATTATAGTCAAAGCTAGTCTCAAGCTCCCCTGGTGGCTCAGCAGTGAAGAAGCATCTTCCAATGCAGGAGACACGGGTTCGATTCCCGGATCGGGAAAGATCCCCTGGAGGAGGGAATGGCAACCCAGTCCAGTAGTCTTGCCTGGAGAATTCCATGGACAGAGGAGCCTGCCAGGTTACAGTCCATAGGGTCACAAAAGAGTAGGTCATGACTTAGTGACTAAACCACCCAAACAAGTCTCACATTCTCCTTGTGCAAAATGAGCACAATAATATTTATTAGGGCTTCCAGGAGAACCAAATGAGACATTATATAGGAGAGTCTGTTTCTCAAGGCGGATTGCACCAACCCTAACTTTGAGCTCCATGTGGTCTCTATAACGTGAATTCTCCTTGAATCCATTGCTGCCTGATTCCAAGTCCCCTAGCCCCTTCCTTTACTCAGAGATTATTTCCTTCTTTTCCAATGACTTGGTTCCACGTGTCATTCTTTACAACTGGGTTCTAGCCGATCTCCTGATTGATGGGTTGCCTTCCCAGATTAGCCACAAAGGGGAAGTGATTTCAGAGAATACACAGCAAGTCGCGTCTTGTTCGCAGGACATCGTGTAACTGCTTCCCGTCTGGTTTGCCTCATTTATCACTTCCATTCCTTCACTGTGCCTCAAGCAAGAAGACTGCACCTCCAAATACCTGCTGGACACTTCTAAGATCTTTAAATGGATTTAAAAATGCTAACCAGTCCATCCTAAAGCAGATCAGTCCTGGGTGTTCATTGGAAGGACTTATGTTGAAGCTGAAACTCCAGTACTTTGGCCACCTGATGCGAAGGGGCTGACTCATTTGGGAAAAAAAAAAAAAAAAAAAAACTAGTGCTGGGAAAGATTGAAGGCAGGAGAAGAAGGGGACAACAGAGGATGAGATGGTTGGATGGCATCACCAACTCATGGACGTGGGTTTGGGCGGACTCCGGCAGTTGGTGATGGACAGGGAGGCCTGGCGTGCTGCAGTTCATGGGGTCACAAAGAATCAGACACGACTGAGCAGCTGAGTTGAACTGATTTGGGATATGAAAATTATTAGAGACATTTTTTAAAAGTACTAAAGTGTGATTTTTGAAATATATCTGCAGCCCTTTCTAGGTTGAATTTTAAGTTTTAATCAAAGGTTATCTTGTTTGCTTGGAAGACTGGTAGGATAGAGAAACAGAACCCATATGAGTGTGTATCAGATGATTTCAACATCATTGCTTAGCTTCTGTGTGTTCTTGAGAATGTTGCCGTGCAAACAAGCACGTTTCATTTTGCAGGCAAATCTGTTGATGTCTAAAATGTGTACAGCTATTCTACAGGGTTGTGGGGGTTTTGGAGGTAAGGGGTAGTGGAAACATTAGGAATACTGCCACAATTTAAAAAAAAAAAATTAAGAAGATGTCAAAATCTCCAGGACATTGAATGTTGCCACAGAATCTAGGCTGCTATAAAGCACACACAGGCAGGTAATTGGTGAAAAGACAAAGTGATAACAGTGTGAGCTCGAATGGGGCTGAAGTAGGTTTTCAATTTTGCTTTTGTTACCATAGAAGAACTTCTTATCACAGTCCCTGCCGCATCAGTCTACCCAGGGAACAAAATCATGGCAAAATTGGAAATCTCATAAAGCAGCTTGTTTTGTGGTAGGGTTTTTTTATTCTTTCCTAAAATATAACATTTCTTTCAAAAAGGCTATTTCCAGCAAAGACAGAGTTCACCGGGTTATTTACTTGCAGTTTGACAAAACAAGTTTAAAAAAAAAAAAAACATTAGCTGAGAAAATAAAAGAAAAAAAGAGCAGCTCTGCTGTGATTACTGATGAGCAATGTTGGGTCCAAACCTTCTTCCTGATATTGTCCACTGAAGGCTTGTGTTTCGCCTTTGGCTTCCCAGTCTCCAGGCTGGCTGGAAGGACCGCCTTACCTAGTGTCTCGGTGGAAAGAAACAGAGCCTTGGCACACACCACCTGACCCTGGGTTGACGGGGGATAGATCTAGGTCTGGCTCATCACTCAGCCACATCTCTTTTGCCTGGTCCTCTCTTTTCCTCCTGTTGCTTTTCTCAGGCTGCTTGGCCTGGAGCCAACGCCTCCCCATGCTGACTTCAGGGGGAAAGTCAAAACCCCAAAGACAGGTCACTCCACAGTGAGAGGAGCACGGGACTGCCCTGCCAGCTGGTCTGACTCAGGCCCAAAGCCACAAATGATGTTGGTCAACAAAAGGAAGGAGGCTCCCAGTTGAACGTTCCGGGAGCCCTGCTCTGCCCCAGAGCTCTGCCAGCAGCTCCGCTCTTGCTTCCTGCCACGTTCACCTCCTCACCCAGACAGGACACAGAGTCACCTACCGCATCACCCTCCAAGTAACTTCTCTTAACTACCCTCCTCTCAACCTCCCTTAACGCTCTGAAGCTGCATCAAACTTGGCACAGAAATCTCACCCCATTCCATCTATTCGAAAAACGAAACCTTTCCTACCGAAAGTTAAAATTGCATTTGAGCAAAGATGTTCATCGCAGCATTATCTAAATAGGAACAAAAAAATAAATTGGGAGACAGCTACACTTTCGACAATAGGAGACGGGTTCAAGCAGCCGTGGAATGCCCTTTATGTTCAGTTGCAAGTGGAAAATAAAATGCTTTCTACACAATGAATATTGGATAGAAAATGCAAAACTCAAAATTGCTCATATACGATGATGACAATTAAATAAAAATTTGTAAGTATAGCAAGAAGAGATGAGGGGAGAAAAATATAGTTTTTTAGGGTAAGAGTCTAGATGGTTTCTCTTTTTAATTTTTATAACAAATTCATCTTTAACAAAATGTAATAATAACTTCACAATGTTCAAGCCTTTGTAATTCCTCCTTAAGTCTACTTTATACTAATTATAATTAGTAAAAAGCATCACTAATCTGCAATGCATTTAACATATACTGGTATAATTGACCACACTCCCATCTACCCTTATCAACATTCAAAATGCACACTGTTTTCACTGTAATGCTTGGTAATTAGATGAGCATACTTAACCGAAGAGCAGGACGTGCTACTTCAGAATTGAAAACTTGATTTTGGTCCATTGAATTCTTTGGTAAATATGTATACTTTTCACCATGTGGTCATTTTAGCTTTCTGTGTATGAACAGAGATTATGGGATGGTAAATGCTGTCCAGACAACCAAATCAAGAAGGCTTGAAAAAAAAACTACGCCTCAAACTGCCTTATGTCATCCAAATAAACACAAATAGTAGCAAGTCCTTATGACTTTTTCAAAGATCCATTAATACCTAAAAATAACACTGTTTTTAAGAGTTTAAAAAGCCCAACTGCCAGCCGAAATGAACTTAAAAGAGAAAAAATATACCTTACTAACATGTTAAATGTATATATTACAGAGTTTCAGGAGGGAAAAGGACCATTAATTTCAGGGGGAAAAAAACACGAAAAAGAAATTATACTCTCTTTCAATTGCACTGAGAGTCAATCCCAGGTTCTTTTTTGCATTAATATTTGCATTTTAAGTAAAAGTCATTATTTTCATTCAAACCACATCAACTTTAAGCTTCCCAGATAGGCCAGAAATGACCAAACCTTTCATTTTAATTAAAGCCTTTGCCCCCGTTGCTGGGCATTGCGTGGGGGCAGACCTATCTGGAGATTATTTTCTTTGGCTAAAACAATCTCTTGGCATGCTAAGGAACAGTCTAAAGTGGAAATTCAGGCCAGCCTTCTCTTTGCAGGGATGATGAGCAAGACCAACCTCTATTTCAGATGTATTCCTGTGAAAGGAGAGAGTGAAACAAAGAAGCAGAACAGCTCTGTGCTTCACCTAAACAGCCACCTTCCACAATCACACGCATTCCTTAAGAAATTCTCAACTCTCCTGTGCTTCCAACAAGGCTACTGATTTCTGCTCTCATAAAATGTGGCGATAACAAAGCAACTTGGTATTTGCATAATGTTCCCAACAGCCTTCAAAGTCCTTTCACATTTATCCTCTCATTTTATCCTCTGATCACAGTTGTGAGGCTGGCAGGAGACGTGTTGTTTCAAATAAGCTTTAAGATCCATTGCTGATTTCCCACTTAAATCTTCACCATCTTATTTCATCATAGATATCTAATTATACCTCCTTCCAGAAACCAGCTAACATAAGCCAAGGACTATAAGGAAAAACGAAAACCTGGAACAGCTTGATCATTATAGAGGAGTGACTCTCGCAGCCACCAATTTATTTCTACTCATTCTAGCGTGAAGAGGGGCTGGTTAGGGCAGAAACAAAACACAGCAAAGGTTTCACTTCCTGGTTGACCGAGAATGTCTGTCTAGCTGATATGGGATGGAGGCTCCATCTCTCGGGAAGGAGGAGAACCTGCCCTGGCAGATCCCCCCTTAACACTCTAAGGTTGAGGGCCCAGGGCGGAGCCCCACAAACACTGGGGGCAACTTCAGTAGGAAGTCACGGTTAGATGCAGAGGAACCAAGAGGAAACACCAAGTGTCAGAGATTCTCTCTGATGAATGGGGCTCTTTCCTGGATCAGTGCATCTTGATTGGTAGGATACAGAAACCTAGAGTAGAAGATGGACCAACTGGAAAGAGAAGACTGGCTCTCTAGAGAAAGGCTTTCACAGCACAGGGAAAGAAGACATAGAACTCCTCCACCCAAGTCCCCAGATACCAAGTCTCCTACCCAGGCTGCTGGGCTCCTGAAATGGCCTGTCATCATCCAGCCCTCAAGCTGAAATTGGATCAGAAGATCCTAAGAGGGTTCAGGTGGACTATGGAAGGATGCAAGGCTGATACACACACACTGGGGACAGGAGGCAGGCCTTAACCTTCTGTTCTGATGAGTGGCACATAGAAAAAAAAGTTCAGTTCAGTTCAGTTCAGTCACTCAGTTGTGTCCGACTCTTTGCAACCCCATGAATTGCAGCACGCCAGGCCTCCCTGTCCATCACCATCTCCCGGAGTTCACTCAAACTCACTTCCATCGAGTCAGTGTTGCCATCCAGCCATCTCATCCTCTGTCATCCCCTTCTCCTCCTGCCCCCAATCCCTCCAAGCATCAGAGTCATTTTCAATGAGTCACCTCTTCGCATGAGGTGGCCAAAGTACTGGAGTTTCAGCTTTAGCATGATTCTTTCTGAAGAAATCCCAGGGCTGATCTCCTTCAGAATGGACTGGTTGGATCTCCTTGCAGTCCAAGGGACTCTCAAGAGTCTTCTCCAACACTACAGTTCAAAAGTATCAATTCTTCGGCACTCGGCTTTCTTCACAGTCCAACTCTCACATCCATACATGACTACTGGAAAAACCATAGCCTTGACTAGACGGACCTTTGTTGGCAAAGTAATGTCTCGGCTTTTGAATATACTATCTAGGTTGGTCATAAATTTTCTTCCAAGGAGTAAGCGTCTTTTAATTTCATGGCTGCAATCACCATCTGCAGTAATTTTGGAGCCCCAAAAAATAAAGTCTGACACTGTTTCCCCATCTATTTCCCATGAAGTGATGGGACCAGATGCCATGATCTTCACTTTCTGAATATTGAGCTTTTGGACTCAATTGTATGCCCTCGCAAATTCGTATGTAGAAGCCTAACCCCCTCCCCTCTTGGCATTACTTTGAGATAATCAAACCAGTCAATCCTAAGGGAAATCAACCCTGAATAGTCACTGGAAGGACTGATGATGAAGCTGAAGCTCCAATCTTTTGGCCACCTGATGCGAAGAGCCGATTCACTGGAAAAGACTCTGATGCTGGGAAAGATGGAAAGCAGTTGGAGAAGAGGGTGACAGAGGATGACTTGCTTAGACAGCGTCACTGACTCAACGGACATGAATCTGAACAAACTCCAAGGACAGAGGAGCCTGGTATGCTGCAGTTCATGGGATTGCAAGATGTCAGATATGACTTAGCAACTGAGCAACAAGTCAAGGTTGAATGGGGTCAAAAGAGTGGGGCCCTAACCCAACAGAACTGGTGGCCTTTGGGACAAGAACAGGGGATGCTTCCTCTTTCCATGAGCACAGAGGAAAGGCCACGTGAGGAAACAGTAAGCAAATGGAAGTTCTGCAAGGCAGGAGGAGAGGCTGCACCAGTAACCACGCCAGCACCTTGATCTCAGCCTTCGAGCTCCAGAACCAGCAGGAAAGTAAATGTCTGTTGTGTAAGCCCCCACTCGATGCTATTTTGTCTTGGCTGCCTGGGCTGACTAAGACACATGCCGTCATCCACACCAGGCGCTCTTTCTTCTCATCCCAGGAATCGGTCCGGTTTTCAAAAGCAAAGAGGACAGCCTTCAAGTTTCTAGAATTAGGTCATTTTTATGTTTTTCTGAAATATTTTTAAAAGAGCATTTAAAATGAGAAGTGCTTATCTTAAACAAGTTTTGGGAAAAAATGGATTTTTGTTGGAGAAAACCCATCTAGGGTGGGCTGGGCAGCCTTCACGAGTGTGTAAACATGTTTGCACTAAATCTGTACTTCCGTCTGCCTACACGAGTGCCTACACGAGTGCCTACACGGGCACATTACAATTTTAAATCAAAGTCTTGCAACTCAAAGCATTACATTACCACTGAAGTACAGAGGAACCATCTTTCTGTCGTGTGAGGGCAGAGCTAAATGTGTCTCCATGAAGTCTGCACATTTTTAGCAGAATCACAGGAGAAAGAAGAGAACACCAGAGGATAAATAATGCAATATACCTCATCTAGGCTGCTCTTCTGCTGTTTGGGAAAACAAGGCAAAAATGATTTTCCCCTCTCTCTGGAAGCTCTCATTAAGAAGAAAAAGATAGAGATGAGGGAAAAAATAAAGCCAGTGAGATCAGTGATTAAAGTCAGAGAAGATGGGGTGATACGAAGCAACAAAGATACCGAGTCCTTCTGCAACGTGAAAGCTTTAACAACACAAGCCAGTCCTGTGCTACCATCTCCCAAGGTCTCTTGGCTTCTCTTAGAAAATTCATGTCAGGAATAAGAAAAACGTTCAGTTCAGTCGCTCAGTCACGTCCGACTCTTTGCGACCCCATGAATCACAGCACGCCAGGCCTCCCTGTCCATCACTAACTCCCGGAGTTCACTCAGACTCATGTCCATCAAGTCAGTGATGCCATCCAGCCATCTCATCCTCTGTTGTCCTTTTTCTCCTCCTGCCCCCAATCCCTCCCAGCATTAGAGTCTTTTCCAGTGAGTCAACTCTTCGCATGAGGTGGCCAAGGTACTGGAGTTTCAGCTTCATCATCAGTCCCTCCAAAAAACACCCAGGACTGATCTCCTTTAGGATGGACTGGTTGGATCTCCTTGCAGTCCAAGAGACTCTCAAGAGTATTCTCCAACACCACAATTCAAAAGCATCAATTCTTCGGTGCTCAGCCTTCTTCACAGTCCAACTCTCACATCCATACATGACCACTGGAAAAACTATAGTCTTGACTAGACGGACCTAGCACTTTATAAAAGCATGATTGTGAGTGAGGTCTTCCAAGATTAACCCCCACCACTGCCAAGGGTGAATGCTCATCTCCATCTGTTTGGAGTGAGGTTTAGGTGGTGGAGAAATCGAGATTAATCCAAGTCCATGGTCTTGTGAAATAGATGCTGGTCACTCAGTCAACCCAATAACCAAGGCAGTGGGAGCACAGCTCACACGTGGCCTCATTACTCGAATGTAACATTTTGACACTCGATTCTCTTTTGGCCCTATTACTTTATACTCCTTGGTATGCATCCTATAATTATCGTCAAACTGAACTCTGTTTTTACAACTGAATCCTCAATTTTCATTATTTTCATAGTCCTGATCCATCCCACTGTGCACCTTTAAACCTTCTGCACAGAGCGGTTCCTCTACAAAAGTATGTTAATGTCTTAAACAGTCAGGTGAAAAGAAGCTTTGCGATTTGTTGCCTGTTTTCATATTATAGTCTCACTTGCTTATTTTTACTTAGGTTGCCTTTGCTCCTGGTATCAAATCAAAAAGTAATTTGATTGGTTGTGAGTCTCCTGGAGAAGGAAATGGCAACCCACTCCAGTGGTCTTGCCTGGAAAATTCCACCGACAGAGGAGCCTGGTGGGCTACAGTCCATGTTGTCACAGAGAGTTGTACGCAACTGAGTGAGCAGACAACCACCAAAAAAATAATAATTGTCAAGACCACTGTCAAGAAGTTTACTGCCTACGCTTTCTTCTGGGAATTTTATGGTTTCAAATTGTATGTTTAAATCGATCCTTTAATCCATCTTTTTTTTTTTTTTTTAGTTTTTTAGTTTTTAAATTTTAAAATATTTAATTCTTAAATGCGTTCCCAAACATGAACCCCCCTCCCACCTCCCTCCCCATAACATCTCTCTGGGTCATCCCCATGCACCAGCCCCAAGCATGCTGTATCCTGCGTCAGACATAGACTGGCGAGTCAATTCTTACATGATAGTATACATGTTAGAATGCCATTCCATCTTGAGTTAATTTTTGCGTATGGTGTAAAATAGTGGTCCAGTTGCATTCCTTTGCATGTGACTGTCCAGTTTTCCAAACCCCTTTTATTGAAGATGCTGTCCTTTCCCCAGTGTAAATTCTTGGCTCCTTTTTCATAAATTAATTGATCATATATGCATGGGTTCATTTCTGATCTAAGTGTTCTGTTGATCTGTATGTCTGTGTTTACAGCTGTATCATACTGTTTTGATTACCAACGCATCAAAACATGGTTTCAAATCCAGAAGTGATGCCTCCATCTTTACTCCTCTTTCTCAGAATTGCTTGAGTTATCTAGGGGTTTTGTGCCTCCATAAAATTTTGAAATAGTTTGTTCTATCTCTTAAAACAAGTGCATAGTAATTGTAATAATGATTGTATTGAACCAGTAGAATGCTTTGGTTGCATGCATGTTTTAACAATATCACTTCTCTCAATTCATAAGCTTCTACTGTCTTTCTATTTTTGTGTGTCTTCTTCAATTTTTTTTTTTCACTTTCAGTTACAGATCTGTCATCTCCGTGGTTAAATTTCTTCCTAAATATTTCACTCTCTTAGATGCAGAATGGGACTGCTTTCTTAACTTCTATTTCTGATCATTCATTGTCAGTGTGTAGAAACCAGCTGGGTTTTGTGTATTCATTTATATTCTTCAACTTTAATGATTTTCATATTAGTTCCCTTTAATGACTTTGCACATTAGTTATAACAGTAATTCTGGCACAGTGTTTAGAGTTCCCTACATGTTATATTACATCATCTCCAAATAGGGACAGTGTTACTTCTTCTCTGATCTGATACCTTTTATTTCTTTGTTTTGCCTGGCTCTGGCTAGAACTTCCTATACTACACTGGATAAAAGTGATGACAGTGTAAACCTTTATCTTACCCCTGATGTCACAGAAAAAGCTTTCGGTGTTTCGCCATTGAAAATATAGTGTTGGCATGTGGGCTTATCATGTATGGTCCTTACACACTGAGATAGATTCCTTCTACAGCCAGTTTGTTGAAAGAGTTATCAATAAATGGATGTTTGAAGTGAAGTGAAGTTACTCAGTTGTGTCCTACTCTTTGCGACCCTGTGGACTGTAGCCTACCAGGCTCCTCTGTCCATGGAATTTTCTAACCAAGTGTACTGGAGTGGGTTGCCATTTCCTTCTCCAGGGGATCTTCCCTACCCAGGGATCAAACCCAGGTGTCCTGCATTGTAGGCAGACACTTTACCATCTGAGCCACTAGGCCTTTACTAAATGGATGTTTAATTTTGTCAAATGCTTTTTCCACATCTATTGAGATGATCAAATGAGTTTAACATTCATTTTGTTAATGTGCTGTATCACACTGACTGATTTGCCAATGTTCAACCATCCTTACATCCCTGGAATGAATCACCTTTGATCATAGTACACAGTCCCTTTAATGTATTATTGAATTTGGTTTACTGATATTTTGGTGAGGATTTTTCACCTATGTTCATGAGGCTTATGAGGCTATAAATTTCTTTTCTTGTAGTGTCCTTGTCTGGTTTTGGTATTAGCATAATGATGGCCTCATAGAGCAAGTTTAGAAGTGTTCCCCCCTCTTCTAATTTTTGCAAGGTTGTGAAGGATTGGTATTAATTCTTCTTTAAATATTTGATGGAATTCACCAGTGAAGTCATCTAGTCCTGGACTTTCTATGTTGAGAGGTTTGTGATTACTGACTCAACCTCTGTAGTCGGTTCAGATTTTCTTTTTCTTCATGGTTCAGTCTTTAAAGTTTGCACTTTTCAGGAATTTATCCATTTCTTTTAGGCTGTCCAATTTGTTGACATCTATTTGCCTGTAGTAGTCTCGATGAGCCTTTGTATGTATCAGTTGTAACGTCTTCTCTTTCATTTCTAGTTTTGGTTTTGAGTCCTCTCTCTCTCTCTCTTTTCTTGGTAAATCAAGCTTAAAAATACATCTGTTTTGTTTACTCTTTCAAAATAGCAGGTTTGAGTTTCACTGGTATTTTTAAATTGTCTTTTTTAGTCTCTATGTCTTTTATTTCCACTCTGATCTTTGAGATCCCTTTCTTTTTACTAAAAGTTGCTGCATAGGAAAAGCTAAACAAAACCGTCAACAAAATAAAAAGTCAGCATACGGAATGGGAGAAAATATTTGCAAATCATACTGCAAATAAAAGCTTAATAGCCAAAACATGTAAAGAACTCCCATAACTCTTTCTTTAATCAAAAAGAACAATTTGATTGAAAATGTGAAGAGGAATCACATAGACATTTTTCCCCAGAAGATATACAAGTGGTCAATGGGCACATGAAAAAGTGCTCAACATCACTGATTATCAGGAAAATGTAAATGAAAACCACACCGAGACATCGTTTCACACCATTCAGATTAGCCACCATCAAAGGGACAAGAAATAACAAGTACTGGCAAAAATGTGGGGGGAAGCGAAGCTGGCACAGCCACTGGGAAATCAGAATAGAAATTCCTCAAAAGAATTAAAGCTAGGGCTACCCTACGATCCAGCAATTTCACTTCTGGGTGTTTATTCCAAGGATATTAAAACAGGATATCCAAAAGGTATTTGTATTCTCATGTTCCTTATAGTTTTATTCACAATATTCTTATATCACAAGATATGAAACAACCTAAGTGTCCATCTATGAATGAAAAGAAGATGTGGCACTTACATGCACAGAAATATTATTCAATCATGAAAATGAAGGAAATCCTACCATCTGAGACACGGCGATGGCCTTTGAGAGCATTATGCTAAGTGAGATGAACCAGACAAGGGGAAATATTGCGTGAAATCACTTATCTATGGGATCAGTTGATCAATACAAAGCTGAACCCATAGAAACAGTAGAAAAGTGGCTGCCAGGGGCTGCAAGATAGGAAAAGATGCAGATGCTGGTAAAAGACTGCAAGACTCCAACTATAAAGTGAAAAAGGCCGGAGGACCTAATATGAAAGATGGTGACTACGGCTGATCACACTGTATTGCATAACTGAAAACTGTGAGGACAGTAAATTTAACTGATTTCACAAAAGTTAAATAAATATGATAAATATGTAAGGTGATGGATGTGCTCATTAATTATGTGGAGAGACTCCTTTCACAATCTATACATATGCCAAATCACCATGTGTCCACTTTAAATATGTCGATTATACCTTAATGAAACTAAAGTAAATAAATAAATAGTCAGATGACTTATACTATAGAACATAACTCAAATATAGCTCACTTTGAATGTAAACAATAGTAAGTAAAAATAATAAATTTTAATTGGGCTAACAGAATATCTGCCTAACAAAGAGATTCTTCACTGACAAAAAAAATTAATTTTTAAAATCAGTTTCCTCTGGTACACTTGAAATGTGACTTTATTTTCCAATTTTCCTCACTTTATTTTCCTATTTTCAAGAAAACTTTAGGTACACATAACTTTTATAATCTGAGAAAAGTAATCAGCGAATTTATTAGGAACATTTCTAGTATAAAACAATGTGCAAAGAATGGAATATCCATTTCTTCCTATCCAAGTATCCTCCCCACCATGTCTAGCTAGTGTTTTTGCACAAGAAATTAGCTGGCTGCCTTGGGGATAGCTAGGAAGCCTCACAACTGCTTGAAATCAAGAGGGTTCAGCCCCCTCTCCCCCCCCCCACCACTAGAGGAAACCTAGGTTTGTACCTGTTTCACTTAGTAATGGGAAACAGAAAAGGTTTTCTTTTTTTTTTTTCACTTGAATTCCTAGAGTCAAGTATCCCGAAGCATATTTTATTTTGCCAGAGATACCTGCTTCGCATAGCACAGCTCCCCAGACCTGCAGGGCACACACATGCTCAGGGCTGCCAGCTGCAACTCTGCGGTCACTTCCAGCTCACCACCACCTGCATTTCCACTTATCTATTTGCCTGTTCAAAGTCCCAGATTTTAATCTGCTTGCAGGTTGCTTTGAACTGATAGCTTGATTAAAGCAAAACAGGGAATTCTGAAATAATCCCTCCTCTCTAACCAGGTGGTTCAGAGAGACAGACTGTTCCGTGGAAGATTGTTGTATCTATTCAATAAATGCTCCCCCAGGTGCCCCCAGAGCCCCTGCGTCACTCCTTCCCCTTCTCTGGAGGGACCGGAGAGAAACACATCCTACAGGAGCCAGAGGTTTGCACATCTATCTGCTATGGGGTGCAGAGCACCTCCTCCCAGGGACACTGGGGATGGACGCAGGAACCTCTAGGTCCTACCTCATCTCCACCCCCTCTGCATACAGATCAGACCTGGAATAGCTCTTTTCGTTCCAGTCTTTTCCAAAGTCTGGTCTCTGGACTTTCAGAATCATAGGACGTTTTCTTAAAGGAAGGTTTCAGACCTCATCACAGGAATTGCTAGAGGGTGGAGGACCGGGAATTAGGTTTTTAGCAGCTCCCCAAGGGCTTAGGGGCTTACCAGGTGGTACTAGTGGTAAAGAACTCACCAGCCAATGCAGGAGATGTAATGGACAAGAGTTCAATCCCTGGATAGGGAAGATCCCCTGGAGGAGGGCATGGCAACTCACTCCAGTATTCTTGCCTGGAGAATCCCATGGACAGAGGAGCCTGGTAGGCTACAGTTCAGCGGGTTGCAAGGAGTTGGACATGACTGAAGTGACTTAGCATCACACACTCAAGGGCTCGGAAGGCAAAGATCCACTCTGAAAACCCAGCTTTATTTTCCCTTCTTTCTAATCAGCTCGTCTCCTCTTCCCTTCTGTGGCTGCCAAGCCCAGATTGAAAGAAAAAGAAAACAGATCGGGAGAGCTATCTCCAGCTTCAGCTGGATTGCATCTCAGTGTGAAGCAAAATCTGGAGAGCTGGTCTCGGCCAACCTCCTAGGACCTGCAAAGAGCAGCTTGAGAAGTGCAGAGCTTGAAAGAGGCTACACAGTTCAGAGATGCTGCTTTGACAAGCCCAGATCTCAAATCCGGGACTCCACTTTCTCCTTCTCGCCATCTTCTCAGCTTCTCACAGCTTCCACTCTCCTCTTCCTAAGGGTCTTCAGAACATCGCCCTTAGGTCCTACCACTATCTTATTCAAACTCAATACTTCCAAAGAGAAGTCGTTACCTTTCTTCCTTGTCTAATCCCCTTTTCAACATCTCTAATTCTGTCTAGGATACCATTGTTTTTGCAGGCAACCAGGCACAAAACCAAGTGAAGCAAAAATATTGGGAAATACCAACCAAAATTGTTAAATAGGGATGATAAATATATCTAAGTTGAAAAGACATTGCCAATATGAAGCAAAACATGAAATCATAAAAAATAAAGAAGCAAAAATACTTTTACACAGCATGACTGTATGAGGTTTATTGCTGGATGAAAATCCATCAGTGTAACATATCACATTCATGAATGTGAACCTGCCATTTCTCTTAAGCGAAAAACAACCAAATACTCGAAATTTTATATGGTTTAACTTTAGTTTACTTTGATAATCAGAAAAAAATACATCTTGGTTTTTTTTTTAATGATAATGTATATTCACGCAAAGACCTGCACACAGATATTTAAAGAAGACTTGTTCATAATTTTCCAAATTTGGAAGCAATCAAGATTTCATTCAGTAGGTGGATGGATAAATGAACAGTAGTCCATACAGACAATGGAATATTATTTAGCACTAAAAAATAAATGAGCTATCAAGCCATGAAAAATATAGAGGAAACTTCAATGTGAAAAGGTGACATATATGATTCAAAGCACATGAGATCCCAGAAAAGGTAAAGACAGTATGGGCTCCCAGGTGGCCCAGTGGGAAAGAATTCCACCAGCCAGTGCGGGAGACACAAAAGGCATGGGATCGCTCCCTGGGTTGGGAAGACCCCCCGCTGGAGTAGGAAATGGCAACCCGCTCCACTATTCTTTCCTGGAAAATTCCATGGAAAGATGACCTTGGCAGGATATAGTCCATGGGGTCTCAAAGTGTCAGACATGACTGAGCAACTGAGCACTCTCTCTCTCTCTCTCTCTCTCTCTCTCATACACACACACACACACACACACACACACACACACACACACACAGGCAGAATAAAGATCAGCGGTTGCCAGGGGTTACAGAGGGGAACGGATAGACAGGCAGAGTACATAGGATTTTTAGGACAGTGAAACTACTCGATATGATATTATAATGATGGATGGATGGATGCCACTATGCATTTATCCACATCGAATGCACACCACCAAGAGTGAGTGAACCCTAAGGTAAACTATGGACTTTGGGTGATGATGCTGTGTCGTTTATTAGTCCATCAACTGTAACAAAAGTACCATCTGGTGAGAGGTGTTAAAATGAAGGAAGCTGTGTGTGGGGTGGGGGCAGAGCATATCTATGAAATCTCTGAACCTCCTTCTCAATTTTGTTATGAACCTGAAAACTATTCTAAAAATTGCCTATGAAAATAAAAAATTAACATAGATTCCAAAACTCTTAAGTAAAATTGACAAACTTAGTACAACATTGTTTTTTTTTCCCCAAAGCACTTTCTTTATCTTTCAGAAACTGAACATACAAAGTAAGTTTTTTCCAAAATATTTTCATAGGCAACGGATTAAAAATGATTTTAATTATACACATATGGTCCCAATTTTGCATTAACAACATTGCTTTCTAAAGCAATGTATCATGATCAATAATGGATTATCTAAGAAATGCAAGCATGGCAG
Organism: Ovis canadensis; assembly: GCF_042477335.2. Classification (NCBI taxonomy): domain Eukaryota; kingdom Metazoa; phylum Chordata; class Mammalia; order Artiodactyla; family Bovidae; genus Ovis; species Ovis canadensis. The sequence continues at coordinate 51,436,137 of NC_091270.1, forward strand.
AGCATCAGAAAGATCAATGTTATTTACCACATTAATAGACTAAAAGAAGAGAAAATCATTATCTCGACCAATACCAAAAAAGTCAGATGATAAAATCCAGCACCCATTTATACGTTTTTAAAGCTTTTCATAAAGTAGGGAATGATAAGAATATTCTTATTTCCATGGAGGTTGTATGAAGAATCTGCAGCAACCATTACACTTAATGGAGAAATTTTGATTTGTATTTCTTTAAAGATGGATACCAAGAAAAATTTGACCACTGTCACTCTTATTGTTGAACACTGCCCTGGAGTTCCTCATCAGCTCTGTAAAGACAGAAAAAGAGATCTGAGCAAACGAAGGGAAGAACTAAAACTCAGCTTGCAAAAATAAAAAACGTATCTGGAAAAAAATTGACAGAGTCTGTGACATATCATAAGAACTCCTAAGAAAGCGTCATCAGCATGATGGACATGGAGATACACTGCCCAGATCCCCTTCCACGGAGAACGTGTGGCCTCTGCTTCTGGGGGTACTCTCAGCAACCAGCCTTCAGCTATCATCTCTTTTAGGGGTCCCCAAGGCCTTCCAAGGATCCTCCAAGATTTCAAGTCCTCCCCAGAGTATCAGGAGAAAAGAAAATAAATAAATACCAGGAGAGGTACCTTGCATAGCCCAATATTGAGAAGACTTTACAAACTTGGAACCTGCTTAACTTGTCCAGGTTACACATTTAGTAGGTTGTGTACAAGGTTAGACAACAGTAGGTTGTATCAGCCAGTATTTGAACTCTGGTTTTCTCATTCCAGGGGCTAAAGTCTTAATTACAAGGTCGTGCCACAGGGTAATTTCCTCTTACCCTCCTATGATCACAAAATGCATATCTTTGCTTCTATACATTTGCTGATTGTCTTTCCAATTCCTGGGATACACAGATGCCTCCCATCATAGACTCAAATATATTAACAATAACCGTTCTATGTCTATCTCAAGACTGACACTTCTATGGACTCTTCTCCAGCTGCTCCAGACACTAACTTCATCCTACTTGAGCATCTCACAGCTCTCATTGTCTTTACCATATATTTTGGCCTCTTTATTATTTTCACTTAAGCATTTCACAAAATACTCCCCAGGATAGCAAACACATATCTAGTACCCTCCCCAGCAAGACTCATGTAGCCCTAAACCACAACCATTATGCAAAAGGCAATGCTGGAGCTCTAATCCTTTGTCCAACTGATGCAAGGAGCCGACTCATTGGAAAAGATCCTGATGCTGGGAAAGATTGAGGCCAGGAGAAGGGGGCGACAGAGGATGAGATGGTTGGATGGCATCACCAACTCAATGGATATGAGTTTGAGCAAACTCCAGGAGAGAGTGAAGGACAGGAAAGCCTGGCATGCTGGCAGTCCACAGGGTCACAAAGAGTCAGATACGACTTAGCAACTGAACAATGTATGAATCTCTTATATTTCTACAGGGCAGGGTGTACAGTAGGTGTCCAAAGAAACACCTCTTGACTTTAATCGATTACAGGAATTAATCAATTAGTCTCGCTGCCTCAAGACTGAAGTTAAAGCGAACAGAACTGACTGTCACATCCAGTTCTGCTTGTCTTTCTCAGACACATGGTCAGTATTCTATAATTTCTCCTTCACCCTCACCATTCTTGACAATCTAATTTTGATTCAGCATCTCTTCCTGAAAGTCAGCCCACAGATAAATAGGCACATATAAAGTTAGCCCAAGACTACCGAGGGGTGTTTAACCGGTGTAATCACGCATTCAGGCTAGACACCTTCTCATCCAAGGAAAAGAATGACATCTTCATCCTAACATCTTCAGGCACCCACGGTTATGCAGTGCCACACACAGCCCCTGTCCTCTACCACCTGCTTTTAACTAAATTTCCAGGAAGCCTACCCCACTTCTTTTCACCTGCGGAGTGATTGGCTATTTCATATAAATGGACTGAAATTTTGAAAACTGATGAATAAGGGTGGGAAAATTATGACTATTATTTTTCGAAAGGAGAGAGGGTTTGGCTGTCTTCAGCTCTCCGACGCCCGCTGCAGCGGTTTCTGGCTCACATGACAAAACACGGGAGCCAACAGGGTGGGGGCTGCGGCTGCCCGTTCCTTCCTTCTCTGCTGAATTAGGAATCCAGCAGAAATTAGTGCCTTCAACACAACCATCTGTTCTCTACACGCATTTCTTTGCTCTGGACTTCAACAGGGGGTGATATGTTGATGCTAAGATGCATTTAAATCCAATTCCTGGTGTTTCAGATCTCATTCGTCTCAGCTGAGAGTGAAGTTATGAAAATGGGCCAAGACGAGGGAGGAAATTAACTGACGTTTGTGCCCCACTAATTTTCTAGCTTTCTTTTACTAGACTAAACCAACTGTACAAAAAAAAAAAAAAATTCCCGTGATATGTCAGCTACAAGAAGAGTTATAAGGACTGTAGCAGATAAACAGTGGGGACAATTACATAACATTCGTCCATTCACTCATTTATCGTCCAAACCCGGGATGTGTAATATGTACACATGGGGGTCAGAAATTAACCTTCGAGAGTCATGTGGGTTATTTCGGTTGAGTTATTGCTGCAAAAAGAGACGCCACCAAAAGGAAGATGATCTGACACACACACTTTCTAGTTATTCTCTCGTGAAGTCTCAACGTCACCTTCCACGAACGTCTGCTGAGTCACTGTGCTTCCCAGTTTACTGGCCAGAATTCACTCAGCTACCCTCCTCAGCCTGACACGTCTTGATCTTCTTTTGACTCGATGTGTCTAATAGCACTCCCCTTCCTCAAGAGTCTGGGCCCTAGAATAAACGTACACAAACACGGGTTGTGCTAACAGAAGAAAACTGGACTTGCATTTCACCAAAGCCTATTCTGGGTCCAAAAAGGATGAGTAGGTAGAATGTAATTTTGAAATCTGTTACAAAGATTAAAACAGAACAGAAAGCTAGCTTCTGAGTATAAAGATGGATTAACTTTCCAAAATTGGGCTCACGAGAAGTTTTTTAAAGGCCAGTGAAGGAAAATACATTAACTTTGAGATGCAGGCTAATTTATAATCCCTTAACAATAAAATGTGAGGGTAGAACGTGATCATTTTTAATGTCCCAATCAATGGTAACATCGTGATTCATGATGTACACATGTTGAAAATGCCATGGCAAATTTAGAACACTAAATGCTCGTGTAAGTAGAGAAGGAAGGTCTCAAAACAACGGCTTCAGCTTCTACCTTAAAAAAAAAAAATGTAAAAAAAAAAAGAGTAAATTAATCCTAATGAAAGCAAAAACAAGAAAAAATAAATATTAAAGTGAAAATCAAGGAAAGAAACAGAAAAAAAAAAAAAAAAGGAGAAAAACCAGTGAAATCAGTAGCTGGTTCTATGAAATCAGTAGCTGGTTCTATGAAATCAGTAAATTGATAAGCCTCTAATCAGACTGATAAGCAAAAGGAAAAAAACCATAAAGGACACAAATCACCAATGAGATGAGAGCACTAACATTAGTACAGAGAGTACAGACATTAAAGTATTAATGAGAATATTATGAACAACTTTCAGTTCAGTTCAGTTCAGTTCAGTTCAGTTCAGTCACTCTGTCACGTCCGACTCTTTGCGACCTCATGAACCGCAGCACTCCAGGCCTCCTTCCCTGTCCATCACCAAGTCCCAGAGGTTACTCAAACTCATGTCCATTGAGTTGGTGATAACATCCAACCATCTCATCCTCTGCCGGCCCTTCTTTTCCGGCCTTCAATCTTTTCCAGCATCAGGGTCTTTTCCAATGGATCAGTTCTTCACATCAGGTGGCCAAACTATTGGAGTTTCAGCTTCAGCATCAGTCCTTCCAATGAATATTCAGGACTGATTTCCTTTAGACCAATGAACAACTTTAGACCAATTAATTCTTCAACTTAAATGAAAGGGAAAAAAATGTCCTTGAAAAATATAAGTTGCGGAAGCTCACTCAAGGTAACTCAAATAGCATATCTATGAAAGAAACTAGATTTGTAGTTTATTAATAAAACCTTCCACAAATGAAACAATACTCTCAAGTGATTTCACTGGGAAATCCTACCAAACATTTAAGGAGGAAATAATACCAGCGGTACACAAACACTTCCAGAAATGGAAGAGGAAGGAATGTTTCCCAACTCATTCTATGAGACCAGCATTATTCTGACATCAAAAACAAAGATATTACAAGGAAAGAAAACTATAGATGAGCATTTCTCATGAACATAGATGTAAGAATCCTACCAAATTTTCAGCAAGCAAAAACCAATAATGTACAAAAAAGATAATACCTCATGATCAAGTGGGATTTACCCTAGTAATGTAAGGTAGGTTTAATATTTGAATATCAGTCAGTCAATAGAATTCACTACACCTGCCACCAAAAAGCAATAAATAGGAGACGGGAAAAAAGAAAATTTGTGTGAACATCACAATAGATGAAGAAAACACATTTGAGAAAATCCAACATCAATTCCTGATAAAAACTGAAAGCACACTAGGAATAGAAGGAAGCTTCCCCAAGTTGATCAAATATATCTACAAAAAAACTAAAGCTACCATGATACTGAATAGCAAAAGCATCACTGCTTTTCCCAAGATGAATTAGGCAATGATGTCCAGTCTCACTGCTTCTATACAATATTGTACTAGAGATTTCTAGCCAGTACAATATAGCATGAAAAAGAAAATATTTCCAGATGATACGGTGAAAGACTAAATATACCAAAGAGCAAAAGCCTAACCATATAAACATAGAGCTCTGACCCGTAGCTGTAGCGACCAGCCCTGGAAGTCAACCTACTATCTGCAGATACTAAGGGGTACTGTCTGGACTACTCAGTCCAGAAAAATCAAAGAAATATTTGTAGCAACCAGTCCAAGGAGCCAAAGAGTAATACCTGTAGAAATAGCACCCAACTGTCAGAATATAATTACTAACTGAAGCTTCATAATTTTTCCCTTATTTCCAACTTGAGATCAACTGGAGAAAGTCAAATATACATCCCAAACCAATCACATAGTTAACCCATCTATAGATCCCCCACTGCTAAAAGCTTCCAATAAGGACATGTCTGAATCCTTTTTTTCAACTTTAAAGTTTTCCCACTCCTCTACCTGTCTTTGAGTTTCTGCCAAACACAAGTGATGGTGACTGACTCCCTTATTATAGCAGTTTCTTAATAAATAGCCTTTGCTTGTTCTCATTTGAGGAGTCTTCACTTATATCTATAAAACAAAGAAATAAACTTGATTTTATTCACAAAAAAAAACAAGATTTATGTGTCAAAAAGATTATAGAATCTTTCTTAAAAGCTCTTAAAACTAAGCAGCAAATTAGTAATGTTTCAGGATACAAGACTGATATTAAAAAATCAGTGATATGTATACTAGCAACAAAATATCAGACACTGATGTTTTAACTCACTAGTTACAATAAATAAAAATGGAAACGGTGGTGGTGGTGATTTAGTCGATAAGTCATGTCTGACTCTTGTGACCCTATGGACTGTAGCCTGCCAGACTCCTCTGTCCATGGAATTTTCCAGGCATGGATAGTAGAAGGGGTTGCCATTTTCTTCTCCAGGGGATCTTCCCAACACAGGCATCAAACCCTCGTCTCTTGCACTGCAGAATGATTCTTTACCAACTCAGCCACCAGGGAAGCCCAAAATGGAAATATTTAGAGATAAATATGACAAATTATGTGCAAGACCTATACACTAAAACCTATTAATACATTGTTGAGAGAAATTAAAGAAAAATAAAGTAAATGAAAAGCTGTACTGCATTCATGGATGATAAGACTCGACACTGTGAAGGGGTCTACTCCTCCGACAGCTTATTTATAGATCCAAAGCAATTCCAAGATACCAAAAAAAAAAAAAAAAACGGATATGAACAGACATTTCTCCCAATGTCAAATAAGCACATGAAAAGATGCCTCGGCATGATTTGCCATTAGGAAAATTCCAGTGAAAACCACCATGAGATGTCACTGCATACCTATTGGAATGCCAAAACAACGACTGAGCATACTAAGTGTCGACAGGGTTTTGGAGCAACTAGAGCTTCTATCCACTGCTGGAGTGAATGCCAGATGGTACAATGACTTTGGAACATGGTTTGGGAGTTTCTCAAAAAGTCAAATATGCTCTTACTGGATCAGCTTGATAGGGATGCCATAATCAGCGCCACAGACAGGGAGGCCCACACAGTATCAGTGCATTTTCACACAATTTTGGAGACTGAAGTCTGTGAGCATTGTTGCCCTAGCTAAGCAGGTCACTGTAAGGCTGGGTAACAATGTCTCCATGGTGAGGGGCATTGCTTTGCTGTTTAGCCAAGAAAAGCAGTGAGTTCACGTCCTCTGAAATTGTGGAGAAGGTTGCAGCTATGACTAGGTTCAGGGGCAGAACAAGTTTAGATGGACACTGAGGCATAACATGAACAACGGACTGGTTCCAAATAGGAAAAGGAGTGCGTCAAGGCTGTATATTGTCACCCTACTTATTAACTTCTATGCAGAGTACATCATGCAAAATGCTGGGCTGGATGAAGTACAAGCTGGAATCAAGATTGCCGGGAGAAATATCAGTAACCTCAGATATGCAGATGACACCACCCTTAGGGCAGAAAGCCAAGAGGAACTAAAAGCCTCTTGATGAAAGTGAGATAAGAGTGAAAAAGCTGGCTTAAAACTCAATGTTCAGAAAATGAAGATCATGGCATCCAGTCCCATCACTTCATGGCAAATAGATGGGGAAACAATGGAAACACTGACAGACTTTATTTTCTCAGGCTTCAAAATCACTGCAGATGGTGGCTGTACCCATGAAGTTAAAAGATGCTTGCTCCTTGGAAGAAAAGCCATGACCAACCTAGACAGCATATTAAAAAGTAGAGACATTACTTTGCTGACAAAGGTCCATCTAGTCAAAGCTATGGCTTTTCCAGTAGTCATCTATGGATGCGAGAGTTGGACTATAAAGAAAACTGAGCGCCAAAGAATGGATGCTTTTGAACTGTGGTGTTGGAGAAGACTCTTGAGAGTCCCTTGGACTGCAAGGAGATCCAATCAGTCCATCCTAAAGGAAATCAGTCCTGGGTGTTCACTGGAAGAACTAATGCTGAAGCTGAAGCTCCAATACCTTGATGCGAAGAACTGACTCATTGGAAAAGACCCTGATGCTGGGAAATATTGAAAGCAGGAGGAGAAGGGGACAACAGAGGATGAGTTGGTTGGATGGCATCACTGACTCGATGGACATGAGTTTGAGCAAGCTCCAGGAGTTGGTGATGGACAGGGAGGCCTGGGGTGCTGCAGTCCATGGGGTCACCAAGAGTTGAACACGAGTGAGTGACTGAACTGAACTGATAGGTTCATGGATGATAACAAATGCACCACACCAGTGCAAGATGCGAGGAGCACGAGAAATAGAGGTGAATATACAGCAACTCTGTACTTTCTGCTCAGTTGGTTTTTGTTTTTGTTTTTTTTTTGGTAACCTAAAACTTCTCTAAAAAATGAGTCAATTAATTTTAAAAGAAAAAAAAATGCATCTTGACTTTCATGGTCAAATACACAGACTAAAGGACAGGTGAGCTCAAGGAGAAAAAGCCCGCACAGGCTGTGTGCACCTGGGGCGAAAGGCAGCCTTAATGTCTGCAGAAGGGGCCCTGAAGGAGCTCAGACAAGTCCCAGAGACACGCTCCACCGACTTTCCAATCTGCCTAAGGCTGACCTTCCTTTCCTAATAGCATGACTTCACAGCAGCCTGGAAATCCTTTTGCGAAATTTGCTGCTTCCTTTCAAGCATCACAAATTTTCCATTTGGGGGGTGTTTCTGAAGCTCTGGTGAAGTTTAATCTCATCTCCAAGTCATGCCAAGAAGTCCAACACTTGCAAACATTTCCAAATAAAATGAATAGCTGGTGACAAGCAGTGTCCCCAGTGTTTTCAAACCAGCAGGTCCATGAGGACAGGGACCACTCTATTTTTATCTGGGTCATTTTTGTTCACCCTCAGACTTCTCAAGGTTGAAGGGTCCCCTGAGATGTGACCCCTGTCATTACGATCCCTCTGGATGCCTCTTGTCACCTCCTTTACGGAAAATGTGACAGACCGGTCCTTCCCTTTGTAATCTTGGTAGAAGCATGCACTCGTGTATTTTCTGCCCAGATCTGTACATTCCCGAAGCCCTTCCATCCATGGAAAACAAAGCATGTTTATTTCTCCCCATTCTCCTGTATTCTCATTCGGTTGAACTGAATGGCCCATTTCACCAAAAAGAAATCCCTTGGAATTAGTTATCTGTGGGCTGATCCAGGAGAGGTCAAAGGACTATTTTTATTTTACCTTTAACAGCATTTTTTGAACTGAAACATAAATATCATTAAACAAAACCCAGGGATCCCTTCCTGGAAGTCCCTAACATGACACAATACTCAGCTAATGAAACTCGGCAGCTTGATCGGGAGGTCAGGAAACATTAAGGAAGAAACTGCCCTCAAGAGCCTAGATGGGAAATAGTTCTCTATACCAGGAGCTGAAGAGAGGCATTGGGATCTGCCGGGACTCAGGATGCAGGGATGTTTTCACTCAACACACTAGAGAGGAGGGCCTGTCTGCAGTGTGGATATTTACTCAAACCTGGGGCACCGCGAGTGGAAATATACACAGTGTGTGGCATTTCACCAGCCCATGCACAACCTGCTAGGGCTTATCAGGCTGGCTTCTACATCAGGCTTCTTCTTAACGGCTTTCATTGCCTCATTATTGAGTGTGTAGACTTCCCGGGGGGCTCAGTGGTGAAGGATTCACCTGCCAGTGCAGGAGATGTGCATTCGATCCCTGGGTCGGGAAGATGCCCCAGAGGAGGAAATGGCAACCTGTCTGGAAAATTCCATGGACAGAGGAGCCGGGCAGGCTATAGTCTACGGGGTCGCAAAGAGTCTGACTCAACTGAGGACCTGAGCACACACAGGTTGAGTGTGTGCTGTTGGCATCAGGATGCCAAATTTGGTGGTTCAAAACAGAAACGTCGTGTCCCCAGATCCTTCCCTTTCCTAAGGACACAGGTGTCCTCATCCCGGTACCACGCCCATATCCCCTGTTCTCTCTCTTCTTGGGAGTCTGTCTCAGCGAAGTTCCCAGCTGGACAGCTGTCATCACAGACCTGTTGGGTGATAGCCTGACAATGGTTATGTTAAAGGGAAAACAAGAACTTGTCGATGGGACAGGAGGGAGGTTGAGGGATAGCAGCTAATGGACCCTCATCAGCCTGACAGCAGAGGAGGAGCCGGGGAGCTGGAAGATCCGAAAAGGGAAAGTGTCTGATGCAGAAGCACTTGGTGTTGGCTTAGAAGCCCAGACAAAGCCACCAGGAGTCCTCCGAGCTTCTTTTTCTGCATCTGCTCATTAAGGACCCCTGAGCAATTGTAGCTCACAGTCCTGCCATAGAGGTCACCCTCGGGGCCCCCAGTCGTATATCTGCTCTGGACCCAGCCTTTTCGCCTTGCAAGTCCCAACCTGGGCCATGTTTATGGAAGTGTTCCCATCACAGCACCTGACCCAGGGACAGACCTCTTGGGCAGCCACCACCAACGGTGTGACTGTCCCTGCACTGCCCTCGTGCGAAGAGGCACTTCTGCACAAGAACCCTAAAAACACAGAGAGCCCACCGCGTCAACCCATCAGTCCTTGAAAGGTGCAAGGTCCCCTTCTGACACACCCAATCAGCAGACTACCAAACTGCTCTTTAGTGTGATTTCTCACCAACTTCGCTAACGTTAGAATTAACAATTACAGAGACACAAGGCAGAGCTCGGCTTTTCCTGAGCTGAGGGCAGAATTTAGGGTAACACCTGCTTCCTCCCTAGGGGGAGGCTCCCTTGTTACTTTCACTGGCTGCACTGATACATCGATTGGGAAGCTGTCCCATCAACTGGGAAAATCTTCAGTGGAGAGCAGTATTGATTTAAAGGGCTGAGGCTCTTGGGCTCCAGAGACAAACTTTCTCCCCAGATTTATTGGATACAATCCACTGCATCAATGTTGCATATAAGAATTGCCCCATGCTTCATAACGAACATTCTCTGTTCTGCACATCACAAACTGATGGCATTCCTGAGCACCCGGAGTGATGCTTTGCATGCCAAACCACCATTACTGGTATCTTAGAGTTGATACAAGACGCTGCTTACACAGGCTCTCATCCGTCCCTATTACAAAATAGACTTGAGAAGCAAAAGAAGTACTTAAAAATGTGGCTATGACTTTTGCGTTTTCTACATTTCCTTTAAAAAAAAAATGTCCATTATTTATTTGGCTGCCCCGGGTCTTAGTTGCAGCATGTGGGATCTGATTCCTTGACAGGGGGTCGAATCTGGGCCCCCCTCCTTGGGAGCACAGAGTCCTACTCACTGGACCAACAGGAAAGTCCCACACATTCCTTTCACTTTGAGTCTCAAATAGCAACTCCATGTGAGGCGATGGAGAGGTTTATGCTGCAATCTCTCTCCCCAGAACACCTCACTCTGGCTGGCAGAGATGGGTGAGTCTATAAAGAAGGGGAAGTTTCTACACCATACGTGACCTGCCTCGAAAGGAAGGTCGAGGCATCCAGAGCGCACCTCCCGTGGAGCATGCACCTGCCGAAGCTCCGAAACACACGGAGGGAGAGGAGACATCAACACCGCTCTGTTCCGCCCAAACATTACAGCAGCCTCCACCCTCCCCTACCCTTTCCCTTTAGGGGCGTGGTCCCTACATGATTTACTCACATCACTGCTGAAATGAGGAGAACATTAATATTCCATCTCAGGATGCGTCTTTGTGTGCCATTTAGCTCAGGCGAAGGTAAAGAGCAAGTGCTTAAATCAGCAATTCACAGAGCAATTCACAACGCTGTCTGCTCACCACCACCCTGGAATTTCACCTGGCCCTTTGTCACTGTCTTGGTGGTATTTAGAAAAAGAAAAAAGAAGACAAAGAAAACTTTGAAAACTGCAGACCTGTACTTCTGCCTCACGGCACTAATGAGAACAGTGTCTCCTTCCTCCCCACACAGTTGCTGCCCAGACGGGAGGCGAAGGTGCCTGGATTTGGACGCCTGAAGCAGCTTTCACATTATTGCCTTTTGCTTCTTCCTTGAATCCAGTCTGGGTGTTGGAAAGCGAACCTTAGATATGCAGTTGACACCACCCTAATGGCAGAAAGTGAAGAGGAACTTAAGAGCCTCTTGATGAAGGTGAAAGAGGAGAGTGAAAAAGCTGGCTTAAAAGTCAACATTCAGAAAACTAAGATCAAGGAATCTAATCCCATCATTTCATGGCAAATAGATGGGGAAACAATGGAGACAGTGACAGACATTATTTTCCTGGGCTCCAAAATCACTGAAGACAGGGACTGCAGCCAAGAAATTAAAAGACACTTGCTCCTTTAAAGAAGAGCTATGACCAATCTAGATAGCATATTGAAGAGCTGAGACATCACTTTGCCGATCAAGTTCTGTATAGTCAAACCTATGGTTTTCCAGTAGTCATGTATGGATGTGAGAGCTGGACCATAAAGAAAGCTGAGTGCTGAAAAATTGATGCTTTTGAACTGTGGTGTTGGAGAAAACTCTTGAGAGTCCCTTGGACAGCAAGGATATCCAACCAGTCCAACCTAAAGGAAATCAGTCCTGAATGTTTATTGGAAGGACTGATGCTGAAGCTGAAGCTCCAATACTTTGGCTACCTGATGTGAAGAGCCCACTCATTGGAAAAGACCCTGATGCTGGGAAAGATAGAGGGCAGGAGGAAAAGGGGACAACAGAGGATGAGATGGTTGGATGACACCATCAACTCAATGGACATGAGTTTGAACAAACTCAGGGAGATAGTAAAGGATAGGGAAGCCTAGCTTGCTGCAGCCCATGGCGTCGCAAAGAGTCGGACATGACTGAGCAACTGAACAACAATAACAATAATGCTGCATGAAGTTCTAGGCCAAAGACCCACCCACTCTGCTTGAAAAACAGACCAACCCCAGCCAGGAGTCACACCAGCCCCAAGTCTTCCAGCCCTACAGGGTCCCCTTACCTCGGGGGTTGGCCGATCCCCTGATCTCCACTTTGGGGCTCACCGCACGTGCTCTGCACTCCAGCAAAGCCAGGCTGCACACCTTTCATCTTTACTCTGACTCTGCAGCTTTGTGCCCTCAGCCTGGAGCTGCCTTTTCCCCAAGTCTAACTGCTGAAAACTTCTGAGCCCGGTCACCTCCCCTCGGTGAGTCCCACCCAGTGATCTACCATGTCCTATCCACAACAGAGCCCAGCCCCTGTCCAGGGGTTAGGGTGGGTCTGACCTAACCCCTGCGGCAATTTGACATGTAGAGCAACCACTCACGCAGACATCCCTGTGCTCTAGGAGCCCCAGGCAGTCACCATTCACCCTCTGATCTTGGGCCCCAGGGCTTCCCAGGTGGCATTCAGTTCAGTCAGTTCAGTAGCTCAGTCGTGTCCAACTCTTTGTGACCCCATGAATCACAGCACACCACGCCTCCCTGTCCATCATCAACTCCCGGAGTTCACTCAGACTCACATCCATCAAGTCCGTGATGCCATCCAGCCATCTCATCCTCTAACATCCCCTTCTCCTCCTGCCCCCAATCCCTCCCAGCATCAGAGGCTTTTCCAGTGAGTCAACTCTTCGCATGAGGTAGCCAAAGTACTGGAGTTTCAGCTTCAGCATCATTCCCTCCAAAGAAATACCAAGGCTGATCTCCTTCAGAATGGACTGGTTGGATCTCCTTGCAGTCCAAGGGACCCTCAAGAGTCTTCTCCAACACCACAGTTCAGAAGCATCAATTCTTCAGTGCTCAGCTTTCTTCACAGTCCAACTCTCACATCCATACATGACTACTGGAAAAACCATAGCCTTGACTAGATGGACCTTTGTTGGTAAAGTAATGTCTCTGTTTTTAAATATGCTATCTAGGTTGGTCATAACTTTCCTTCCAAGGAGTAAGCGTCTTTTAATTTCATGGCTGCACTCACCATCTGCAGTGATTTTGGAGCCCCCAAAAATAAAGTCTGACACTGTTTCCACTGTTTCCCCATCTATTTCCCATGAAGTGATGGGACCAGATGCCATGATCGCAGTTTTATGAATGCTGAGCTTTAAGCCAACTTTTTCACTCTCCTCTTTCACTTTCATCAACAGGCTTTTTAGTTCCTCTTCACTTTCTGCCATAAGGGTGGTGTCATCTGCATATCTGAGGTTATTGATATTTCTCCCGGCAATCTTGATTCCAGCTTGTGCTTCTTCCAGTCCAGCATTTCTCATGATGTACTCTGCATAGAAGTTAAATAAGCAGGGTGACAAGATACAGCCTTGACGTACTCCTTTTCCTATTTGGAACTAGTCTGTTTTTCCATGTCCAGTTCTAACTGTTGCTTCCTGACCTGCATATAGGTTTCTCAAGAGGCAGGTCAGGTGGTCTGGTATTCCCATCTCTTTCAGAATTTTCCACAGTTTATTGTGATCCACACAGTCAAAGGCTTATGTATAGTCAAGAAAGCAGAAATAGATGTTTTTCTGGAACTCTCTTGCTTTTTCCATGATCTAGTGGATGTTGGCAATTTGATATCTGGTTCCTTGGCCTTTTCTAAAATCAGCTTGAACATCTGGAAGTTCATGGTTCATGTATTGCTAAAGCCTGGCTTGGAGAATTTTGAGCATTATTTTACTAGCATGTGAGATGAGTGCAATTGTGCAGTAGTTTGAGCATTCTTTGGCATTGCCTTTCTTTGGGATTGGAATGAAAACGGACCTTTTCCAGTCCTGTGGCCACTGCTGAGTTTTCCAAATTTGCTGGCATATTGCATGCAGCACTTTCACAGCATCATCTTTCAGGATTTGAAATAGCTCAACTGGAATTCCATCAACTCCACTAGCTTTGTTTGTAGTGATGCTTTCTAAGGCCCACTTGACTTCACATTCCAGGATGTCTGGCTCTAGGTGAGTGATCACACCATCATGATTATCTTGGTCTTGAAGATCTTTTTTGTACAGTTCTTCTGTGTATTCTTTCCACCTCTTCTTAATATCTTCTACTTCTGTTAGGTCCAGACCATTTCTGTCCTTTATCGAGCCCATCTTTGCATGAAATGTTCCCTTGGTGTCTCTAATTTTCTTGAAGAGATCTCTGTTCATTTCCAAGGCAAACCATTCAATATCACAGTAATCTAAGTCTATGCCCCAACCAGTAATGCTGAAGATGCTGAAGTTGAACAGTTCTATGAAGACCTATAAGACCTTTTAGAACTAACACCCAAAAAAGATGTCCTTTTCATTATAGGGGACTGGAATGCAAAAGTAGGAAGTCAAGAAACACCTGGAGTAACAGGCAAATTTGGCCTTGGAATACAGAATGAAGCAGGGCAAAGACTAATAGAGTTTTGCCAAGAAAATGCACTGGTCATAGCAAACACCTTCTTCCAACAACACAAGAGAAGACTCTACACATTGACATCACCAGATGGTCAACACTGAAATCATATAGATTATATTCTTTGCAGCCAAAGATAGAGAAATTCTATATAGTCAACAAAAACAAGACCAGGAGCTGACTGTGGCTCAGATCATGAACTCCTTATTGCCAAATTCAGTCTTAAATTGAAGAAAGTAGGGAAACCTGCTAGACCATTCAGGTATGACCTAAATCAAATCCCTTATGATTATACAGTGGAAGTGAGAAATAGATTTAAGGGACTAGATCTGATAGATAGAGTGAGTGCCTGATGAACTATGGAATGAGGTTCGTGACATTGTACAGGAGACAGGGATCAAGACCATCTCCATGGAAAAGAAATGCAAAAAAGCAAAATAGCTGTCTGAGAAGGCCTTACAAATAGCTGTGAAAAGAAGAGAAGCGAAAAAGGAGAAAAGGAAAGGTATAAGCATGGCTATATATTGTCACCCTGCTTATTTAACTTCTATGCAGAGTGCATCATGAGAAACGCTGGGCTGGAGGAAACACAAGCTGGAATCAAGATTGCCGGGAGAAATATCAATAACCTCAGATATGCAGATGACACCACTCTTATGGCAGAAAGTGAAGAGGAACTAAAAAGCCTGTTGATGAAAGTGAAAGAGGAGAGTGAAAAAGTTGGCTTAAAGCTCAACATTCAGAAAACAAAGATCATGGCATCTGGTCCCATCACTTCATGGGAAATAGATGGGGAAACAGTGGAAACAGTGTCAGACTTTGTTTTTTGGGGGCTCCAAAATCACTGCAGATGGTGACTGCAGCCATGAAATTAAAAGACGCTTACTCCTTGGAAGGAAAGTTATGACCAACCTAGATAGCATATTCAAAAGCAGAGACATTACTTTGCTGCCTAAGGTCCGTCTAGTCAAGGCTATGGTCTTTCCAGTAGTCATGTATGGATGTGAGAGTTGGACTGTGAAGAAGGCTGAGTGCTGAAGAATTGATGCTTTTGAACTGTGGTGTTGGAGAAGACTCCTGAGGGTCCCTTGGACTGCAAGGAGATCCAACCAGTCCATCCTAAAGGAGATCAGCCCTGGGATTTCTTTGGAAGGGATGATGCTAAAGCTGAAACTCCAGTACTTTGGCTACCTCATGTGAAGAGTTGACTCATTGGAAAATACTCTGATGTTGGGAGGGATTGGGGGCAGGAGGAGAAGGGGATGTTAGAGGATGAGATGGCTGGATGGCATCACTGACTCGATGGATGTGAGTCTGAGTGAACTCCGGGAGTTGGTGATGGACAGGGAGGCCTGACGTGCTGTGATTCATGGGGACACAAAGAGTCAGACACGACTGAGCGACTGAACTGAACTGAACTGAACTGAATGCAGAGTTCCAAAGAATAGCAAGAAGAGATAAGAAAGGCTTCCTCAGAGATCAATGAAAAGAAATGGAGGAAAACAACAGAATGGGACATCTGCCTGCAATCAGAAGATACAAGAAACCTGGGTTTGATCCCTGGGTCAGGAAGATCCCCTGGAGACAGAAATGGCATTTCACCTCAGTATTCTTGCCTGGAAAATTCCAGGATTGAGGAGCCTGGTGGGCTACAGTTCATGGGGTCGCAAAGAGTCAGACACAGCCAAGCACATGCATTCTAGTGCTCAGTGCCTGGCACATTTTAAAAGCACAGCACCAGGCTTGCTGCATTGAAGATAACAGCTGAATTCAACAGCATTGTCAGCTGTCCTTTCTCAGAGGAAGGAGGAGCGTGCTAGGATCAAAGCAGGTGGCATCTGGGGAATTCCCCACATAACAGATTCCGAGTCCTGCACCCGGGCAAACTATGCAACTTATTCTAAACAACAGCATCCTCAGAAAGAAGTGAAGTTGCTCAGTTATGTCTGACTCTTTGCGACCCCATGGACTGTAGCCCATCAGGCTCCTTTGGCCATGGAATTTTCCAGGCAAGAGTACCAGGTTGGGTTGCCATTTCCCTCTCCAGGGGATCTTCCCCTCCCTGGGATCGAACCCGGGTCTCCCGCATTGCAGGCAGACGCTTTACCATCTGAGTCACCAGGAAAGCCCAGGAGGACTCTCCTCAGAGGAAAAGGCTAAAATCACAACATCTGCCACTTGAGAGTCCTTCAAGGAATGACACGAGATGACCCATGTGGAGGCCAGGGCAGTGCCAGGTCCTAGGTGAATGGAAGCGCTGCCATCAAGAGGAGCTTGGGGAGGGGGGCACGTCAGGCAGCGTCCTCAGGGTGTGATGGGCGTGCCGTGACTCCAGGGGTGTGCCAGGTGGGAAACAGGTTGGGGAGTGCTGGGGACTGGCAGGTCCCTTGGGTGACCTCCTAGGGGAGGGTGTCAGGTGTCCCAGGCTTTCTCCCTCCCTCCCTCCCTCTTGACTGTCACCCTCAGCTTCAGAGCAGGGAGACAGGAGGGCTCAGCTAGCACCTAGAGAGGGGGCGTCTACAGGAGGTATGACCCTGGCTCGTCTCCTCACCTCCTCTGAAGCTGCGCACGTCTTCAGAAAAAAAAATTTTTAAGTCGCTCAGCCGTCTCTGACTCTTTGCAACCCCGTGGACTATATTATACAGTCCATGGAATTCTCCAGGCCACAATACTGGAGTGAGTTGCCTTCCCCTTCTCCAAGGGATCTTCCCAACGCAGGGATCAAACCCAGGTCTCCTGCACTGCAGGCGAATTCTGTACCAGCTGAGCCCCAAGGGAAGCCCTTCAGAAAACTTTAAATCCAAATATGCACCAGGGCAGCTCCACTCAGAGACCCGATATGCAGCCTCATGTCCCACATGCCTCTCAGGGAGAATTTTCTATTTGGTTCTCCTCCTCCACTGACAACTGTTCACCCAGCCCCACAGTGGGATGTGGTCGTGCCAACCTTCAGGACATGATGCCAAGGTCCTGGTCACCAGCTGTTAATGCATGAGAACCCACAGAGGGCAGGGCATCTTATTTCTCAAACCCTGTTGCAAACTATCTGAAAAGAAAGATGCTGCTAAAAAGCCGAACACTTAGAAACTGATCAACGTCTCTGCTCCCTGACTGATTCCACCTGGAAGAGCTGCCTTGAGTTTCCAAACATGGCACACATTCAGACCATTTTAGAGCCATGAGGTTCTCCGCCGATGTTCCTCATGGTTCGGATCCCTCCCAACTTCTGTTGGCTCTGACAAGGAAACTTTGTTGACAAAGTAGATAATTCATACTCACTTTCCCAAAGCAGCACTTGGCTGAGATGTATTTCCCCTTCTCTTTACTGCCTTGCTGCTTCTCAACTCTACTTCCTAGGGTTTGATCCTGGGCCAGCCCAGTGTTTTATCAGTGAATAAAATAGCAGCTAAAATTAGAGGCACTTTGGTGCACAGATCACCTCCACCCCGACCTCCTTCTGCACTCCGGATTTCTAAACTCTTTCTACCATTTCAAGGGATTTTTTTTTTTTTCAGACCAAATTCTCCTCAATTGGATCAAATTACCTTTATTAGCATCTAGTCTAGCTTATCCCTTCCTGTGGCTTCCCAGGTGGCCCAGTGGTAAAGAATCTACCTGCCAATGCAGGAGACACCTAAGACACAGGTTTGATCCCTGGGTCGGGAAGATCCCCTGGAGAAGAAAATGACAACCCACTCCAGTATTCTTGCCTGGGAAATCCCATGGACAGAGGAGCCTGGTGAGTTGCAGCCCATGGGGTCGAAAAGAGTCGGGCACAACTGAACACACACGCACATCCCTTTCTTTGACTGTTTCTGTTGATTGATTGATAGATATTAATAGATAGAAAGAAAACAGATCATCAAAAATTCTGTTTTTCTCTCTCATACAACAGAGACAGATATTTTATCTCTGATATCTAATGGAAAAAGAGGAACAGAGTCAGACAAGAATGGAAACAAACTGGTTTTTTTTTAATTTGTTCCAAATTCATAGATCTACTGCTTTCACCATTGGAGCTTTCTCTTGAGGTCTCTGAAGCCTCTTAAGTGGTTTTCAATTTCAACATATAAAAGAAAGTCAGCTAGTCAAACACATAAAAGTATGAAAGAAAAATTTTAAAACAGCACCAACCTACTTGGAAAACAGATAAAATCAATGGTTAGATCCATCAGTCGAATGATCATCCGGTCATCTAAACCATCAGTTCACCAAATCTGGAGACCATGGAACTCAATAGCAATTTAAAAGTATGAAGCCCCCAAAGGAGTAATTGAATTGTGGGCTGTAAGATGCAACGTGTCTCAAATCAAGGTAAAAGAAGAAATTCTCAAGTGTCCACAAGAATAGTATTCTTAAGGATCTGATGATTCCTGTCTGAGAAACAGTAATTTAATAATCTAACGTCTTAATCCATAAAAAAATATCTTGTGTAACCACAGAAAAGGAACATGATTCCTCTTTAGACCTGGCAAAA
Source organism: Ovis canadensis (assembly GCF_042477335.2). Classification (NCBI taxonomy): domain Eukaryota; kingdom Metazoa; phylum Chordata; class Mammalia; order Artiodactyla; family Bovidae; genus Ovis; species Ovis canadensis. The sequence continues at coordinate 51,455,081 of NC_091270.1, forward strand.
CAAATGCATTAAAATGATTATTAAAATTTTTGAAGAGTAAAAATGTTTGCAGGGTCACAAGACTACATCATTGTACCATGTGTGAGAAGCCTGAAATGTCTCGCATCCAGACAGTTCAGTCAACAGTGTCAACACTCCCTGGAATCTCAGAGCTGCCAACCTCCACCTCCACAGAAGCAGACACAGGGCATCACGAGGCTTCGTTTCTGGTTTTCTTTTTTTCCTAAGTCAGGGCATTTGAATCGACTTTCTTTCCTAAAGACAGGAAATAAGCACTTCCTCACAGGCATACACAGGACAAGCGTCCAAGGTCAGAGACGCAAGACTTCTTGACGTGTGACCTTGAGTGACCTTAATTTTCAGAAACATGCTGCCATAATGAGGTTTTTGTTCTGGTAAACAACCGTATTTCTCCCTTTTAATTTTTAAATATACAAAATGTACAAATCTAGTCCAGAGAAAAGACACAGGTAGTTTAGTTTCCACCTTTCATTAGAGAAGAAGAAGTCCAACTGAATTTTCTCTCTAACCAAGTCACCCTAAATCGCTGATGAATAACACGTCCCTGCGCTTGCCTAACACTCCCTCACCTTCTCATCTGTATGGCTGTCATTTCTACTTTATCCAAATGAGTGTCAGAGCTTTGTCTTTTTCATCTCAGGTTCCCCGTAGAGGAGGAAAATAGAAACGATTATGCTGCATTTACACAGCAGAGATGTTCAAAAAGTATGTTGGGAGAATAAATGCAGGCAAACATCAGAGGTGTTCATCACCAGGCTCCTGACTTGGAAGAAGATGTTCAGAAATTGCAGTGAGTCAACCACCTCTTAGAATCCTATACCTCTTGGCTGATCCAAATATAAGAGCACGGACCAGTGTGTCTTAAACAGCATTAAAAGCAAGCTGAAGAGGTTTCGCAGTTTCCCAGATGAACATTTCCAGAGGGCAGAATAAGACCTCTTGAATTGTGGAGACAACCCCTGGAAGTCAGGGCGTGCGGGGTGGGCATGAAGCCATTTATGCGCTTGGAGTTTCACGTCTTCCCAAGACTGAGGGGATAGCCCTGGTCTTTACCACCCAGCGTGAAGTTGCATTTTTATTAAACAGAGAATGTGTTATTTCTGCCACATTAATATTTCAGCTGCAAGACTGCTTTCCTGAGCAAACACATTTTGGTGTCTAAGGTGCTACTGTAGTAAACATACACTTGGTATTCCTTCACTCAGAAAACATTTCAAGGGAAATTCTAAATGTCGCAGAAGCCCAGTGACCTCAGATTAACTTCTGTTTCCACCTCAACAGAATCAGCAGATTGATTAGTCCATAAACACCATGCCCCCGTGTGTCATCTCCGACATGCCATGCCGTTCCAAAGACATCCGGGTTCTCCAACTCCCAGGGCCAAGGGCTACCACACTTTTTAGTGCCCTCAGCTTATCCAGTTTTGAATTATTTCTTCCAAACAGGGTCTTGCCTTCTCATTACAGATAGTCCCTAAAGCAAATAACATGATGAATTCTTTGCACAGTGACATAGGTTCAAACAGCTTTTCAACTTGGACAACCTCATTATCATACATCTTTATTATGTGGGTTTAGATGAGGTGCAGAGAAGGCAATGGCACCCCACTCCAGTACCCTTGCCTGGAGAATCCCACGGACGGAGGAGCCTGGTAGGCTGCAGTCCATGGGGTCGCTAAGAGTTGGACACGACTGAGTGACTTCACTTTCACTTTTCACTTTCATGCATTGGAGGAGGAAATGGCAACCCACTCCAGTACTCTTGCCTGGAGAATCCCAGGGACGGGGGAGCCTGGTGGGCTGCCGTCTATGGGGTCACACAGAGTCGGATATAACTGAAGTGACTTAGCAGCAGCAAAGGTGCAGGTCCAACCACGTTTCTGGATCATCATGAAGAAATTAAAGAGCAAACAGAGCCAAACAGCTAATAGGGCTGGGGTCCAACATGCCATGAGCCAAAGAAAGAAGCATCTACTATGACTTTCTCTTACTAAAACTTTTTTTGTTCTCTAAATCAAAGAAGACTACCACGGGAGCACCTAAAACAATAAAGGTTTCCATAACAAATGTTACAGCACTTTGAAAAGAAGATGTGTAATGAAAATGCAGCTTGAGGATGAAATTAGAGGGGGAAAAAAAGACTGCATTCACTGGCTTTTTATTACAGGATATTTAAGAGACAGCTTGGCAATAAATGTTAACACCTTTCTAATGGATGGCAATGCAGTTGTATAAAGCCAAAGACTCACCGTCACTTATTGACACAGCTGAGTTTTAAGTGACACCCCTCAACCCAAGAGGGAATGCACCACTCTGCGAAAAAAGAGTGCTCAGCCTCACTCGATAAGCAGGAGAGGTATGAGCTACAGTTACAAAGCCACATTAGGCATTCTCACCCAGGGGAGCCAACAAAAGAAAAGCATGCAATAGGCAAGAAAATCAGTAAAGAGGGAAAATCAAAGACCAAAACTGTAAACGAGGAGGCCAGGAAAAAATTACCTTCTCTAAGGTATTTATCCTGCATATCAATTAACTTTAAAAAAAATAACAACTGCCATTCATTATGACCCTCTAGGTTCAAATACAGTGAGAGGGGGGAGAAGAAATTAAAAGCATAACCCTTAGTCCTCATCACAATTCCAATTTAGTTGAAGAGGAGTGATTAAAACTTGACAGAAGAATAGAAGGGAATAAATAATCATGGAGAAGTAAATTACCCAGCAGTTGCATACAGGCTCAAAGGTTCTGTGTTTATTAACCCACTACTGAGCAGTGAAAGAAAGTGAAGTCGCTCAGTTGTGTCTGACTCTTCACGACCCCATGGACTGTAGCCTATCAGGCTCCTCCGTCCATGGGATTTTCCGGGCAAGAGTACTGGAGTGGATTGCCATTTCCTTCTCCAGAGGATCTTCCCGACCCAGGAATCGAACCTGGGTCTCCTGCATTGCAGGCAGATGCTTTACCGTCTGAGCCACCAGGGAAACCTATTACTGACCAGAGACATATTAATGCCACAGGTATTAGTTTCTGCAAAAAATCCTCTGGTCAATAATGCATTGAGTTACATTTCACTGAAACTGTAATGTAAATTGAATATATGGATAGATACCCCTGCTTTAAGATGACTTGATACTATAAAGGTACACATTCTGCTGAAATTCACTCTTCAATGTGATGGAATTCCAGTCAAAATTTCGACTGAGTGTGTATACTTAGCCAAGCATGAATATGAACAGCACAACAGGACACTGCCTAACCAGCCAAGACAGCTCTGCAACAGAAGAGGAAAGAAGTGCGACTGGTCTCTCTCGGATATTAAGACACGACACCAACTCACAGTAATTAAATCCTGTACTGACTGGCCTGGATAGACAGAACCATGGGGCAGAATAGAAAGGTCTGGTTTGGAGACAAGCATGTGTGGAAGATGAACAGATGATAATGGTGACACCAACCACATCATAAAGACCATAAAGAAAGCTGAGCACTGAAGAATGGATGCTTTTGAACTGCAGTGTTGGAGAAGACTCTTGAGAGTCCCGTGGACAGCAAGGAGATCCAACCAGTCCATCCTGAAGGAAGTCAGTCCTGAATATTCACTGGAAGGATGGATGCTGAAGCTAAAACTCCAATACTTTGGCCACCTGTTGCAAAGAACTGACTCAATGGAAAAGACCCTGATGCTGGGAAAGATTGAAGGCAGAAGGAGAAGGGGATGACAGAGGATGAGATGGTTGGATGGAATCACTGACTCAATGGACATGAGTTTGAGCAAGCTCCGGGAGTTGGTGACGGACAGGAAAGCCTGGGGTGCTGCAGTCCGTGGGGTCGCAAAGATTGGACACAAATGAGCAACTGGACTGAACTGAGCCACACCATGGTGAATGAATGGACCGTAGATGGTGGTAGGAAGAGTGGCTCACTGTATGGAGGAAAACCAAAGTTGATTCGCACCTTATACGTGATACAAAGGCAGACTCCAAATAGAGTTAAAGGCATGAATGTGAAAACAGAAGTGTCAGATTAATAGGAGCTGGGATACTTAATGCTTTTGTGACCAATCAATGAAAGGATTTCTTAAGGAAAACACAGAGGAAAAAGTTTATTAAATGTATCACATGAAAATGAACAAGTTCAACAAATAAAATTAACAAAGGACATCAAGAGCAGACATGATAAGAAGATGGCTGAATATGCGTCATGGGCATGAGTGCTACGTTATGCCCAACTCTTTGCAACCCCAGAGACTGCAGACTGCCAGATTCCTCTGTCCAGGGGCCTCTCCAGCAAGAATGCTGGAGTGGGTTGCCATTTCCTTCTCCCGGAGATCTTCCTGATCCAAGAATAGAACCTGTGTCCCCAGTGCCTCCTGCATTGGCAGGCTGATGACTGAATGGGATAAGGTATTTCCAATGTCCAAACCCAAGGAGGAATATACGAGGAAATCAAAAAGAAAAATACAAGAATACCGATAGAAAAATTGACGATAGGAAAAGCAATCAGCAACAAGAAAAGGAAAGCAAAAGGGCTAATTAACAAGTTTGTGAATCTGTTTCTGCTTTTTTTTTTTTTGATTCATTTCTATTGAAAAATGTCTAAATATCTTTTTAGATTCTGCATATAAGGGATGTCATATGCTATTTCTCTTTCTCTGCCTGACTTCAGTAGAACAGTTTCTCAAAGACTTAGAGAACAAACTTGCATGGGGCTGGGGAGGAGATTGGAGGTAGGAATAGTTAGGAAGCTTGGGATCGGCATGTACACACTGCACATTTTAAATGGATAACCAACAAGGCCCTACAGAGCACAGGGAACTCTGCTCAATGTTCTGTGGTTGGCTGAACAGGAGGGGAGTCTGGGGGAGAATCGATACACGTATATGTATGGCTGAATCCCTTTGCTGTTCACTCCAATATAAAATAAAAAGCTTTTTTTTATAAAGCTATTATAACAGCTAGAAAAAAGAATAATTAATTGTGGTAGAGGTCTATTTAATTCCATCTATAAGAATCAGTCTTTAAAAATAGAGAATCTTCTAAGAAAATTAATTTAATAAAATGACTTAAGAAAATCAGCAAAATCTGAATAGAGCAATAATCATTCATAGCCAAGAAATGGAAGGTTACCAAATCATTATTTAAAAAAAGAAAAACCTTCAGAATGAATTCTTTCTATTAGTTCTTTCAAATTATCAAGGAAATACATCTTTTGTGCACAGAAAACTAGTAAAAAAACATGGCCAAACATGAAATTGATGATGAATTGTACTGAGTGCATTTTTCACTATCCACTGATGTTATTTTTCTCTGAGCCTATTGATTTGATTTATAGCATTTAATAAAAATTTTAATACTTTTGTATTTTTAAAAGGGCTAGAATGTATACAAACAGTTGTTCAAGCTTTATAATAATTAGAGAAATGCAATTTCATGTGACAAGATATCACGTAGCAACTAGATTAGAACAAAATGAGAAAGCCAGACAAAACCAGTTATCGTCAGAAATGTGGCTGGGGGACCCAGAGCATGCCAACTCTTCCCTGAGTGAGGCTCAGTGAAAGTAAGAGATAACAGGGCTTCTGAGGTACAAGGGCCCTTTAGGCCTGCATGTCCAGCTCAGAAAAATGCTCACACAGGTCCCTTAGGAAACATGGTTCACAATGTTTGTCCACCATCACTTGTGTGCATGGGGGACTGGAAGCAATGTAAGTATCCAACCCTGAAGGAATGGAAAAGTCAAAATGTGAGAGATGCTCACTAAAGAGTGTCGAGCAGCAGGAAGAGGGAAGATATCAGACATACATGTAGCAGCACAGATGATACTTAAACGCATCCTGCTGAACATAACAGCAAGAGAAGAACAAAGCTCACATCGTGATGCCACTAAGAATATATGCCTGCACCGTGCATAATGTCTTCCTTCCAAAGATCCCAACACAGAAGAGGAGGAAAGGGTACATTTGCAGTGGAGAAATATACGAACAGAATCCAGAGCCAGGAGCTCCAGGTCACCGTGACCAGGGGCGCAGCCACTTGATAACCAGACACTGCAAATGACGTGACGGGAACAGCACTTCACGTCTGGGATCCTCCCCACCGAGAACCAGCAACCCCTCTCACCATGAGAAGCACAGCAAACAAACATCCACGGCCGGTCCTTCTACCAAACGTCTGGCCAGGAACCCTAGAAATTATCAAGGTCACCACAAACAATGAAAGTCAGGCCCTTCCCTGGTGGTCCAGTGACTCAGATTCCTTGCTCCCAGTGCAAGGGGCCCAGGTTCCAGTCCTGGTCAGTGAACCGGATCCCACGCATTGCAACTAAGACCAAATAAACAGCCAAATAAACACATAATGGGAAAAAAAAAAAAGCCAGAGAAACTGTCACACCTACAAGAGCCTAAGGACACTCTATGACTAGGTGTAACGCGGAATCCTGGACAGGATCCTAGAGCTGGAAAAGCACATGAGGTAAAAACTAAGGAAATCTGAATAAAGAATGGACTTCATACTTGACAATGCACATTATAAAATAATGATCATGCATCAATCTTGGTCTCTTAGCTGTGACAAAGGTACCATAGTAACTCGAGATGTTAATAGCAGGGGAGATGGGGTCAGGGTTCACCACAGCACTGCATACCATATTTGCAACTTTCCCATAAATCTAAAACCACGTTAGAATAAAAGTTATGCCAAACTTCACAGAGCAGCACTGTTTACGAGAGCCGCGGCAAAGAAGCAACCTAAATGTCTGTCAACAGAGGAATGGATCAAGACGTGGTACATATACACCACGTGTATATGGCATACCGTGTGTGCACCACAGAATGCCGTGCGTGCTGTGCTCAGTCAGGCAGCCGTGTGCGACTCTGCACGACCCCATGGACTGCTGCCCACCAGGCTCCTCTGTCCATGGGATTTTCCAGGCAAGAATTCCGGAGTGGGTTGCCATTTCCTCCTCCAGGGGATCTTCCCCACCCAGGGATTGAACCCACATCTCTTGCCATCTCCTGTATTGGCAGCTGGGCTCTTTTCCACTGTGCGACCTGGGAAGACCACACAATGGAACATTACTCAGCCATAAAAGGAAAGAAATAGTGCCATTTGCAGAGACGTGGATGGACCTAGAACCTGTCATATAGAGTGAAGTCAGTCAGAAAGAGACACTTAATATCACACAATATCACTTAAATGTGGAATCTAGAAAGCTGGTACCAATGAGCCTATTGACAAAGCAGAAATAGAGACACAGACATAGGGAACAAACACAGGGTCACCAAGGAGGGGAAGGGGTGGGGGGATGAGTCGGGAGATTGGGCCTGACATCTACACGCTGTTGATGCTATCTATGAAACAGATAACGAATGAGAACCTCCTGTACCGCGCAGGGGGCTCTCCCCAGTGCTCTGTGTTGACCTAGGTGGGAACGAAATCCAAAAGAAGAGGAGATGCCTGTACACGAAGAGCTGACTCACTTTGTCGTACAGAAAAAACTAACACAACACTGAACGCAGCTATACTCCAGTAATAATTAAAAAATAAACAAATAAGTAAATAAAATACACACAGCCGCAAGGCAATATACATTTCAAAAAACTTAATACAAATAAAAAACATGTCAACCCTAATAAAACGGTTACCCGTGTGGATGCAGGGGAAGTGGGCATAAGAAGCATTAGTGAAAGGAAAGAGGATGCCTAGCCTTCTCAGAGTAAGAGGGGGAACTAAATTCTGGACTCTGGACGGGTGCCCGGGTAAAGCGATGTAGCTAAGATTATCCTTACAAGGCAGCCTCTGACCTTGAGAACACCTGAAGCCCTCTTTCTACCTCAGGGCAGCTCTGCCTGCTCTGAAGATGAGCCAAGTGAACTCACTCCACCAGTACGAAATGAGGAATTTAGCAGGTGGGCCGCGAGGGAGCATGGTAGTTTCCACCAAGTGGAAAAAGAAGCGACTGCTTTAAAGCAAGGGACAGAATCCCATAGAATCCCCCAGGTTAAATGAGGGGGCTGCTTTAGGGCCCAGGGAAACTGGCGAGGAAGATGAGAGATATCATCGAGGGCCAAACCTGGAAGGGTTTCGTTTCCAGAAGGGACGCGTACTACCAGTAAGGTGGTAGCTACAAGGAATTAATGAAAACAGCGGTCGAGTCAGATTTCTGGAACTGGAAGATGGGGAAACATCCCTGCTGCTGCTGCTGCTGCTGCTGTGTCACTTAAGTCGTGTCCGACTCTGTGTGACCCCATAAACGGCAGCCCACTAGGCTCCTCTGTCCCTGGGATTCTCCAGGCAAGAATACTGGAGTGGGTTGCCATTTCCTTCTCCAATGCATGCAAGTGAAAAGTGAAAGTGAAGTCGCTCAGTAGTATCCAACTCTTAGCAACCCCGTGGACTGCAGCCCACCAGGTTCCTCCGTCCATGGGATTTTCCAGGTAGGAATATTAGGTTGCCATTGCCTTCTCCGGAAACATCCTTAGGGAAGGGCAAAGTTCGGGACTGCAAGGCCAGTGCAGGACGAGGAGGATTTGTAGCAGAGACAGAAAGGAGTTTTACTCTATTTTTCCTATTGTCTCAGTGAAATCTACCACTTGGCAGCTGCCTGTAGGTTTTTCAAGGTGAGGGTAGAGCTGTTTCTATACCTGAATCAGTGGAGTGTGTGGATGGGAGAGCTTTCCCAGCAGCTGGCATCGTGGAGGCATTGACCTCCCCAGAGGCCAGGGAACCTGAAGGATGGGACGGCGAGCAAGGGGCTGCAGACAGGAGGGGGCAGTTTGAAGGAGGCAGGGGTCCTGCCTGAGTAGGTGGAGCTATGTCCTTGTAACAGTGATCCTTGGGGAAAGGGATGGAATTCAAAGTTACAAAAATGCCACTCAAAATTAAAGCAGAAGGCTCAAGTCATGGGTGATGCCCTCAGCACCTTCTCCAAACATCAGAAGAAACCTGGGCAAAACACGTGGCTTAGAGCAAGGCTCCAGCACACTTCCTTAGGTCATCAACCTTTAAGAATCCCCTGCCTGCTAATAATATCTTCTTGAAAAATTGGCAAGCCCAGGAACTTTCCTGGTGGTTCAGTGGTTAAGAATCTGTCTTGCAATGCAGGGGACATGGGTTTGATCCTTAGTCGGGGAACTAAGATCTCACAGGCTGTGCAGCTGAGCCCACGCAATGCAACTAGAAAGACAGTCCCTGAACCAAAACAAAAGACCCTGAAGGACATAACTAAGACCCAATGCAGTTAAATTAATAATTATAATAATAAGGTAAATAAATAAATATTTCTAAAAATCCACAAGCCCAGATGGTTCAGTGACTCGGAAGTCAGAAATTCATATGCTTTCAAGGGAATGCCGAGAATGGAAAACTGGAAGAAAACATGTCACTGTCAACAGCCAGTCAGTAGGAGCCAGGATCTGAAAAGTAACTGACATTCGCTTCACACACCAAGGGTGCACGGAGAGCATCTTCCTGCTACCAAAGTTTTATCAAGGCTGCCAAGGAGTCATCAGTCAATTCAGCCAGGTGTTTTCTTTACAAGTGGTGATATCGTATCATGAGAATCTAAGCCACAATTAAAGCAGATGAAACATGGAGGCTCTAGGATGCATTTGTGGAAAGTAAATGAAAGGAAAAATCAAATTGCAGCCACATGGATGGACCTAGAGATTGGCATACTGAGAGAAATAGGTCAAAGACAAATATCAGATGACATTGTTTACATGTGGGAATCTTAAAAAGGTGGTACAAATGAACTTATTTACAAAACGGAAATAGAGTCACAGATGTAGAAAAGAAACTAATGGCTACAGAGGGGTGGTGCGGGGGGGGTGGGGGGTGGGGAGAAATTAGGAGTTTGGGATTGACGTATGCACACTGCTATGGATAAAATAGATAACTAATAAGGAGCTACTATACAGTACAGGGAACTCCACTCAATCCTCTGCAATGGCCTATATGGGGAAAGAATCATAAAAAGAGAGAATATATGCATACGTGGGCTTCCCTGGTGACTCAGACGGTAAAGAATCGGCTGCAATGCGGGAGACCTGGATCCGATCCCTGGGTCAGGAAGATCCCCTGAAGGAGGGCATGGCAAGGACAGAGGAGCCTGGTGGGCTGCAGTCCATGGGGTGGCAAAGAGTCAGGCGTGACTAAGTAACTACCCACAACAAAGCACATATGCACCTGCATTAATATAACTGAGAAACTCTGCTGTATACCCGAGGCTAATACAACACTGCAAATCAACTACACGCCAATAAAAATATTTTTAAAACTAAGTTGCTTTGATATGCATAGATCACTTCAAAGAAAATCAGTCACCTCTGATTCTTCTGAGATGGAGAGTTGGGGAGTTGAGAGATGGGAATAAGCATAAGAACCCTTCCACATTTAAAAAAATTTGAGCCCTATAAATTTGTCCCTTTCTTCCAAAAAATGAATAAAATGTTAAAAGCAAAGATTAAATATTAATACGTTTATCCCCCGCTATTTTCCTCAAAGACTTTAAGACGTCATATCAAAACAACATCCACCACTAATGCAAAAGGATGAAACAAATAATTGAGAGGTACAGATTTAAAATAAAACAGGGAAAAGAGCAGCATAGCATACGGGGGTACAGTGAGCACAAGAAAGGCTCTCACAGAATCCTGTTGCTGGACATGGCCTTGAATTTGGTGGATAAAGCAAAGTATGAAACAAGATCAGAGTCAGGGGGGCAGGTGACAAGGCGGCCTCTCAAGCAGAAGAACAAGGGAGAGCAAAGAGAAACTTCTCTCAAACATCCATCTTTAGCAGATGCTGAACCCAGGGCAGATCCCTAACGTCCACCTGCAGACGGAGAGCCGCCCCTCTGGGATGGCTCCCAGACCCTTGAGTGTGGGGTAAGTGGGCTGCTCACCACCCAGGGTGCCCAGAGCTCAAAGCCTGGGAGACCTGATGGGGGGCTGAGAAGGCAGAGCAGAGGTGGGGAGCAGCCTACAATCAGACACACCGCTCAGAACACAGGCTCCAAACTCCAACGAGGAACAAGATGATGGAGGAGCAGGTGGACGTGGAGTACATCTCTCTCCACGGATACATCAGGAACACAACTTCAGACACACAAGTGCATGCAGGACACCAGCTGAGAGCCGACAGGGGTGCCGAACTCCAACTAGACCATCTCTGTGCTTGACCAATTAAGTCAGAGGAGTTGGAGAAAACGTTCTCAGTTAGTAGCATTTTATTCCTTTGTCTCTTAAACGACACACAGTGGCTTCAGCTTTCCACACAGCCTGGAAATGAAGTTGGCATCCAGTTCACAGTGGCCCCCGGGCACTTGATTTCGAGCGTGGTCTCCTATGCGTCTGTTTGCCCAAAGCACTCCCTGGGGGATGCGCAGCCTTTCTTCTCTTCCTCTTTCTCCTCCCGCCCACTCTCTACCCCCAACAAACCCATAGCAGGCCCTAACCACCAAGCCCTCTCTAGCATCACACGCACGCTGTGCACAGAGGCGATGCTGCATGTTCACCAGAAAGGCTTCACGTTCCTCCTGGGCACCCAGCTACACCACCTTGCTCAGCCTCGCATGCAGACGGAAGAAAAGACAGGACTGAACTCTGGCCAGTAGAAGCTGAGTGGGTATGGCATTGTCACTTGCAGGCCTGGCCCCTGAAATGTCCTGCAGAGTCACCCACATTGTCTATCAGTTCCCCAGGCGCCAGCTGGACTTGGATACTCAGAGCAACTATCTGTCATCTTTGTCAGAAGCCAAGATGGTGGAGCCTTGGTCAACCTTAGTCCTAAATAATTGCATGGTACAGAACGCCCTCTGCTAACCCACAACGGGCTACAACATGGGCAACCATAACATTTATTTCTAAGATGCTGAGATTTTTGTGACTGCATTTTAGCCTACCTTGCCTAAGATAGAAATGGGGGTTCACCCTTCACAAAAAAAATATATTTGGCACTGGCTTAGCAGGTGGAGAGTTAAGGGGACTTATAGAGCGGATCCAGGTCATTCATGACAAAATAATGGCAAAGCTACTGCCTACAATACCCTGGAGCGCCGACCTACCTCTGGAGCTTATGATGCAAGATGGTTCTGCACTCAGAGGTGGTTAAGATTCTAAAAGAACTAGAAGAGGATGGGAAAAAGAGATTGCCTGGTTAGATGTTACCTTGTTAGATGAACAGGTAATGTCTACTTGTCTGTTATTGATGTTTGGGCATGTTTTTTATAAAAGAATCAGCTACAAGAACTATTAATATGATGTGTCTCTGATACACTAGCAAATAGAAATCAACTAAATATAGCTATTCCAGAAACTTGAGACCTAGAGAGTTGGAAAAGTCATTTGCTAATTGCTTCTAGTCACTTCAAAGTAAGAGATGTCATTTTTTTCAACTTTTTTTTAAAAAATTGAAGTATAGTTGCTTTACAATATTTTATTAATTTCAGGCGTGCAACACACTGATCTCAAATTTTTATAGCTCATGCTCTATTTATAGCTATTATAAAACATAGGCGATGTTCCCTGTGCTGAACAATACATCCTCATAGCTTATTCTCTTCTTTTTACTTGTAGCTTATTTTTTTTAAGTTTGTTTAGGTATTTATTTTGGCTGTGCTGGGACTTCACTGCTGTGCACGGGGCTTCTCTAGTTGCAGGGAACGGGGGCGCCTCTCTAGTTGTGGTGCACAGGCTCCTGATTGCAGGGGCTTCTCTTGTTGTGGGGCACAGGCTCAGTAGTGGTGCCACATGAGCCTAGTTGCCCTGTGGCAAGTAGCATCTTCCCGGACCCAGGATCGAACCTGTGTCCCCTGGTGGATTCTTAACCACTAGACCACCAGAGAACTCCACTTGTTTATTTTATACATAGTAGTTAGCACCTCTTAACCTCCTACCCCTATCATGCCCTTGCCTCTTCCCTCTCTGTCATTTTAAAAGACTGTGTCTGTTGGAGACTCTGTGAGATTTCTCAGTTACACGTTGTGACTCAGGCCTGTGGCAAAAATCAGATTAAGGATGTGGTCTTTCCACCCACTTTCAGATAACCTCAGGGTAGCCACCATTAAACTGAAAAATAGAGGCACAGAGGTGAGGAAGTAATAAAATAAACAGCCTTGAAATTACGTCTAGGAAAAATCGTATGGTTATGACATGCAGAGCTTTCTGAAAGGAAACAAATCAGAAGCCTTCTGTATCACTGAGAGAATTGTATTACTAAAGCCGTTATGATCTTGAATTAGAAAAGCTTTGAATGATCTCCAAGCCTTAAATCAATCTCAGGCAGGAAGTGGGCTGTGAATGCTGGCAGTCCCCAAGGAGGATGTAGGGATCCAGGATTCATCTCACATGTAACCAGGAGGACAATGAATGGACAGGGACGTGCTCTGGGGGCAGAGCCAGGGGTCATTGGAAAAAATGAAAAAGAAACTCCCTCCCAGAGGTGAAGATCGGAATCTGTTTGGGCAACTTCCCCCACTCCCTGCAAAGAGACACTTCCCAGTGCCTGCACGGCAGGATGCCAACTCTGCTGTGAACTAGTGGTTACTCTGCCTTCTTTTTTTCCTTTTCCTGATGGAAAATGTTCCGCTGCCTTCATCGCTCTCAAGTGAAGAGGAGAAGAGGTGTCGTTTCCCTTCTGGTCATAGGTTGTCAAGCCAACAGGATTCACAACCGCAGCTGATAGGGAGACCCACCCCTCCCCTGGAGATCCTGAAATCTGAGCTGTTGGCAGTGACTGGGTAGCACTTGGGGTTTGTCGCCACGGAGAGGAGATGCATGTTCTCCACCTGCCACAGGAAGACTGTGATGGGGACCAGAGGGGTTGACGTGGCAAAGATGACCTTAGGTATTTGCCGCACCCATTGCATGTTTAAAGAGCATTCCCCAACTTCCTCAGAGGTTAAATGGGACCAGGTAACTAAGTTCTAGCCAATGGAGTGTGGCCTGGCTTCTAAAGTCCATTGAGCAATGTCATATGCTCTCAGCAAATGAAAACTCATCAACCACCCACTCTAAACCAATGAGCATTAAGCACAGCATCTGATAACTGCTCTCGGTCAGAGTCCGTGTCTTCTGGAGTTGAGTGTGTTCCTTGCCTCGTCTTGTTTATTTCGCTGTAGCTTCTCTAATAAGCATTCATTTTATGTGCCCATGAACCGTTTTGGCCAATAATAACTGATACAAGGTAGAAAGACCAGACCTACTGGAATAGACAGTGGAAAAACAAAAGAATGGCTACAAATCTCACAAAAGCTCAAGAGAGTTCCCTGAAATGATCAAGAAACTGACTTTGGAGAGTATCAGGCAACCAAAGACATAAAGAAAGGTAGTTAAGAGCTGCTTTAGCCCCGGCAGATGCACCGATAATTGTATTATTAATAATAAAAGCATCTGGGATAAATTAAGCATGCCATGACTCCAAGAGATCTGAAGAGAAAACAGAGGTTCTCAATGCACAGCACACAGGAGGCACCTCCACAGGAACAAGAGATAAGGGTCTCTTGCTATCCTCCCCCAGTTAGTCCTCGCATCTCCCAGAGCACATCACCAGCATCACCAGGAGAGGTGTGCGGATAAAGGGACTCCAGTTAGCCTGGCACCTGGCAGGTCCAATGGGCTGCAGAAACAGAACACACTATTGACGCCCAAATCTCATACGTGGGTCAGGAGCTGTCTAGCCTGCCCGCTCACTCAGGCAATTAGCCCAGAGAAGAAGCAAAGTGGAGACAAAGGGGTGAGGGACGAAGAGCGAGGAAGTAATAGAGACGTTGTGCTGTGCTAAGTCACTTCAGTCATGTCCGACTCTTTGCGACCCCATGGGCTGGAGCCCGCCAGATTCCTCCGTCCATGTGATTGTCCAGGCGAGAATACTGGAGTGGGTTGCCATGCCCTCTTCTAGGGTACCTTCCTGATCCAGGGATCAAACCCATGTCTCTTATGCCTCCTGCATTGTCAGGTGGGTTCTTGACCACTGAGCCACTAGGGAAGCCCCAAATAGAGGCACTGTTAGCACCAAAAGGTAAAGACACTAATCAGCAGTTATTAGGGACCTCGGGTTTACCCTGTTGGCTCTACCCACAAAACACTTATGTCCCATTTACTATTTGACCCAGAGAGACTAGGAAAGTGCCTTTGGCTACTCTCCACTTTAGACAGAAGCTAGGGAAGGCCAGAGTTGTGTTGGAAGGCCATCAAAGCAGGTGAAACCGAGCAATCTGTTCAGTATGCCCCAGTGCCTGCTGCTACTGACGAGAGAAAGACTAGATTCTGACTTTCCTGGGTGAGCTAACGGGGTGCACTTGCCAGAACCCACATTACTACGAGATTCACAGATGGTTGAAGACTTTCCCATCAGTTTGGAGAACCGTCTTTCCTGTAACTATGGAACTGTCACCTCTACCTTGAAGGTCGCTCCGAGTACCAAGTGACTTCCAGTCTACAGAGTCACCTCTTCCGGTGTAGCCATCAAGGCTTCTGTGAAACCTGCCCCACAACCTTCCTCCACCAGTCCCAGCCCAGCCTCTTCATCAACCTCAAAGTGCCAGTGAGCAACTACCATGGGCCAAGTGTAGAAATATTAATAAATTAGAAACACAAGGCGTGACTCCATTGTGCCCTCGGGAAGCTCACTGTCTTGTTTGGAGGTGCCTCTGAGACATGGATTTCACAAACAATGATTAATTACAACACAAGGGATATTAGGGTTCGCAGAGCAGACACGCACTCCAGGCTGGTACGGTGATGACTGCCTTCCTTGGGTCTGCCTAACAAGAGTCTTCTCTCTCCTTCCAGATCCGATCATGCATCTTCTGCCTCGAGTTTTACTCCAAGAAATAATCTTTCTGCCCTTTTGGCTTCAATTCTCATAGGGTTGGGATCCTCTTCTTCCTGTACCTAGAAAACCACGCCTTCCCTCGTGGCCTCACTAGGAAATGATTGTTAACTTCTGTAACATTCAGGTGTGTTCATCTGAACGCTTTCTCTTTTCCCTTCTCTGTCTGAATCTACTTGTTCTACGGATTCAGACTATTCAACCAGTGAAAAGAGACAGCATCTAATTATATTTTCTACTGAAACATTAACATGTTATTAATGCTTAGCAAATAAGAAAAGCAATAATGTCGTTATGTCTCTTCTTTTTTCACTCCCAGAGTTCACATGCAAAAAGAGATCTTAAAAGTATAGCATGGAAGTGCTTGGTCCATTAGACATATATTAGGTTGTTCTGTCCTCCTATACAAAGGTTCAGGCTTTTAAATGGGGCATGAAGCTATTAGCCATTACACATCTGCTGTGTTTTTTCTCTCCAACTTCAGTGGACTGGCATGCTGGGCTCTTGGCAAAACTTACATAAAGAACTGTTCTTTTCCCAACAATACATCTTGACCACCATAAACAAGCTATCAGTCAGAAAGGCTCAGTTATTTTTATGCTCTCAAAAACTTGAGAGCCTCAGAAGAGTCCAGGTTCCTGTTTCCTTACTTCTTGATCCCACCCTACCTGAAGGTGCTGCCAGCCACTCTAGGAAAAATCTTTGAGTCCAATCAGGCTGGTCTCTGTAGGGCTCCTTGGAGATTCCAAGTCCCCTTATTCCAGTAATCACTAAATTTAAACCATCCATCATGCATGCAGGCTCAGGCGTGTCCTACTCCTTGCAACCCCATGGACTGCAGTCCGCCAGGCTCCTCTGTTCATGCAATTTTCCAGGCAAGAATACTGGAGTGGGTTGCCATTTCCTACTCCAATCCATTGAAGCCTTGGTAATTCATGTCATCCTCCACAAATCTCTCTTGACCATAACAGATCTTGGTGATGACTCACCCTTTTGAATTTGGAATTTGCGAAGATCCAAAAATTTAATAGCATCACACAGCATATGTATCACAAAGCCAAATGGACAGAAGAATGGACACTTTGTTTATATTAAATTAGATCAGCCTCTCCCTAGGAGTAAAATCTGCAGGTTCTGTTCTTCGTATCACACACACACACAGGTACCACACCAAAGTATTCATAGCTTTTCCTTCTAATGGAGTTTATGTGCTTCTTAGGGGCAGAGACTACTCCTGATATAACCCAGAACCCCTGTGATGGCAAACACTAACAGTGCTGGGCACGCAGAAGATACACAGTAGATTGTCACTGATTTGCCCCATATAGGGCTGGGAATATGATCTGGTCAAACTGGGAGTAAAATCATACTCAAGTAAAAAATCAGTGATAGAGTATTGAGAGTAAATGTGACCACATGGCCAAAGTGAGTCTGGGGACTGTAACAAACATGACCCTATGGGGTTTTTCTAGAACAGACACCCCGCCACGTTCTCTGCCTGCCCTTTGTCTGTAGAAAAATTTTAGTCAAAGAATAAATTAAATCAGAGAAGTGAGAAAATGCAGAAAGGAAAACAGTCAAGCAAAACAAAATAATAATATGTTAGCCATTAAAAAAAGGCAAGGACCTTAGTTCTTCCTCAAAGGCTATAGATAACGCTGTCAGCCATGTCCTTTGAGCTGTTTTGCAGACAATGAAACCCCCAGCAGGCGGAAGAAGGTAACTGTCTGCCGCCCACATGGATGCAGATCCTAGACCAACTGGAAGCAGAAGTTGGTGATGCTGACTCGCCACGACTTCCTCATCGACCAATCAGAAGAGTGTTCACAAGCTGGCCATGCCCTACTTCTTGAACACTGTGCAACTCCGCAATACCTGCTCTAGGGCGGACACACCATCTTGAGGGCATTAGCCCTCTGTGGCCCCCTATGTCTGGCAAAACAATCAAGCTACGTCTTTCTCAGTTCAGTTCAGTTCAGTCACTCAGTCGTGTCCGGCTCTTTCCGACACCATGAATTGCAGCACGCCAGGCCTCCCGGTCCATCCCCAACTCCCAGAGTTCACCCAAACTCATGTCCATCGAGTCAGTGATGCCATCCAGCCATCTCATCCTCTGTCGTCCCCTTCTCTTCCTGCCCCCAATCCCTCCCAGCATCAGAGTCATTTCCAATGAGTCAACTCTTTGCATCAGGTGGCCAAAGTATTGGAGTTTCAGCTTTAGCATCATTCCCTCCAAACAACACCCAGGACTGATCTCCTTTAGGATGAACTGGTTGGATATCCTTGCAGTCCAAGGGACTCTCAAGAGTCTCCTCCAACACCACGGTTCAAAAGCATCAACTCTTCGGCACTCAGCTTTCTTCACAGTCCAACTCTCACATCCATACATGACCACTAGAAAAACCACAGCCTTGACTAATGGACCTTTGTTGGCAAAGTAATGTCTCTGCTTTCTAATACGCTGTCTGAGTTGGTCATAACTTTCCTTCCAAGGAGTAAGTGTCTTTTAATTTCATGGCTGTAGTCACTATCTGCAGTGATTTTGGAGCCCCCCAAAAAGATAAAGTCTGACACTGTTTCTACTGTTTCCCCATATATCTGCCATGAAGTGATGGGACCAGATGCCATGACCTTCGTTTTCTGAATGTTGAGCTTTAAGCCAACTTTTTCACTCTCCTCTTTCACTTTCATCAAGAGGCAAACTCCATCTTGGAGATTTAATCCAGCACTGGCGTATACAGGCCAAACTCTGGCCACAAGACTCACAGAGACCCACTCTATACTCAGTTCCAGCAGAGGGGGTGTGTGGAGGTGGGGGGGATGAATTGAACCAGAAAATCTGTTCTCAGACAGCCTTGGGGATCATGTGATAGAGGTCATCCTCCTGGAAATGAGGAATGAAGGATTTCTCCTAACCAAAGCCTGGAGCCCAGCGACTACACAAGGTGTGCTTGGTCCTGACTCAGCCATTTCTGCACCCCCTGCAGCTTTTCAGCTCCTGTTTCTCCTGAAGGAAGGGCCCACCACTGCCTGGAGGCAGGGCATGAACCATCACTCAGAGGTCCCATCCCTGGTTAACCGGAATGCATCTCATGTTGTTCTGATGATGTGTAACTCTGCTAACTAAAGGTCTATTGTGATTGTTTTCACTTCTCTATCTCACCTGAGCTAAAGGGAAGTGAAGTCACTCTGTCATGTCCAACTATTTGCGACCCCATGGACTGTAGCTTACTAGATTCCTCCGTCCATGGAATTCTTCAGGCAAGAGTACTGGAGTCAGTTGCCATTTCCTTCTCCAGGGGATATTCCCAAACCAGGGATGGAACCCGGGTCTCCAGCATTGCAAGCAAATGACTTTACCATCTGAGCCACTGGGGAAGCTCACCTGTGCTGCTTGCAACAAATCCTAACACATCTTCTGAACCATTAGATTCGGCCGCAGACAGTACAGTGTGGTGAGAGGAAAAGCTGGGTTCAAATAACTAAATCTGTAACTGAGCAGCTAAGATATTTTTTTTCCTTTAAGAAGAATTGCTGTTTTTGATTTTCTGACATGACACTGCCTGGACAGGGTCACCAGGTTATTTTTGTAAACAAAAGTTCAGTGAGTGGTTCTGATAGGCAGACATTGTTCCAGGAATTACGGAAGAGCAGATGAATAAACTCTGTTTCTGTTGATAAGAATCTAGTAGTGAAAGTCGCTCAGTCGTGTCAGACTTTTTCTGACCCCACGGACTATATACAGTCCATGGAATTCTCCAGGCCAGAATACTGGAGTGGGTAGCCTTTGCCTTCTCCAGGGGATCTTCTGAACCCAGGGATCAAACCCAGGTCTCCCACATCGCAGGCAGATTCTTTACCAGCTGAGTCACAAGGGAAGCCCAAGAATGCTGGAGTGGGTAGCCTAACCCTTCTGCAGCCGATCTTCCCAACCCAGGAATTGAACCAGGGTCTCCTGCATTGCAGGCAGATTCTTTACCAACTGAGCTATCAGGGAAGCTCCTTACTAGAATCTAGTAAAATGATTAAAACGGGAACCCAAAAGGTCTAATAAAGAGAGAACATAATGGGCTATGGAATTTCAGAGCAGGGACAAATACCCTGAGTTTCCTTCATGAGGAAATGGAATTAATAAAAAAACCATATGCGTTTACAAAGCAATCTCTAACAAATTTAGAAATTCTTCATTTCAAAAGATGGCTACCTTCCACTTTAGATCACCCTTCTGTGCTCACATTTTCTTCTTCTTCCACTTGATTGCCTACCGACAAAAGAATATGCTGACTTTTTTTTTGCAGAGGCTGATTTTTTTTTTCAGTTTTTCTCTGAAGAGCAAGTTTTCTTTGCCATCGTCCCAACACTGCTGCCACAGAGTAGATAATGAGAAACAATGTAATTTTGCACGGTGGGCACACGTTCTAGCTGCCAAAGCATTCACGCAAATAACCATTTCAAGGGCTCTCATCTGGCTACCGCAAAACCCCGAGGAGCACACAGGGGCCAAGGAACGGGTCCCGGAGTGTCTGCGCGTGCGTGCGATTATTATTGTTTTCCCTGTGCTCGGAGGAATCCAAGACTCAGAGGAGTGTGGTGAGTGACAGTGACAACTGGCATTTGTCAGATGCGACAAAAAGAAAATTGCTGGCTAAGCCCTCCAATCTAAAATTACTTACAAATTATTACCCTTGAAAGCTCATGTTCTCACTGGTGTGTGTTCTCTTGCACAGCTACGAGCCCTGGGCAGCATCTGGGGGGTCAGGGGCCTCTTTTCTCCACGTGTGCTCCCCATTCCCCCCTCAGAAACTGGTCGATCTCTCTCCTCTGATCCTCTCTTCCCAAAAAAAGGATCAAAAAGCAGCCTTTTGAGCTCCCATCCTAAAAAGTCAAAGCCACTGAGTTATGTCCTTCAAGAATATTTGGACTTTAAAACTTGATTATCTCCCTGCGGGGGACGTCTTTCTACCCTTTGGGAGCAGCAGCCAGAAGGCGGAAGGATCTGGTGCTGGGCCCCTGCTGCTGCCGTGTGCCCCTCCAGCAATGGAGAAAGGGTGTCTGAGGTTTCCTTCAAGCGTCAGAGAAGGACAGAGAAGCTGGTGCTCACGCATCCCTGGAAGGAACTTCAGAGATGAGCAGTGACAGATTCAACAAGCAGAGGAAGCCCACTGGGTTCCCTGCGGGGCTGAGGTCCAAAGGGAAAAGCAGGACCTGGGAAACCACCAGGGGCCTGAAAATGCCATCCTCAGCCCTCTTTGCAACCCCACTCATGCACCTCTGTCTTGACCTGATCTCAGACTGTGTGCTCAAGCCCTGTGGTTCTTCAGATCTGCCCCAAGACCAGAGGCAGAACCCTCAAGCCCCACGACCTTGACTCAGGCTGCTGTTTCCTCCATCTGAACACCCTGAGTGGGAAAAGTTGTTCTTACCTCGTAGTGGGCCACACGCTGAGATTCCGATATCAGCTGTGCGCTGCACACCTTGCAGTAACTGTCTGTAAATAAGTCCTGATCGATATCGGAGGACTTCATCAGGCTAAAAGAGAATCAACAGAAAAGAGAGATGAATCCACCGCCATAGTGTTGATGTAGGACATTAAGGGTGTGACAAAGCCAGGAGCCTGGTACCAGATCCAACAATGGTGACAGCCGGGGAGATCTCCCCACACCTTTGGGGCGACCATGTCAGTCACCTTTAGAAAGAGTACAGTGCACCATTTTCTCATAAATGTTCAACAGCTTGGCTGATACTCTGAAAACCTGAAATCCAACTTTAGTTTTCTATGTATGACAAATCAGACTTACATCTACTGTATTACTAAGAATTTATGTGAGAAGAAATCTTCAAAAATAATTTATACTACCAAAATGCTGTAAGCACCCAATATAGCCAAGAGTGGGAACTAGGTTAAATGAATTTTGATACATCAGCTTGCTAGAATCCTATATACCTCCCAAATCCACACTCAGATCAATTATTTTCATAGAATATTTAGTAAAGTAGGAATACATTTATCATTAACAGCAAAAGGCTTACAAATCAGTATGTACAGTATTATACATTTCTTTTATACATTTCTAATTTCTTTTAAAACATGTAGAGGTGTGCAGAAAAACATTCCAGGAAGTTTAAACAGAATGTTAGTAGCGGCTGTCTTTGGGAGATTATAGATAGTGACATGATTTTCTTTCTTCTTAAATTTTCTGCAATGAATATGAATTGCTTTTGTAGTACAAAGAAACAGGTTAGCTTTGTCAAGAGCCTTGTACAAACTCAGTCACTCAGTCATGTCTGACTCTTTGTGACCCCATGGACGGTAGCCAGTCAGACTCCTCTGTCCACAGGGATTCTCCAGGCAAGAATGCTGGAGTGGGTTGCCATGCCCTCCTTTATGGGATCTTCCCAACCCAGGGATTGAACCCAGGTCTCCCACATTGTGGGCAGATTCTTTACCATCTGAGCCACCAGGGAAGCCCCAAGGGGCTTCCAAGCAACATCAAATAGAGTTTTGAGTTCAGCAGCTATACTTTGGGGCTTCCCAGGTGGTGCTAGTGGGAAAAAGCCTGCCTGCCAATGCAGGTTAGAAGTAAAAGACATGGATTCGATCCCTGGGTCACTCAGGAAGATCCCCTGGAGGAGGACACAGCAACCCACTCCCGTATTCTTGCCTGGAGAATCCCACAGACAGAGGAGCCTGGCAAGCTGCAGTCCTAGGGTCACAGAGTCAGACATGACTGAAGCGACTTAGCATGCATGCATGCACAGGTATACTTAGACAATTAAAAAATAAAATCAGACTAACCTATTGCTTTTTTTTTGCAAGCCTATATCTCGCAAAGTGAGGAGCCCTCGTTATTCCTACTGACTCGTCTACATGTAGGGCAGAGGAAATTCATAAAGATTATTTCTACCCCTCCACACCACCATTGAGCCTGCAAAGGCAAACAAACATCCTTAAATTCCAAACTCTGAATTAAAGTGCAGCCAGGGACTTTTCTGGAGGTCTAGTGGTTAAGGCTCTGAGCTCCCAATTCAGGGCACGCAGGTTCAATCCGTGGTTGGGGAACTAAGATCCCACATCCTGCACAGCAGGGAAAAAACAATGTAGCCAAGGTTCGCAAGTTTGTGAAAGTGGTCTGACACGGAAGTGCATTACATATAAGGCCACCACCCTGAAAACACCCACTGGCACATCATGATGCTTTTCTCCAACCCAAAATTTCACTTCATCTTACCTCCTACCTGCCAGGCGAAGAGTAAGGACTCTGCCAGGTGCTGAGGCCAGAAAAGCCCAGATGGCAGGGTGGGGTGAGCCCCTGGAACTCAGCCTACTCCAACGCCCTCACTATACACATGAAACTGCCCAAAGCCACACTGCGGGTGCTTGGCATGGCCACAGACACCGCCCAGCTTCCGTGGTTCCAATTCCCACTTTCCAGCTCCGTCCCAGGTGGAGCACGGCTTGCCAGCTGCATGCTACAGATGAGTCACTAAGCCCTGTAGGTCTGTTTTCTTCCTATAAAAATTGAGAAAATACTGTTTTCCATGCCTCCTTGGAGAATTGCAGGGAATATCAGAAGAGGAGAAGGTAATATAAACTGTAGAACTCCCTTTGTTTGAAAGGGATCACTATCCTATTTTTAATGGCATACCAATGTTGGTAAGATATTGGACAAGTCTTGATTAATGCAACAAATGAAAGATTGCTGTCCAATTAAAGACATTTTTACAAATCATCTAAATAGTTGGGTTGCTGAGCTTCTCTGGTGGTCCACTGGTTAAAAATCCACCTGCCAATGCAGGGGACACAGGTTCGACCCCTGATCCGGGAAGACTTCATGTGCCTCGGGGTAACTAAGGCCGTGTGCCACAACTACTGAGCTCTCTAGAGGCAATGCTCTGCAACAAGAGATGCCTCCCATTGCCGCAGCTAGAGAAAGCCCATGTGCAGACACAAAGACCCTGCACAGCCAGAAATAAATACATAAACAAAAGTTGATAAATAAATACATTTTAAACAAATAAATAGCAGTGTCTCAAGAATAAAACATCTTCCTGAAACAGAAGGCTGCCTGCCTCAACAACTCCAAAATCCCTTTCTACCTTGACGTTGGCTGCCATGGCCCATGAAGACATTTGTATTAAGCAACTCAAAAGGATTCAGAGTTTCTGCTGCCAAGAGACAAGAGCACCTGTGGTTTCCAATGCCCCGAGTTCCGACAGTAATGCCAAGGAGTAAGGACGGGTGATTCTCACAGCTGAAATGGACCTGTTATTTCTGGAAGGATCATTCCTGGCAGACAGCCTGGTCAACCTGTAGTTCAGCACCTATAGTGCCTGGAGGCGCTCTGCCTCACATGACAACCTGCTCCAGAATCTGGCAGCACTTGTCTTTACGCACTCTTTAGGTTGAATTAAATCTGTCCCCTTGTACATTCCATTCATTGACTCTGTCTTTGGGAACAATACAGAATAATTCTACTCCCCTTTCTCATGAGGTCCCCTCCTTCAAGCACTGGAGATAGCTCTCTTCCATCTATTGCCAACCCCCGTCCTCCTTTATCATCTTGGTCTGTGTGTATCTTTTTATGGACCATCTTCAAAGGCAGCGCCAAGAACAGAATGAAACATTCCCAATCTGTGGGCAGAGGATCACGAATCCAAATGACCCTCCGAAATATCTACTGTCATTTGCAACGGTCTGTATTCACAGCTTGGAATGCAAATGGAGAGGAGGCGCTTTGATGATGTGAAAATGTAGTACAACATTTTGAAATGTCAAATGGGAAAAGAAAACTTGGGAAGGTGTATTTTGAAGCCAAGCTCCTCTAAGCAGTTGTGTTTAAATATTATCATGTTCCCTGCTATTTCTAATAAAGAAGAGCACAAAAATAGATTCATGGGTGACCTGGTTAATAGGAATCTCCAGACTCACTGCATACTCCCTCCTCATTATACAACCAACTGCAGAAATCAAACAGTGTGAAAGGATATTCAAGGTACATGGCAGACCAAGTGGGGCCCGTAGGAGTCTGAGTCTTGGTAAAGCAGCTGTGCAGCAGAAATAGCTTTAAAGGCAGAATATAAAGTGTGTATACTAAAAAAAAAAAAAAATCAAAAGAAGAAGAGAATATCCTGGCTTTTTCCACTGTTTTATATAAGAATATTGACTTGAATAAGCCCACATGCAAGAAAAGGACCATAAAGACTCCCTCCCCCTGAAATTGACAAGGCCTGGAATAAGTTAATTTACAGTAGGAGACCATCAGGGAACAAGTGCCAGTCTAGTCTGTGCAGGAGGCCTTTTCTCCAAGACAAGAGAACTCTCTATGTTAGTTACTTTAGATGACCAGAAGGTCTGATTTATGATTCAAAAAGTGGAATTCCCAAAGGGGAAAGCTGCTACTTTCTCCCCTTCTCCAGGTTGTTTAGAAGAGGATCTTAGCTTCCCTAGCCTTCAGAAGTATAGGAGAGCTGGGAAGAAAAGGCAGGAAAACTTGAAGCTTTCCTTAGCCTTGTCCATGGTGCTGAATCATTGCTAGAGCTGCAACAGAGCTGGACCGTTGATCACTTATTGACCAATCGTACTGGCCCAGAGCCAATGCGTGGTGACCCCCAACTCTAAGAACATGCTGACTGTACTGAACTCTGAGGCACTGGGACACTGTGATGGAGGAGAAAAAAGTAAGGAAAGGAAGGAAAGAAGGAGTTTGATTTCCAAGACTTGAAACTGACCTGAACAAAAGCTTTCTCAGTATTCCCCATCCTGGCACATTTCAAAGCAAACACTGAAGGTTTGAAGAACTTCAGCTCTTTAGCATTCACAGAGGAAAGTGCTACCTGTATTTTAGGAAAATCAAGGCCCAGATTAGAATGGGAGGCAATATTAGAACAGGAATGTGGTCAGATTCTTCTGTGTTAGCCCGGGTCTCTATAAAGCAACAGACCTGCTTAAACATGTATCAGTGACAGTGGAAGGTGCAGAGGTGGAGCTGAGGGTAATAAAAAAGAAAATACAGAGGAGGAGCTTCTATTTATTCAATAATGGTGGCGGGGGGGGGGGGGGTCGGTTCCCTGGTGGCCTAGTGGTTAAGAATCGCCCTTCCAATAAAGGAGACTCAGATTTGATCCCTGGTTGGGGAATTAAGATCCCACATGCCTGGGGTAATGGAGCCTGTGCACTGCAACTAGAGAGACCACGTGCTGCAATCAGTGACCACACAAGCTCTAGAGCCCACGGGCCACAACAAGGGAAGCCCAGAACCTGCACACCACAGCTAGAAAAAGCCCATGCACTGCAACAAAGACGCAGCACGGCCAAAATTTAAAAAGAACCGAATTATGGTTATTGGGATGACCAAACTATGTATTGGGATGACATCAGGATAAAAGAAGGCACATTTCCTGTCTTCCAAATCTTTCTGAGCTATTTAATGAGAAGACAGATACCCACCAAATACCTAAGACACAGGCAGCAAGTATAATGGGCTGGTTTAAAAAAAAAAAAAAAAGCTACAGGATTTCAAGAGATGAGAAGAATCTTAAAGAACTCTTCCAGTTCTATTAGAGTTGAAAATTTGAAAACGGATAGGATTAGAGTGAAGGGAAATGGGTTCCAGCTCGAGCTAATTTTTTTCCCTGGCACAGGGGAAAACAAAAATCTTGCTATCGGTAGGCATTAAGACGACACATCCAAAGGGCACTGGCAGGGCTAATTCGGGATTATGCAACATAAGGGGAGGAGGCAGTACAATGCAAGAAGAGAAGGGGACACCAAGCTGAAGGTCCAGATGGAAAGAGGAGAGGCAGGTCCCAATGCATTGCTCATGGTGCCGGGGATGGCCTTTTTCAGGATCTTCAATCAAAGGCAGATAAGAAAACCTTCTTTTCTGCCTCTTGCTGCTCCTCAAGAGCAGATTTGAGAAACACAGGCTGAAAACCCAAAGACACTGGAGGCTTGGTAGCCAAGATTGATATTCTTCATTCCGTTCCATTTCTAATAATGCTAAAATAGCTTCTGTCTCAAAAATCCCCAAACCTATGCAGGGCCTTTAGAAGAAACCAAGACATTAGTTCAGATCCAGGTTTGGTCCCTCGCCAACTAGGTCTGTGAGCAAGTTATATATCCTCCTTGAGCCCTGTTTTCCTCATTTGTGAAGTGGGGTAAACATCCTCCCAGGGTTATTGTGATGACTGGAGAAGATGTAGATGGAAAACATCTAACAAAGACTGTGACATACGGCAGACACTCAAAAACAGATATCACCACCACTGTTACAAATGTTATTATTTTTGTATTATCATTTTTCTTATTTTCAGGAAGGAGGCTGTAAATACTGAAGCAGAGAAACAAATAGAACCACCTTCAAGAGTAAGGGGGAAGATAACACCATCGGTGTGCTAAAATCATAGCCTTTATTGCCATCACAGGCTTTCTGTTGTGTATTAATATCATCCACCAAAATGTCTTGTTTTCACTGAATTCCACTGGCAGCTGATACTTGGGCTGGATGCCTGTGAAGACCTCATACTTCATGAATGCTTCACATCTCCTCTTGTCAGAGGCGCTGATAGTGACAGATGGAGCATTTTGATAAGAAGTGTGTCCCACCCTCTCGCTTGCCCACTTGCACTCTTCCTGTTGTGACCTGCTCCCAGAGGGACATAAAGGAAGAACACACTACCCAAAGGCTGAATGTGGACCAGCTTTCTGCATGCACAGCCACTCACTGGGATGGCTCTATGATAGCCAACAGCCGTCATGATCCCCTGGGTGACACTTCTGTGCCCCTGGCCCTTGGAGAGAGATGCCTTCAGCTCGGTGATCCCCACCTTTAGGCATCTCCTCACAGATTTGGGCATTTTCACTCCAAAGCTCATCTGTAAGGTCTAACAACCTAATCTACTCCTTCACCTACTCTCCTCCCTCACTAGTCCTTTAAAAAATAGGATTTAAGGGACTTCCATAGTGGTCCAAGGGCTAAGACTTCATGCTCCAAATGCAGGGGGCCCAAGTTCGATCCCTGGTCAAGGAGCTAGATCCTACATGCCTCAACTAAAGATAAAGATATCACAATTAAGACTTGGTGCAGCCAAATAAATATTTTTTTTAAAACAATAGGATTTAAGACTCATGGCAATTTCAACCAAAGAATTACTCTCGCTCTTAGGGGCAGATTTCTGCATTTCCCAGACTGCTAATCCATATGACTTTGTGAACTCATCAGTACCAGTTCAGTTCAGTCGCTCAGTTGTGTCTGACTCTTTTCAGCCCCATGAACCACAGCACGCCAGGCCTCCCTGTCCATCACCAACTCCCAGAGTTCACCCAAACCCATGTCCATTGAGTCAGTGATGCCATTCAACCATCTCATCCTCTCTCGTCCCCTTCTCCTCCTGCCTTCAATCTTTCCCAGAATCGGGGTCTTTTCAAATGAGTTAGCTCTTTGCATCAGGTGGCCAAAGTATTGGAGTTTCAGCTTCAGCATCATTCCTTCCAAAGAAATCCCAGGATTTCTGATCTCCTTCAGAATGCACTGGTTGGATCTCCTTGCAGTCCAAGGGACTCTCAAGAGTCTTCTCCAATGCCATAGTTCAAAAGCATCAATTCTTCGGTGCTCAGCTTTCTTTATAGTCCAATTCTCACATCTGTACATGACTACTGGAAAAACCATAGCCTTGAGTAGATGGACCTTTGTTGGAAAAGTAATGTCTCTGCTTTTTAATATGCTATCTAAGTTGGTCATAACTTTCCTTCCAAGGAGTAAGCGTCTTTTAATTTCATGGCTGCAGTCACCATCTGCAGTGATTTTGGAGCCCCCAAAAATAAAGTCTGACACTGTTTCCACTGTTTCCCCATCAATTTCCCATGAAGTGATGGGACCAGAGGCCATGATCTTAGTTTTCTGAATGTGGGGCTTTAAGCCATCAGTATCAGGGGCTGCATCTAAAATGACCCCTCACAGTGTTGGACCCTTGTGAAAGCTCTAGACCCAGAGGAATAAAGATGTGCACTACGATAAGCATATTAGGTGGGGCTCCTGAGCTGGGCTTAGTGCTAAGGGCCTTCCCACCTGACTTCATTCTTCCAAGAGGCAGGTAGAGTCGTCCTTCTCATTGACCAGTTGAGAACTTAAGGTGAGGATGGAGTAAACAAGCTTGTAAGCGGCAGTCAGGTACCAAGGCCAGGCTGACTCTGTGTCCATCAGCTCAGCCCCCATCTTGACTGCCTCCCCATGGTGGAATTCAGCACAGTGAGCCCTTCAGTCTGTTGCCCTACTGCCCGTCTAAGGAGCCATCATTTTAAAAAAATATGAAAATGAAAGGCAGACACCTTTCAAGGGAGCCTCGACTATCCCAGTGAAATCTGGGAAGCTGGAAGTGACTTCAGGGCCCAGATGCTCTTCTCTGCATTTATCGGAATCAAACTGGGAGGCAGGGCCTTCTTCTCATTCATTCTGCCTGCCCCTCTATAGTCTGATTCACCCTCAAATTTGGTGCCTACTCCTGCTCCCCCTGCTCGGCCTGACAGCCTGCAAAATCACCCCACCTCTCCATCCAGTCTGGCTGGCTCTTCTTAATCCAGCCAAGACCCTCCACAGCACACCACGTGCCCACCCCCGGCAAAGCACTGGGCTCCCGCAGCCACCACTCTGGGCGGCTTTGCCCCCAGTGCCCAGGGTGGGAAGACTGGACTCCTCCTGTCTCTTTCAACTTTGACAAGCTGAACGGTTGACTGAAAATGCCACCAATTAAAACGAAACTGCCTCTGGTTGTGAATGTGAAACAGCCAGGAGGTATGCCACTGCCATTTAAAATCAGCCACTTTTTTTAAGAAAGATTTTTCATGTGGGTCATTTTTAAAGTATTTTATTGAATTTATTACAATATTGCTTCTGCTGGTTGATTCTTTGGTGGCAAGGGGTGTGGAATCTTAGCTCCCCAACCAGGGATCAAACCCACACCTCCTGCATCAGAGGATGAAGTCTTAACCGCCAGGGAAGTCCCCCAAATCAGACACATTTTAAAATTAAAATTATTAATATCAAAAAGGCTACTGAAATGGTTCCTGTTTTCTTTCACCAAAATTGGAAGGGATCAAGCTCTGTTCAAAGGAGGAAAGGTGTAAGGATTGGGGCTGGGCCATTCTCAACACAAAACAAATAAGCCTTGGCCTCCTTCTCTGTGAGCCTCAGAGTTTATATCCCACTTGAAAAAGGGTCCGAACTGGAGCCCAGCGTGGTGTCCTTGTGGCTGGGTCTTGATCTTCGCTCCACCGTCTTCAGGCCCTGCCACTGTCTTTCCAGGGCACAGAAGACACCTTCCCCACCACCTTCCCAGCCCTCAGAAAACTAAGATTTGGAGACCAACACACCAGTTTATAAACATCTCCACAGCGACTCCCCACCTCCCTCCAGCACCTCTAGGGACCAGGAACCCCTACGGATGGGCCGGGTCTGTCTCATCCCTTCACACCTCCTTCTGCATGACTTGGGGGATGCAAGACTGGTTGCCATGACAGCAGATCAAGCAGCCTTAGAAGAAGAAGAAAAAAAAAAGTCACGGAAAGTGCTCCAGAAATGGAAGCACACTGGACTTTCATGAAACAGCGCCCAAGGGAGAAATAGGGCAGAGAGCACACAACTGAAGCCGCCACCCGGGACCAGCTCGCAGCATCTGCAGAGCTTGCACGCTCACCTTCCATTCCCCACACACCCCCAGGAGGCTGAGCTGTAGACCTGGAACCTCTGTGAAGTGGCTGAGATCAGGACAAACATCGGACACAACCAGCCTGAAGAACCTTAGGGTTCCCTGTTTCTTGGGATGAAGCCCTCTCTGATGATTGGCTGCTGCCCCCCCTCCCCTTCCTGGTGATGCTCAGAGGCAGGAGTGTGGCGGTCCAGGTCCCTCCCCATTAACCATCCACAGGCAGGTGAAAGCTCTGATTTCCAGCCAGAGTTTGCATCTGCATGGGCCAGAGGGGGAGGAATAAACTGAGGTAGAATTGCCACGGGAATGAGGGCGCACAACAGCCCAGAGGATGGAAGAACCGTGGCAATCGAAAGTTTACACGGAAAGGCGGGTCAAAGAGCACCTGCCTGAGATCCATTCTACAAAGGCAAAAACTAAACTAGAAATAGATGCCCCTTTAGCATCCATGCAGAGAAGACACAACTCTTCTTCTCTGTTGGGGGGAGGCGGTGCGGCGGGGTGGGAGGAACCCCTCACACCACTCTCTTCTGCTTGGCATCACCAGGAGATGCAAGGCTGATTCACACCCCTTGAATACTTGCCTTTTGATGGCACCATTTTCTTCACTTGTAAAGTCAGCCTCCATGATCCTGACTCAGAGGCGTCTGCCTCTGCTGGGCCCACCTGCCTTACCCCAAGCCCCGGGCCGTGGAACCGTTATCTGTCGGTCTTGTGCACGTATGGCCCGGGGCTGGCCGAGGACACCCAGAGCAGTGAGTAGCAAACAAGCCCCCAGCCTGGGCCAGACTCTGAGGGCACACACACATGTGCCTGCTCCCTGACCCCTTGTGCCCTGTCAGGATGTGTGAGTTTGGACTGTAGACTCCAGCAGGCTCGGCAGAGCCCAAGGCTCCCAAGGACTCCAGCCCCTCAGATTTGCCATGACATTTACTGGACAGCCTCTGCCCGAGACCAGCATTTCCTACAGCCTCGCTCAGATCTCCCTTAATCATCACCTGGGTTTTGCTGAGCATTTACTATGTGCTGGGGTTGCCCTAGGCACAGGCAGTGTGCCACAGAGAACAGCTCCTCCAAGGCTCTGATCTCTCAACAAGGTTCGCACGCTGGACTCAGTGCACGCCATTCTGCAGAAACACACCCAGAATCCCTATCTCCTTGCACATAAATAAAATACCCACACCAGCTAGTAGGCGGGGGCTGGCTCTCTCCCTCATGTTACTTGAGAGGCTTAACCTTCCTGCTGAGGTTTCAATGTTGGACCTTCATCTCCAGTAAGCAGTAGAGACAGGGGATGTGGGCAGAGGTGGGGCTGACAGGTGATCCAGAAGGTGGGAGCCCTTCTGTCCAGGTTTCCCACGGGCCCCTGTGCGAGGCTGCTGCGGGGAAGCCCGAGGAGTCTGGCAGGACCAGGCAGGGAACCCAACTGCGCCCAGCTGACGGGTCTGAGGGGCCTGGCAGGGCACTTTCATCAGAAGAAACACCATTTGCTGATACAAATGAAGTTATTTACCTGACTTTGCTAACAAAGGTCCATCCAGTCAAAGCTTTGTTTTTTCCAATAGTCATGTATGGATGTAAGAGTTGGACTATAAAGAAAGCTGCTATTGCTAAGGCTAAATCGCTTCGGTCGTGTCTGACTCTGTGCGACCCCACAGATGGCAGCCCACCAGGCTCCCCTGTCCCTGGGATTCTCCAGGGAAGAACACTGGAGTGGGTTGCCATTTCCTTCTCCAATGCAGGAAAGTGAAAAGTGAAAGGGAAGTCACTCAGTCAGATCTGACTCTTAGTGACCCCATGGACTGCAGCCTACCAGGCTTCTCCACCCGTGGGATTTTCCAGGCAAGAGTACTGGAGTGGGGTGCCATTGCCTTCTCCAAAGAAAGTTGAGCACCAAAGAATGGATGTTTTTAAACCATGGTGTTGGAGAAGACTCTTGAGAGTCCCTTGGATTGCAAGGAGATCCAGCCAGTCTATCCTAAAGAAAATCAGTCCTGAATATTTATTGGAAGGGCTGATGCTGAAGCTGAAACGCCAACACTTCAGCCACCTGATGCGAAGAACTGACTCATTGGAAAAGACCCTGATGCTGGGAAATATTGAAGGTGGAAGAAGGGGACAACAGAGGATGAGATGGTTGGATGGCATCACTGACTTAACGGACATGAGTTTGAGTAACCTCTGGGAGTTGGTGATGGACAGGGAGGCCTAATGTGGCACTCCGCGGGGTCGCAAAGAGTCAGACATGACTGAATGACTGAACTGAACTGAACACAGACTCACAGACTTAGAGAAAGAATTTTTGGTTCCAGGGAGGTGGGGAAAGGATGGAGGAAGGGATAGTTAGAGAGTTTGGGACTGACATGTACACATTGCTATATTTAAAATGGATAACCAGGGCTTCGCGGGCATCCCAGTGGTTAAGAATCTGCCTTGTAATGCAGGGGACAAGGGTTTGCCCCTCTGTCTGGGAAGACTGTAGCTAAGCCCATCAGCTTGTGCTCTAGAGCCAGAGAGCCACAACTACTGAAGCCCGCATGCTCTAGAGACTGTGCTCTGCAACAGGAGAGGCCACGGCAAGGAGAGGCCCGCACCCTGCAGCCAGAAAGCAGGCCCTGCTTGCTGCATCTAGAGAAAGCCCACACGCAGCCAGGTAGACCCAGTGAAGTCAAAAATAAATAAACAAAATATTTGAAATGGGTAAGCCACAATGGCACAAGGAACTCTGTTCAATGTTACATGGCAGGCTGGATGGGAAGGGCGTTTGGGGGAGAATGGAGGCATGTATGCATATGGTTGGGTTGCTTTGCTGTGTGCCTGAAACTATCACAACATTGTTAATCAGCTCTACTCCAATATAAAATTTAAAAAAAGAAGAAAAGCCATTTGCTTCCATAGCGTATGAATGGGTAAATTCCAGCACACCTGCCAGTCACAGTAGGCCAGGAGCATTTTCTTTCTCTTTCTGCCCCATCAGAGGGGAGACATGGCAGGGGGGTGGAGAACTTGGATTTTCCCTTGGTTCATCCCTTCAAATCAGAGCAAGCACAGAGCCTCCATCTCGGGAGGACAGCCAGAAATAGAGAGAAAAAAAATAAATCACCAAGCCACAAAGAGCAGGAGAGGGAGGAGAAAGTACAGGGGAGAAGAACACGCCCTTTATGCTTTCTGTCGCCCATTCCATCAAACTAAAGCGCTGCACACCCAGGTGGAAAAGCCGCACACGTCTTAAAGCCCAGGCTCCGCCCTGCCCCCACCCTTGACTAGAAAGAAGCAAAGTAACGTGGCTTCTTCATTTCCCGGGGTGCCAGCTGCCTGGGTGGAGCAGGCGCACCCTTAAAACAGGTGGATTTTCTTAACAAGCTGCAAGACCAACAGGAGCTGGCTTTCGAACAGTCAATCCAAGCCTTCACAAACACAGCTCATAAATAAGCATCCCATTACTGGAACTTGTTCGTGTGATTTATCTTCATAAGACCGTCACTGTTCTGCCCCTACTGAACCAGACAGATTGAGGGCAGATCTGAATGCAACCGTCACAGCTGGGGCTTGGAGGCACAGTTCTGCACCTGTAACCTACTGCAGAGGAGGACAGAGCCAGACTGAGCTGAGCTGCTGCAGGGGAAACGATCGCTCTTATCCTCATCTGCGCTCAGACAATGCACTGTGGCTGTCCATCAGCCAGCCAGCAGGCAATCTCAGCCCCGTTTCCCCGCTCCCCCAGCCTGCTTAACTTCCATTGGCTCCTCAGGGGATTGCTCTTTGGTCTTGATTTCTGTGCTGCTTTGCCTAAAATCAGCAGAATTGTAGAGCCCGTGTAATAGCATCTGGAGTGGCCAAGATGGAAAGACACAGGGATTAAAATGTCATGGAGGCAGGGGCTACCCATCCACAAACTGACAAAAGCCTGCCTGTGAGTCTACCCGTTTTGTGGTTCTTCAATCAGAACGCCTCTTCCCATCTGAGGGTTGGTTTGAGATCTTGTGTCGTTTCTTGCCTTGGGATGCAGTGAGAAGTAACGAAAATGATGATAGCTTAGGTAATTCAGCTACCAGGGGAAGAGAAGTATAAAAAGGTATGTGTGCTATGCTCCTGAATAATGATAAAGGGATTGGTAAAAATGAAAATATCTCTATCATTTGTTGGTGAAGGTATGGACACATGGAGTCTTTCACCCATATTTGATAGGAGGAATAGTTTAGCATAATCTAATCAAGCTAAGCACTCTAGCAACTGCACTCCTAGTCGACAGGATAGAACTATTCTCACTCAATGAGGACACGAGGCATGTAAAGGATGATGATGGTAGCACTGTTCAAATACCAAACCTGCAATCACCCTGGCATGCATCTGCCAGAGGGGAAGTGATTAACTGAGGCAGAATCGCAATGTGAATGAGGGCCCACAACATCCCAGAGTATGGACGAACCATGGCAATCCAATGTTTACACAAAAAAGTGGGTCAAAGAGCACCTGCCTGAGACCCTTTCTACAAAGTCAAAAGCTAAACTAAAAATAGATATACTTTTAGGATCCATGTAGAGAAGACACAACTCTGAAAATGTCTGGCAAAATGTGAGGATCAGATTCAGGATGGTGATTAGCATAGAAGGGCAGGAGGAGGAAGCCATGTGACTACATGCAAGTTGTTGCGAGATCTTCACTTTTCTGTGGAAGGTGTCATCGGGGGTGGGGGCTCACTCTGTTATTAAAGATGGGAAATGATAGTGATGATGGTGGTAGATATAGACAGACAGATAGATGATGACACTAGATAAAAAGATAATAAATGGATGGATGGCTAGACAGACAGATAACTGATAGCTAAAAGACAGAGGGATGGATAGATAGATGATAATGTCAAGTAGATAGCCTCTATGCACCAATGATGAGAAAGAATGTTTTGGAAACAATCCTCCACAGTTTCTGTAACACAGACATAGCTGTACTTTTTCTTTCTCCCCAACCACAAAAAAACAACTGAATTTGGCATCCTCTCTGGCAGTTAGTGTCCCTTAGCACTAGTTCTGGCCAATGCAATCTGGAACAAAAGCAGTGTGCCCACTTGGAGACTGGCTCTGGAAATCCTGCACGTGATCTTGAACCTGCTCTTCCACCTGAGGGTCGGGTACCCCTGCCCTGGTCCCCCTACCTCACATTAAAGAAGTGAAACCTCTGAAAGCCTGAGTTTCTGAATGACCACGTGGACTGGAACCCCACGTCCCCAATCCCAGTTGCCCACTGGATGTTCCGCGGCGGAGAAATAAACTTCTGATGCACTAAGTCACTATGATTGTAGGGTTTACCTAGTACAACCTGAACTAACTCAACTCAAACACAGGTACCACAGGCACAGCTGGAAAACAGTTACCCAGAAGCATGCTTTTTATCAGTTAAACCTCTTACGTGCTGGCATTAGACAGCCCAGACCTCTGGAGTATGCTTACTCAGGCCAGCACCAATCGCTTCCTCATTTGAACAGATGTGGTGCTTTTATTGTGTCTGGAATCAAGCGATTAATGGAGAAGTAGAGCATCATTTGAGGACAAGGTCTATGTCCTGGTTCATTGACCAGAAGTGCCTTTTCCTGTATTTTAACTAGGAGCCTCTTTCACATACCAGCAGCACTAGGAAGGCCACTCTTGTTTCTGTCCAGTGTGGAGTGCGTTCATCCTCCTCACGCCTGGCATGCAGGCGCTGCTGTCTCCTGCAATCTGCTCTGCCATCTTGTTGGGGGGAGCGGGCACCGAGCAGATGGTCATGACCACTGGGATGCCAGGTAATGAGCAAGTGCCTCACATCAGAGGATCAGGGCCTTGTCACCCTGCCAGAAATGACAGCTTGGCCGTCTGGCATCAGCCCTGATGTTGGGGAGACGCCCCCAGCTCACCACTCCAGTTCCTAATGTAGTGACACTTTCAGATGCTTGCCCCGAATTAATTCTTCTTGCCTTTTCAGCTGAGTTGAGCAGGGCATGGGTGGTTTGCAGGAATGAAACCATATTAACATAGATCCATCACTTGGCTGATGAGTCTGGCTTTGGGGACAAGAGCCTGGGCTGAGTGATGCTCTCCTAAGGCCAAGCCTCCTCCCCATCTATTCTGCTTTCGTCATACCCCTGCCCCAAGCCTGGCAGTGAACTGTCAGCCCCTCTACCCAACGTGTCCACGCACACCAGACTGACCTTAAATCAGTGCCCCCATCCAGCCTCCCTCCGACCTGTCTTCCCCACCTGCTGTGAGAGGAGGGGCTTCCTAGTGGAAGAGCAGGTCAGTGTCTGGATGTGCCAGCAAGGAGACAAGGAAATGTGAACGCTGGGCAGGTAGCAGAAGAGGGCTGGCTGCAACGTGAGGAAGGGCAGACACCAAGGGAATGGGACCCAGCGACCCAGAACTGAGTGGACTGGAGTCAGTGAAAGACAGCATCCCACAGCGGAGACAGGAAGGAAATCGCAACCCTAGAAAGGACCTGAGGGACCATCTGCCCCATCCTCCACACCCCCAGAAAGGAGGTGACACCCAGGAAAATAATGGGACTTACCCCAACCCACCTCCCATGAGTAAAGGCAAACTAGGGATCCCCAACTCCTATGGTAGCATCCTTTCCCTACACAACCCCTCTCCATCCAGAATGTTCACTGTCTTCCTTTTAGGAATCATTCTGAGCAGGGAGGAACCAAAGCCATTCTTTTAAATTAGGGGGGAAGTCAAACTCTTCAAGGAACCTGCAATACAGAGATGCCCAACAAAGACCACCTTCCAAGCTGGTCCCTGGGAGGCAAATGAGAGGAGCTGCGAAGAGGAGGAGGGACACTGGGTAGCAGACTCACCCCCTACCCCCACCCCCCGCCAGGCTCTCAGATTGCCCAGGTGAGCATTCTGTCAAAAATGAAAGCACTGTGTCCGGGACCTGTGAGCCATGCCGATGCCAGGTTAGAGCGCTAAGGAGGCTTAAGGACCAATTCCACCTACACTGGCCACGCATCCCCGTCTCAAACAGCAATTCTGAGTCCTCACAGCAAGAGTAACAGGCCATCACCCCAAGTCAATGGGCTGTGACCTGCTTAGTGGTCAAGCGGTCAGGACACTCAGTGAAGTGTGTACTTGGATCTTCCCGGGCTGGATAGGGAAACACGAGGTCTGGACACCCTTTCAGGGAAAACTTTCCCACCACCCCCCCGCCCCCTTGCTGGGACTGGGGTTGGCCCTTGGGATCAGCTGTCTGCCCTTTGGGAACAGCTTCAGCTGGACAGTCACTGGCCCAAGGTCACCCTCCTAGCCAGGGTGGCCCACACCTAGGGGCCGATGGATGCAAAGATAAAGAGAACAGCCACTGGGGCTCAGTATAGAGTAACTCACACTCTCGGTGTCAACCAGACCCCCTCAGGGCCAGCAAGGTTACGGCACCAGCTTCCTGCTCCTGCCCCTTCCTTCCACCAGGCCCATCAACACCCCGAGCGCTAAACCCTGCAGAGTTCACCTCCTGGCGAACTGCTTCCCTTTTGCCTCCAGAGAAGCAAACCTCAGACCATAGCCTCACTGTGGACCCCACCTTGAAACAGAGCAGGACCCTACAGTCCATGTCCTCTGCCTGTCTTTTGCCTGTGGAAAGCTTTAGTCAAATCAGATTAATCAGAGAAATGAGAACATACAAAAACAGAGGAAAACAAAGGAGATCAAATAATAATGACGTAGTCATTAAGCATAGACAAGGACTTTTAGCTCCTTCTTAGGGGCTGTAGATAATATTCTGAGCCATATCCTATGAGCTGTCTTATAGATACTGAAATCCTGACCAGGTGGAAGAAGTTAACTACATGATGACCACACTGGACCCTTCCCGCTCCCAGTTGCCAGGATCTAAACAAAAGCAAACTTTCCCCTTCACCAACCTGGCCTGTTTATTGGCTTTTGAGCAGCAAGCAGCTGGACTCACCACATACTCTTTTGGAAACAACCTCACCAGAAATTCAGTGTGTTGTTATTAGGTTGCTCATATCTGAATGCAGAGTTCCAAAGAATAGCAAGAAGAGATAAGAAAGCCTTCTTCAGTGATCAATGCAAAGAAATAGAGGAAAACAACAGAATGGGAAAGACTAGAGATTTCTTCAAGAAAATTAGAGATACCAAGGGAACATTTCATGCAAAGATGGGCTCAATAAAGGACAGAAATGGTCTGGACCTAACAGAAGTAGAAGATATTAAGAAGAGGTGGCAAGAATACATGGAAGAACTGTGCAAAAAAGATCTTCATGACCCAGATAATCATGATGATGTGATCACTAATCTAGAGCCAGACATCTTGGAAGTGAAGTCAAGTGGGCCTTAGAAAGCATCACTATGAACAAAGCTAGTGGAGGAGACGGAATTCCAGTTGAGCTGTTTCAAATCCTGAAAGATGATGCTGTGAAAGTGCTGTATTCAATATGCCAGCAAGTTTGGAAAACTCAGCAGTGGCCACAGGACTGGAAAAGGTCCGTTTTCATTCCAATTCCAAAGAAAGGCAATGCAAAAGAATGCTCAAACTACTGCACAATTGCACTCATCTCACATGCTAGTAAAGTAATGCTCAAAATTCTCCAAGGCAGGCTTCAGCAATACGTGAACTGTGAACTTTCTGATGTTCAAGCTGGTTTTAGAAAAGGCAGAGGAACCAGAGATCAAATCTCCAACATCCACTGGATCATGGAAAAAGCAAGAGAGTTCCAGAAAAACATCTATTTCTGCTTTATTGACTATGCCAAAGCCTTTGACTGTTTGGATCACAATAAACTGTGGAAAATTCTGAAAGAGATGGGAATACCAGACCACCTGACCTGCCTCTTGAGAAATCTGTATGCAGGTCAGGAAGCAACAGTTAGAACTGGACATGGAACAACAGACTGGCTCCAAATAGGAAAAGGAGTACGTCAAGGCTGTATATTGTCACCCAGCTTATTTAACTTATATGCAGAGTACATCATGAGAAATGCTGAACTGGAAGAAACACAAGCTGGAATCAAGATTGCCGGGAGAAATATCAGTAACCTCAGATATGCAGATGACACCACCCTTAGGGCAGAAAGTGAAGAGGAACTAAAAAACTTGTTGATGAAAGTGAAAGAGGAGAGTGAAAAAGTTGGCTTAAAGCTCAGAAATCATAAAACTGTGATCATGGCATCTGGTCCCATCACTTCGTGGGAAATAGATGGGGAAACAGTGGAAACAGTGTCAGACTTTATTTTGGGGGGCTCCAAAATCACTGCAGATGGTGACTGCAGCCATGAAATTAAAAGACGCTTACTCCTTGGAAGAAAAGTTATGACCTACCTAGATAGTATATTCAAAAGCAGAGACATTACTTTGCCAACTAAGGTCCGTCTAGTCAAGGCTATGGTATTTCCAGTGGTCATGTATGGATGTGAGAGTTGGACTGCAAAAAAGGCTGAGCGCTGAAGAATTGATGCTTTTGACCTGTGGTGTTGGAGAAGACTCTTGAGAGTCCCTTGGACTGCAAGGAGATCCAACCATTCCATTCTGAAGGAGATCAGCCCTGGGATATCTTTGGAAGGAATGATGCTAAAGCTGAAACTCCAGTACTTTGGCCACCTCATGTGAAGAGTTGACTCATTGGAAAAGACTCTGATGCTGGGAGGGATTGGGGGCAGGAGGAGAAGGGGACGACAGAGGATGAGATGGCTGGATGGCATCACCGACTCGATGGACTTGAGTCTGAGTGAACTCTGGAAGTTGGTGATGGACAGGGAGGCCTGGTGTGCTGCAATGCATGGGGTCGCAAAGAGTCAGACACGACTGAGCGGCTGAACTGAACTCATGTCGAACTCTTTGCGACTGCATAGACTGTAGCCCACCAGGCTCCTCTGTCCATGGAATTCCCCATGCAAGAACACTGGAGTGGACAGCCATTTCCTTCTCCAGATCTTCCCAACCCAGGGAATGAACCCAGGTCTCTCACATTGCAGGCAGACGCTTCACCATCTGAGCCACCCAGAGACCTGATCAATTCCCCAAGTCCCAGAACTCTTCCAGGAGCCCATCGAGTCATCCCCAGAGTAATATTCATGCAACCTGAAGCCAAGCATTGTCTCTAGTAATGCTGAATCCCAAGACAGGCTCAGTACGACTTACTGACAGGCAAAAAAGGAGAAAGCTGCTAGTGCTGAATCCCATTTTTCAGCCCTTTGATCTGTGGTGTCCACGGGGGTTACAGTTACTCTCACACCATCTGACTAGAACTGATGCCTCTAAGCTCTATAATGTCAAATAAGTCATATTTCAGTAACACTTCCTACCCACTGCTAAAAATATTGTTCCTTCACACACAGCTATTTCTAATGAGATATTTCAAGCCACCTGGCACTCGGGGAAGATCCCTGGCTCTTCT
Source organism: Ovis canadensis (assembly GCF_042477335.2). NCBI lineage: Eukaryota > Metazoa > Chordata > Mammalia > Artiodactyla > Bovidae > Ovis > Ovis canadensis. Next base: position 51,496,017 of record NC_091270.1, read on the forward strand.
TCGACCGCATGCCATGAAATGGAACCAGGTACAATAGAACCCAATGGATGCTGGTGTCAGGGACAGGAAGAGACCTCACAGGTTCCTCTGCCCTACAGTAAGAGATGCCTCTTGGAGATGGCATTAGATCCACAGTCTGAGTGACCTTCGGGTAAAACGTAGGACACCAGAAGAGGCACTGGAGCCTGTTACCGACGGGCTATCCTCCAGGACCTTAGCTGCTCTTACAGCTTCTGATGAGAACCAGTTTGAAGCCTGAAAAAGTGTTAACTCCCGCTGAAACGTGACTGCATCCGAGGAGCAAACAAGGTTCCTACCTGCTAATTTGCCGTGCCATGCTAAGTCACTTCAGTAATGTCCAACTTTGTGCAACCCTATGGACTGTAGCCCGCCAGGCTCCTTTAACCATGGGATTCTCCAGGCAAGAATACTGGAGGGGGTTGCCATGCCCTCCTCCAAGGGATCTTCCCCACCCAGGGATCGAACCTGCGTCTCTTAAGTCTCCTGCGTTACCAAGTGGGTTCTCGACCACCGACCACCGGCGCCCCCTGGGAAGCCCCTTACCTGCTGCTGCACTAGCTGACAAACAAACCCCAGCCGTCCCAAAGGCTTGCCACGGAGGATCAGATGGAATACCCCCCACACTTATCCTCCCATCCTGTCCAATGCTGTGTTCCCTCCTCTTCACCACCCTGTGGATCCAGAGGGTCGGGGCTGCCTCCCTGGGCGTGGTCCCTCTTCTTCTCACCCAAGGTGGATAAAGGGCTCTTTTCTAGGTCCTCCTGGCACTCTGTGAACAAATATACGCAACAGATAGAATATATTCTGCACCCTTGGTAGCCTGTGCACCCCAAGGACCAAGAGCTGTTTAAGGCACGTCAGCTAGTGTGACAAAAACAAAACTACAATGTACCGGCGTGGTCATCCAGGTCTAAAGACAACATGCCGTTTCTGCTGCGTCTTCCTCTGAAAATGACTAAGCAGAGCCCAGAGGATGGTCCCAAAGGAAACAACTCCAGCAGCAACCCTGGGCTGCCCTGGGCAGGCCTTCTCTCGGGAGAGACGGGCAGCATGCCCCTGCACCTCGCTGTGCAGACCTGGGAGTGCCTCAGAGCCCGCGGAGGGGGCTCCACTCTCTCACCAGAAGAGGTGAGATCTGTGACCCGGAAGAGGCCTCTGTGATCCGGAAGCGGTCTTGGGGAGGTCAGTAGAGTCTCCCCTCCCCCACCTCGAGACCCTCACCCCTTCACACTAGGTCACAGCGGTAACAGGAGGTGACACTAAAGAGAATGTGCCTTGGTGGGATCCCAGGATCCCAGGAGGACCAAGTGAAAATGAAAGTCGCTCAGTCGTGTCGACTCTTTGTGACCCCATGGACTATACAGTCCATGAAAATCTCTAGGCCAGAATACTGGAGTGGGTAGCCTTTCCCTTCTCCAGGGGATCTTCCCAACCCAGGGATCGAATCTAGGTCTCCCGCGTTGCAGGCGGATTCTTTACCAGTTGAGCCACAAGGAAAGTCCAAGAATACTGGAGTGGGTAGCGGATCCCTTCTCCAGAGGATCTTCAGGACACAGAAATCAAACCGGGGTCTCCTGCATTGCAGGCAGATTCGTTACCAACTGAGCTATCAGGGAAGTCCAAGAGAGTTTACCTACTCTGCCTCTGCCCATACACAGGGCAGCTCTGTTCTCAGATACCCCTCCCACGGATGAGGAGTTCCCCTCATCCACCATTCAGACCACAGCCGGGGGACATTTGAGAACATGCTACTGGGTACTCATCATCAGGGTCAACACTGACTGCCATGGGTTGAGTCGTGACCCTTTAAAAAAAAAAAAAAAAGGTACATTTAAATCCTAACTCCCAGGACTTGGGATATGATGTTATTTAGAGACAGGGTCTTTGCAGACATAGGGAAGATAAGATGAGGTCCTACTGAACTGGGGCAGGTCCTTATTCAGTAACTAGTGTCCTTATAAGAAAGAGGAAGTTATATAAATGTGCAGATGGGCAGCCACCTGAAAACAGAAGCAGACCTGGGAGTGAAGCATCAACAAGACAAGGATGCCAGAGACCACCAGAGCTGGAAGAAAAGAGGGTGCATCCTCCTGAGGGCCTCCAGAGAGAGCCTCACCCACACCTGATCTCTCAGAAACTAACGTGGTGAGCAGGCATTTTATGCAGCACGTCTAATGATGCTGTACAGCCCTCACCTCGTAACAGCCCAGGAGGTGCTTATTGACACCCAGAAAGCCCACATGACAGGCCCAAGGCAAGGTCAGCATATGGTTCCCAAAAACTAGCAGAAACAGAGCAGAAACTCAAATTCATGTCCCAGGGACTCAAATCCCTCTCTCCTTGCCTCCAAGTGCAACCATCTTTTCAGAGCATTTAACTCAACTGTTGTTTCAGCATTTCCTTCAAGGGTCCTCTGAACTTTGTTAGAACTTTTCTTCCCAGTTCAGTTTAGTTCAGTTCAGTCACTCAGTTGTGTCCAACTCTTTGTGACCCCGTGAATCACAGCACACCAGGCCTCCCTGTCCATCACCAACTCCCAGAGTTCACTCAAACTCATGTCCATCGAGTCGGTGATGCCATCCAGCCATCTCATCCTCTGTCGTCCCCTTCTCCTCCTGCCCCCAATCCCTCCCAGCATCAGAGTCTTTTCCAATGAGTCAACTCTTTGCATGAGATGGCCAAAGTATTGGAGTTTCAGCTTTAGCATCATTCCTTCCAAAGAACACCCAGGACTGATCTCCTTTAGGATGAACTGGTTGGATCTCCTTGCAGTCCAAGGGACTCTCAAGAGTCTCCTCCAACACCACAGTTCAAAAGCATCAACTCTTCGGCGCTCAGCTTTCTTCACAGTCCAACTTTCACATCCATACCTGACCACTAGAAAAACCATAGCCTTGACTAGATGGACCTTTGCTGGCAAAGTAATGTCTCTGCTTTTTAATATGCTGTCTAGGTTGGTCATAACTTTTCTTCCAAGGAGTAAGCATCTTTTAATTTCATGGTTGCAATCACCATCTGCAGTAATTCTGGAGCCCCCAAAAAAGATAAAGTCTGACACTGTTTCCACTGTTTCCCCATCTATCTGCCATGAAGAGATGGGACCAGATGCCATGATCTTCGTTTTATGATTTCTGAGCTCTAAGTCAACTTTTTCACTCTCCTCTTTCACTTTTATCAACAGGCTCTTTAGTTCCTCTTCACTTTCTGCCTTAAGGGTGGTGTCATCTGCATCTCTGAGGTTATTGATATTTCTCCCGGCAACCTTGATTCCAGCTTGTGTTTCTTCCAGTCCAGCATTTCTCATGATGTACTCTGCATAGAAGTTAAACCAGCAGGGTGACAATATACAGCCTTGACTACTCCTTTTCCTATTTGGAACCAGTAAAAAGACACGTGCACCAGACATGGAAGCAACCTAGTCACTCATCAGTGGAGGAATGGATAAGGAAGATGTGGTACATACAACGGAATGTTATTCAGCCAAAAAAAGGAGCAAATTGGGTCATTTTTAGAAACACGGGTCAACCTAGAGACTGTGCCACAGAGTGAACTGAGTCAAGAAAGAGAAAAACAAACATCATATCCCTTATACGTGGAATCTACCAAAATGGTATACATGACCTCATTTGCAAAGCTGAAACAGAGACACAGATATAGAGAACAAACGTATGGATACCAAGGGGGGAAGAAGGGGTGGGATGAATTGGGAGACTGGGATTGATAATATAAACACTACTATGTATAGAATAGATAACTAATCAGAACCTAGGTGAACTCTTCTCGAAACTGTGGTGACCTGAACAGGAAGGAAATCCAAAAAAGAGTGGATCTGTGTATATGTACGGCTGATTCATTTTGCTGTACAGCAGAAAATAACATTGTACAATGCAGTGTAGTACAACTATACTCCAATAAAAAATTTTTTTAAAACAGAACTAAAAAAAATTTAAAAAAATAAAAAATAAAAAGTTTGGCGCATGCCAGAAGGAGAGAGACTTTGAGGCTCTGACGGAATTCAAAATCTCACAGTCAGGAAAGGCCGGGCCAGTCGCAGCTGCCGTCTGCTTCGTTTTGTCATAGGGTTGATGCACTTGATTTAAGGGTCAGGAGAAAGCAGTAATTTACCAGCTGTCTTCACCTGCCAGTGTCCTAAAGGGAGTCCATAGCAATTAGGCACTTATAATCACTTAATCCACTGTAAATCTCTGAAAGAGAAAGGTAATCATTATGGAGCTCCAATCTGGCTTGTCCTTGGCTGGTCTTCAGGTGCCCTGAATCCTACAAAATATTTTTTTAAAATACACATTTTTAAAGACTCCTCCAAAACAGCTGCAGCCCTGAAACGAGAGCTCTGTGTAGAGGTCAGGAAACAATTTGGGTTTCCTTCTGACCCTTCCCAAATTGGGAGCCAAGTTGTTCGAAAGCCCTCCACAGCTGGGATGTCAGGGTTGCAAACTGGAATCAGACCCCTCATTCCATCACATTGGCTTGGGCCACCTTTGCAGCCACTGCTGACCTCCACAGACCCCAACAAAGGCCTGAAAGTAGAATATACCAGGTGCTGCTGGGTCAGAGACCCAGCGTGATGTCATGGGCTCCTGTGTCCAACCAGGTCGCACTTGTGAGCTGGAAAAGAGAACAGAACTGGGATGAGGCGTGGGGCCTGAGGGACAGACCAATGCATTTCCCATCTTTCCAGAGAACAGAAAGCTTGCCCACGGCACGGACACCCCTCCACCTACTGAGAGAAAACCTCTCCTCTGATCTTTCCAAAGCAATAGCAGCAAGCTCTAAATATTTCAGCTTGTATCTTCAGGTCCTCAGTGCTCCGCCAGCCTTCAACACCCTCAGTGTCTAGACCACAGAAGCGCATCATTTATTCACCAGTTGCGAGGTCCACAGACCCAAGGGTCACCCTCCAAGCCTGTTTTTCTGCCTTCTTTCTGGGGAATTTGTGCCTATAAGAAAGTCACCACCGTATCCTGGTGATAGAAGACAAGCTTCTATCACCCCAAGAACTACCAACGAAGTAAAAGTCAACTGACTGGATTTGTTGCCAATGCTGATTTGGGTTGGTGGGACTTCCCTGGTAGCTCAGATGGTATAGAATCCACCTGCAATGCAGGAAACCTGGGTTAGATCCCTGGGTTGGGAAGATCCCCTGGAGAAGTGAATGGCAACCCCACTCCAGTATTCTTGCCTGAAGAATTCCATGGACAAAGGACCCTGGTGAGCTACAGTCCATGAGGTCACAGGGAGTCTGACATGACTGAGCCACTAGCATCATTATGGGGGGGAAACCGAGGGCATGACTGGAAAATAAACCCAGTGGGACCTTGCATTAATTTTCAGACTCTGTCCCTCCTTCTTTCCCTGGGGTTTACAGACTGTATAGACACGGCATCCAAAAAACCAGGACTCACACAACCAGCACTGACGCAGTTCAGCAAAAGTCCAGCCAATGACACCAAACATCTTCAGCCCGGGGGCCTCTGAAAAATGCCCAAGGATACAACCAGTAGATCTGACAAGGGAGAAGGGTTGAAGATGAAGAAACTGGGAAAGGAAACATCAGAATTAAACAGAATAACAGCTGACCTGGCTTATAAGCAACAAAACTTTCTAACTTGCCAAAGTGATCCCACAGAGCAGCATTATATTTTTAGCTCACTTGGGGTAGTCAGTGTCTTTATCTCTCACCTGACAGGGCAGAAGGTGAGGACCAGCGGAATGAAGGAACTTGCCTTGGGTCACATCGTCTGTGGCAGGGTCAGGGTCAGAGGCAGGGCACCTGTGGCATTGCCGTGAGCAGAAATAACAGGGTTCTCCCAGGGGAGGGTCCACAGGGCGAGCTCAGTGCATCAGTGAGACAAAACAAAAGACACTGAATTCTCCATGCAGCCAGCAAGGGGTCGTTTTCAATTCAGTCCCAGATAACCTAGCTGCAGGGGCTGAGTGAGGCTCTGAGCTGAATATCAATCACCGATAATAAATATCACATCCCCAGCCCTTCACGGCCTCACCTTTCGATATCCCCCACTTCCCTGGAACTTGGACCACCTCCTGAAAGAAGTGTGGGGACACCCTGGACCCATTCCCAGATCAATACAGCCAAGCAGCATCAAAGAGAATGTTTTCAGCATCTTCATTATTACTTTCAAAAGCTTGGCTTCTCCAGAGAAAATAGTCTTGTTTCCAGAGCCACCAGTCTGCGGATTGCCTTCCAAAGAGGACAGAAAGTTGAAAGTTATTAATGGGTATCTCCAGGCAATTACAGACACCCTGCCCTGGGGTTTCTGGTTTCTCCCAAGTGCCAGTTGGCAACTCTGCTGCTTCTGGAAGATAACACAGCCTCTGCTAAAAGTCGGCGAGATGCTCGATCAAGACCTGCGGGTTATGGCAGCTTCTGCAAGCAAAGTCGCGTCCTATAATTTGACTGCAGGCAAGACAGTTGCTCATGTTCAGGGCAAGAGAGTCCTGACATGGCGAGAACCCCAAGAGACTGCCGGGAGAACATGGTGAAAAGCCGTGTTCACCGTCCGAGGAATCTCGAAAAACCTGTTAGGGAATGATTCAACCTCCCAGTGCTAAATGCACTTGATAATTTTTTTTTTCTTTTTCAGAAAAGCAAGGTTGGAGGGAGCCAAGAAGGGTGAAGATATGCTGAATGAGGACAGAGCCCAGCATCAATCAGGACCAACCCCCAAAGGAGGCAAGATGTCAAAAGGAAGGACCAGCCAACTGACATATGGGTTCCACGCAGGGAACATTCAGACCTCTCCTTGCCTGTGGATCCTGGAATTCCAATGTTTGGACTTCAGCCTCTTTCAGAGCCCAAGATCAGCTCAGCGATATCCTTCTCAAGGGATCAGAGAGCAGGCCCATCTGCCAGAGGGGCATCAAATAGTCTGCCCGTCAACCGGGTCTAGCTGAGCCCCGGGGTGCTGCTATTCTGTGAGCTTCTTCCAAAAGGGCTCCCCACTCACACATGTCATTTTTTTTCTTACAGCCTTCTGCATATTTCTCTCCTTAATCCATCCCACCATAGCCCCGCAGTCCCACTCATTCCAATCTCCAATCTTCCAAACAAGACCAGATCTCTCTCTTTCTCAATGTGCTTCGGGACACAAAGGGAGAATCAGCACCCCGGAGCTCAGGTCTGGGGGCTGAGGAGGTGGGTTCTGCGGAGGGAGGGGGTTCTCAGGGCAGGGTTGGAGCCGCCTCAGAGCTGTCTGCCTCTGGATTCCGTCATTAGAGTCGCTGGGTGTTTGATCACCTCCCTGACGCAGAGTAATTAAAATCCTGCACTGTTTGTTTTTCATTTCCTTTGATAAATGGAGCAAATGGCTCATGAGCAAGGGCAGCGACGTTTCCCGTCGTTCACCCTCGGCTGGCTCCCCGTTTCCAGGAACATCCCACTTTCCTCCAAGTGGGGACCACACAGCAGGAGGTGCAGGAGCAGGGTCCCGTGAGGTCCAAGAGCCCTGGCAGGATGGATCCACACAGCTGTGGGGAAGGTGTTCAAGGACGATCTCTCGGGGAGGACTGACCCTGTCCTTTTTTAACCTTTAGAGGGGAGACATGGTCAGGGCAGGTCTTTGTTAAGACTATTCTGTTTGGCTTGCAAAGGCATCCCTCTTCCCCAAGCCATTATGAAAAAGAAACAGGAAGATCCCATCATCAAGGAGAAAATGCCTTCTAACTCTCAGTCTCTCCATCCAAGAAATGGGCACAGTTGTATCTGCCCTGCTTATCACGCTAAGATGCCATGGCAGTTCAACCACAGGTTACACAAGAGAACTGCACTCAGACAGGGGGCTCTAAGGAAGCGAACTTGTCAGCGAGCTTCCAGCATCATCCCTGCCTCCTTAGGGCGCAAAGGGACAGCCTGGCTGGTTCCCAAAGCAATTTAGTGTCTCTGGCTAAACAGGGGCTTCTGAGGAAGGACAGGGAAGGGGAGGAGGTGGGAAGACAAGGGTGTTCCAAGGAAATTTCCGCACCATCTGCTCTGTAAGAAGAGCTCGTCTGTTCCTCTTGCAAACCTCTAGGAGGTGCTGGAGGCCTCTGGCCCCATCTGTCATGACTTGCTTTCCCAAGTTGCTCCACAGCTACGGCAACTGCAAGAAAAATGTCCTTCCCCTAATGACCTTCATGTCTGTGTACCTGGATTTTAAGGCAAATAAAGAACCCTACAGTGATGACCTCTGTCCTGGGAGTTGCCCCTCAAGCCACTTCTCCTGTGACAGCTTAAAGCCACCACTCAGATACAGGCCGGATCTGCTGAGGTCAAGTCCAGTCCACCCCGATGATTCTAGCAGCACTATTGATGTCAGCCAAGACACAGAAGGCACCTAGGAGCCCAGCCACAGAGGAGTGGAGAGAGATGGGTGTGGTTTGTGTATACAATGGAATACTGCTCAGCCACAGAAAGAATGAAATCCTGCCATTTGCATCAACACGGATCGACTTGGAGCGTATTATGTCTAGTGACATAAGTCAGAACAGACAAATACTGTCTGATGCCACATGTAAGTGGAATCTAAAAAATACAACAGAAAAATAAAACAGAAACAGACTCTCAAATACAGAGAACAAACTTGTGGTCACCAGTAGGGAGAGGGAAGGGGGGACAAAATCAGGGTTGGGGATTAAGAGATACAAAGTGCAGTGTGTAAAATAAATAAGCTACAAGCATATATTGTACGGCAGAGGGAATACAGCCAGTATTTTATAATAAGTATAAGTGGAGTATAACCTTTTAAAATTGTAAGCCACAACATTGTACATCTGAATCATAATACTGCACATCAACCATGCTTCAATTACAATATTATTAAAAATTTAAAGAATTTTTTTAAATGCAATGGCTGAATAGAATTTGGGGGAACTTTAATTACTGAGCCTCAGTTTACTCACCAATAATGCAGGGATAATAATAATCACATCATATCACTGCTGTGAGGAGAGAAAAGAACATAAAGCCTAAAATCTTGATGCATAAAAAGTATTAAATAAATAGTAGCTATTCATCTTTACTACTAAAGATTGCAGCTTTTTTGAGGGGGGAATGGGGTAAGGGATAAATTTGGAGTTGGGGATCAACATATACACAAGACTATATATGAAATATATAAACAACAAGGACCTACTTTGCTGTATAACACAGGGGACTATATTCAATACTTCATAATAATCTATAGTGGAGAACAATCTGACCAAGAATATACACATATATATGTGTAGGGTTTCCCCAGTGGCTCAGCAGGAAAGAATCTCCCTGCAATACAGGAGCCACAGAAGATGTAGGTTTGTTCCCTGCGTTGGGAAGATCCCCTGGAGGAGGGCATAGCAACCAACCCCAGTATTGTTGAGAAGCCTAGTGGGTCCGTAGGGTCGCAAGCATCTGCCAAAAATAAAGCAACTTAGCATGCATGTACATATATGTATATATAACTGAATAAATATATATGTATGTTTATGTAAATGAATCACTTTGCTGTCCATCTTGAAAGCAACACAAAAATATAAATCAATTATACTTAAACAAAAAACTATCTGAAAATAAATAAAAATTTTAAGTAGATTACAGCTTTGAGAAGGATTGTATAATCCTTCATCCATTCCCTTCCTCAGTTCAAAAGTTCCTTCACCCTAATTCCTGATCATAAAAATGAAGTCAGTGCCTGCATCATTCCAGCCAGCCCCAGAGAATGGTTTGGAAAGGACTCCAGATTCAGCACCAAGGAGAGCGGAGGGGTCCCCTGCAGGTCACGCGCTCTGCTCCTGGCAGATGGTGAGTCCTGCAGGGGACCAGCTGCCAAAGGGCTGGCGGGTACCACCCCACACTGGCATCCCAAGTCGTCAGGTCAGGTGGCACAGCTGCCTAGAGAGAACCAGAGAACCCAGCCTGAGGATCCAGAAATGAGGCAGGGAGGAACCTCTCCCCAGGACCTGCACCAGCCATGGTTGACCACGGGCCACTGTCAATACGCAACTGCCCTGTCTTCATCACCTTTAACCCAAACAAACACATACCACCAGAAACTGTCTCCTTTTCTGCTTTCATTGGTTCATAACATATTTCCAATAATGACATTCTTCTGCCCACCTCTCTCCCAGTTACAGGAAGGAGGAGTAAGATGAAATGCTCTAAGCTTCCCAGAAGAAAGAGATAAAAGACAATATATCTCTTGGGGTCCCCCCAAATTGCAAAATGTTTCCTCAGCCATGTCACCTGTCTCTTGAAGAGCACACATCTCTAACTCCTGGATTTTCCTGTACCTTGGTCATTCTCAACATACTCCCTGAGAATGGGGTCCCAGGATGATGTTACCCAGATGGGGTTACAGTGACGCTCTTTCCTGCTTCCAAACCACTGGACAAGACGGTCACACGAGATTGTGTGTGTCTCATTCATGAGGAAACCCTTGAATGCCGAGATCAGTGTTCCGCACAGCATAGGTACTGCTCAATGTCTGCATAATTACACTGTAGTTCATATGCCCGCCTATCATTCAACAGGGCTCTAACTTAACTGGAATCCAGAGAGAACTACTGAACACCATCTGTGAGCTCATGGCCCCCAAGGTTTTCTCGGCTCTGTAAATGGTACAAAGCACTCACCCAGCTACTCGGGAGAGAAGCCCAAGACTCCTCCTTGACTGCTCTTTGTTTGCACCCACATCCAATCTGCAAACAAGACATGTTGCTTCCAACTCAAAAACAGATCCCAAATCCAACAGCTCTTACAGGCAGGACCCCTGGAGCCTAAGCCAGCATCATCTCTCCTGGGGTCCCGTGAAGCACCTCCCTGCTCTCCAGTCTCCATCCTGCCATCTGATCGTCCATCCTTTGAGGTCCTAGGGTGATTTCACACATCAATCAGACACCACCGCTTTCCTGCTTAAAGGCTAGTGAAGCTTCCCAAGCAATAAGGCCCAAACATGCTCCCAGCCCAGAAGCCATACCTGATCTGGACCCTGCCTCCCTCCCTGGCTGAACCTCCGTCTACACTCGTCACGCACACCCTCCAGCCCCACTGGCCTTCCCTCCATCCTCTTGAAGGCACCAAGCTCATCCCTGGAAGGTTCATCGACCAGATCTCTGTCTGCTGCCTTCTTGCAAGTCTGACCAAGCCCCCACATGTGCAGGCACCCACCCCTCTCCTGCTGACATGATTCTCTACCTGGTCAGCCTGCTTTCCCTGCATGAGAGCTCAAACCAGTACATAAAGTGATGCAATTTGTGTGTTAATGGTCTAACTTCCCCCAGAAGAATTTAAGCTCTTTAGAGAGAGACTTCCTCTGTCTTGTAGATGGCTAGATCTCCGGAGCCCAGAATGCCACAAGGCGCATGGTAGGTCCTCCACAAACAATTATGGGATGGCTAAATTAAATGGCATAAACTAGCACTGTCTTCACCAACCAAGTTCTTTCTCACTGAATTTAGTTCTTCACACACGTGTATTCATAGATCACACGGGGAGGGAATAAGCCCTCCAGAGACATTATGTAAACTCTCAACCTCATAACTCTTATCAAAGGTGAGCGATTTGCAAATACGAATGTTCGTCTCTCACAGATACATGAGGTCAGCAGTTTTCAGGCTTTTTGTTCTCAGAACCCCTTTCCACACTTATAAACGGTTGAGAATTCAAGGGCTTTTGTTTACGTGGGTCATATCTCTCAGGGTTGAATGTGATAGAAATTTAAGCTGAGACTTTTTTTAAATTTATTTATTTTTTAATTGAAGGATAACTGCTTTACCGAATTTTGTTGTTTTCTGTAGGGTTCAAGAGGGAAGGGACATATGTACACCTATGGTTAACTCATGTTGATGCTTGACAGAAAACTGGGACTTTAAAAAAATATTTATTAACTCATTTTAAAACAATCATAGGGATTCCCCTGGTGGTTCAGTGGTTAAGACTCCATGCTTCCATTGAAGGAAACAAAGGTTCAATCCCTGACTGTGGGAACTAAGATCCCACATATTGTGCGGCAATGCCAAAAAGTAGAAAAATAAAATAAAAAGGGTTTGCTATAAAAAATAACAATATGAAATCATTACATTTTCACATGCATTTAATATTTATATAACACTATCTATATTCTAAATGTCTCATGATAGCCTAGCTTAATCCTGGAACAGAAGAACGTTCATGGAAAACCTGGTGAAATCCACATGAAGTTAATCAACATGAGGTTAGTTAAGGGCGGGTACCCACACTAATAACTACATTAATATTAATCATTTCTAAGTGTTAAATACTTAGTTTTGATAAACATACTATGGAAATATAAGACTTCAACACTGGAGGAAAGTGAATGAAGGGGATACAGAAGCTTTTTGTACTGTTTGAACTTCTCTATAGATATAAAATTAATTTAAAATAAAGATTCGTTTCTTAAAAGCTGAATTTAAAATAGATTACTGAATTAGTGTGAAGAGTGGCACTGTTTTGCTTTTCTGCAAATCTCTTTTATGTAGAAGCTCTTCTAGCTCCGTAGAAGAAATCTGGTTTCTTTTATCTGTATCTGCATTCAATCTGTTGTGATGTGCTGTTTTAGTTGAAGTAAATGAAGAAAATCCAGTTCACATAGATATGTCATTGGAAAAGGGAGGATATAATAGCCTTAGCATAGAATTATGGGCATTTTTTCTGTGATACTACATCAAAATTTGACAAGGGGTAACTTCTTAAAAGGTTAGATGCATTATGAAACATGAACCCTTATCAGTGAACATTTTTGTACTTTGTTATGATAGACTCTGCTAGTCTGTCTTACATTTTCAATGTATCTTCTACCCATCAATGATTTCATAACAACATGCATTGATCATGTGGAAAACAGTTCACTGAGTTATGTAGATCTCTCAAATTTTGACAAATTTCATTGTGCAGTATCAAAAGTAAAGAACATTCATTAATATCAACCACCTCATCATAAAGTCTTTAAGGTTTGGGAAGCTGTCAAACTCATCGTGATAGATACAAATTTTCCAAAATTTTAATTTTCACTTGAGTGCTTAGATTTTATCACCGGTAAAAAAAAAAAATAGAGTCAGTTGTTTTTCTTAAAATGGCAAACTTGTTTCGCTCAGTTTTTAAAAAAGGTCTCACAACTATTCAAATCTGAATAACCATATTTTCAAAGAGTAGTTTATCTGCCAGTCCTTTTTTCAAGCAAAAATAGTATTCCATGCAAAAAGCAGTAGGTCAGTGTGCAACACAAGCAGCTGGGCATGTACTTCTCCTCAAGACAACTGTTGCACCAGGTAGAAGAGAAATCCTGTGTGTGCCATTCCCACTTCACCACATAGGATGCTAAAAAAATGTGTACTCAAAGGCTGATAACTAACACGATTATTAATCTCTAAAACTTCAGCTTTCTTAAGTACAGCTGACAGTCTGGGATTTCGGTTTACTGCCACACGTGTGTTAGGCATCCCAACAGCCTTTGGACCACACTTTGTGATCCACCCTTGTGAGTGGTCCACCGCTAAGATCCCCCTAAATGAGAGCATTCAGAGAGCACCCGCTGCAGACTGACTGAGCTCTAAGTTCCTGCGGAGAGTGAGGCTAAGATAGCACAAAAGAAGAAAGATAAAGTCCCTTCCCTCGGACTTCAAAACATGGTTATATACACAATGGATTCATAAAAGAACCCCCAATAATTTAAGGAATGACAGTGACAACAAGACAGAGATGCAAGTGAGAATTCAGAGTGCTAAGGCAATGCTGGGATTCGGACACGACTGAGTGACAGAACTGAACTGAACTGAACTGAAGGCAGTGCTGACTGTGGACCTCCAGGGGTCAAGAGTATTAGGGAGGGGGAGATTCCAGGTCAATCCTTTGGCAGAGTTGGCTCCAAATTCTGGATTTCTCCCCCCGATTCCCAGCAATCCAGCTCTGGTGGATTCTGAAGATCATGGCCTCAACCCGAAGATTGCAGGTAGTGTGAGAACCATCCCAGGCAGGAAGGGAAGACAGTAGCGGGGTGTGTGAGATGGTTTCTGTAAGTTAAACAGTGCAGGAGAGAAAGACAAAAGACCCAGGCCAGATACCAGTGGGAGCCAAGGTCTACATTTGGGTGAGGGACAGAGAGAAGGGAAGACTTTGGGATGCTCCAAAGGGGCTGATTATTAGAAAAATATAAAAAAATAAAGTCAGTTTAATGAAAGGTCATCATCCAAGGACAGGTAAGGCAGTTTTGAGCTGAAGTTTATACCGGAGGAAGACGCTACACCAGCAGCATCCGAAACGCCCACAGCTAATTTGAACACACTGGCATTCACGCTTTTCCTCTGTCTCCCACTGTTTGTGTTCATTTCAAATGACACTAGACTTCAGAAATTGGCCACCTGCCCACGTAACTCAGGCTCTTCATAAATGGCTGGTCCACACCAAAGCCATTGGCGCCTGCACTATTTTTCTGAGAAGTGGTGGTATGTTACCCTGCAGAGCCAGGATGTCCAGAAGCCCAGTGGGCCCCCACAAGAGCCCATCAGAGGTGGTGATGGCTTTTCTGCTGCCTGCTCTGATGGCCCTGGTGCCAAACGACTCAAAACCCCTCAGGCTCTCTGTTGCTAGGCTCTAGATGATGCAAAGCCAAGGGCCAGAGACATGTTCAGGGGAGATGAAAATTGTTTCTGTCCCAGCAAATCCACAGGCTTGGATACCACAGCCCTGCATCACACAGTCAGTATGACGGAATCAGAATCAGTTCTCAAGGAGGCGGGGCATTTTTCCCAACAGAACTGACCCATGTCTTTCAGGTCCACCCACCACTTACAGGGTCTATCCTTCCATCATGTGGTGCTATTGTGATTCCAAGCATTACTTTCTTTAAAATATTTGTAGGATGATGCTAATTCTCCATTTTATTTTTCTGCTATTTATTTACTTTTTTTTTTTTTTTTTTGGCTGCACCATGCAGCTCGTGGGATCTTAGTTCCCCAACCAGGAGCTGAACCCATGCCCCTTGCAGCCGAAGTGCAGATTCCTAGCCACTGGCATACCCACCACCAGGGCAGTCCCCAAGCATTCCTCTTTAAGGAGCCATTCGGCTTAGGTATTCCTCCCACGAGACCTCCAGGCTCTGAATAATGAATGAGCTGCAGTAAGTCTTAGTCCCCATAGGCTATGTGAGCTAGGGAAGGGACACAATGAATTCTATACCATGCCCTTACTATCTCTTCCCCTGTATTTGTCTCCACTCTCTAAATAGACAGTGAGCCTTTAGGAAGGCTATGATGAGTGACAAAGGGATGTAGAAAGATTGAGGGTTACTCGGAGGAGAAAGAATTCTTTCTGGACACCTTTCCTCTGGGTGTCCTGGGATGCCAGATGGAGGCAGCAGAATTAAGGAGCTAATACAAGGCAGGAAGGATGGGAAAACGCAGACAAAGTGCAGAGGGCATTCCAGGTGAGGCAGGACGTTGTGGGCAAAGGCACAGAGAAAGATGCTTGTACAGTACAGAATGCGTACCACTCTGGCAAGGAGTGCAAGGTTAAAGCATGGAAATTAGTGAAGATAATGTAAGAAAAGTAGGCTGAGCCCATCACGTAAAGGAAATTGAACGTCAGACTGTGGGAAACAAGGGCAATTAAGACGACTGCAGCCCAGCAGGGTGTGTGGAGGGGAAGATGCTACACAGAGCAGAAGACAGCAACCCCGGAGATGTCGGGAAGGACGGATGCTGGAGTATCTTGGCCCAAAGGCTGTCGCGGTCCCCAGGCAGGCACTGGGGCATGGACAAGAAGCACTTTACAAGAACAGGAAACAGCACAGGCAGAGATGCTGAGGCCTGGAACAGTATTTTGCATCCAAAAGACTACAGGCACAAAGCTATGGCTGGAAGGGGATATAAAAGAGCTGTGGGGGCTGGAAGAGTAGATGTGGACAGGGGCCATTTGCGCTTGGGTGGGAGCAGTTGATGGCTTCCAACATACACCCCAAAAAGCATCAGGAGCTCATGAGGGAACCTCGGGGGCTGCAACTCTACAAGGACAGATGAGAAGTATGTACAAGCATGTTCCCATCTCCATTCAAAAGGCAATCTCTGCTCCAAAGAAAGAGTTCTACACTATGATCATATTTAAGTTTGAAAACTTCTGATATTGGTGTTAGTCATTCAAGGCATGCAGGCACAAAGGACGGAAGTGATCAGGAAGCCAGTAAAGCAGCCCGACAACCTGGCTGCCTGGAGTGAGGAGGGCAAGTGAAGAGACCACTGCTTAGCTCAGCTGAGAGGTGATCAAGACTGGGCTATGACTACTAAAGAAGGAAAAAAGTTTAAAAGATGCATTTGAGAGCATCAAGAGCATCCTTCAAGAAAGGATTCACCAGGACTTGAAGGTTAATTTCACATGAGGAACCACAGTGAGACTTCACTGCACATCCACGGAAATGATTACAAAGAAAAGGTTAACAATAACTAATGCTGGGAGGGGACGGACAGCCTTTCAAATTCTCATGCATTGATGGCAGGGGGTGGGAAAGGGGTGTCCACTTTGGAAAACTGTGTAGCAATTATTGTTAACGTGAAATACCAACTATTTCAGTCCTAGATATTTACCAAAGAGAAATGAAAACATACAGTCCCAAAAAGACTCATATAAGAATATACATAATAACTTTGCTCATAAAAGGAAAAAACTGGAATTTTCCCATATGCCCATCAACTGGAAAATGGACAACCCAGTTTTGGTATCTCCATATCACTGAATACAACTCAATGATAAAAAGGAAGGTACTCTCCATCTAAGGAACAATCTCAAAAATCAGGATGTGCAGCAAAACGTTAGGCATAAAAGAACTCAATGCATGATTACATTTAAATAAAGCTCAGGAATAGGCAAGACTCTTCTCTAGGAGGAAAATCAGAATACTGGGGAGTCCCTAGAAAGATCAGGAGCAAACACTCAGGGATGATGGGCTGTATTTTCATTTGGGTGAAAGTTATGCAATGGAAAAGACCTTGATGCTGGGAAAGACTGAAGGTGGGAGGAGAAGGGGACGACAGAGGATGAGATGGTCGGAGGGCATCACCGACTCAATGGACATAAGTTTGAGCAATCTCCAGGAGTTGGTGATGGACAGGGAGGCCTGGCATGCTGCAGTCCAAGGGCCACCAAGAGTTGGACACGACTGAGCAACTGAACTGAACTGAACTATGCAGTGTAAACATTTATCAGTACTCACTGAACTCTACACTTCATATCTAGGCATTTCACTGTGTGCTTTGACATATACTTCAGTGACTTTTTTCACTCAAGGAGACTGGAAAAAGGAAAAGTCAAAGTTGACTTGAGTTCACCTGAACAGACAGAAAGAAGAAGATTTCCATGAAGGAAACAGGGAATCGATCAGGGGTGAGATGGTGCTCTGTCTCACCTCCTCTGAAGCTTCCTGTTTATACTTTGAAATATTTGGATTTTGTCTTTTGCCTCCTCTTAGAGCATCAGCTGCCTGAAGTCTCCTTAGCACAAGATCCGGGGCAGACCAGCCTCCTGGTCACTGGTGCTGCCTCAGCCTTGAGATCCGGTGGAGACTTTTCTTCTCTTCCCTTTGGATCCCCAGGTCGACTGGCTTAATTAGCGAGTATAGGGAAGCTCTGCTGAATGAATGATGCCAGGTCAAAGTGCTACCTTCGCTGGAGAAGAGGGCTTCATTTCTGTGGGTCTAAGAGAAGTTTAAGGACCTCACCCAAGGAAAGGCTAATTAGAAGACTCAGGCTCCACGACGGGCAGGCTGCAGAGATCTCTGAAAGGATTTCCCCCAGCCTCAGCTCACATTATCTGCTTCCCCAGGAAGAGTTCAGGTCTGTTCTCAAGGCACCAGCGAATGCTCTTTGGGGGAGAATGGATACATGCATATGCATGACTGATTCCCTTTGCTGTCCACCCAAAACTACCATAACATTGTTAATCAGCTATACCCCCAAACAAAACTATATACAGACTTCTCAGAAATCCCTTCTCCTTTTGGCTCCTCTGTTCTCACCCATCACATTCATCCCCTGGCCTTGTCCTCCTTGTCAACATTGTCAAACACGTGGAATCAGCCCACACTCCCTGTTCAAGGTCCCGGCCCGTCCCCTGCCCCATGCGGCTAAAGGCGGCCCTGCGAGGCAGGACAGCCATATTTATGCTGACCGCGTGGCACGTCAGGTCCCCACATCCTCCCGTCATCAAGGTGCATTTTGTTGGCACTTAATTAAGTTGGGAGGCAGAGGCGACGACCCCTGAGGTCCAGAGGAAGCCTCTATAATTGCCCTTGACCATCAACACCTCATACATGCTGCTTCCTGCCAGCAGGGCCAGGCTGCTGCTGCCTGCCTGGCCACTCCTGATCTCAGCAACTTGAGAAACACTGTGTTAAGAGGACAAAATTAGATTTCCGCAAAACACCCAGCAAAGTGGCATGCCGACCTTCCAGGTTTCCCGGATCCGCTCCTGCTTCAGAAGCCGCAGGGGAGCTGCCCCAGGTCACTCTCCATACCCTCATCAGATGGTGAAAAGGCTTAACCAGAGACACAAACCCTCAGAAAGGAAAGAGACAGCCCTGCCTTGCCCTCTGCACACAAGCAGTACATGGGTGGAAGCCCAGATGGCACCCTCCCAAACGCCCTGCAATGGCAAGTGGAGGGTCTAGGGACACACACTCGGAGGATTCTGAGCTAACTGCCAGACAAAGACAAGGATAAGTCCAGCTCTCATCTTCAGTGGGCTATGGACATAAACAAAGCAACTCGGATTAAGAGCAGAGCCCAAAGGACTTCTGGTGGTCCAGTGGTTACGACTCCATGCTTTCAATGCAGGGGGTGTGGGTGCGATCCCTGGCCGAGGAACTAAAATCCCACATGCTGTGCGGTGCGGCCAAAAAATAAAATAAAAAAAGTCGAGCTCAAGGTAAAAGGCAGTGATACAGCTACCAGATATCAAACCAAACGCTGTGTGTTCACAAGAGATGCTTCAATTACAATCTCGGTGGTCAGGAATATAAATTACCCTGCAGTGAAACCAAGCATCTATATATATCCACGCACAGCGAGTTAAGTCACAAGGGTTAAGTGGAGAAAGAGGGTAGCCAGGACCCAAGCATCTCATGTTGCAGCAGAGTGATGTCACACAAGCTCTTCCTTCAGCATCTCCCAAATCTACTTTTCAGCCTCACTATGCAAACGACTTGATAATACTGAAAAAAATGTCTGAAATCCTAACTGAAAAAAATGTCTGAAATCCTACTGAGAAGTAACACGATGGTATGCAGTAGGGTGAAAAGCATACAATCTGGGGTCAGATAAATCAAGGACTAATCCCAGCTCTGGAATTGGTGCCTGCGGCAAGTCACAGACTGTTTCAGCCTCAGTGTGCACATCTGATTACAGGGATAATAATACCTGCTTAGACACAAGCAATGTTTGATAATGATCCCTGCCACAAAAAGCCTCTCATCTGTAAGTGATGTCATACAATGCTTCTTTCCCTCTCTGACTGACTTCACTCAGTCAGATCCATCCATGTTACTGCAAAAGAAGTGATACAAATGAACTGATTATTTACAAAACAGACTCAGAGGCTAAGAGAACAAACTTACGGTCACCAGGGGGAAGAGACAGTTAGGGAGTCTGGGATGGACATGTACACACTGCTGCATTTTAAATGGATAACCAACAAGGGCCTACTGTATAGCACAGGGAACTCTGCTCAATATTATGTAGCAACCTAAATGGGAAAATAATTTGAAAAAGGATACCTGCATATGTATAACTGAATCACTTTGCTCATACCTGAAACTAACACAAGGAACAACAGACTGGTTTCAGATTGGGAAAGGAGTGCATCAAGGCTGTATAAAGTCACCTTGCTTATTTAATTTATATGCAGAGTACATCATGAGAAATGCTGGACTGGATGAAGCACAAGCTGGAATCAAGATTGCCAGGAGAACTACCAATAACCTCAGATATGCGGATGATACCACCTTTATGGCAGAAAGCGAAGAACTAAAGAGCCTCTTGATGACAGTGAAAGAGGAGAGTGAAAAAGTAGGCTTAAAACTCAACATTCAGAAAACTGAGATCATGGCATCTGGTCCCATCACTTCATGGCAAATAGATGAGGAAACAGTGGAAACAGTGGCTGACTTTATTTCTGGGGCTCCAAAATCATTGCAGATGGTGACTGCAGCCATGACATTAAAAGATGCTTGCTCCTTGGAAGAAAATTATGACCAACCTAGAAAGAATATTAAAAAGCAGAGACATTACTTTGCCAACAAAGGTCCGTCTAGCCAAGGCTATGGTTCTTCCAGTGGTCATGTATGTATGGATGTGAGGGTTGGACCATAAAGAAAGCTGAGTGCCGAAGAATGGATGCTTTTGACCTGTGATGTTGGAGAAGACTCTTGAGAATTCGTTGGACTGCAAGGAGATCCAACTAGCCCATCCTAAAGGAAATTAGTCATGAATATTCATTGGAAGGACTGATGCTGAAGCTGAAGCTCCAATACTTTGGCCCCCTGAGGCGGAGAACTGACTGATTTGAAAAGACCCTGATGCTGGGAAAGATTGAGGGCAGGAGGAGAAGGGACGACAGAGGATGAGATGGCTGGATGGCATCACTGACTCGATGGACATGAGTGTGAGTGAACTCCGGGAGTTGGTGATGGACAGGGAGACCTGGCATGCTGCAGCCCATGGGGTCGCAAAGAGTCAGACACAACTGAGAGACTGAACTGAACTGAAACTAACACAACATTGTTAATCAACTCTACTCCAGGATAAAACAAAAAGTTAAAAGACAAAGCCTTTCGCCTGGAGATGTTCCAATCTGAAAGAAACGGATCACTGGCGTGAGCTGAGTATCAGCTTGAGATGATGCTGGGGGATCCATCACGGGAGGGGGAGCCAAACAGAACCCAAATGTCAGCCCGCAGTCACAAGAGTCACTGCGGCACACTGCACATCTGCCCCCCAACTGCAGAATTTACAGGCATAAGAAATGTATTGACTAGGACAGACATATTTCCACTTTATAACAATGTCCAATGTCATCTTAGGTCTTTTCAAAGGGAAAAGATAATCCTTTGCATCATGACGTTACCACCGTGGGCAGTGTCTCCCTCTGCTTGCTCCCAGGACCACCCAGGAAACTCTGTGAAGAGTTGTGGTCGAGTGGCACGGGGCCCTGGAGATACGGATTGGCCTGCTCGAACATTAGGATAATAGCTCCTGAATTGTCTCAGCCTATGGAGAATTTTGGCAGGAAATGCAGGCTACTGTTTCTCTCCTGTGACTGGTAAGAGCTTCCAATTCCCCCACAAGCCATCAAGAGATATTCATGAGCGACTACTGTGCCTGGAAATAAGGATGCAGAAACCAGGCTCTGACCCCTCCCTCAGGAAGCTGACAATCTAAAGATGGAGGGCTGATTTTCCAATATAATAACCAAAAATCTCAGAGGCAAGTGGGCGGTGCTATGTGAGCCCTAGGAAGTCACGAAACCCACAACTAGGAAGCCAGGAGAAGCTTCCTAAAGAAAGTGGTGGGAGAAAGACCCTGAAGAACAGGTCTCAGCCTCCTCACTGCCTCCAGGAAGCCCTCTCTGATCACCACCTTGATCTAAATAAGGCCCTTCTCACACTCTTGTCCACCCTCTTCCCTTATTAATCACCATTGCCATTTACATATTCATGTTATCATTGGCCCCTGAACTAGTTCCAGACCCTACAGGGAAAGGAACTAAGTCTCTCTCATGCCCCCAGGCCTCAGGCCAGGACCCAGCACAGGGTAACATGCTCTGTATGTACACGTGGGTGAGTCATGGCAGAGAGGAGACCATCCCGGATAAGAAGACTAGGCCATGCAAAGGGCTGAGCGTTGGACACAGGCTGCATTTGAGGAACAGGAAACCATTCAGGTGTCACAGAGATCATCTGGGGTCCAAAACACAAACAAGAGATAAACCTGGAAAAGGAAGCAGTAAAGACACCAGACAGTGACGCGACAGCTTAGATTCTTTCACAAGGACAGCACGGACTTCGGAAGACCTCAAGTAGGGCAGCTAGGTGATCAGATCTGTGTTGCTCTCACTACCGCGTAGCAAGGACCAAGCCAGCAAATGGGAAACGGGTTAGGATGGTGTGTATAAAACCATGTGGAAAGTCGGTGGGGGCGGGGGGTGCTACGCCAGCAGTGGAAGAAAATTTGGAGGAAACGAAGGTACAACAGAATCAGTAGGAAATAGAATCTGTTGAAGGTCTTTGAAAGAAGTGGTCGAAGAAAAGGAATGAGTCAAGAAGTAGCCCTGGCATTGGCTCAGGTGGGGTGCCATTCACTGCGGCCAAAGCAACCCCAAAGGAGGTGGCAGGCGAGGCTGGGAGCGGATGGAGGTAACAATTACGTACAACTGGGTGAGTTTTAGTTCAAATGGAGGGACTTCTCTGGTGGTCCAGTGGCTAAGACTCCATACTCCCAATCCAGGGGGCCCAGGTTCAATCCCTCATCAGGGAACTAGATCCCACATGCTGCAACTAAAGAACCTGTGTGCTGCAACTAAATAAACACATTTTTAAAAATTCCTATGGAGTACTTCCCCGGTGGTCCAGTGGATAAGAATTCACCTACAGATACAGGGGACATGGGCTCGATCCCTGGTCCAGGAAGAGTTCATATGCGCCATAACTACTGAGCTCACGCTCTAGAGCCTGTGAGCTACCATCTGAGTGACCCCATGTGCTGCAACTGCTGAAGCCCATGTGTCTCAAGCCGGTGCTCTGCAACAAGAGAAGCCACCGCAATGAGAGGCCCATGCACCACAGCATAGAGTAGTCCCCACTCAGCACAATTAGAGAAGTCCCGTGCTCAGCAACGAACACTCAACACAACAACAAAAAATGCCCTATAAAGTTTCTAAGAGAAAATGCCCAGCAGGTAACAAAATGCACCAGAAAGTGTCTCAGACTAAGAACTAGACTTGAGATAGAGCCCTGAGACAAATCCATCTAGTGACCGTCACTGAAGCAAGAGAACATAGGAAACTCTGAAATTCATCAGAATAATGTAATTTTGAGATACCAATGATGGAAAACCTTGTGAAAATCATTCACTATGTCAGAAATCAAAGTAAAGCTTTCTACCATCAATACCGATGATCTAGTATCCATTTAAGGATTACACACACACACACTTTTATTTTTATGACAGCATTTACCTATATAAAGTAATTAGCACACATTATTACCTGTTCAACAATTAGATCATAAAGTCCTAGAAAATGGGGATATATTTTTACCCATATTTTATTTGTGTCTCTTGTGACTGGCACAATTCCAGCATACAGAAGGTCTGTGCATGGCTTAGGGTTGTATGCCTTGTTTATGACCTTCTGAGTTCCTTTGCCAGCAAACGAATGCATCTCACTTTTGCTTGGGTGGAATAAACCTGAGTTATGTTGTCCCAGACTCAAGAAGTCTGGCCCACTTCACTCACCCTGGATGGAAAGGCACTTGTCTAACTGCCAGTGTCTAGAAAATCAGCAGAAAATGAGCTCTGTTGAAACTGATTTCCCCTTTAAGAGTTTCCCCTTCTCCCAATTCTACACTGGCTATAGGCCCACAGATAAAACACAGCACTAAAATCTTACAGATCTGAAAATGTCTGAAATGTTTCAGAAGAAACTAGAGAAAACTTGAGAAAAATAAATCTGGGAGGGGTCAGGTGGGGTGGCCCTCAGATGTGCCATGCTGGCAACACCTCCAAGTTGTTACCATCTAGCTGCTGGGAAAGGTCAACTTTAGTGACCAAGATGATGGCAGAACATCTTTTGCAAGGGCAAAAGAGGTCAAGTTCACACTTACTCCGTGGAGCCGGTTACTGTGACAGAGTCCAAGCTCACTCTGCTTGGCCACATGATAAGCCAATGAATCCAGGTCAATGAACCCGAGAGATGAGGTGTTGAGGCACAGAATACAGACCGAGAAGATGGCGGACTAGCGTCTCAAAATAACCATCTTATTGTGCCAGGTCCTTTGGCAGAATAGAGGTGGGGGTCGGGGGAGGAAGGGAACAAAGTAAAAAGGCCATGAATCTTGTAAATATCTCCCAGAATGGCAAGTCTCAGGCAGGGGATGCCTTAAATTTCTTCCTTCCTGCAGCCATCTACAGGTGGACAGCGTCCTGAACAAAGGCACTTTAACAGTCAGGCAGAGGTACAGGGTTCTCTGAGGCAAGCCATTCATTCTGATCATAGTACCAGAAGCCATGAAAAGCAAGTGAAAGAAACACTTCCAACCCAGAGTCAGAACTGGCTTTTCCCTGCAACAGCACTCGTCACAGTTCCTGGCAGCCATGAGTTGGGGATGACGTCATGACCCCAGGTCACACAGGTGACACAAGGGTGCAGCATCTCAATTCTAAATTTTTCATCTCTACGACTGCAGTGGGTTGTGACTTGCCCAAGTGACTGATATTCTTACACACCATGATGGTATAAGTTGGATTCGAGCAAACATAGAGACAGCCCCCAGCGTGTAAGGAGGTAGCTGTAAAAAGTCTACCAAATTGCATTTGTCAAAAACTGAACTATATGTCACAACATATCAGAAATTGAAAATGCACTGAGCCTGATTTGGATGATATGATATTCCAATATTTATAATATGACGAACTGACTTCCTAAAAATATAAAATCCCGAGCACTTTCATTGAAACACTCACTGAAATTCTTCCTCTATTTAGTACGTCAGCTCTTTAAATAAGAGTGACATTCACACCACACAGAATTTTACTGAATGGATTCTGAACAGGGTCAGGCAGAAAGAAAAAATGTGAAATTAAATCATATTGGGAAAATTTTGACGCAAGATGCCCCTAAAAAAATGTCAGGTTTGTGTGTGGATATCTCTTGGCAAAAGGGAAGGCTCAGAGAAACAAGCTTTTTTGAATTCTCAAGTTCACTATGCCTCACAGCAAGAGTGACAAAGGCCACTTTCTCCCATTTCTGAGCTTCAACAGTGTTTCACACGGGAAAGTCCAAGACAAAAAGGGAGTTGTGAAAGCAGAGTCAATTGTGCCAATACACACCAAGACTGACATCCCTCAGAAAACGTGTCCTTCAGATAAACCTCCCCCATTATTCCACCTGCACTGCTGTAGAGGGGAGGGCCAGGCGGGTCTGGGGCAGAGAGGAAGGGGGCCTAGTGCAGAGGGGTGGTCCAGCCAGGACAGGAACTTGGCCCCCAGGGCAACCCTGCCAGGGACCCCAGGCCTCTCTCTTCCAGAGTCCACAGAGGATGCGCAATGACCACTGACCCAACATCATTTCCAGGGTGAACCCCAATTGGGTGATTTAAATACATGGCTCATCTCTCCCCAGCAACAGGCCTAGGAGGAATGACATCGTCCTTACTGTCCTGAGATTCAGACAGAAACTGGAAGTTAGAAAGTAAGTCACCTAAAGCCACACAGCCTCCAGGTATAAAGCAGAGACTCAGTCCCAGACTTCTCATGTAGTCTGAGCCCTAAAAGAAGCTAACTTCCCTTCTCCAACCCACTGGCTGGCTGATCATCAGTCTGACTTTCTCAACAAATGTTTGGATTTTAGAAGGCTGGACCAACTAACCCACCAGCTTCTCAAAAGGAAAGAAAGCCAGGAAGCAGGTGAATGGCCATAAACAATCCTCGGCTCCACAGGCCTCCTCGTAAGCCACCCCAGAGCTAGCCTGGTGTTTCCCAGCGTCTGTCTAGTGGGTGAGAACAGAGATCGACAATTCTGGTTCACAGCATCTCCAGACCTCAGCGTTCTCACTGCCTCCATCCCTGGGCCCCCAGAAAGAAGAGGTTCCCCTGTGATTGTCCCTCTGGAATTCGTATCCATCACTGCAGGGCCATGCCATCTGCGACTTCGGCTCTTCCCTTTTCCTGATTCCGTCGCCTGTGGTTGACAGTGGTGAGGACCAGAGGACCCAGAGCCCCGCGGGCTGCGGGGCTCTGCTTACAGTGCTGGTGTCCCGGGGCTGGAAACCCTCAAGTGCCCCATTGCAAGCAGATCCATTGCCACTAATAGCTGGTGGATGTGCATTCGGAGCCCACGGGCACCCCAGGCACATTTCCAACAAACGATGTGGCACACACAGGAATTCATCCGAATCCAGCAAAAATCACTTAGCTTAATAACGCTGCCCTGATTTAATTTTAACTTTTCATAAAGCATGAGCGATGAGCGGGGGATGCTTGGTTTTTTTTTATGGATTACTGATGAGACCGGGCTCACATCTGGCTGTTTCATCTTTTTTTTTTTTTTACAACTTCCAAAAAGAAGGGGGTTGGGAAAGGAAGTGGTGGATGATTGAGGGGAGGGCAGCACCTGCAAAATACACCCGCAAAATGCCTTGGGGGTGGGGACGCGGGGATGGCTGGCGAGAGCCCACGGAGCCAGAGACACTGGCCTCGGTGGATGGATTCAGGCTGTGGCTGTCCGCATCCAAAAAGAAAGGCACCACACGCATGCGCACACCCTCTCCTGTGCACACGCGTGCAGGTACACATTCATACACACACACAGGGCACACTAATGAAGAAACAGTACCGGACCCCTCCCCCTACCCCGGCTCAGTCTGTATTTAGGCACAGGAAGCCCAATGGCTCCCTACAGAGTGACTCCGGTTTACAGGCAGGAGATTGGACCAGATGTTCTAACAAAGGCATCGTGAACACTTGCTTCTTTTTCCAACTCAAACTGCAAAATACATCCAGCCTTCCGCCATCTCCACAACTTTGCTGTCAGAAGGCACCCTCCCCCCTCACCTGCATTATTACCCTGGGCTCCTTGTCGGTCTCTCTGCGCCCTCTTTTGTCCCCTGTTTTATTCTCAAAGGAGCAATCAGAGTGATCCTGGCAAACAGAAGTCAGATCCTAAGATGCCTTTGCTCAGGCCTCCCCAGGGGCTCCCCATTTCTCTCAGAGTAAAGCCAAAGTCATTGCAGCGACTGCAGAGCCCTGCGTGACCTGCACGATCCCAGCCTCCTTCCTCTTCGCCTCTGTCTGAACCACCAACTGCTTTGGTTTCACCCCACAGTTCCAGTCACACGGCCAGCTCACTATGTCTCAAATACGCCAGGCACGCTGACCCCAGGGCCTTTGCACTTGCTGTTTCCTCTACCTGTTAGTCTCTTCCTCAGATACCGCCCCACAGCTCCCTCACTTCCTTTGGGTCTCTGTTCAAATGTCACCTAAGCATCACGGGTAGAATTCCAACCCTGTCTCCCAGCATCCCCAATCCATCTTACAGGTGGTTCTTATTTTTCCACCCCACACTTAGCATCTTATAAAATATTATGGAATTTGCCTGTTTGTTTGTCTTATTTGCCCCAACATAGCAGACTGTCATTTCCAGGAGAAAAGGGATTGCTGTCCTCAGCTGTACCCCAGAGGCGAGCACTATGTCTGGCACAAATAAACTATTAATATATTTGCATAGTATATATAACAATTATTTTAATATATGTGTGGAATGAAGAATGAACACGTGATTTGTTCTGATTTGCAAGTATATTCAGATACAAAAATGTAATCCCATTGTGTTGTTTTTTATAAATCTGCTGTACTCAAAATAATAAAATCAGACAACATGGAGAGGGCCATGGGCTATTAGGGGGCTGGAGGCTGAAAGGCTGGAGGCCACAGCAGCTTAGGAACATCTGTGACAAGAGGTGGCCACTTCGGGTCTCCATCTGCAGCTGCTGGTATCTCTGGAACTCTTGCCTGAAGGGGCAGCTCAGCTCTGCTCCAAAACCACAGGGAAGGGGGGAAAACAGCTCATTTCCTGCCCACACTGCCTGAGGGTGATGCCGTGGTTATCTCAGGACACCACACCTTGCAGCCCTCTAATCACAGACTGTGCCTGGGTAACAGGAGTGCTCAGCGTGGGCCAGGACAAGAGGCAGGAAAAGGGTCTGGGTTAGATCATCAACAGAACAGAGTCCAAGGACATCTGATCCAACCTGTCCTTCTCCCCAGCTTCAAGCAGTGATCACTACGAACCCCTGCCCCTAAGCTCTAAGGCTTCATATCGACCTTGAGAAGGAGAATAGGTGGAAGGTGTGTCCATCCTTCTCCACGGCCACCAAAAGTAGGCACACGAGTCAGCCTGCCCGGCTCCAGGCTCTGCTATCTATTCTGTTCACCCAGATGAATGACCAAATGCCATTGCTCACAGGCAGCTGCCTATTTAAAAGCCTTCATGTTTATCTATTACACCAAATCAAATTTCACCTATCACACCCTCCCGCCCTCATAGCCCTGTGAGATGGCTTTGCTTCACCCATCCAACCCTCTAGATGGATTCCTTCTTCACTCTAACCAGGCTCCTGCACGTCCCACGTCTGTTCTAATATGTTTGCATCATTCCTCTTCACTGGAAGGCCCTCCCTTTAGCCTCACAAGAACCACTGAAGCTTCTAGAAGGTCTGGCTCAAGCCTCACCTTCACCAAGAAAGTCTACTCCTCTTATGAAACACCATCAGCCTGCATAATGTGAATCTCTTACATAATAATGGTACTGAACATAGACAAGCCTCCCAGTAAACATTCACTGGTTGGCTGATGTCTCTTGCCTTGGTACCCAGGGGATTCTTTTTTGCCCGTGGGGAAAGAGCATAATATGGGACTTGGACTTAAGCTCCAGCTTGACTTTGGCTAAACTACTTAGCTTCTTTTAGTGTCAACTTATTCTTTATAAAAGACCAGAAACTTTGACCGCCCCCCCCGTCATAGTTATTAAAAGGACAAAATGAGATGTTCCCCAAATTCCGTTGGAACAGGAACTTGGTGTTATTCACCTTGGTGCCCAGAACTGTAACTGCCACACTGTTCTCAGTAATAAAAAGTGTGAGTGAATAATGTGCATACAGTTACTCATATAATCCAGTGTGAGGTAGACAATAAAAATAATAAAAAATAAAAATAAAAAAACAGCGCAGAGTATTGTTACAGCCTTATTCTTAAGCAAACTGTAGAACACTGCAGGAGCACTCACTGAACAACTCCACACCCCGAAAGATGTCAGCAAGAGTCCTCCCCAGCTCCTCTCCTGGGGGAGACAGCCCAGCCCCTTGGCTCTTTTTCACCAGATCTCTTTCCCTAATCTTTCCATCTCCTTCCTTGAGGATCTTTCCAATCTTCCCACAAGGTAAAAATGAAGAAGCCTGGTTAATTTTGGAAGGGAAGATTATCCTTCCCGAGAAATTAATTGCTTAATTTCATCCATGTTTTGTGCTGCTAAACGTCTCGGAATTCATCAGGATATGTCAGTCGTCCCCCTCCCAGACGGAGGGTGGATTCTTAGACATACAGAACATTTGCGACACGTGTTTATCCCTCCAACATCAGGCACGGAATAGATGGCTGAAAAAAAATAAATGCTGAGTAACTGAATGAATGCTCCTATGGACTGAATAAAGCCAGTTTTATTACCGCACATCTCAAAAAGCAATAGCAGAAGTGGGTCTAGACTGCGGTCTTGCAAATCAAGTGGAGATTTCTTTCCAGGCTAAGGAAAAAGATTCTGGAGCAAACCAGGCTTAAGAGACACTCTCTCCAAGGAGGTGCTCCTGTCTGCTGCGCCATCTCCCCTTTCCCTCCCTTGACCAGCTCCCCTGTTTGTAAAGCAAGCCCATGACCTTCCAAGGTTGCTGGTGGAGGCCTGAGATGGCTCATCTTGAAACTTCCACACTCCTCGGGAATGCAAATGCTTCAAAGGAAGGGCGTTACCACTGTCAGGTGGAGACCTAGCTCACGTCTTACTGCCCCACAGAGACACGCGGCGAGAATTTCTTTTTCACAGAAGTAGCTGCACCATTTGCTGAAGGATGTCTTAGGGTGGGTAAACAGGATGATAAAGGGAAGGGATGTCTCAAGACATCTGCTCCACCCTCTCTTAAGAGAGTACAAACAAAATTAGAGGTAACTGGGAACAGCAGAGAAAAATCACCGTATTTCTCCACCTTTGTATCCAGAAATAGCAAACGCAAGGGATGGGGAATTCTCAGAACCTCCACCAAGCTGCAGAGGTTGGGGAGGGGAGGGAGCAAGGGTTAGTAGACAAACGACATGAAAAAGAGATGCCTGAACACAAAAGAAGCAGACTCACAGATCTAGAGAACAAAGTGATGGTTATCCGTGGGGAGAGGGAAAGGGGAAGGGGCAAGGTACAGGTAAGGGATTAAGAGGTATAAAGCATTATGGATAAAATAACAAGAGGGGCTTCACCGGTGGCTTGCTCAGTAAAGAATCCCCCTGCAATGCTGGAGATGCAGGTTCGATCACTGGGTCAGGAAGATGCCCTGGCGAAGGAAATGGCAACCCGCTCCGTATTCTTGCCTGGGAAATCCCATGGGCAGAGGAGCCTGGTGGGCTACAGTCCATGGGTTCACAAGAGTCAGACATGACTTAGCAACTAAACCACCACTACCACCAAGCTACAAAAGACAAGCTCATACTGTATAGCACATGGAGCTATAGTCAACATTCCATGACAGACAATCCACACAGCATACATACACACACACACACACACACACACACACATCACTTTTCAGTACAGAAGAAATTAACACAACATTGTAAATCAACTATACTTCAATAAAATTGAAAAGATAAAATAAGCAACAAGGATATATTTTTGTGCAATGTGAGGAATATAGCCAATATTTGATAATAACTGTAGTGGAATATGACCTTTCAAATTGTGAATCAGTGTATTGTACACCTGTATCTTGTATACTACTATACATCAACAATAACTCAATAAATAAGTAAACAGATGGATAAAGAGATTCCAGACCAAGATTCGGAGCCATAAACATCACCAGGGGTGTGCTAAGTCTCCCAGGGTGAATGAGGCTCAGCATTCGGCTGGGGACAAGGCTGAGTGTGGATGACGCCTCTCCTATGGCCCTTCTCAGCCTCTGCCTCAAAAACCCACCCTTCCCCTAGGGGCCCAGCTCCCTCATGCTCTTTCTGCCTCCATCCAGGAAGTGCTCTCAGAAAAGGATGTGATGAACTTCCCCCCTGATGTGTCTAGACTGATAGAAAGACTCATGGGTTAGACTCCTAAATATTTTCAGCTCAGATTAAACCCGAATGCTAAGGACAATTAGCAAACATATTACCAAATGAATTCAAGGTAACTAATGTGTGACAAAGAATGTAATCAAGTCCTCTGAGGACTAGGCATTGTCTATCTTTTTTTTTTTTAATGTATACAGTTTTTGTATCTATTTAGCTATATATTAATAAAAGGGCATTAATAAAACCTAATAAGGTTTTGCATTAATAAAACCTCTTGTAAAGAAAAGGTTTTTCTTTACAAAAAGAAAAACCTAACATGAAAGACATCCATCTTAATGTTGGGCTTTCAAGGGGGAAAAAAGCATGCAATGTGATGGAATGCAAAACCAAATGTTTGAAACCAGGGCCAGCTTGGGCCAGTTTTAGCAAATCTGATCATTGCAGCAGTCAGTCCAAGAGGAAGGTGTGTACCTGAAAGTGATGGGCACCTTCCGGGATGTCTGGAACCCTCTGGAACCCTCTGGAACCCCAGGAACTGAGCTGCTGCTTCCCCAGCCTCTGCACTCCCATCACCACCACCGTCCTCATGGGTGGACCATGCACGTGATCACACAGAAACACACACGTGTGCACACACCGTGTGCAAGAGCAAGAAAGACATCCCACAGTGAGGGACTCTGCAGGCAGGCCCCAGGTCACCCCAAGAGCCGCGCCCCCAGCTCAGGGAGAGACTCACGGAGTTCCCTCCACGTGCCCGTGGGGACATCTTTCCTCCAGCCGCAGACCTGCGGCAGGATGTGACTGTTGCTAGGTAACACTGATCCCCATCCAGTCTCCCCCTTGCCAAGCCCTCCCACCCTGGACATGGAGGCCCCTGTACAACCTGCTAAGCGCTCCCGGAGTGTCCTCAAAGCCTTCCTCCTGGGAAGGCAGAGCCTGGCCCCATCTCATAAGGCAACACCCCTGTGCGTGAAAATGAGAAGACTGTGGTCAGAGAACTGGCCTTGCATTTGAGGACAGGGGCCACTGCTCGGTTGAGGGCATGGGGAGAGGAGCAAAAGAGATTTTGCCCATCTTAAGTTTCTGTGGACTGTTTTACAATTGAAGGGGGGAATTTGCCATTTCATGCAGCCCTCAGAGCCCAAACTACCAGAGCCATTGGCAGGGGCCAGCCAGCTGAACTCTCGGCGGACCAGCACAGCAGAAACTGTGGCCTCCAGGATTTTACATAATCAGGGGCCGTCAGTACCAATAAGCCTCAGTCTCTGAAGCACTGAGAGGTTAAAAAAAAAAAAAAAAACTCTACGCAAGGTGACAAAGAGATTTAGATGTAGAAGCCTTTGGGATGACAAAGAGGGCAGCCGCAGTGTGCAGGGACGAGTTGCCACTGGCCCACCAGGGAAACCGCCCAGAGTCACCTGATGGGCCAGCCAGGCCCCAGCCAGCCCTCCCTGGATGCACCAGCACATGTGCACGGAAAAGATAATGTTACTGTTGCTCCTTATTTGTTTTCTGTCGACCCAAATGCCCACTTATCAGTGTTTAATGGCTCTCAGAAATAAAGCTATTTTAGAACATGATCCAAGATGAAAATAAGTCGCTGGAAGCTGCTGCTGTGACCTTTCCCGGTGACTGGGTGATGTTCCCGGCTCCACAGTAGCTCCCGGATGGCCTGAGGCAGGGTGGGGCCCCAAACAGAGTCAAGGAACATGGACCTTAAATGTGGGGGAGAGGGGAGGCAAAGACCCCCAAAAATTCACCCGTCCTTGAAGAGTCAACTCCTTCATTTTACAGAGAAGCCCCAGGGGCCTGCTCTAGACAGAAGGCTTTCTCCTCAAGAGGTTGTTTCCTTAGCCGCCTGACCTGTGAGGAGAAAGCCAGGGACAGCAAGGAGACAGCCTTCTGCCTCTGGAAGAAACAAACACACAGAATTCAGTCAAATAAAGACCCCACCACCACCTGCAAAGGAGCCGCAGAAGCCTTCCAACAGTTCACCTTCACTGGGGTCAGGAAAGCAGGACTTTAAGAGATCAAGCGTCCTCCCCACTCTCTCTCCCATTTCAGCTGTTTTTTACAATCTCAGTTCCACAAGACTGCCTGAGATTTCACCCTGGAGCTGTGAGGATGGGATGGTGGTGGTCAGTGTGAATTGGGGACACCAGGTACACGGGGCGGGGTTGGGGAGTAGGGGGCTTGGGGGCACTCTGTTCTCACCACCAACCTGGGCTCCCACTGCAGACTCAGCAAAGGGGACGCAGCTGGGAGCTGAACTGCACTTTCTCACACAGAAGGCCCTTTTCCACAGATGCCCACACCCACATGCCTCTGTTCACCAGCTTCCACCCCAGACGCTACAGGAACATGTGGACCCAAGGCAGTGTCTCCAAAGCCCCCTAGATCTGAGGGTCCCCAAAACCAGGCTGGCCTCTTCCCTCCCCTCAGCCCCTCAAAGAGCTGTCTCTCTTCCTCCGTCTCTTCATCCATGAGATGAGATGCTCTTCCTGACCCCGGAGGCAGTCACCGCACGTGGTAAAGGGCAGCTGGACCCCTGGCTGTGTGCAAGGCTGGGCAGCCTATTCAAATCCTGGCCTCGGTTTCTCTCACTTACAGGATGAGCTCCTAACAGTGCTCACCTTCCAGAGAGCGGACAGAAGGATTAAGGGAGGAAAGTGTCTTATAAAAGCCATCATCATCATTATGCTTGAGGGCGTGCTAAGTCACTTCAGTCCTGTCTGATTCTTTGCAACCCTATGGACTGTAACCCTGCAGGCAAGAGCAGGGATTCTC
Organism: Ovis canadensis; assembly: GCF_042477335.2. NCBI lineage: Eukaryota > Metazoa > Chordata > Mammalia > Artiodactyla > Bovidae > Ovis > Ovis canadensis. The sequence continues at coordinate 51,529,905 of NC_091270.1, forward strand.
CAGGCAAGAACACCAGAGTGGCTTGCCATACCCTCCTCCAGGGAATCTTCTCAACTCAGGGATCATACCCATGTCTCCTACAGCTCCTGCATTGCAGGTGTATTCTTTACCGCTTAGCCACCAGGAAAGCCCTTCATCATCGCTATACAGTAGTTTTTAAAGTCATCAGTAATCTGGGTGCAGAAAGGTACAGATTCCTCTCCATCAGTCTCCATCACTATGGTCCTAATTCTGGCCACCACCACTTCCTGCCAGGACTATTGTGAAAGCGTTTTGTCTCTCTGAATCCACAATCCCATCTTTCCAATCTTTCGTGCCACTCTAGAGTCCAGGACCCGATCATAAACTTATATCCTTCTTCTACTTAAAAATCTTTAATATCTAACTGTTCCTTATGGCATAAAGTTGACTCCTTAATAAGGGTCTTCACGGCTGATTCACGTCTCTTCAGGGTCACCTCCCATATCGTGCTGGTCCTACTGCCTGGAATGGCCTTCCTGCTTTATCTGGGAGAAGAAGTACCACACATCCTTACCCATACAACTCACATCCTTACCCATACAACTCACATCCTTACCCATACAACTCAACACTGTCATCTCTAGAAAACCCTTCCAGGGCCAGCTGGGCAACGGACCTCTCTTCCAAGCCCCAACTCGACCTCTGGTTGCTTTCACATCTGTCTTTTCTGGTTGACGGGGCGTTAACAACAGGTGCTGTATAGCAGGCATCCTTTCTTCTGGCCTGGTGGCTGGTACTGAGTAGATGTTCCTTAAGCACTTGTGGCATGAAGAGTCCCCTTTTGTGATGACACAGACACAATGAGGTTCAACATCAGCCCATTCCCATCACTGGGACAACCCCACTGGGTCTATTTTAAGTAAGCAGCCCCCATGAGTAAACTTTCAGCCAGATCTCTCTACCAACTGAGTGGGAAAGCTAACCTAACCAGAACTCTCTGAAGCCTGGGGTCACAGAGAAAGCCCTTCCTGCCTCCCTATCTTCCAGAATCCAAAGTAACATTTAATTTTTAGTAGAACTCACACTGCATCGGCATGCCAATTAACACCAATTAATCATCTTCATTAAGTGTGATAATGACTAAGGAGAGAAAAGATTAGCTCCAAGAAAAGGTTCTATGCTTCTATCAAATGTCCTGGTGGCTCAGGAGATTAACCCACCCAAAATCAAACCCTCAGCAAACAACCCCACTCCACAGGAGACCCGCCACTGAAACTTTGGGTGATGATGAAAAAGCAAAATGCCCAGCTGGACCAGCAGCAGATGGACAGATTTGACCTCAAGAGTCACCAGAAGTCAACCAGTGTCTTCCCAACACAGGAGTTCTTTGCTACCAGAGCAGTTTCTGAGATAGAGTCCATCTATCAGTGATCGATAACTCCTGAGTCCCAAAAGAGACAGCCAAGATGGACAACACCAAGGCGCGCCTCCTTCCAAGCAGTTTCCAGTCCAACAAGGACCAACTCAAAGCCCCTCACTTGCCTGAGCCCTCCTCACAGCCTTTCTCATCCCTGACGCTGCAGGCTTGCAATTTGTTCAGGCCAAAATCTTCACATGCATCCTTCATTTCTTGCCCTCTCTATCACAACCTTTTCGTTGATAATAAAATTCGAAACACATACAGAGTCTGACCACTTCTCATTACTTGCATTCCAGCCCAGGCCACCTGGACCAGCCAGGAGCCTCTGGTTTGGTCCTCTGTGTCCATCTTCTTCCCTCTGTTCTCAACACAGCTTCCAGCTCGATTCTTTGAGAAAATAAATCTTATCAGATCACTCTGTGGCTCAAAATGCTCCTTGTCTCCCTCGGTCCTTAAGATGGCCTACAAACCAACCCCCGCCCCCATCATTTCTCTGATTTTATTTCCTGTTCTGCCCACTTCTCACTCTATTACAACCACACTGGCCTCCTTGTTCCCAGATTGCACTATCACCTCAGAGCCTTTGCACAAGCCTTTGCACAGATGTAACCTTCCACAAAGACATCACCCTCCACAGGAGGCCTATCTAAAGACCACTTTCAAAAATTGCAACCCAATACTATATGCAGGTCAGGAAGCAACAGTTAGAACGGGACATGGAACAACAGACTGGTTCCAAATAGGAAAAGGAGTACGTCAAGGCTGTATATTGTCACCCTGCTTATTTAACTTCTATGCAGAGTACATCATGAGAAACACTGGGCTGGAAGAAGCACAGTCTGGAATCAAAATTGCCGGGAGAAGGATCAATAACCTCAGATATGCAGATGACACCACCCTTATGGCAGAAAGTGAAGAGGAACTAAAAAGCCTGTTGATGAAAGTGAAAGAGGAGAGTGAAAAAGTTGGCTTAAAGCTCAACACTCAGAAAACTGCAATCATGGCATCTGGTCCCATCACTTCATGGGAAATAGATGGGGAAACAGTGGAAACAGTGTCCGACTTTGGTTTTTCGGGCTCCAAAATCACTGCAGATGGTGACTGCAGCCATGAAATTAAAAGACGCTTACTCCTTGGAGGGAAAGTTATGACCAACCTAGATAGCATATTAAAAAGCAGAGACATTGCTTTGCTGACAAAGGTCCATCTAGTCAAGGCTACGGTTTTTCCAGTGGTCATGTATGGATGTGAGAGTTGGACTGTGAAGAAAGCTGAGTGCTGAAGAATTGACGCTTTTGAACTGTGGTGTTGAAGAAGACTCTTGAGGGTCCCTTGGACTGCAAGGAGATCCAACCAGTCCATTCCAGAGGAGATCAGCCCTGGGTGTTCTTCGGAAGGAATGATGCTAAAGCTGAAACTTCAATACTTTGGCCATGTCATGCGAAGAGTTGACTCATTGGAAAAGACTCTGATGCTGGGAGGGATTGGGGGCAGGAGGAGAAGGGGACGACAGAGGATGAGATGGCTGGATGGCATCACCGACTCGATGGACATGAGTTTGAGTGAACTCTGGGAGTTGGTGATGGACAGGGAAGCCTGGCGTGCTGCAATTCATGGGGTCGCAAAGAGTCGGACACGACTGAGCAACTGAACTGAACTGAACTCTCCCATCACATCAGCCTTCCCAACTCCCCTTCTCCCACTCTCTTTTTCCTTTTTCCCATAGCCATTAACATCTTCTAATACTTTATGATTTACTTATGTATTAACATTTCTATTCACTATCTGCTTTCCCTAACTAGAACACTAATGCAACGAAAGCAGAAGTCTTTGATTTATTCATTGACTTATCTAAGGTGCAGAGAGTCCTACTTAGTACATAGTAACTCCTCAATCAATATTTTACTATTAAGTTGTAGGTGATAATTAAGGAAAATACATATAAGTGACTCCGAGCATCCCTTAGAGCCAAGAACAGGAGAAGATCAGGGCAAGTTCCACAGAGGACGTGACATCTCACCGAAGGCTGGGAAGGATTTGAACCTGCAGAGCTGTGGGAGGGGCCTTAGGTGGAGGAGAATGGTATGTCTTAAGCCAGCGAAGGGCCTGCTGAGATGAGAGGTGGTTCTACCAGGTACAAGGCAAGCAGTGGGCAGGGAACACTGACTTGGGTGCACCGGAGCTGTTACCAAGTCCAAGCTCACTCTGCTTACAGCACGGCAGACTAATAATCCAAGAGAGGAAGGCAGGCTGAGCAAGAAGATGGCAGACTAATGTCTCAAAATAACCCTCTTATCGGGGTCTGGATGCCAGGCTCTTCTATAGATCAGAAACAGGGGTGAGGAAGTAAAGTAAAAAGGCCATTAATCTTGCAGATATCTCCTAGAATGGCCAGCCTCAGGAAGGGGATGTGTCAGTTTCTTCCACAGGTGGACAGGGTCCTGAACAAAGGCATTTTCATTTAATATTCAGGCAGAGGAGTAGGGTTCCCCGAGGCAGGTCATTATGTATGGACAGTATTCTTTTAGTGAACCAAAGCAATGGGAAGCAAGGTTAAACAAAATAGATCCAACATGGAATCATAATTGACTCTGCTCTGTAACAAAGCCACAGCTGTGAGATCCAGGAAGAGGACTCTGATGATGAGAGTTGCTAAGGATTCTGTGATGACCTAGAGGGAGGGCTTCCCTTCAGCAACTTCTGTTTTATAGAAACACAAACTGAGACTATTTGCCATGCATAACCTACCTTCACAAACTGGTGGCCAGCAACTGATCCTTCCCCCTCTTTAACCTCCTAAACTAACTGGCCCTGGTTCGACCTTCCTTGCCCTTGCACTTGCCGCCTGCTCTGACCTCCACCAGTGATCATCCCCTCCTCTACACGTTCACAGCACTCTCCTGTACCCCACAGCATCTTCCCTGTCCCCGGGTCATCTGACGTGTGTTGTCTCCAAGTCTACATCATAGGGGACGCTCAGGTCTCTTCTGTGGCATCGGCACTCTTCTGAATAAGTAGGAGGTATGCACAGCGTGTCTGTGTTTGGCTGTTCTTCTGGACCAAGAAGCAGTCTGACCTGGTGCAGGATCTATATGAGTGTGCCTGACATGTCCACAGCTAAGATCATCATCTCTCAGCACTCTATGGAAGGTAAGAACCTCTGAGGGACTGAGAGCTACATTCTGGGCCCACCTGAAGATAAGGAGAGTGAATGGTACAGGCTTATTGCTGGTTTGTTTTTGAAGGAATGAGTACAAGGTATACGGAGAAGACCTCAGGGTGGGAGCGAACTTCAGCATCTTCCTTAACAGTTTTCTGCTTCATATCTGGGATGAAATCTGGGCTTCCCAGGTGGCCCAGTGGGAAAGAATCTGCCTGCCCATTCAGGAGACTTGGATTCAGTCCCTCAGTCGGGAAGATCCCCTAGAGAAGGAAATGGCAACCCACTCCAGTATTCTTGCCTGGGAATCCCCTGGACAGAGGAACCTGGTGGGCTACAGTCCATGGGGTTGCAAGAGTCAGACACGACTTAGTGACTAAACGACAAGAACAAACAAGCTGGAATAATACACCTGCTCCAATCTTACAATTAGGGGCCAGTTCCCCAGTTGCCCCCCACCCAGAGAAGAACTCCTTCCAAGCCAACAAGCATATCTTTCCTATGCTTTGCCTTCACCCTTGTCCCAGATGAAAAGCTACATTAAGTCCTCTTTACAGGTGTCATTTGTTGCCCTTTCTAAGCAAGCTAAGCCTATCTAATCTACATAAAATTTGAAGAAAGTTCCACTTTTGCACATGAATGGTTCTTGGCTCTGAAAACTTTTCTGTGGGCACTTTTGTGCAATCAGTGGCCCATCGCCTTTCCTTAACTCGCAGCCTGAATGGATTGGACTGGGCTGCAGCGGATGCGGCTTCAGACCAGGCTTATCTCAGAGAGCAAGACCGGAGAAGCTGGTGGTGTCTGTGTTCATAACTCAGGAGGAGAGAATTGCTTCCTCTCTAGCCATTTTCCCCCAGGATTTTCCATCTGCACTGCTCAGCATGTCAAGAGCAGAGCAGACGGAAGAACCAAGATAAAGACCCACTTGCCCTCGAAGCATTAAACGTACTGGTGCCAGGTTAGAACTGGCCAGTACAACTTCCCAGCCTCTAAGGGAGGAACTAGGGTGGCTGGGAAAGAAGTTAAAGTCTTATTTCTGTGTCAAACCAGGCTCTGTTCCTGGGCTTCAGATTCTTAACCTTCCCCAGAGGAACCCCAGTCTCCTACTGAACAAACGTTAATGGACCCCTAGCTCCCTCCTGTCCAGAGCCCACGTGAAACCTCTCATCCAGAAGTGTCTATGCTACCTGCGTTGGTCTTTTCCCAGCCCAGCATCAGCCCCTCCCATGATGGCTGTGGATGTAAGTTGTAGGGTGCTCGGAGGGGCAGACCCAAAGATCACCCTGAACATGTCTGGGACAAGGGCAGAGGGTGAATAAAGGCAGTTGAAGAGTTTATGTCTAAAAAGTATTCAACAGAGCCTAATCTGTTGGGGTTGGCAGCCCACTGGCTAAAAAAAATGAATACGTGTGCGACTGAAAAGAGTTGGAGGTCAGCTTATTGGTGCTGGCCATCTCCCATGGGCAAGGAAAATACCCGTTATTACCTACGGGATTTGCAAGTTCTGAAGCAGAATGGGCAAAGAGGGTGATGTGAGCGGTGTGCGGTGTCTTCCCTGGGCAAGGAGGAGCAGCTGAGAAGTGGCGAAGTCAAGGCTTCAGCTACAGATGCAGCTAGGCTGGGGCTGAACGCTGGCCCTCCACTCCACCTGCTCCCTGGACCGCACGAGTTCTGCCCACAGGACCCGGGGCTGATCAGGCCACAGTGGAGAAGGAAGGATGCAGGATATGTTGACTGGCCTCCTGTGCCCCCACCTGGACCAGGACAGCCCCCTGCCCCTCGCCGCCCACCTGCCAAGGCTTTCCCTGTAGGAGCTAAGGATCAGGCTGCAATGGGAGAGCTCTGCACCATGAAGAGGCCAGAACATCTGTGGGACAGAGAAGAGGGATGTGTCTTGTCCATGAAGACAGCTTCTAAGCCCCTAGACCCAGGCGGGGATTGGGGGAGGGGGGTGTGCTGAGCGTTCTCCACTGGTTTCACAGAAGAGTAATTGAGTATGGCTCCAAGAAACAGGATGTGGCTCATGGGATCAAATTCGAAAGTAATGTTCTGGACTTCCCTGGTGGTCCAGGGTCTAAGAGTCCAAGCTCCCAATGCAGGGGGCCGAGGTTCAATCCCTGGTCAGGGAACTAGATTCCACATCTGGTGCAGCCAAATAAATAAAAATAAACATTAATTAAAAAAAAAAAAAGAAAAGAATGTGAATTGTGGGAATTCACTCCTTAGTGAGGGGACATATTCTCAATCTGGTTTTCTGGGGTGGCTTAAGGCAAGTTATTGCCCAAGGTAAAAAGACTGTTGTCAGGATTCAATGGTGCTAAACCCACCCCTGTAAAAAATTCAAATAAGATCCTAACCTCCAGGCCCTCAGAACATGACCTTGCTTGGAAAGAAGAGCATTAACAGAGGCAATCACATTGAAATGAGGCCATGAGGGTGGTTTCTAATCTAAGAAGAATAGTGTCCTTATGAAAGGGGACATTTGGACGCAATGACAGACACACGGATAGTGTGAAGAGCCCAAGGGAGCATGATGGCCTCTACAAGCCAAGGACAGAGGTCCAAATAGATCCATCCCTCACAGCCACGGGAGGAAGCAACCTTGCCACCACCTTGAACTTGAACTTGGACTTCCAGCCCACAGAGCCTGGAAACAGCGCGTGTCTCTGGTTCAACCCACTCAGTCTGGACCCTCTGTTATCTCCGTGCTGGCAAACTAATACAGCTGTGAGAAAATCTCTGTGCAGCTGAGAGAAGTCCCCAGGAGTTTATAAAAGGTATCTCTTCACATTTTTTTCCCAGGGTACCTGATACAATTAGTTTCTCATAAAGCTGCCCTCTTGCTGGACTGTGCGTTCTGATGCCAGGAACTGATTTAATTTAATGCTATGCTTGTACAGAGTAGATGTTTGGGAAGTCCTTTTGTTTTCTGTTATTGTTGAAAGGTCTTTAACTCCATGTTACCTAATTCCTAAAAAAAAAAAAAAAAGAAGCAAACACCCATATGTGTTTGAACACATTTAAGCTTTCTACTTCTGTCTAAATATAACTTCAAATGTGTGTGTGTGGAGAAAGAATTTTCTCCCAAGACTTTCAGTGGGTGGCAGGGGAAAAAAAAAAAATCAGCCTCACACCAGCATTATAGCTGATGTTTGGTACTATTTATAGAGCCGGCCATGGTCATGCCAGATCTTTAAAAGAAGCAAAACATCTGGGCTCATTCCAAAGCAGAGAGGAAGAACCTAAGTCACAACATATTACACAGTGGAAGGCTGCATCTTTACAAAAGATACAATTTACATTTGCTAAACATAATCCGTGCCTCTGAGGAGCTCAGGGAACCAGATTCTGGCACCCAGTGTAATGAAAGAATAACACAATAGCCATTGTGGTTTTCACATTTCAAGACGTTCTGAAGGGAATGAATGAATGGTTACCCAAAGACTGAAAACCCAGCGCTTCCTCAGTGAAGGCCCTCCAAGTGGCAGTGGCCATCGACTGTCAATCATGAGAGGCAACACCCCTGAACTGAGTCAGAGCTATTCTGGAAGGTTCTCAGTGTGGCCACAGTTCAAGACCAAACCATCCTCCGCTCCACACTTGAAGGCAGGCAGCACTGCCTCCCTGCTCCCATCTCCCAGAGCTGTCTTAAGGATGAATTAAAGAAAAATATTTAAACTTACATAACACTTGGGACATCTGTACTAAAAGGGAAAAAAAATCACTATTTCTACAATATTTCACAGACTGAAAGCAACGATGTCCTACTTTAAGCAAAACCAATATTCAAAAAAAAAAAATCCAGATTTTTGAAATACAAACCAGAACTAAGTTGGTCGTCCAATGTGCAGAAAAAGAGTAAGCTCCTCAAAAGCTTTATTCACCAGGGAACGCCCAACACCTAGCCTGAGAACCAGGCAGGTTACACTCAAAAGGCATTTGTTGAATAGAAGCATCGCTTCTGTTAAACAGCCAGCTCCACTGGTATATTTCATGAGTTACAGAATCCACAACTATTCCATTCATGTGGCCACTCCCCAGCATGCACAGAGCAGCAGGTGAGACCCTGGAACGTGCCCAGCTTGAGGACAGCTGTGTCCTGGGGGCCACCGGCGCCCCAGACTCACTGCTTCTGCAAGTGTTTGCCTGCATCCCTCCTGGGGTCTCAGTTCCCATCATCCCCTGTCCCATCACCGATAAAGAGGCAGCTCTGCATCTTTGCAGACACCTCTTCCTGGCTTCCTGGTGGCAATGGCCAGGCAAGAGGGCACCCTGTCCCAGGCCAGTCACGGCTTTTTGGCATTGACTAAAGACACCGGCTGTCACCGTGCCTGTGGCCTCGCAGAAGCTGTTGGGTTTCAGGGCAGAGCTCCCCACTGCGCTTCGCACGGTCTTCATCACATACCCACCCCTGCCTCTTTGTTCCAAAATGTTTCTTTCTGTCCCCAAAACATTTGTTTTGTCCATGTTGGTGGGCCAGGGGTTAGCAGAGGATCCATGCAGAGCCATCTACAAGCTTCCGGGGAAACCACATCAGATCTGGTCCACAAGGAAACACTTCTGAAACAGGGCTAGGACCTGGTCCCCTCAGGTTACTGAAGCTCATGTTCTTACTGTAACTTTTATTATTACTATGATAAAAATTAATAAAGGCTCACTGTAAGACATTTGGAAACTGTACGGAAAAAAACATTAAGAGGAAAACAAATATCATCCGTAATCTCACCATGCAGAAAGAATGTCTCAGCATTTTGGTATATTTTATTCATGTCTTCACATATATATACACATATACACACATTTCATTAGCCAGTCTGGAAGATATTTAACATACAGCTTCATCAGCATCATCTCCTGTCATTTTCATTCTTCAAATATTTTTATGCAACTGCCTATGACTGCATTGTATGGATGTATCTTTATTCACTTAACTAGCTTCCTGCTAGTGGGAGAAGTCGAGTCCAGTGTTTCCAGAAAGATAAATAGCATTGCACTGAACAATTTTGTGCACACCTATCCCCCCACATTTCTGATTATTTCCTTTGTACAGAATCCTAGAAGTAAATCAAAAGTATGAAAATACCCTCCCCCAAAATCATGCTTTCCAGAAAGATTGTGCCAATTATAGTTCCATCAGCAGGACTTAGACCAATCTATTAAACCTCTGCGACACTGAGCAACGTCATTTTTAAACGTTAGTAATTTTATAGCTGAAAAAAAAGCGCATCTCATTGCCATTTTAATTAGCATTTTTATTGTTGTTATTATAGTAAGTCCCCTACAAATGAATGAGGTCTGTTCCAAAAGCCAGTTCATAAGTCTAATTTGTTCGTTAAGTCCACAAAGTACCCAACTAACAGAATCGGCTATATACTGCTGCCTTTACACTTGATTCCAGAAATCCTGGACTTGAAATAAAGACACCATACCGCTGCACTCTACACAGTAAAGTACACAAAAGCACACGCACTTGTAGAAAACACACACACATGACAATGTACAGCAGACACGTGCGCGAACTCACACGACTGGACGTGCAAACACATTCGCTTCTTTGAGAGCTTGTAACCTAGAGGTTCGTATGTAGGGAACTTACTGTCTTGGGGTTGTTACTGGCAGTCAGGGCTTGACCTGAATGCCTCCCCTTACCCTCACACGGCATCCGTGGAAGACAGGCGCCCTCAACCTCACTCTACAGAGGGGGACACTGAGGCCCAATTAAGTGACTTCCACAAAGACAGCCTTCTTCAGAGCCAGGGTCAAAGCCCAAAGCCCACCCATCTGACTATTCTATTATGCTGTACTCATGGAGTCAAACTTTTTTTCACGTGTTTGTAGCTCCTGTATTTCTTTTTCTCAGAACTGGGAGTAAATTTATTCTGTGTGTGTGTATATAGAAAAACAGCCCTCAGCATTTCGGATGTTTTGACACTCCATGCTTGTGTGAAGATTCACACCCTCAGCTTTTGGAGCCTCAGCCCAACCCAGCCCCCCGTTTCCCGCCCCCCCCCCCCCCCACTCAAGGATGACACAGGTCTCCTCTCTACATTGACAAGACTGTAAACTGACTTTACCTGAGCCCTCGTGAGGTCAGTTAGAATGCCCTGGAATTGAACTTAACCTCGAGTGAGAACTATCCTTTCCCAGTCACAGAAGGGTCAACTCTGGAGCACCCAAAACCTAGCCCAGCCTGAAAGCACAGCTCTTCCACAAGGGCCGATTCTCGTGGACCATTCTTCCTTTCTTTCCGGGAGGCAGAGGGAGGAACCACTATGTCTCGTCTCACAGGGATAGGAGTATCTCTTGACCAGATAGCTCCCCCTCCATGGCGTTCAAGTTCACAGCCAAGACAGCACCTGCCCACCAGGACCACTCCTCAGAGGCCCAGGGAAACATGTGCCAGCCTTCCTCCACGGGCAGAAAAGCCTCAAAGGATGGGAGCCAGGAGGCTCTGCCCTGGGCAGGCAGGGGACACCCTTCCACTCCACCAGGAGCCCGCACTGGCAGCTGGAAGGGAGGCCAGCGGGATGGGGGAGTTTTCTCCTTTGAAGTCACCTGCTCGCCCAGGAATTCATGCCGCAGAAAAGTTCTGCAGGATCATAAACCAGCCTCACGCCCGCCTCAGAGCTCCCCCTGCAACTCACAGTGATCGTTTGCTTGATTCAACTCAGGTTAGGGAGATGGATAGGATTTTCCCACCAATCACTTGATTAGGATGAGAAATCCATGCTCCTGCTGTTCTAAGCATTGCAGGGGTTTTTGCTTCCCTCAAATCTCTCTCAATATTACGGTTCTTGCAGCTTTTCAGAGTTTCCTGCCCAGGGTTATTGTTCAAAGGCACTGCACAATTTGCAAAGCTACACGGTTCTTCTCTGGTGCCCTGTCCAGCAGTATCTGGGAGAAAGAGCTTGAGCTTTGAAATCCCCAAACAGGTATTCCGACCTTTTCGCTAACACTCTAGGATCTCGGCAACGGAATCACCTGGAATCCATCACCTGGTGTCTCCTGAACACAGTACATTACCCTGCCCCCCGCCCCTCCGGCTTCTGCTTAGAGACAGACCTACTCTCACGACCATCATCACTTCGTATAACTCCCCAGGCATCCCGGAGCCCTCAGTGCATTACAGCACTGCGTTCATGTGTTACAGCTCACACTCCGCTGAATCCCTACAGCAAAGCTCCAACGTGGGTACCAGGAGGTCTCACAGGTACCAGGAGAAACTCAAGTGTGGAACAGCCACAGGGACGATGTGAGCTGGGTCTGCAGAGATGGCTTGGGGTCCGCACCCCTCCGTGTCTCCAGCTCCTCTAATCAAACAGACCTCCAGGAATGAGATCTGGAGAAAAGACAGGAGATCTTGCTTCCTGGATGGGCCCTGAGCCACACTCCTTCCTGCTTTGTCACTCCCACAAAGGACCGCAGCCCCTAGGTGAGCACAACATCTTGGACCCTCTGCCACCCAAGAAGAGGCCCCTGTCAGAGAAACAGATGAGATCAAGGCTCAGGGCCAGACACACGTCCTGTCCGCCCTTGGTTTAGTCAGAGGCCACCCCCTTTCCCGGCCATGTTGATAGTGCAGGAGGTCCCCTTTCTGAAGCTCTCTGAGCAAACCCGCCTCCCTCCCACTGCTGTGACCCTCCTCAGCCCCACAGCACCATCTGGGTCAAGTTCTCCACCCTGTTGGTCTGTGAACCCGGACTGTTCGCTTTGCTAAAGCCCAGATCATCCTGTAATCCCACCTCTTGCCTGGGCTGTTTGCCTGTCTTTCTTCCGACTGACCCCTAAGGAGAACGAAGATGATGCTCTATGTCTTCACAGTTATATCAGCATCTCCCTCTTCCCAAACTGCAGAGAAGGCTGGAATCCCTCTCCTAAGGGGCTTTCCTGGTGGCTCAGACAGTAAAGAATCTGCTTGCAATGCAAGAGACCCAGGTTCAATCCCTGAGTCAGGAAGATCCCCTGGAGAGGGAAATGGCCACCCACTCCAGTATTTTTGCCTGGAGAATTCCATGGACAGGGAAGCCTGGAAAGCTACAGTCCATGGGGTCTGCAAAGAGCGGGACGTGACTGATAGACCCACACACACACACACACACACACACACACACACACAACAGGGGACACCCAGGACTCGGCCTACCCTGAGCCCACACCATGTCCAGATCAGGTGACCTGGGTTGGTTCCCTCTCTCCCCCAGAACAGCGCGTCTTATAGCAAAAACTAGAGAGAGGAATCTTCTTCCGTTCATTCCCATCTCCCTCCTGCCTTACAGGAAGATGGAGAAAAAAAACTAAGAAGTCTCCAAAAAAAAAACCCACAAAAGCTTTAGGAAGAGAGGGGAAGATGTGCAGAAAGCACCTTTCAACTCTCCCTCATCTCTGGCCAAGCGGCTCTTGGCACCTCCCACACCTGCCTGACTTTGAGGATTGTCAGCACTTTCACTCCCTCCCTGTGGAAACACTCCCCTAGGTCTCTGAGGACACATTCCTTCTAGGGTCCCTCTCTTCTCCCCCCCACCGGGGGCTGCTCCCTTTCAGTCTCCTAGGCCGGGGTTCATCTACACAGCCCAGATTCAAGGGGCCACAAATGCGGCCCTCGGCCGCTGCCTGCTGTTGTAAATAAAGTTTTACTGACACACAAGCTCATGCATTGTCTGCGGCTGCTTCTGTGCTAAAAAGGCAGTGTTGAGCCACTGCAGGAAAGTCCAAAATATTTACTCTGTGGCCCTGTAAGAAAAAGTTGACTAATTCCTACCCCAGACCCCTAAATACCATGGAGCTCCAGACTCAGACTTCAGAGCTTCTCTATCCACACTCACTCTCCAGGTGATCCCATTTGGTCCCACAATTTCAATTTTATCAAGACACTGACAACTGCCGAGATTCTTCTCCAGCATAGAAACGTCTTCTCCGAACTCCAGACCCATCACCCTGCTGACTGGTGGACTTTGCATTTGGATGGCCCAGCATCCTTCCCAAACAAAATCCTTACTTCTTGTTTCTCCCCTCAGTCTGCTCCTCCAGAAAGCCTTTCCATCTCACACCAAAAACCTGGGAAGTCATTCGACCACCTCTCTTTTCTCTCAAACCCCACGTTCAACACATCAGCAAGTCTTGTTGCTTCCACTTTCAAAATGTATGCAGAATTGGCCCAGTAACCCCTCCATTGTTCCCACCCAAATCCAAGGCACCCCCACCCTTGCCAGGATCACTGCCTCCACACAGCCCTCCTGGAGGTGCTTTCAACATTGCCGCCCACAAGGCGGCCGGAGTGATCCGTTTCCATCTAAACCATGTCAGTCCTCTGCTCAAAACTTCCCAGGGGTTGGAGGACCAGCACCCTGGTCCCAGTGCTACCCCTGACATCTTGCGTCTCCAGCTTCAGGACCCCTGCTGAGTGGACAGTTCCTCCCAAGCCTCCACCTGGACCCGCTCCTCTGCACCGTGTCTGCTTCAATGCAGCTTGATTACAAAGACACCCCTGGGCCTGGCCTCGCCCACCCCCAGCCCCTGGTTCCGCTTCCTTTCTCCCAGTGCACTGACTCACCTTACTACAGACTCACTCCCTTGCTTACCATCTCTTCCCCCCACCAGACAGAAGCTTCGAGAGGACAGGGAGCTGGTCAGTTTTGCCCACTCTGAATTCTCAACTTGGAGACCTGCGCTTGTCAATTCTCAGTATTTGGGGCAACAAACAAGTAGACATATGACATTTCAGATGCTCCCATCTCCTTGGGAAGAAGCAGAAGGTTGGGGAAGAGGAGCACATGGCTTCTGTTGTGGAGAGATCAGAGAGGACCACAGCACTGAGCTCTCCAAGCATGAGCCAGCGGCATCCCTCACTGACCTGTCCCAGGGAATGTACTGAAGCAAGCCAGTCCCCGAGGACAAGGCGACTGCCTGCCAGCTGCTCCCCCAAATCCCTCTGAAGAGCCCCCGGGAAGCCAGGAGGCTGCTCTGGAGGCAGATGGTGCCAGATCCCAACAGGGCCTCCTTGGTCTGCCCTGCAGGCATCCAGGTCACCCCGACCCAGGAGGGGTGAGCCGGATGGGGAGTCACGGCAGGCAATGCACCAGGCTTGGAATCCAGCCGTGTAACCTGCTGAGCCTTAACCAGGCCAGGTCTCAGTGTCCTCTCTGCAAAAGGAGGGTGGTGAGTAAATGTTTTAACAATTGAAAATACAGTCAGCCTTCTGTATCCGCAGGTTCATCCCTGGATATGGAGGCCGGGGAGGGAAGATTGTAAGGGACTTGGGCGTCCATGAAGTTTGGTATCCCGGGGGTCCTGAAACCCAACCCCCATGGATACTGAGGGACAACTGAAAAGGGTGGTCTCAGACTCCTTGAATTTTCTTATCTTTATCACATCACATTTAAAGTTCCACTCTGTAAAAAGAGGTCATGCTTAAGGTTTGGGGTGAGCTGAAAGTCACTCCCTCATCTCCAAGCATTCTTCTTGAGTTCCTACCTATTCCCCGATCTGCTCCCATTTTTTTTTTCCACCCCTTTGTCTTTTTGTCTCATAACCTTTCCCTCCTCTTCACATATTCTGAAAACCCTGAGGTCCAGGCAGGTGGGGAGGGTGGGCAAGATGGGACCACCCTAACCCCCTTCCCTCTCCTCCCAGAAACCCCACAGGGCAGTTTCACATCAACAGATACAAAAGCAAGAGACAGCGAGAGTGAATCCGCGTGAGAACCTCCAACCCATCCCCCCCCCAGCCCCCCCGCCAACCCTTGCCTCCCCACCCTCCTGGAACAGCACCTGGGCCCCAGCTGATAAAACAGAAGGGCTTTCTGGGACCCCAGTACAGCCTGGAACCCCGGGTTTCTCAGCAGCCTCAACGCCCACACTGGCTCTGGGCTCGAGACCACCACTCACACGAGGATGTCCCTCTTTCCATCCAAGTCTCCTCACACTTCCGTGCTTAGGACTCAGGGCTCCGTCTCCTGAGCCCTCTGTGACCCCTCACACGCCTGTTGACACCCACTTTCTCAGCACCTACACCCCGGCCTCAAATTAGGTCTCAGGTGAACCCACCATGGACCGGAAGTCATCTCATCTGTGCCGCTGTTAACCCCTCCAGGGTCCTCCAGGACACAGGATGCTCTGCCCATCCGTCTGTGGCCCAGGACACTCAGACCAGCAAGAAGCCCTGCTGGCTTCCAGGTCAAGGTGATATATATACTTGCAGGCTCTTTCCATGCTGGCCCTTCCGCCTGCTGCCATACAACCTGGGGAGCATGGCTTCGACTCTCCAGGTATCAGTTGCTTCCCCATCCACCTCCAAGGCTTGTGAACACAGAACACCACACACACACACACACACACACACACACACACACTTCTATTAAAATAAATAGAGCGGCAAATCAGCCGCAGGCCCACACCCCTCCTCACCCTGCCGACTCTCCCGCAGCCTAGCCACTTTTCCAATTAAGCCCAAGAAAGCCCCAAGGAGGTGAGCATCACAGCTGGCACCCCACTAAGCCAAGATACCCCAGACCCCCCCACGTGGCTGGGCACACATCACACAGCCGTCCAGCTGTGAGCTGCACAGGGAGCCGGGTGCCCAGCCTGCCCGGAGGGGAGGCAACAAAGGAAAGCACAGCGGCAGGTGAAGACATCTCAGAAAAGCAGCAACATACAGGACCCCAGGAGGCAGAAGCCCGAGGTGGCCTCTGGAGAGCCTTGGGCACCCAGAGTCCCTGCTCTGAGGAGGAAAGCTGTCAGGGCGTGCCCTTGGTCTTAATCAATAAGGGAATCAGGCAAAAGGCACGGCTTCCCGGAAAGAGGGAAGGACGGCTCCACCCTTCCCAGTGGAGAGGTGCCAGCTGACTCCACGGCACCAGGAGCCCGGCTCGATGGCCCAGCTGGACAGGCTCTGACATCACATTCTCCATGACCTGGCTCTGCCATGCTCTGCCTTGGTGACTCTGGCAAATCTCGGTCTCTCTGAGCCTCAGCATCTCAACCTGCAACTTCCGCAGAGGTGCGTGATGCTTGTCACCAGGCCTCCTGAAAGACTAGGACACGTCTGACCCCTGCAGACGGGAGCTGGGGGTGAGGCAGGGAGGAAGGAGCAACACGCCACAGCCCTGGGTCCCCGTGCCCTGCCTGGAGACCCCGCCCCCTTGATGTTCAGCACCGACCGGCCTGCAGGACCACACACTGCTTGGTCTGGGCACACTGATCTGACCTGGGCACACAGATCTGACCTCACTATTCCTACTCATGAGACACTTTTCAGTGAGAATATGGGAGCTGATCCACTGCTAAATGTATGGTCACTGCTTGAACCTTAGTGGTTTGAGGAACTGACTTCGAGTTTTTTTTTTTTTTGCAAAATAGCACATTTCCTGTAGGAAATTTGGGAAATAAAGACAAGCTGAACAAAGTTTAAAAATCAGGTGTTTGCTAAAACCCAAAGAGAACCACCGTTAACCCCTCCATATATTTGCATCTATTCTATTTTTTCATGACTGTACACTTTGTTTTACCAAAATGCATTTATACTCTGTTTGCTTTTAAACCTTTATTTATATAATATATATATAGTTTTTTCCCATATCCTTGTATATTACTCAATGTTATTTTAATAGCTTCCTCGATGGATGCACCATATTAAACTAATCCCCCCACAATGTTTTGTTGTAATGAATAATGCTGAAAGGAATCTCCTTGATTAGATCTATTCTGCACAGCTCTGATGATTTTCTTAGGAGAAATTCCGGAAGAGGAATTGCTAACTGGTTCAAAGGGCATATTTTTCAGACATGTCTCTTGTGTTTGCAAATTATCTTCCCACCAGCTATGTCTAAAAAGGTCCATTTGCCAACACTCTTAATGGCACTGATATCCGTTTTCCTTTTTGCTCATCTGCTAGTTGGGTAATATCTTGTTTTTAATTTCATATTTTAATGATGAGTGAGGCCGGACGCTTTTGCATCTTTTTCTGGACATTTCTGCTTCTTTGTGTCTGAATGATCTCTTCACATCCTCTGCCCACTCTTGCCACAGAGGACAGGCTGGTTTGCTAATACTATACAAAGAGCGGAATTAGTCCACAGCCTCCTTTGATGACTCTGCCCCTGTGTTGAGCAATCCCCTCCATTAAGGCGTTAATGCTAATGTCTAGCTTACATTCTTTTCCTGTTGTTTAAGCCCATTTGCTCTCATCCTACCTTCAGTGAGGGGCACCCTGCCTCTCTCATCTGAGAGTGCTGCCTTTGCTGTCACCTGTCAGCCTCCGGGGATGAATAACTCCTCTTCGTTTATGCCTGACCTCGTGGAACTCATGAAGCCAGAAAGTCACCCTGTGAGGCCATCCCTTGTCTTCTTAGACTTCTTCCTCCAGACCCTCATCCTTTCTCCACTGGATGGCAACAAATGGCTTCGGAACTGGCTTCCGCATCTCATGCTCACCCCTCCCCAACCTCATCTCCCTCCACTCTCCACTCTCATCTCATTTTCCCTAAAGGCAATTGTGACTGCCTTGTCCTGCCTAAAATCCTTTTGTACCCAAGGGTGGCCCGCTGGCCCCTCCCTATTTGGGAGCACCCATATCCCCTCCTACAACACCCCCAAAGCATCCTTCGTGTGCTCAGACAGTCACACCCAGTGTGACCCCCGGGGCACTAGTGCCTTGCTACTTTCTGCTTCTGGGTCTTGACCTATGGCTGTCCACCTTCCCCACCAGGCACTCACCCCTAGCTAGCCCAGCACCAGCCTCTGTGTTTTCTCCCTTTTTCCCAGTTTTCCCCTAATTATGTATTTATTTGGTGATGTTCATTTCGCCAGTTTATCTTATTGCCTACGTGGCTCAAAGCACCACAGGGCGAAGCTGCCTCTGCCTGTTTCTCCAGAGGGCCAGCCTCTGTGTTGGTCCCCAGGCCACGAGAGCATCCCTCCACATCCACTCCCATCCCTGGGCCCCTGGGGTGCCAGCTTCTAGACCCTGACACAGCACCCTCTGCCGAAGTGCACACCCTGCCCTGGGCCTGCAAGCACCCAGGAGGTGCATCTGCCCAGAAATGAATCAGATCTGGCCAGAAGGAAGGTAGAATTTCAGCCCCTTGTTGTAGAAGCTTCTCTTAGAAATGAGACACATGAAATTCAAAATTCTGTTTTGCCAGGTGAAGGTAACTGGTGAAATGTCTTGTCCAGAGCCCACGTGTGCTGTGGACCTGTTTTATTTCATTTATCCAATGAGAAGTTAGAGCTAGACGTCTAAAGACGCTTGCCTTGGTAACCGGCAGACTAACTCATCCCCTATTTTCCTTCCTCTCTCTCTTCCTGGTCTCCACAGCTCTATCCAATCCCCCTTTCCATCCCCTGGGTCTGGCTCACATCCCGCCAACCCTGGCCTCGCAGACGCCCCTTCTCTTCCAATGATGGAGACCACAGCATTGGTTGCGTAAACCAGGGAAGCTAGAGTTGGTTCCAAGGCATCCATGATGGGCATTCCATGACCAATGCCAACTGCAGGGCTCCCTGCCTCTGCCATTTGGATAGAAGACAGCAGCCCCGGAAAAGGAAGCAGCCCCTTCAATTGGGAAGCAAGGGGGAAAAAAAATTAAGCTACAGGCTTGGGATGGAGAACCTTGATTCTGGTCCCAGGTCTCCCAGTTGGGTCACCTCTCCAGACCTAGGGCACCACATCTGGAAATGAAAGGCTGGACTTGAGATAAGGTCCTCAAGCCTGACTGAGTCTGCCCCTCTTGCAGCAGCAGGACAGCAGCGGGGTCTCTGATTCTCCAGCCCTTTGATGCCCCAGAGCACAGGTGAGGTCTCAGAGAAATTAAAAAAAAAAAAAAAAACAGACCCCTCATCAGGAACCGGCCAGGACGCCTGCACTAGACAGCCCCAGCCTGTCCCCAAGCCCTGAGAGCCCCCCACCTGTTCCCCCAGCTGAATTCCCCACTCATCCGTTTCCTAAAGATCATCACAGAGGCTCCAAACCTTCCCTTTTTAACAACTCTGGCTGGTGGAAAATTCTTCTCATACCTAATCTAAGTCCATCTGCTGCAATTTCTGTCTATTTTCTCTCGTTCAGTCCTTACTGGAGATGGAGAACAGCTGGTCGCCATCCTCCATATAACATCCCCTCCTAAACCCAACTCGGTTATTACATCACCCCTCAGCCTGTTTTCCTTCTGGTACAACATCCACTGTTCCGACCTGCCTTCACAGCGGGACTTCAGGCTCGGGAGGCATCACGGAGCGCGGTGGCCCGCGGTGGAGCAGCTTGGTAAACCCAAGTCCTCGGAGAACCGCGACATCCCCGGACAGACGTTGGACGCGGGCGGCAAAACCCTTGGAGAAGGTCGGAGCAGAAAAAGGGTAGCTGAGAACACAGCCCAAGTCCCGGGTTTTATGAGAAGGTCAAAAAAGGCAAATCGATTCAGTGCTCAAGGTCGGATCTGAGGGATCAAATCTCAGCTGCTAGACCCCAAAATCCTGCCAGCACGATGCTCTGGGGGACCGCAGCGCGACCTCAACGTGGGTAAGAGCAGAACGGAGCCTTAACAGGGAAGCAAAGCCCCACAGTTATGCAGACATTCCGGATCCAAACTCATCTCCCTTAACAAACAAAGAAACTCCACTTTGAATCCACGGAGAACTCAAACACCTCTGAAAGTGGCAACACTGTTAATGGTTCACACTCTAGTAGGAATAAGTCAATTCCATCCAAGCTCTTGATAGAGACATTTAGGGGTGAGAAGAGAGCAAAACACAGAGAATAGATTAACAAACAAACACCACCGCAGGCAGGTTTTCCAAGGTCAGACTTGTGCGCATATAAGAGGCTAAGCGGGGGTTGGGGCTCAGCGTTGCAAAGGGTGGGGGCTGCATCTACCCGGCACCAGTATGCATCCAGAAGGTCTGTTTCCCTACCTTCACGCAGGGCTTCTGCACCACCCTAGGTGTCTGGGTGAGGTCCAGAACTGAACCCAGAGCTCCCCCTGGGGCCAGACCCCAGGTGCATTCCAGAATTCCTGACTCCCTCCGGCACACGGTCTCAGGTCTCAGACGTGAGATAAGGATGGTGTCTAATATTAAATCTCAATCTCTAAGGTGCCCTTAAGTGACAGCGAGGAAGAACCAGAAGGGAAGGAAGAAAAGACAGGCACACGTCAAGATGAAGTAAGAAGATTCAGGCATCCACTTGCTGCCCTGTGAAGTCCCTCCCAAGGTGGGAGGCCGGTGGGGGCCACATGAGTGTACAGAAAGGGGAAGCAGGTGAACCATTTACTAATAATCTGGGCTATAAAATGTTTCCAAGTGGAGAATGAAGAGGGCAACGCACAGAGTAGAGTGAACGCATCTCAGCGCCTAGATTTCAAAACAGCCTTCACCGTACCTTGAATAAGCAGAAGCATCAGACTCCAGCCTGTCCGCCCTCAGAGGCTGCTCCAGACTCTTTCCCACCTCCAGAATCACACCCCCACACCCCCCAGGATTACCGGGAGTTCACACATCTACCGGAGGAAGAAAAGAAGACATTTCCACTGTGTTTACAAAAATACCTAACACAATAAGCGCCCCCCACATCGCAATATTAAATTTTAAGAGAGAAGACTCAAAGGCTCATCTCTGATTAAAATTTTCATAGGTTCTCTATCCTATTTCAGGGGGTAGTGTTCTTTAAGAGCACAATTGGCACAAAATGACAAGATCAAAGCAGGTTGGCAAAGAGATTATTTACTAAAGTGTTGATGAGGAAATGGAGAACAGGGAAAGGAGCCGAAAAGTAAGGAAGGGACTTTGTCTGGCTTGTCAAAGCAGACAGAGGTGACCCTTTCACAGCACAGTGGTTAAAGGAAGAGTCATCCTGGCTGGCCAGTTGGGCAGGGCCCTGTGGATGGTGCTTCTCCGGGGTCCAGGACCAAGCTACCACGTCTGATGAAATGACAAGTGACAAATTTAATTTCCTGAACACTAATCAGTCCCTTCAGACATAGACAGGCGCCTGGCTTCACAAGGAACCAGCCAGCCCAACAGTAGCCGGCGATGAAATTCTCCAAAGTGGATGGCATGGCACGGCGGAGGGGCTGGATCCTGGGTTTCACGGGGCGCCATCCAAGGTGAAGTTGCAGCGGTGGTGTTTTGCTTGCCGTCAATTATTCTTTAGCTCCCATTATGCTTTTTTTAGCCTTAAGTTGTTATTTTAATGATCTTTGTTCCAAAGAGGGAACTACAAGAAAGACGAAGGAGGAGAGGGAGGGGGAGAGGGAAAGCAAGTGCTCCCAGTGTGTCCCCCTTGTGCGTTGCAGCTCACCGTGCTCCCTCCCCCATCCTGCCTTCTAACTCTGCATGAGTCACCACTCCGAGCTGGTTTCAAAGCCTTACTTTGAATGTCCTCTATCACGACAGAGATCTAGCAGATCGGCATCAGCAGAGGGGACTCGCAATCTCACTCCCTGTCCCCGGTTCTAAACACCCCTGCAACTCCAAGGCCGTGTTCCGTGGTTATTACCGCCTTCCTGAAAACCAAAGCCATCCCCTCCCCTTTCAAAATCCCCCACCTGCTAGATGTCGCCTCTGTGGGCTCTCTCTGCCCCAGACAGACCACAGAGGAGAAGGTCTCGGGCCAAGGATGCCTCAACAGCCAATAAAAGTTCAGCATCCTCTCCAGGCTCCCAAACACAAAGGCGTTCTCCTTTGCAGGGTTGCAAGCTTGTTTTGTTTACTGCCAGGCAACATGTGCAGAGGAGAAGGCTGACTGTATCCCCACCAAGACAAAAAAAAGTCAACCAGCCTTTTTTTTTTCCTTAAGCATTGTGAGTAAAGCTTCAGCAATAACATCTCCCACCCGAAATAGCTGTGGAAAGAAGGTGGGCGAGAAGCCTTTGCGGAGGTTAAAGGAGACAAGAATTAAAGAGTGAACATGATTCGTGGAGCCGGGGAATGGACACATTCACATCTCTGAGGGAAGGCTGTCCTGGGGACTGGGTGTCCTGGAGGAGCCCTGCCTGAACATCCCCATGTGCCCAGGACCAGGACTTGAACCTCCCAACTTGGGGGTCTAGGTTGGAAGTCAGAGAGACTCAGGGAGGTGGAAGATCAGTCCCAAGCCGGCAGCTTCTGAGGACCCAGCAAGTCGGAGGACACACCTGGCCAATGTTGTGGAATATTCAAATAGGAGCTGCCTGCACCAAAGCAGGAAGGAAGTTTGAGACCAAGCACATTGCCTTCTCCCATGGGGACACTGCTTCCTAGCCGGCCCTCAGACCTAACACCTCCTGGTGGGCAGAATCTGGGGAGCAGGGTTTCTCCCCAGGACCACCAGTGGAATTCAGATCAAGCCGCACCCTTGTGGTCCCACCGTTCACAAGCGAACAAGGGTGCCGCGAGGCTGGACCGCCCTCCGGCGGTGGCCAGCCTTTCCCTTGAAGAGCAGTCATCACAGACAGCAGGGATGATGGCTCCAGTCACCTCTCAATCAGAGCAGCACCTGAGCACCCAACCAGAGCCAGCTCCTCCCACCAGCCCCCCACCCCTCTCTGCACCCAGAGCCCCTGGCTTGCTTAGTGGACAGCCCATCCCTGGTGAGGTGTAACCTTCACAAGGGACTCGATTTCCTTCCAGCCCCTTTATTTCCATAGACACCAAACCTGGACAGTCTTCCAGAGTTTTTGGGAGCTAATCAATTTAGTGATGTCTTCCCCCCCAACACACACACACACACACACCCCGGAGAACTGCTTTGTTGATTTCTCCCCAAGTTTTGTGTTGCAGACAGACGCCCATCAGGTCACACAGGACAGTTGCCCGCACCCCTGGATGTCACACATCTCCCATCAGCGGATTAAGCGAGCTGAGACAGAGTGGGCAAGGGAGGGGGCAGGGACAGAAGGAGACAGAAGTCCGACGAAGGACTCAAGTCGAAGGTCACAAGAGTTGGGGCACAGCAGGTCCACGTAATGTCAAGGGGGCAGACCCTATGATGGAAAACACAGCCACCCCATCGCCAGTCCCAGAACCGGCCTCCCAGCTGCGGGGTCAGCGCGGGGGGTAAGCAACACATCCAGGGTCCAACCCCCTTCACCCAGCAAACCTGAATCTACACCCCGACCCCAGGCACAGCACCCCAGCCCAGGACCAGACCTATTTCCACAGACCTGAGCGCCACTGATTAAAAGAGTAGTAAACAAACCCCAGTTGTAGACAGCGCAGAAGTTTCCCAAATCATCAGCTTGTTTTCCTCCCAACAGAAGACGGGGATTTCCCTCCTTGGTCACGTTTCCTCCCCTAAACTTTTCTTCCTGCGCCCCCTCTACAGAGGCTCAACTGCCAGCCACTGAGGATGGGGGACCAGGCGCAGCGCCCCCTCGCCATACACACACACACCCGGGGAGACGCAGCGGGAGTACCTTTTCCGCGGAGCAGAGGGGCCCGGTGCCCAGAGGCTCGCTGCCTGCGGAGCCTGGAGGGATGCTATGGGGATGGTACACGCTGAGGATTGCGCGTTCCTGCCTCGGCGACCAGACCTTTCGGCAGCGCGGACCAACTGTGCTAGCGAGGCACTTAGCAATTATCTGCGGGCGCCGACGCCCCGCCCTCTGCTCCTGCGATTGGCTCCCGGGGCCCGGGCAGGACTGCATTGGTTTCAGGCGACCTCACTCGTTGCTCCGGCTCCTACTATTATCTAAGCCATCAAAGGAAATAATTCCAGGTTTCATTGACAACCTGTAAGGCTCTCCTCCGGCCCGGTGTGTTTGGGGGGGGTGAGGGGGTGCTGGTGTGCAATCCTGCTAGTCCGGGGGAGGGAGGAAGGGAGAATAGATAAAGTGGGGGTTCGGGAGAGCCGAGAAGGGGTGGGGGTGAGAGAGAGAGATGGGGGGGCGGGGGGCAGCTATCAAGCAATCAGATTCTTGCACCCGCATTTTAACTTCCACAACACAGAGCCCATAGCAACAATTTTCTGGCCTTATTCCCACCCCCCCCCCCCCAACTGGTTCCTGAGGGCAGAGAGAAGTATGACGGTGGGGTTTCTGCCTGTGTAACACAGACTCTGGGAAGCAGAGCTAGGCAAAAGGCTGAAGGAATCTAGTGATGTATTTCCCGGGGCCACTCTGGAGGGCATGTGAAGGTCATTTTAAATTATTTAGAGGGACAGATTGTGCACCTTCAGTGGGTTCATCCATCCATTCTTTCCCTCGTGGTCCACCTCAGCCCCCAACCTGAGAAGACGGCTTCTCTTTACACCTTCTTCATTCTCAGAAGAGCAGATTTTAAAGTCAGTGAAAGTCTGAAATTCCTCACTGGCCTCGCGGGGAGGTCCAGGGAGACAGGCATTTGCCAAGCTAGTAGTTCTGCTCGGACCCTGGCTTTTGGTTGTTCCCAAGTGGCTTCAGTGAATTGCTTAGACTCACATCATCAGCTCATCCAAGGGTGAGAAAAACCCAAATGCTTTCCCTTGCTCAACAAAGAATTATGAAGCATGAGTCTTGCCCTTTTATTTTCCCTGAATTTTTCACTATATGGAAAAGACATCATTGGATAGCAGACATCATTTGATAGCTGAATGTTTTAAGAGGAAGAAAAAGAATTTGAAAAGGGTCTTTTAAAGGAAGCTCTCGGGATGTCCAATTTCAGATCAGTTAGAGCTAATCCTTCCCTCTCCTCCTGTTGGAATCCACCCATCTTTGAGTCCAGGCTATGGTTCCAGTTCATCCCCCCGTGGCCTTGAACAACTGCAATTGTTATCACCTTCTGCATCCTTGGAGGCAAATAGATTGTTCCTCCTGCCTCATTCAGTGAGCTTCTGCTCCTGGGGACTATGCCCATCACAAGCTTTGTAAGGGCAGAGCCAGGATCATGCGTATCTTTATAACTCCACTAACAGCACCTAGCATTCAATAAGTGGGCTGACTAATAAAACTCAGCTCAAAACGTTGAGTGTGCCTCTGAGCTTCCTGGAATCTTTATTTCGCTGTGATCACTCATCCAGCTGGCGGGGTAAGGGAGGGACCCTGGATTCCAGGAGGTAAAAATTCAGGACTAAATCCACTGACAGCTACAGCCATCCCTCCAAGCTCTCAGTGCCCCTGTTCTCTCTGGAAAATGAAGCAGCTCTTCACTCCCTGTCTTCTTTCTCCCTCAAGCACTGGAAGGAAATGAGAAGATGAGGGATGCACATTTTATTTGTGAGGCACATACCTCAAAAAATTAAGTCATTTCCATAATGGCTTTCCAAATAACCGCATGCCTAAGAGGGGAGTGACCGTCTACTACGAATCAAAAACTAGGACAAGGAGTGTAGCAAAGTGTCTGTTGTCTATCTCCTGCTTTGTCTGGATGAAATTCTCATAAAGCACCAGGACGAAATGAAACTTAGCTGTTCATTTGAAATTGACCCTGTCCCAGAAAATCTGGCATGTTCTGTCATGGAGGGAAAACCATAAATAATACTTTTATGATTTAAGCCATAAGGTTTCCACTTCCAAGAGAAAGCAGGCTTCAGCTCTGCGCCTTCACACTGTCTCCCTTTCCCTCCTTTAAAAAATAAGAGAAATAAAATAAGTTATAAGAACGCTCTCAAGCACCTATCAGAGGTCCAGTCATCCTCAAAGGAAAAGAAAGCATTTCGAGTGATTTTCTAAAATGCTTTGTCTAAAACAGCAAGACCTTACACGTACTTTTTGCCTTTTGAAGATGAGAGGGGGAGAGAGAGAAAGCTGCAAACAGTTGTTTATGTCAGTGCCTTTAAAACTGCCTGGTCATAAAATATTCTCTTTGAGAGAAGGATGATCTGTTTGTGTCCCCTAGATCAACTGCTTAATTCTGAGAGTTGGAGAACACAGAGTAAGTATGCAGATCCCCCTGGTACTTGCATTTGTGTTAAATATCGGCTTCATACCATTGAAAGGCATCGGGGTATGAAATGTACCACACTCCATTCTGTGGGCAGTGCCCTGGCAAAAGGCGTCCATTTCGATTTAACAATTTTCAGTGCATTAGTGGCCTGAAAGGCTTTGGAGGGGGTTCACGATTCATTTTCGGCAATTAAAACGAAGACCGTGGGTTGCTTTATTAAAACACAAGTTAAACAGCAGCTGTGGTTGCTCCCGTCCTTCTTGTGGGTAACCGCTCTCTGTGACAAATCGCCCTGACCTGCGGTAGGAGGTTGGAGGAATCCTGTGTTTACTCTCCTGCTTATACCGTTTTCTCGGTTATCATTTATTTATGCCAAATTCTGTTCCTAAGAGGAAGAAGAGGAGAATAAATCTAGGCAATGCCAAGAAAAAAAAGGAAATGTGTGAAAGCGGGAGAAAAGGAATGACGAGAAAAGAAAGGGTGACTTTCAACCCTACGTGTTTGCTAATTGAGTCGAGCCACACGATACTGTCTTGGAACACATATTAGCAAGATTTCTGAAAACCAGTGTTGGGTGGATGAAGGCGCAGCTTCCTAAGTAGAGAAACTTGGAGGAACAGACTCACAGCTTTCTGCTCTGGCTGATGGCTGTTGTGAAACTTTATGTAATCGGATTCCCGCCCCCTCCACCCACCACTCCACCCCCCAGATCAAACCTGTGGAGCCAATGACATTTCCACTAAGTACAAGAGGGGATTGTGGTTGCCAGGAAGGTGTCAGTCACTGTGAACCATTCTTAATGATTTCATTAATTACTAATGAATCTTCAGAAAGTTGGTATTAAAATAGACAGGGCTTCCTGAGCTTTGAAGACAGTATTTTATTATTTAAAATACCCTGCTAAATAAAAGCAGGTGATTCGGGGTTGGGGGGGGGGGCAGGTTTCAAATCATGATGATGTTGTCAATAAACTGGAAGAGAAAAACAGAAATGGACAGACAGGCAGACAGCGATCTGCAAGACTGAATCGCCCACCGGAATTCTGTTTTGCTTCAGCTAATTCCTTCACAAGAAGTATGAAGCTACAAGCTGCCATTGAATATTGTCCAGCAATATACCAGTCGACAGAGGAAAGGCAGCATGCCTTCCATGACGCTGGCAGAGAGGTGAGGGTGGCAGGAGGCGCCTTCCAGATCAAAGGTCTGCAGCGTGACTGTGGGACCCCCTGCCTGCCAGGACCCATCCTGACATAGAGACTTCTCGAAAGGACATATCCAACATGTTTACAAAACCCGGCACACACCATTCCCTTATGTTAGTATGTTTCTAGGGCCATAGAGAGAATGGTGGCAAGTCAGCCGACAAAGGACCATACAGATGTCCTACCACTCGATATGAAGGGACCGCGTTAAGGCATCGGCAGTCACTCTGCTCTGTCAGCCCAGTTGTCAGGTCAGCTCTTGCCATGGGGCCAGAAGATACTCAGAGGGGCAGAAAAGATGCTCCGAGCACAGGGCAAGGCCTCAGGCAGTGAGATTTCGTTTCCTACTGCCTAAGGAAATTCTCAAACCGGCCCATGATGCACGCCATATGGGAAACAGCACCTGGGTGGCGTGACACTCACGCAAGGGATCTGCCACGAGCCAAGGTGTCTTCAAACGTGCATATTTTATTTTGAAAGTTGTGCCAATTTTATATTCTACTCCAAAACATGTCCGTGTTTGTTTTAGTGCAGAGTTACGGAATGATTTACCCCCAAATATTTGTATAACACTGGGTTTCCCGGAAGATGCTACATATTCATGAGCAGCCTAGGGTTTGAGAGACACAAGCCTCAAGTTTCTGGTCTGCCCTGGCTTCCAGAGTCAGGCGAAACCTGGCCCCATCAGCCCTGTGTAGCGTCCTCCACCCTTACCCTCACGGACCACGACGAGCCCATCACAGTCTCACCGAGCTTGCTCACTCCAGGCTCCTGGCCTCCCCTTGCCTGCCCCAGTGTCTCCCTCACACCATGCCTTCTCCAAGATTACAGCCATCTCCCTACACCCAGCCGCATCCCTCCATCCATCACTTCTGTCTGCTAGGATGTTTCCATTGGACCTTGCACCACACAAGTTTAAATTAGTTACATTCTTTGTATTTTCATGATCGCTTCCACATGGGCATTTTCGCATTTGCTACTGCACGCCATGCTGTGCGGCAGCCTTAATGCCACATCACCCCCAAATCCACAGTGACACCCATAGCTGTTAGGACAGTGCTGGACAAAGACTTAGAAATCCCAACAAGGAACAGTTTATGAAGAGGACAGATAACTTCATTCACAGCTGGAGAAAATACATTTCCAGTAAGTGGTAAAAAATCTGCCTGCCACTGGAGACATGAGTTTGCTCCCTGGTTGGGAAGATCCCCTGGAGGAGGAAATAGCAACCCACTCCAGTATTCTTGCCTGGAGAATCCCATGGAGAGAAGAACCTGGTGGGCTACAGCTCATGGGGTCGCAAAGAGTCAGATACAACTTAGCCACTGAACACACACACCCAAACATCTAGCCCAACAGTCACCCTGACCCGCTCAAAATGTTCAGGGGAGAGTGGAGCATCCCATCTCAGCCTCTTGGCCATACACATGCATATCACACTGAACATCTTACATTAATTTTAGCTCTTAGCATCTCATCTTTGGCAAGCAAAGAGCTGAAAGCATCTCACTGAGGCAGGACCTGATTTTCCTCCATCTACTTACTTCTTTAGTCAGTCTTAGAGGAAATCAGTCCTGAATATTCATTGGAAGGACTGATGCTGAAGCTGAAGCTCCAATACTTTGGACATCTGATGTGAAGAACTGACTCATTGGAAAAGACCCTGATGCTGGGAAAGATTGACGGCGGGAGGAGAAGGGGATGACAAAGGATGAGATTGGTTGGATGGCATCACCAACCTGATGGACATGAATTTGAGTATGCTCTGGGAGTTGGTGATGGACAGAGAAGCCTGGCGTGCTGTGGTCCATGGGGTCCCAAAGAGTCGGACACGATTGAGCGACTGGACTGAACTGAACTGAACTTACTTCTTCCTTCAGCAGGAAAGGAGGCTTGGTAAGGCCAGCAATGTTCCTTTTAGCATAAAAATGCATTTAAGTTACCAAGGAAAAGTGATAAACATTAGCAAGGAAACCCTGGTCTGCCATGATGACGTATTTAAAGGGAGTACTTTCTATCAAGTATATTTGCCTCCTTTGAAATGAAGGGAAGATCCTGGGGAAGATTGACGGCGGGAGGAGAAGGGGATGACAAAGGATGAGATTGGTTGGATGGCATCACCAACTGCAGAAAAACTGCAGAGAGTTGGAATTGAAGAGGAAGATAGGGAGGGGACTCCTGGACCCTCATCCGATGTGGTCACTGTTAGGACTGAAAGGTGACTGATGGAAAAAGCAAAGTAGTGCTTTTGCATGGTCCTCTGCATTCTATGTGGGATTGGCTGATACTAAGAATACCATGAGGATGGACTTGGGCTGCACATCTTTCCAGTCCCTGTTGCTTAACCAGTAGTTTCCATTATGGTGCAACAGAGGTGCAGAGCTAGTGTAAAATTCCCCCCAAACTGTTAGGGAATTATGTTCAATTATACTCTCCTATCGGAGAAGGCAATGGCACCCCACTCCAGTACTCTTGCCCGGAAAACCCTATGGACAGAGGAGCCTGGTGGGCTGCAGTCCATGGGGTCGCTAAGAGTTGGACACAACTGAGCGACTTCCCTTTCACTTTTCACTTTCATGCATTGGAGAAGGCAATAGCAACCCACTCCAGTGTTCTTGCCTGGAGAATCCCAGGGACGGGGGAGCCTGGTGGGCTGCCGTCTATGGGGTCGCACAGAGTCGGACACGACTGAAGCGACTTAGCAGCAGCAGCAGCAGCAGCAGCAGCATACTCTCCTATGGCAGCATTAAGTATCTAGAAAAGACAGCTCCCAAGGAAAACTTACTCTCCGAGGTTACTGTATACTAGTTATCTTCCTCTTTTGTCTTAGAAGTCACCTTAATAAGCCATTTATTTCAAAGTCTGAGATAAAAATGTGTTAGGTAGGAATTAATTATGCACAATAATTGCGGGCTTTGGTTAGCTAAGTGTCTGGTGTGCTTTAGACTGAAATAAGGACCCTTGATTCCTTCATGTTCAGAACTCACAGATGCTTTTTTCTCATCACCTGAACATCTATTCCGAGCTGCACTCCAGAAGACAGGTGTTCATCTCCTTTGTTGTAAGAATTCCCAGAATACCAGCTTCCCTTGGCCTCTCCCCACCGAGACTCCCACTGGTTTGCTGGTAGAGCTCCAAGATCTTTTTTTGTTTGTTTGAGCTCCGAGATTTTTATCCTCTGTCTCCTCAAGGGCTCTGGACCGCCGTTGCCAAAGGAGAGTTAGTGAGGTGCCCTCAGGGTCCTGCTGGGCAATAGCCCCCACCAAAAATATCTCCTTTCTCCCTCAACGAGAGGTGGTTCTGTTTTATGACTGGTTTATTAATGGAACTATATACTTTTCTGTAACTTCATTTCACGATTATGAGACCATCAAATCTGTTTTAAGCAAAGTCCCCTACATATGTGGACAGTGGAGCATGACCAGTTACTGTCCATTCCTACAGAGACCGGGACCAAAGGCACGGGACAGATGAAGAGACGCTTGAGATCTGGACTGGAGAACAGTGCAGCTCTTCAACCTCAGGAACAGGGAGACCCTCTCCTCTCGTTGGAATGGTTTATGTGGACGCCTCCCTGAAAGTTCGACAGCCGTGTTCCCTCTGAGTATCCTCTGATCTCTAAATTCTGGTGGTTTATCTCTTCTGATCCTTTCCTCCTTTCCCCTCGTTCCTCTTTCTCTTTCCTTTTCTTACAACTCCTGCTTTCATTTTCAATTTTCAATATTAGACCTTTTTGTTAAATATTCCTAAAGATATCTTCTTCCTCTTGTAGGACAAACGGTCCTGACCATTAAGCCATTTTGAGCAAAGAAGACATGAAAATCAAACCAAATGAAATCAAAATCCATAAAGCCCCACCTCTTAGCCTAGATGGTCTAGAGAAGAAAAGAAGGGCAGACGTCCAGTTTGTAAAACGGTTCAGGCTGCAAGTTGTTTGTGAAGGCAGAGTGACGTAAAGGTGGGTCCATGGAGCATGGTCTTGATTTTTCTCAGGATTTGGGTTGGGGGTTATTCTCCTGTAACCTCAGCAAATGACTCTTTGGTGCTGAAATTCCTTATCACTAGTCCCCGTTTCCAAGCCTGCAGCAGGAATATCTGAGGGATTGGAGGCTTGAGTAGGGTGACAGATGAGTAAGAAAAGAGTGATGGAGCTAACATCTCAGGTTAAATCTTCTTAACATCAGTTTTACAAAATGTCTGAGTGATGGAGTTTCAGAATCCAGCTCTCTTTTTAGCTATTAAAGAACAGTTAAGAAGGGTTAAGCTTCCAGAGGAAAGCTCTGAAATCGACACAAGCTCCTTAAGACAGTCTCCACAGCCCAGGACGTTGAGGGGCTGGAAGAGGATAAATATGCCAATGTATTTGCAGCAATATCACTGCCATGATTAGAAGTGGTCTTTTAATCTTTTTTCCCCAACTTTCAAGGGACTGCTGGGCTTCTGTGATGTATAGCTTCTATGAACTGATGTTCTTTTCTGGGTCATTCCCTCTTGGCTCCATTGAGCGTAGAATCCATCTAAGGACATATGGTCCTTCTGCTGTTATAATGGGCAGAGTGCAATGACCTGCTCTGTGGGGATAAGAGGACGCATGTAGCAGGTATGGATGAGGACATTTTAATAAAACTAATAATTAGTTGCACAGAAAGACCCAGCTGGGATTCTCCATCTTGACTAACTAGGAAATTGTTTCCTAAGGTTTTGAAGTACATGTGGAACTTCTCTAAAATGGGGAAAATTCTGCGGGACTCCTCACCCTGATACTGAAGATCTTCGGTTGGGGGAGAGGAGGGCGGGCATGATCACAAACAGAAGTTTATCAAAGATCCCTGAACAACAGAGCATTCTAAAAACACAAGATCAACAAAAAGAATGTTTGCTCTTCAATGAGCAATGATGACGGGCAATAGGGACCCTAGGAGCACAGGACCTGGTACCCTCGTAGGGCTCCATGAATGAATGAGCGGATGAATGAACTGCGTCGCTGCCTCAAACCTTTGGTCCATTTAACATGACCTCCCATTTCCAGGAGTAACACATATGTTCGTAAGGAGAAATGATCTCCTTTCTCAATGTTGCATGCAAAGATTAGGAACACCTCCGAAATATCATATCCTTGTAAGGTCCTATGCACGAAAGCAATGCCACACAGAGCTACCTTCAACTTTTCCAATTTATCTCCTCAAACATCCTCACCAGCTTTGGAGGGGTCCCTAACATTGCCGACAATCTCCTCTGGGTAGTGGAGTACATGTAACGAGTAAAAAACTTTCTTGAGTTGTTCTAAAAGGACCCTCTCGTCTCACGACTCACCTTTTACTTTATTTTCAGCTGATCACTGTCAAAGAATGTGCTTGCATTAGTCGGCTTGGGCTGCCAAAAGAAAATGCCATAGGCTGGGTGACTTAAAAACAGCAATTTATTATGCCACAGTTCTGGGGGCCGGAAGTCCTAGCTCAGTTTCTGGAAGGACCAAGTTCTGGGATGGATTCTCTTCCTGACTTGCAGATGGTCATCTACTCACTGTGTCCTCATATGACAAAGAGATAGCGCTCTGGTGTCCCTTCTCATAAGGCCACGACGCCAGTCGGATCAGGGCCTCACCCCTGTGACCTCATTTCACTATCATTGTTTCCAGAAAGACCCTATTGCCTAGAGTCATATTGGAAATTGGGACTTCAACATACAAATTTTAGGGAGACACAACTCAGCCTATAGCCGTGATCTTTCATCTAATTGGAATAGCTTGGGTATAATTCTTCCTGAAGAGGGAGAAGTGGAGTGTGTGGCATCCCAATATTGTATACCTCCGCAGCTGTATTTGAGTGTGGCTTCTGGAAATTATCTTCCTTTTTTTTCTTTTTCCTCTCCTGTTTTCCCCTTGCCATCATCACCATTGAATTCATTGATTTTTAATATTAGAGCATTTTCAAAATGTAATAAGACAAAACCCCCACTGTTTGCACATTATGATATATGATGTCCTGCATCATTTTTTGCAATCCACTGTAGCCTTCCTTTTCATGGCCCCCAACTGCAACCTAAGCATCCTCCAGAATCCCAGGTCTGCATACCTTCCCCTGAGCGACCTCCTCCTCTGGTGACTGGTGGGATCACGCTCCCAGGCCCTCCAACCTGCCCCCCTGACACATGAGCAGACCTCCAGGGTGGCAGAGCACCTCGTCCACCAGATCTCTGGTCCAACAAAGCAGGTGCTCAGTTAACGCTTGTTGAAGGAGGGACACCTCTGATCTGACATAATTGCCATTTTCAGAGCAGGCTGAAAAGAAGATGTAAGTAGGTGACCGTATCTTGCCATATTGCCTTTAATCCAGCAAGAGCTGGACTAGGCATCAGAGGACTTGGTGTCCGTTCTCAGGCATGTGCTTCTCTTTCAGAACAAACAGCCTTGTCTGAGGTTTAGCGCCCATAACTTTAAAAGGTGCATTGCTGCCTATCTTAAAACAATGCTAGGAGAACTATTACATGAGCTAATGTATCTGAATTCATCCGCAGAGGGCTGGGGACAAAGCAGTTCCCAACAAGTGTATGTTCAGCCTGAACAGTGTCACGGGCGAACAGTGCATGGCTTCTTGCTCATGTATTTACAGAAGCTCACTGGCCAGTTTACAACCTTTAAGGTGCATTCTCTTTGATTGAAGTACCCTGCTATAGAGGACGTTATGGTTTCTTCCTTATGAATTATGAAATAGTCAGCTCCTCTTAAAACAGTAACTTGAAAGGACTTTTGCAGACCAAAGATAAGAGTAGCTTTCCTTTTCTTAAGAACAGCTTAGTAAAAACAAATGGCAATCTTTTAAAATCTGAACAATTCAAAAGACACTATTTAGGACCAATGTATTTAAAAAATAAATAAAACATATGCTTGGCACTTTAAACACTGATCAAACTTATTTTAATCTGACCTGACTTTATTCTTCCAAATAATGAAACTCTATGCATATACCTGTGTGTGTTCATATATAGACGTCAGCACAAAGGCTAGTGTGAGGGCTTAACATAGAACAACAAGGATTCCCATTAAAGTGAAAAATGAAATAAGTGTATCTATTGTGACCATTTTTACTTAGCATCATTCTGCAGACACTAGCTTACACAACCATATGAGAGAAACAAGTATGTATTTGGAGGAAAGGGAAGTACAGCTATTATTATGTGTGTGATATATAATTGTATTCTTAAAAATGCAAGAGAAGTTACAAATAACACAAATTTTAATATGGATAAAGATGTCTGGGTTTATAATTAACATACCAAACTAAATAGTTTTTTTATAATTAAAAATCAGTTGGAAGACCTTACTCTTACTATGAAAGTATCGTAAGTGTAACGTTAAAATACTTAGGAAGTTGCTGGGTGTGCCAAAAGATTTGTTTGAGTTTTTTGGTAACATCTTACAGAAAAACCTGAATGAACTTTTTGGCCAACCCAATCCATAAAAAAATGTGTAACTTCTGTGTGATTTAAATTTTACAATGCATTGAGAAATAGATATGAACCATTTAATGAACAAAAGGCATGCCATGTTCTTGAGCAGAAATATGTAATGTAAAGATTTCAATTATCCTTAAATATCTATAAAATAATGCACATAAAACCTGCAGGACTGCTCTTTCCGCCATCTTTCCGTGCCGCCATAATGGTGCGCATGAATGTCCTGGCTGATGCTCTCAAGAGTATCAACAATGCCGAGAAGAGAGGCAAACGCCAGGTCCTTATTAGGCCATGCTCCAAAGTCATCGTCAGGTTTCTAACAGTGATGATGAAGCATGGTTACATTGGCGAATTTGAAATCATTGATGATCACAGGGCTGGTAAAATTGTTGTGAACCTCACAGGCAGGCTGAATAAGTGTGGAGTGATCAGCCCCAGATTTGATGTACAACTCAAAGATCTAGAAAAATGGCAGAATAACCTGCTCCCATCCCGTCAGTTTGGTTTCATTGTACTGACAACCTCAGCTGGCATCATGGACCATGAAGCAAGACGAAAACATACAGGAGGGAAAATCCTTGGATTCTTTTTCTAGGGATGTAATACATACAAATAAAATGCCTCAGAGGACCAAAAAAAAAAAAAAAAAAAAACCTGCAGGACTTTCGGAAGGAGGGGGCAAGCAAATGATACAATATAATTTAAAAATCAACAAGAAGGAAGAGTGAGGAATGTTTTTTAAAAGTAGAGCCCTTTCAAGGGATCACTAACAAAATAAAAGTGGAAATCAAAAAATATCCAGAGACAAATTTAAAAAAAAAAAAAAGCACACAGTAATCCAAAATACATAGGATACAAGAAAAGCAGTGTGAAGACGGAAGTTTCTGACCATAAATTTGCACCCCAGGAAATAAGAAAAACTGCTACTGGAATGTGTAGTAAGCTATGAGAATTAAGAGGATGCTGTTCTATTTCTTGACTGTACAGACTAATTAACGGTTCTAAACAGAAGTCCCAAAGTAGATTCAGATTTAAGTCATAAAGGTAGCATTTCAAATCAATGTAGCAAGCATGGCTTATTTTATAAATGGTATTCGGCTATCTCAGCTACCATCTGAAAAGTAATAAAGCATAATCTTTGGTGCAAATCTGTCATAAAAGAAACTTCAGAGGAATCAAAAATTTAAATACAATAATGGAAATGCTGAAAGTAGTTGAAGTACACTGAGATTTTGCATGAGAAATTTTAGTGGGGAAAATCTTACTAAGTATGATAACAAAATCCAAATGCAAATATAGAGAAAGATTCATGCATTTGCTCACAACCATAAAAAAGCTTCTTAAATGCCAGCAAGAGTAGGTTAGGGGTACAGAGAAGTGGGAGGCACACGACAGATAAACCAGATCAGAAGGCAAGTAACAAATGGAAATCAGATTTGCAAATAGCAGTGCAGAGAAACAACGAATTTCCTTAATATATAAAGATATCTTGTAAATCAATAAAAAGCCAGTAACCAATAGGAAAGTGAGCAAAAGAAACAACAGAATATTTATTTCTGCAAGGCCTCATAAACATAAGGATGTTCAATACAGCAGAGTCTGAATACAAATGAAAAACACAACCAGAGATTCTTCACCTGTCATAATCTCACCCAGCCTAAAAATGGGAAATGGTTGATAGGGGCTATGTGTTGGCTCTGGTTGGGGAGACAGGTACCCCAAGTCTTTGTAGTGCTACAGAAAATTGGCAGTATCAACAAAATGTAAGACACGTTCCCTTTGTCCTAGAAGTTTCACTTCTAGGGATCTGTATCCCAGATAGATCCCCACATGTGTGAAATGATATATGTACAAAGATCCTTATCACAGCATTGTTTGAACTAGCCAGAGAGACAATGTGACCTAAATATGCTAAAGAAATTCTAGGACCTCCAGACAATAAAAGATGAGGCAGCCATTTAAAAAGAAAGAGGCAACTGGATGGGGCCTGACGCTTTAGGAGCCCCTTTGGGATGTTCTAAAATAATAAAAGCGAGATGAAGGGCACCATGAATAGTGCGCTGATGTTTGTATAAAAAAAGAAACATATTTACCTGTGGGCTTGTCCACCTGCGGTCTGGGATGCTCTGAGGGGCATACAGGGAGCCTGGGGGCAGTGAGCCCGAGGGAGGAGAGATGCTTCAGCCAGGAATGAGAGGGATACCGCTTTCTGAATCTATATCTTTTGGAATTTGTATCGTATGCAGATACTGTTTTAAAAAATAAATAAGATTTAAAGCCCTCCACTTTGTTCTTTCCTTTAACAAGAACTTGCTATTTACAACTGATCAACAAATAAATGTTCAAGAAGGGAGAAAACCGAATTTAAAAGGCAAATAGTATTTAGGGAGCTATGAACAGAGACCAGAAGAGCTAACGTTCTTTGCCTGTTGTGCTTCTCATCCACACAACTATATACTCAAAAAATAATATTTAAATGAGTTTTCTGCACAACACCCATAACATTGTGACCCTAGGGGGATTGCCCCTCCTCTCCCAATCTCAGTTCCTGCGTTTTTTTAATAAAATCATTGGACTGGATGCTCCCCAAGATTCCTACTGCTCTGGAATTCTATAAAACATTACCCTGATCTTTCCCTCAGGTCATTTTATTAACTTACTTCAGTATTAGCCCACAAAGTAGGGATTACCAGCTGCTAACTATTGCATGAAACTTCCTCTTCATTTAAATAAAATGGTTCCCTTATCAACCTTTCGCTTAAAACCAAGCTTATAGGAACAGACTCTGTTTATCTCTGTTTACTAACAAAGCTTGTTTTGGTATACATCCCAATTTATACCATTGTCTGTTTTCTAAAAGCCAGTCTTCTTTCTGGCTCAAAGGGTGTCTAACCAAAATTTTTAAAATGAAAATTTTACATCCGAAAGGGAGGAAGGAAGCAGTTTCCCCTCATAGGTTCTGTTTTTTTGTGTGTTTTTTTAGGGAAGGCAATGCTCAGGAATGACTTCCCAGGTGGCTCAGTGGTAACGAATCCGCCTGCCAATACAGAAGACGCAGGAGATGCAGGTTCACTCCTTGGGTTGGGAAGATTCCCTGGAGGAGGAAATGGCAACCCAGTCCAGTATTCTTGCCTGGAAAATCCCAAGGACAGCGGAGCCTGGCGGGCTACAGTCCGTGGGGTTGCAAAGAGTCAGACACGACTGAACACGCTCACATGCACTACTCAGAAAAGAATTTTCCGCTTCCAGTTAACAATCAATTTGCAACAGCATCCTGTTCTGTTTTCTGAAAGGCACTGGGGGCACAGGATTTGCTGGACCAGGGGGGTTTCTGAAAGGTGGGTCTGTTTCCAGGGGCCTATTTAGCCAGTGGGTTCATCTCCCAATGCCTTGGGCTCTCTTTCATTATTCCTGCTTGATCCTGCCTTTTGATCATTTCTGGTAACAGCCTGCTATCTTATTCTCTGCTTTAGTGACGAGATTGAGGGAGAGCTACTTAAGTCACTTGACCAAAATACATTTTCAGCATCAAGAGAACATAGGTTGCTTTTGTTTCTGCACCAAACAGTTACGTGGATAAATCTTGTTCACAGACTTGTTAGTTGCAACATGGTGACATGACATAAATTTCTCAGGCTGTTAGGATCTCTACTTTCCTTTTCACAAAATGAAAATAATAGTAAGAGTATTAAAAATGCATAATATATAAAATAGACAATACGTGTAGCATAGTATATATAGTGTGTATATATACACATATACATGTAATTGTCAATGAAAAAGTGTTACCTGCCATATCAGTAAACAAAGGATGTTGTAACCATCAAGCCATCATGTTACAGCCGGCCTGTTGGTGAGCACTGAGAGAACTCAGACTGTAAACAGGATGCACACCCCCCACCCCCCCCATCCCCCCACCCCACCACCACCCCTGTCTAGCAGTCCCATGCTGCAGCCATCCCTGACAGGTTAACCGGAAGCAACTCAGGACGGTAAAGAACAAGGTACTGGCTCCAGAGAGCTGAGGCGCATATCAAAGGAATGGCTTCAATGAACCCACAATCTTGCCTTTCCCATTCATAGAAAGGGGGCTTCCCATGAGACGCTGGTAGTAAAGATCCCACCTGCCACTGTAGGAGACATAAGAGACCTGGGTTCCATCCCTGGGTAGGGAAGATCCCCTGGAGGAGGAAATGGCAACCCACTCCAGTATTCTTGCCTGGAGAATCCCATGCACAGAGGGGCCTGGTGGGCTACAGTCTGTGGAGTCACAAAGAATCAGACACTACTGAAGAGACTTAGCATGCATATACATAGAAAAGTGCTAAATTCATTCACTTGAGATGTCTGGTTTTCTTTAATTAACAGTACTCTTTTGATGTTCTCACTACCTGGTCTCTGTTGGAAAGAGTCCT
The DNA here is from genome assembly GCF_042477335.2 of Ovis canadensis. Classification (NCBI taxonomy): domain Eukaryota; kingdom Metazoa; phylum Chordata; class Mammalia; order Artiodactyla; family Bovidae; genus Ovis; species Ovis canadensis. The sequence continues at coordinate 51,569,341 of NC_091270.1, forward strand.
ACATATCCAGCCCCCTCCCTTACTCTTCTAAGCAGTCCCTCAGAGCTATCTGAAAGGCTGTGCCCTGGACTTAAGTCCTCAGTTTTGTCCTCCAAAGAAAACATAGTTCTCAGCTTCTAAGCTGTGCATTTCTTTCGGTCGACATTATACATATGTTAAATATATGTGTATATATCTTAGTGTAGGGAGGTAAAAACATGGGTTTTACTTGCTATTTAACTATTACGAGACTCGGTTTCCATTGCATAAAAATAGATATATTAATAGATCCTAAGTTGCAGTGCTGTCAGAAGGGCCAAACATACATAAAGCTTGTGCGCACTGCCTGGCAAACAGCAGGAGCTTGACAAATGCTGTCCAGCATCACCGCAGCAGTAGTTGAGACACCTGGAGTCACTATATGGTGGGTATTATGCTTATCGTCCATTTCTTTCCGGGGTCGTCTGGAAGCCCAGAGGCAGAGGTCTGGAGGGAAACGTCAGACCTCAGAATCTGCAGTGTATCTGCAAAAAAAAGCAAAGGAGACGCTGTCAGGGAGTCCTGGGTCCCGGCGCTCCGTGGCTGCGGCGCCAGCAGTTTTGAGGGCAAACTGCTCACTCTTGAGTATTGACCCAGCCACAGCAAGGTGCGATCTGCTTTTTAAAACAGCTCTGTTGGAGAAACAGACCCACAGACACAGAAAACTGTCTTGTGGCTAGCAAAGGGGAAAGGGTTGGGGGAGGTATGAATCAGGAGGTAAGGATGAACAGATACACACTGCTGCTGCTGCTGCTGCTGCTGCTGCTAAGTCGCTTCAGTTGTGTCCGACTCTGTACGACCCCATAGACGACAGCCCACCAGGCTCCACCGTCCCTGGGATTCTCCAGGCAAGAACACTGGAGTGGGTTGCCATTTCCTTCTCCAATGCATGAAAGTGAAAAGTGAAAGGGAAGTCGCTCAGTCATGTCCAACTCTTAGTGACCCCATGGACTGCAGCCCACCAGGCTCCTCCGTCCATTGGATTTCCAGGCAAGAGCACTGGAGTGGGGTGTCATTGCCTTCTCCGAGATACACACTGCTGCTGCTGCTAAGTCACTTTTGTCATGTCCAACTCTATGTGACCCCATAGACGGCAGCCCACTAGGCTCCTCTGTCCCTGGGATTCTCCAGGCAAGAACACTGGAGTGGGTTGCCATTTCCTTTGGGACCTACTGGATAACACAGGGAATTGTATTCCCTCACTTGCAATCACATAGACAGGAAAAGAATCTGGAAAAGAGTGTAAGTTGTTTAGTTGCTAAATCATGTCCGACTCTTTGCGACCCCGTGGACTGTAGCCCGCCAGGCTCCTCTGTCCATGGGATTCTCCAGGCAAGAACACTGGAGTGGGTTGCCATTTCCTTCTCCGGGAGATCCTCCCAACCCAGGGATTGAAGCCACATCTCTTGTATCTCCTGCACTGGCAAGCAGATTCTTTACCACTGAACCACCAGGAAAGCCCAAAAGAATGTGTGTATGTATACATATATGGGTGTGTGTGTATGTTTAAATTATATACAGTCCAGCAGTTACGACTCCATGCTTCCACTGCAGGGGGCACAGGTTCGATCCCTGATCAGGGAACTAATAATCCTACTATGCCACATGGCACAGCCAAAACATTTGGGCTTCCCTGGTCCTCAGCTGGTAAAGAAGGCACCTGCAACGCAGGTCCTGGTTCAATTCTTAGGCTGGGAAGATCCCTTGGAGGAGGGCATGGCAACACACTCCAGTACTTTGCCTAGAAAATCCCCATGGACAAAGGAGCCTGGAGGGCTACAGTCTACGGGGTCGCAAAGAGTCAGAACGACTGAGCGACTAAGCACACGTCACACGGCACATGTATTATATACAACATACACATATAACGTGTACATATAACTGAATCACTTTGTGTACAAGTGAAACAAACAACGCTGTAAATTACCTATACTTCAACGTCAATTTTAAAAATAATAATTTTAAAAAATTTTACAGTCGGTGTGTAGCAAGACAGGAAGGTGAAAAGCAGGGAGGGTGGACAGAGGAAGCCTGCCACCACGTCCCCAGCGCACAACTTCAGACCAGGAGCCCTTTACTGCCTGAGTTTTAGCCCGTGAGGCAGAAGCTTTTCAACTCAATTAGCATTTAATGGTCCTGATGCTCAATCACAGGGATCAGCTGTGAAGTTACTAAAGCAGTTACCAGGGGCTGGAGTCGCCAGTCACGTTCGAATTGTCAGTGCGTTTCCACTGACATCGCCTCCACCCATCCCACCATCCCTCCCAATCAGAGATCCAGGTAATTTGGTAACCTTTTGCAACGGCAGGGAGTCATCCTGCAGTCTTGGGATCAGGGACTTTGAAATACCCAAGAGAGTCAACGACAGCTTGCCTCTGTCCCTAGGAAAATAAAGCAGCATCAGAGATGTGGGAGGAATTGGGGTCCTGGGCAACACGGGCATGTGAGTTTTGAGGCTCCTTCCCCCAGATGGTGCCTGCATCCCCCCAAACCTTCCTAGGGGACCATGGGCTGTAGGGGTAAAAAGAAGAGCCAGCTAAATGTCGCTATAACAAAAAGAGAATACAAACGGAAAAGTATCTAGTATTAGATGAGCGTTGCTGCAAGAATGTAACCATTTGTATCCTAAAGATCTGAGAGTGACTTGGTGGGTAGGTAGCACCTTGGCCAGAGAAGGCAATGGCACCCCACTCCAGTCCTCTTGCCTGGAAAATCCCATGGACGGAGGAGCCTCGTAGGCTGCAGTCCATGGGGTCGCTGAGAGTTGAACATGACTCAGTGACTTCACTTTCACTTTTCACTTTCCTGCATTAGAGAAGGAAATGGCAACCCACTCCAGTGTTCTTGCCTGGAGAATCCCAGGGACGGGGGAGCCTGGTGGGCTGCCGTCTGTGGGGTCGTACAGAGTCGGACCCGACTGAAGTGACTTAGCAGCAGCAGCAGCACCTTGGCCGGTTATTAACTAACATCCATTGGCCCTCCCTCTTTGCGGCATCCAGATTCTCTTCTGAGCCCCCTTGCTTGCAGGGTGAGGCCATGTGGCGAGCCCTCAGCGGTGGACCATGCACAGAGGTGGTTCTGTCCTCCCTGGGCAGAGGAGGTCAAGAGCATGCATGCCTTCTCCAAGCTCCCTTCTTCCTGTCTTCCCAGCATGGGGCTTGGAAGTCCTAAGGTAGGGGATGCCACGAAATGGAAGGGACCCCGAGTCCCTCACCTCTGCAAAAACTGAGTCCCCAACGCCAACCCCAGGCTGTAAATGGATCCAAAAGTCCAACTTGTGTGATTGAAGAATGTCCCTCCCCTACCAGTTAACAAAGGACGTCGCGGCCATCAAACCATCAGTCACTGCAGCCACTTCTGAAGGTGCACCTGGAGGGATTTAGGATGGACAAGGGCTGGATGCTGACCCTAGACTGTTACAATGCACATCAAAGGAGTGATTTCAGGGTGTCCAGACTCTCGCATCTTCTCTTACACAGAAAAGCACTAAATTCATCACTTGAGATATCTGTATCTTCTTTAATTAATAGTCAACTTTTGATGTTCCAACTACCTGGTTGTTTGGGGTTTTTCTTTGTTTGCAAAAATCCCATATGTCCGGGCTCCTCTCTTATGTCTTTAGAGCAATCCCTTGAGCTCTCTGAGCCTGCCTCCCTGGCTTAAGTCCTCAGTAAGTCTGCCAAATGAAGCATAATTCTCAGCATTTGGCTGTGCCTTTTTTCTCGGTCAACATCTGCTAAGCCATTGAGACTAGTTTGTCTATTAGGACAGCTACCATCGATTATCCTAAGTGAACAAAATGACAGAAGAATCACAGACAAAAATATCGATCATAGATGTATTTATTAACAGCAAAATAACTGAACTGACTGTCCAAAAATAGGGAACTGATTAAATAAAGCACAGTACGTGACGCAGCCATTAACACACATGTCTTTAAAATGATGCTAATGACATGGTGATATGATACAAAGTGAACTTACTTTTTTTTACTGGGGAGTCTAGTAGTCAAAAAATAATCATAAAATAGCATAAGTACTTTGCTTAGAGTCTTTGAAGGGGATTTACAGATCACAGAATTATTTCTTTAATTCCCCCCTTCCCTCTGTCCACTCTTCTTAACAGCATCTGCTCCCACTTTCTTCTTCAAATATTCTTGCACAAACTCCGCTCCCTCAGCCAGCTTAGCCCTAGCCTTTTCTTCCTTCTGTGCCCCAATACTGTACTGTAGTACCACAAAACTAAAGAACAGTCTACTTGGCAGAAAAGGAAGGATGGAAGGAAAAGGGAAAGACAGCTAGCAGTCATGCGTCAACAGGGCTCATCCAACATCTGTGGCAGAAAGAACTTCATTTCCCTCCATTTCCAGGATCAGAATCTTGCCCGAGTTCGATGCATGAAGCAGGGCACCCAAGGCCAGTGCTCTGGGACAACCCAGAGGGATAGGGTGCGCAGGGAGGTGGGAGGGGGGTTCAGGATGGCGGGACTCATGTGTACCTGTGGCCAGTTCATGTTGCTCTAGGGAAAAAACAATCACAATATTGTAAAATAATTATCCTCCAATTAAAATAAATGAATTAATTTTTTTTTAAAAAAGAATCTTGCTCACCTCTTCCCCAGAGTCAAAGGCAAATCTTGTCACCACAGATAAATTAAGGCGCTCTCCATTGCCAGGAAAAGTAAGTGAGGATGCTTTGTGATGAACTGCACGCTGGGGGAGAGAACATGTTTAGCCTACTCAAGGGTTCTTTTGTGACTTAGAAAGAAAAGAGGTCAAAGTTACATTAAAATGAAGAATCAAAGAGTTCTTTTATTAAAAAATCATTAATTATCTGACTTTTGATCAGACTGCGTGCCTTCTCAAATCAGAACGTCACTCACACATGGATGAATAAGACATCCCCACAAGATCCCTCATCAGCTGCAGCCCCCAAGTTATTCTAACCACTTTGGCTGGGGACCATGGTTTTTTTCCTCTCTGTGAGTCAGGTGGGTTGGGGATGCTTCACTTTGAAAAGAAGATGCCCTAAACTTTGTCCATTAAAAAAAGGCAGAGTTCTGCAGCCTTCCTGTCTGTTCTGGACACCCACTCAGGGCTCCGGAATGATTCTGTCTGCTGGATCTTCACAGAAGATAGGTATGAATTACATGACAAAGCTCCAGGCCATGTCAGATAGAGGGGGTGAGTCATAGTGTCTGATAGAACAAGTATTTTGCCCATTTTAAAACTTCTGCACAGTAGGGGACCCTTTTCTACACTGACCCATCTGAAAGTTCTTTTTTCCCCCGCATGTATCAATTTTCGCCTCAACAGAATATGGGCCCCAGAGACGCCACAGAGAGACCTCAGAATGAAAAAAGGAGAGCCCTATAAAGCCTGGATCTCCCAGAGGACAGAAACAGGCATTTTGCAGAGAGCATTAAAGAAAAGCATTAAAGGAGATGACTTTACTTAAAGCAGAATTTTGAGCTACAACAGCTCCGGGAGCTCAAATCCTCTCCAATTAGTAAATATATAGTTTGCACCATCTCAACACAGAATCATCTGAGATAAGGTAAGAGACAAGGTACTAAAGATCAACGGGACCTAGATTTTGAGAGAGGAGGACTCTGAAATTGGCAAGAACTGAGATGAGTATACTTGATACAACAAGCTGGGACTTTGTCCACCCTTGGGAGGAAGGTGAATATTAGGAACCTTGGTAAAAAATGACTTAGAGAATCCTTTTGCTGTCTTGTAAAACATGCAGAGAGATAAACAACCTTAGTAATTATCATGGATCCTGTCTGGACTATGGGTGTGTCATTGGCAATGATATTATAACCATTCGTGGAGTATTACAATGAATTGATCCTTGTCAAGGGCACTTTCAAATATGGTGCTGACTGCCAAGCACATAGCACTTAGAAGTGATAAGTCGCAACTATAGAACAGCAAACTGAAGCTTGGAGAGGATATATGATACCTTATAACACCAAATACAAAAACATGTAAAGAAAAGATGCCCCCCGTAGCCAAATCCACACTTGTTTTAATCCCTTTTCCTGCACTTTATTATTAAATTTTAACAAACTTTAAACACTCCATCTAGTATTCTGTGCCCTGCTTTTACACTACTTCTTCCCATCATTAAATATTCTTTGAGAAAATCATTTTTAATGAATGAACTGTTTTCCATTCTTAAGCTGGGCCATCAATTATTTAACCAGTCCCCTATTCGGGATTTTTAGGTACTTTCTAATATTTTTTCTATTATGCTAATAACTGAGATGAATATTATTGGCCATAAGTCTTGTACATAAATTTGATTTTTGCCTTAGGATAAAATCCTAAAAGTAAAATTGCCAGCTCAAAGTGTATGAACATTTTATGGCTGTTGATGCACAAATTGCCAAATTACCCTCCAGAAGGTTTGCACCAGTTTCCATCCCCATCAGCAGCAAGAGATGAAAACTGCCTTTTCCTTACATACTCAGCAGCAAATTCTGTGCTTTGGGGGGAACAAAGGAGAAGATGGTTGGATGGCACCATCAACTCAATGGACATAAGTTTGAGCAAACTCCGGGAGATAGTGAAGGACTGGGAAGCCTGGCGTGCTGCAGTCCATGGGGTGGCAAAGAGCCAGACATGGCTGAGAGACTGGGCAACAAACAGCAACAACCCGTTAGATGAGGGGGGAAAATAGATTTACAACTCGCATTTCTTCGGTAGATAGTGAAGTTGAACACCCTTCAGTGTCTACTGGGCATAAGCCTCTGCTTTATCGTGAATGTCCCATCATCTCTTGTACCCATGAATCTATTGCTGTGTTGGAAGATGCTGGGCTGCAGAACCTTTCTCAATGCTTGGTGTGGATCTGTTCCTGCTGAGTCAGGTCCTTTTTCGGTGAAGGACCGTTGCTTCTTAATACAGTGAGGCCCCTAGGTATGAACCTTCGAGTCGAGAACTTTCAAAGATGTGAACCCGAGTTCCATCATCGTCAGGCGTGAGTGACATCACAGCTTGCTCCCCGTCTCCTACTGCAGCTGACCCTTCAGCTCCACCATCTTCCAACTACTCTCCTTCTTCCAGTCAGTAACTCTTCTTGCTCGATCACTCGATGCCAACCTCTGGATGCCAGCTGCTATTTGCACTACTGCACTTTTCAAGGCACTGTACTGTAAAGCTCAAAGTGTTTATTTTATGTTTGTTTCTTATGTATAATTTGTGTGAGAAAGTATTATAAACCTATTACAGTGAAGTACTACGTAGCCAGTTGTGTTAGTTGGGTACCGAGCCAAATTTTGTTGGGCTCACAAACAAACTGGACCTATAAATGTGTTCCTGGAATGGAACTCATTCAGAGATAGGGGACTCACCATACAGAGAAATGTCATCACCCCTACAGCCTGGCCGTGGGGATGGAACGAAGGTCTCCTTGTTCCAACCACGATGGTTCAGGAGGAATTGAATTCATGTCCCTAGATTTAAGAACTCACCAGCAGCCAGAACTTGGACTCCAGGACTGAACGACTCTGCAGTGGACCATTTCTCATGAACTTGACCTTCCTCCTCCTGCCTTCAGTGGGTGACGGAATGAGGCCAAGAGGCCGTGGAGACGCAGCTGCAGCTCCCTCCTCCCGGGAGTGGGGCTGCAAGGCCAGTCTGGAACAGATATCCCTGCAGATGGTGGGGACACCCGCTGGGTGACCCTGGGGCACAGCAGGAGGGAAGAACAATGACCATCTTAACACTTCTAGCAAAGCAGCCACACTCCCCAAAATAGATGCGGGAAACATAAAGCACACAACAACCCAGATGAACTTGACCTCAGCGGTTGGAAAGAATAACCCCACTTCTCTGCAAGTCCCTGCTCGCAGGATCCTTTCTCCATTGCTAAGCAGTTCCTTCTGACTTAAATCGCTACTGCTGGTGGTTTCCAGCTTGGTCTCCCCCACTAGAATGTCAAGTTCAGGGCATCCAGTTCCTAGCAGTGAAACCCTTTGTAGTTGCTATGGGTGAATGGATGAGTGAGTGATAAATGAACAAAACAATTTTTTTTTCCTAGCACTTTCATGCTGTTTCTAAGTGACAGATTTCCACAGCTGCCTCCCCCAGACAACCGCAGACTGTTTGAAGACACCTCTCTCTCAGCATCTGCCTGGCACATAGTAGGATAAATGCTTATCTAAGGAATGAATGAGCCAGATCCTCTCTGGACCACAGTAACGCCCACATGAGCTCATCTCTTTTGAAGTTCTTCCCTTAGGAGACAAGTAAAATGCAGCAGGATTCTGAACCTGTCCCCCACGGTCGCTCATGCTAGACGGAGCTTTGCATTGTTCTGTGCGGGCCTTGGGCTGCTGGGGGAATGCTTCTGACAACTGCCCCCACAGGACTTTGGGGAAAATGAAAAGTCTGTCTTCCCAGCCTGACGCTGCTGAAAACCACGCTTCCCAGAGGAGGCAGATGGGCCGGTCCACACTTGAATGCATGTCTGTGGATGGGTGCGGGTGACGGCCAGCTCTTGCAGGACCCAGATCAGCTGAAATTCACAGAACTCGGCCACCGGCCCCTGACAGCAATTGATGGGGGTGTTGCAACTGGCGTTGCCTGAAACCACGCCCTCCTAAGCTGCATCAGAGTGAGATGTTGTCGGAAGAAATAGGCTGTGGTTGCAGGTTAATGAAGGTTTCCCAGGTGGCACTGGTGATAAAGAACCCGCCTGCCAGTGAGGAGATAGAAGGGACGCAGGTTCGATCCCAGGGTCGGGAAGATCCCCTGGAGGAGGGCATAGCAACTCACTCTAGTATTCTTGCCTGGAGAATCCCTTGGACAGGAACCTGGCAAGTTACAGTCCATAGGGTCTCACAGAGTCAGACATGACTGAAGTGACTTAGCACAGCATGGATAGCGTACTAATGAAGAGTTTCCTCATGAGAAAAGTCCCTCAGAGGGCAACACTGTGAAAGAGGCATCTCCCACAGAGCAGGGCATAAGTCCCAGGCAGGGCATCCTGCACCCCGTCAGCATGGTGGGAGGTTCCCCCCAGCCGCCTCCACCCCCCCCACACCCCAGACACCAGGAATTCTCCTTTCCTAAATAATTGAGTTTTCCATCTAGAACAGGTTCTGTTCTCTCCTTCCATGAACATTAGAGCTTCTAAATATTTCAGGATCCCTGGGTTGTAGAGGGTCATTCACCCAGCCCTTTGGATAAATGAAGCCAATGCCAACGGCTTCTGGGATGGCCTTGAAGAAAACCATCAAGAAAACAAGTCTCTGCTCCCAACCTTCCTCCCATCACCCCCAATCAAGCCTTTCTTTCAGCATGCAATGACTCAACTCTTTGATGAACAGGAAAAGGTAGCTTTTATGCATGCACTTCTGTGGTCCCTGCAAAGATGAGGTGGGTGTTGGGGGTCCTCAACCATGCCCACCTCTGCTGCCACCCCCGGGAGCCTTGATAAGCAGCACAGCACAGCCACCCACAGGACCACTTGGGCTCCAGCCGGCAATCCCTTGGGCCTTCCTAGGGATGCTCAGATGAATACAAAGCCAGCCGTGCAAACCCCCAGCTTCACCAAGCTGGAACTCTTCACCTTTTCTTGACTCCATCCACATCGCCCTCCACTTACACACTCTTAAAGCTTCCAAGATGAGGGTGGCCCTACTGCTCTGCCACGATGCCAGCCTAAAGGCAGCCCCCTCCCGACAGCCTGCCCTGGCAGGGCAGTCATTGCCACCTCCACATGGACCGTCCTCGCCACCTCCACATGGACTGTCCTCTCTGGGGTCCAGTGAAAATGCACCGAAGGGTGGTGTCTTCCACGGAGCCACCGTCCACAACCATGGCCCCTGCGTCAGCCCCCTCCTTGCATCCGCTCTCAGCTCTCATCCCGTGTGCTTGCCCCGTCCCCTGCGTGTGTCCCCTGCGTGTGTCCCCTGTGTGTGTCCCCTGCTTGTGTCCCCTGCTGTGAACACACTTCTCTGTGCAGAGAGCATGACCGCCAAGTCTGAGCCTCCCGGCAGACCTCTGTGCTTGAGAGGCTGGAGGACGCGGCCCCCCAGTTGGCATCTCTGCAAGATCCTGGTAAACCAGTCTGCTTCCACTCAAGGAGGGCATGGGACCCCCATGGAAGGATGCCCAGAAGCTCTCCCAGCCTATAGGAGTCGGCAGGGGAGAAGCAATTGTTAAGCTCGCTAATGCTGGGTCCACCGAGAGAACTGCGATCTCCGCCTCACATGCATCTGTCTTTAGCCTCTTGCCTGGGCACCCCATCCCCTGTGAAGATGCAAACTAAACCCCCAGGGGCGTGGCCTGGAGGGAGGGGCCGCCCAGGGTCAAAGTACATCCCTCCTCTAGACTTGCAGGTGGGGCTCAGGCTAAACTCCCCTCTCAAAGCCACAAATGATGAGAAAGGAGGTATGTCTGCCCACATGTAGGGTCCTTACCCCTCCTGCCAGGAGGTAATGTGGTCCCAGAGGTTTTCCCTAATCTGCCAGCCTCCCTGTCTTAGCCTCGGGATCCGGGGTACACTGGCATTCCATCACCCTCAGCTGGACTCCTGAGCTCCAGGGTTAGCCAACAGCTGAGGACGACAACATGTTCCAGGGATTTCTCTCCTCCAAGGGCTCTTAAACACAGGAAGAGCTCCAAGATCAAGGAATTTTGCTCCAGTGGCAAAGTTACAAGTAGCTCTGCAAACGCTTCAGGCTGGAGGACTAACTAATCACTCCGGGCTGGTCAATGTAGTTCTCTTAAGGATGCTTGTGATATTGATCATCTTGTACCTTCCAGGTAGAGATGCAGCCTTAGGAAGAAGGCTGGACCCAGACCATCAGGCAATCATATTTACCCATTGATCTACCCTCTTCCTCCCTATTCCCTCCTTCACTTTGGAAGCTTTAGCAAAACATATTTCAATTCCCACTTTAAAACAAAATCATTAGCCTCTAAATAATTAACCTTGCATCGATAGGAGGGCATGCAATCTGCACAGACACCTGTGCTGGTCGGTCGGCCCAGTGAAGGGGAGGAGCAGAGTGAGTGCTCTCCAAGGGGCTTCCTCACAGCTTCCGAGGCTGAAATTTGAGGATTGATGGGGTGTGCACGTTTGGAAGTGAAAGAGAGAGACTCCAACTGCAGGAGAGGAGGGAGAAAGACAGTGCAGTTCCTAGCTCTCAAGCTCCTGGAGCCATTGACACTCCTCTCCATCACACCCGTGAAACAGCAACACAGCACATATCTCTGTATCCTTTTCCTAGCATGAGAGTATCTTTTAAATATTTTAACTTTGTGTGGTGTTGTCCAGGAGGGTCACGGAGTCATATATTCGAGACTGGGAGCCCTGACTTCATGAAGAGCAAAGCTAATATCTGATACAGTCAGGAAGTTGCAAAGCCCCTTGGGACCCCAGGTACCCAAGATCAGTCTGCACAGAACACCCAGCTGCCCATTCGGCTGGTCATCCACCTGCAGGCTCCGCTGTCAATTGCTTATGTAGCCTCCGCTTCGTATCTTGCCAAGCGGCAACTCGTGGTGCTCAACTAACCAAGCCTGAGGCACTCAGAGCCTCTCCCGCTGGGCACACAGAGCTCTGATCCCAAGAACTGCGCCACCAGAACAGGATCCTGTGGCCAAGAAAATAGGAACCCTTGCACAGTTTGTCCTCTTTCTGAGGAGCCACCATATTTTTTTGTTAGTAAAGCCTCTAGGATAACCTTTAAGAAAGACACTTGGTTTCTTCCTCCCAAACTCGCTAACCTTTTCCCGTGATGAAATTTTTATTAATATCCTACAGACTTGTGCTTCACAAAAAGCAGGAAGACTTTTCCAGAATCGCATGGAGGGTGCCTGCAACAGTAGCTCTTTTGCAAATGCAGCAGTGAACTTTGCATGGCTGTTTCAAGGATGTTTAATTAAAGCCAAGGGCATGATTCCTAAAATGCAATTCAATGAAGATAATTACACAAGGAAATAAACTAATATGGTTCGAGTAATCGGCCTTCCGGTAGTCCAGAGAGATGCATTGGGTCTCAGAGCGCCCACAGGAATGGATGGGGTAGGGGATCTTGGACAGTCACCCCTAAATGGTGCTTCCCTCCCAGACTTCGTTAGTACTAAACAGCCAACAATCCGAGGTTAGACTCTCAGGGAGGAAGCAGAAGCACCATTATCTCTCTTTAATAATTGAGAATAAGATCCATATGCTTTGGAGACAAGGAAAGCAAATGGCAAAGATGCCATCTGAGTAGGGAAATGGATGAGCTCATCAGTATCGTCACCTGAATGGAAGTCTCCATCTTCCTCAAGGACTGGGGCAGGGACAGACTTGCCCGAGGTCACACGGTGAGTTGCTAAGAGGACAAAGTCACATCTGATTTCCTGACTCTCCCCTCGATGATTCTGTTCAGTGGTTACTCACCCAGCCAACTACCTAAAGACCTCAGCTCTTCTTGAACTGAGCTTTGCGAGCTCATCATTTTAATGCAACCAGAAGTTTCAATAGCTTTGTTTTATTTTTTTTAAGTAGCTGGAAGCCTGAGACTAGGGGTGATGGGAACTAGAATGGAAAGGGAAGGAAAAGAGGAAAAAGTAGGGGAAGCGAATCCTCCTGAACTCTTGCCATTTGTTTTAAGGCTTCGTCTTTCCAGCCCTCTGACCTGAAGACTAGTGATGGTTTTGATGAAGGCTGCGAGTAACTGAGCACCTGCTCTGTGCTGCGTCTCATCCTCAGCGTGCCATTTTGGCTCTCTTGTTAGTTTCTTCTCGTTTTCCCGACTTTGAGACCTTGGAACGTCCCACCCGCTCCTTTCCTCTGTCCTCACTCACTCCCTTGATGATCTCACACAGTCCCAAGATTTTTTCTTTTTTAAATATCTGTTTGGCTGCACCAGATCTTAGTGGCCACTTGAGGGATATTCATTGTGCAAAGCAGGATCTTTAGCTGCGGCATGTGAACCCTTAGTTGCAGTACGTGGGACCTAGTTCCCTGACTAGGGACCGACCCTGGGTCCTCTGCACTGGGAGGGTGGAGTCTTAGCTCCCGGACCACCAGGGAAGTCTCCAGTTCCAAGATTTTTAACATTGCCTAAACGTGGGTGATCCCAGTCTTGTGTCCCAACCCCAGCCTCTTCCATGGACCGACTCTCAGCTCGCCCCTATGTTGATATTATTTGTTAACTCAGTGAGTGCAGGTATCGTGATCCAGTTTTATAGGTGAAGAAACTAAGGCTCTTAGAAGCTGATAACCTGCCAAAGACAAGTGAGTGATAAATTCTACTAGTAAGTTCAGCAGACACTAGAGTCCTTGCTTTGTGCCACGTCCATCACGTTCATAACAATAAAGAGTGCTCTTCTCCCAACCTTTCTTTTCCTGCCTCCTGGAAGCAAACCGCTCTTGGGGGCCAGGATGGGGCCAAGCACAAACCAGCAGAGGTGACAAGCAGAGAGAAGTATGGGGTGTGAGGCTTCACTGGTGCCACACAACCGGCACCTCTGTCTGCTGTAATTGAGTTGCTGAACTGTGTACAGCCAGCCTGGATTCCAGGGCACCTGCCCCAGAGGAAAAGCTGGCTTCCAAAGGAAGCTGTAGGTGCCCACGGTCAGTTCACCGAGCCTTCTTTGGGCCTGCTCACCACACACACTGCTCAGGCTTCTGGATTAATCACAGACAGGGAAAAGAATAGGAAATCTTTCTCTGTAATTGTAACTCAGCTAGGTTTCGCAGGATGTTTCCCAGCAAGCCCAGTGAGACTTGCTTTGCCAGGACTTCAGGCCCATCGTTAAGCCCAAGGTCCCCCACCCCTTCCTGGGAACAGAGTGCATGACTTGCTCCCTGACCAAGACTGCCCAGGGAACCCCTGGACTCTGCTGATCCAGAGCGGCCAGAGTGGATGACCCTGCCTGCCCAGCTGCCCGAAGGATGGGGCTTAGAGGGGGGACAGGACAGCAGGTCTCAGGCCAGCCTCCAGGGCTGACTCCCCACACCGCCCACCCCCCCCCCACACCAGGGAGCCACAGCCCACAAGCTCTGCAGGTTCGGGAGCAGTCTAGGCAGCAGGTCTCAGCAGCACCTGAATCTCAAGTGGTTTCCCTTGTTCTCTGCCTCTCAGACTCTTCCCCGAAGCCTCGGGGAGGAATCTCATCAGAAGAATATCAATCTATTGACATGGGGCCCGACAGCCTCTCTGAGCAGAATACCAAAGCCTCAAGCCTGCGCTGTTTCCACCCCGTACACCCTAACTGCAGCCTCGGGGCTCGCTTCCCAGCTCTGTGGACCCTGAGCCGAGCTCTGAGGCTCCAGGGTCTTGACTCAGCCCAGAGCGGAGAGGTACAGCCCTGGGTGTGCCGTGGGGAGGGCGGGAGACAGGCAGACGTGAAGACAGAGGACCAGAGGGAGGCAGAGGCGAACCCAACAGCCCTGCTCCTGTTGCTGCTTCGGAAACCACTTCTCCTCCTGCCTGTGACCGTGCCACATCCCAAGGACATGTGGCCTTGGAGTCTCACTTCTTTCCATTTCAGAGAGTCACCTGGGAGCCCAAAGATAGGTTGACGGGCTGGGTCCTGGCATGCCACTGTGGCTTCTGCTGCTGCTGCTGTTGATGGTGATAATGATGGCTGGGACGATGCTGATGCTGGGATGATGCTGATGCTGGGATGATGCTGATGCTGCTATCAGTGCTGTTGCTATTGGTGATGATGGTGGTAGTGACGCTGATGCTGTCACAGCATCTCTCCTGGTCCCCCTCAATCAGCCACTTTCCACTTGTTGCCCTAAACATGAGCCCATGAGTCCCACACGAGTCCCTGGGCTATTAGAAGTCATCATGTGTGTGATGGGGAAGGGGAGCAATGAAGGGTCTGTGTGGAGGGTAATCACAAAGTTAGGGAAAGCCAAGTTCAGGACAGATGAACGGATGTCTTTCTTGCAGGACTTCTCAGAGCCTTTAATTTATATGTTTAGATGGGGAGTGCCCAAGAGGAAAATCAAGGAGCAGTGTTGACTCACTGATTTTATAAGGGAACACATTTTTCAAGGGACTTGGCTTCTGACAAGGGCTTCAGAGACCTATTTTGTGAAATGTCACTGTTGGCATGAAACATGGCCTGAGGCACAGGGAAGAACTGGGAAGAGCAGACGATGAGATGGGACAGGGAACCCCCCTTGCAGAGAAGCAAGATGCCCCTGTCATCACTGCTCAGCTGTAGGGGGGCAGTGTTTGGAGCGGAAGCACGGGAGGTGTGTGCGAGATGGGCACCCGGAGAGGACAGGGCGGAAGGGAAAGAGAAGCAGATCTGGAGCCCAGGTCTGGAGAGGGTCAGCTGCCTGTTAAGACATGCCTGAGACCCCCTACTCTGGCTCCCCATCTCAGCCTGTCAAGGAGAGAGGAGGGGGACATCTGAAGCTGGCTGACCCTTTGTTCCCAAAGTTTTGGTTTCAATTTTAATTCCAGAAAGTGAGTCAGTGGAACTGAAGCCTTTCCATGCCTCTCAGTTCATTTTAGCTGGTGTTTATTAAATGCCAAGGGTGGGGGTTGGGCTTCCCAGGTGGCTCCAGTGATAAAGAACCCGCCTGCCAAGTCAGGAGACACTAGAAATACAGGTTCGATCCCCGGGTCGGGAATATCCCCTGGAGGAGGGCATGGCCACCCACTCCAGCGTTCTTGCCCATGGGAAATCCCCATGGACAGAGGAACCTGGCAGGCTACAGTCCATGGGGTCACAAAAAGTCATACACAACTGATGAGGGTCAGTCCTCAGGGGCCGTGAGGAAGGACAGTGTGAAACCCAGATGCAGCTTTCAAAGAGTTGGCAGCTTTACGGGATTGACAAGACCACACCGGGGGAATGATTAGGGAACAAGAGGAGACTTAATGAAGAGTGAAGGGAGACAGGAGGCGGGGAGCCTGGGGGATAGTTTCCATCTGTAAGTCATGGGGGGAGGGCACTCTTGTGAGGGGACAGTCAGGGAGGTACCCTTGGCAGCCCCCTGCATCGAAGCGAGATGGTGAGAACTGGAGATACCTGTAGACCCGCTGGGTAGACACAGACCTTCTGAGGATGCTGATGGGAGACGGATGGCTAAGGCCACATCCCATACTGGGCACCCTTAGGCGTTATACAAAGGAGGGGGACAGCGAGGGCTACTGGAGGCACACAGGAGTGGTCTGAAGGCCACTCAGGTGACCATCATCACCTTCCCACCTGCCAGGCAGGGTCATGATGAGCTGAACTGCATCCCTGCCCCCAAATTCATATGTTGAGGCTCTAACCCCTAGAACCTCAGAAAGTACGTGGAGATAGGCCCTTTAATGAAGTGATTTTTTAATAAGGTTAAACTAAAGTCAGGAGCCGGGTGGGGGCCTGATCCAGTCTGCCTGGTGTTTACAGGGAGAAGGCGGCTGTCCTGAAGCCAAGGAGAGAGACTCCAGAAATCAGCCCTGTCCACACTCCAGCCCCCAGAGCTGGGAGCAAATAGACCTATGCTGTTAAGATGCCCAGCCTTTGCTACTTTGTTACAGCGCCCCAGAAAACTCACAGAGGTACTCACTCCATCTTTTCTGCTATACCCTGATAGAAGAGAGGCCATCTTCCCATTTCCCCCATCACTTATTTTTTCTTCTTCTCCACAGTCTCATCGTCAAGATCAAATAAAAGTTGTATCAGAGCAAACTCTGAATGGACTTCCTATAAATATCTGTCAGCAGTAATGAGGCCCAGGGCTGGGCAGTGGAGACTCAACGGTGCGCAGCACAGTGACCCCACCCTCCCAGAGCTCCCAATGGAGTGTGGATGGCGGTTACACCCCCGCGAGTGTCTGGGGGTACTAAACAGGCGGGAACAGTGTGGAACTAGAGGCTCACTAGGGAAGACTGTCCAAAGAAGGGGGCATTTGAGCTGGGTGTTGATGGTTGAACAGAAACCTGTCTGGGAGAGAGCGAAGAGTATTCTCTACAGACAAGTAGCATATGCAAAACCCACAGGCACGAAATTCATGATGTGTTCATGGAACAGTGATGAGTCGGGGTGTCTGCATGGGCCACATGGGGAGAGGTGAGAACGACCTCGGCGAGGCAGCAGAGAGCATTGGCGTGAAGCGAGATCTTAATTCCCTGCCTGGGAATTGAACCTGAATAGCCTGGATGAGAACCAGATATCCCGGCCACCAGACCAGCAGGGTCTAGAGGCTAGAGGCCATTTTTCCCTGGATCTTTGTCCCCAGTGGGAAAAAAAAATGCATTTATCACAGACGCAGAAAACTGTAAATGCAGGTACAAGGTTTATTGCCAGAGACACAGCACAACAACAAGGGGAAAGTGCACAGAAAAATGGTTTGTTCAGTTAAGGCAGAAACAAGGAGATAAAGGCTGTGGGTGTCCTGCCTAGTAAGGAGGAATGCAGTGAAGGGCCGATTAAGTCATTTGTATACGTCAGTTTTTCCCCGTCTTTGTCTTCCTTCAGGCCAATTATCTGGTTTCTTTTTCTACACATGATCTACCCTGGGACCCTCTCCTGGGTGCACACTGACCCCTCAGCTAAGATGGATCTCAAAGTGAAGGCTTCTGGAAGGAGCAAGACTCATTATGACCTGGTGTTATTTCTTGACTTTGGCCCACAAGGAGCCTTTCTGAGTATGTACAGCGTCTCCCTTGTCCCAGAAGAGGTGGGAGCAGAGATCTCTTAATCCTTCAGTGAACAAGGTTTTGCCCATTTTGTCCTCGCAGTGACTATTACCTTGAATACTGCCTCGACTATTAGCTTAAGTGTTTACAAGAGAGAAACACTGGCTATTTACCCTGTTGCCTTTGTTACTTCCACTTGCGAAGGCAAACAGGAGACAGATTGTAAATGCCTTAACTGGAGCCCATTTGTCTCTGGCCTCAGGAAATGCTAACAGCTGTAAGTATGCAGCCTGAAGCCCGCTTCTTGGTGCCCCATGAGATGTAAACAGGAGGCCAGTTGTAAATGTCTAACCTGGAGCCCATCTATCTCTTACGAAGAGGCTGTGAAGTCTGATGGGGCTTGTAGTCAGTCCAAGGCCTCCTGGGAAGGAAGCTGGCCTTTGTCACTGAGTAGTGAAGAGCCGGAGAAGGCAATGGCAACCCACTCCAGTACTCTTGCCTGGAAAATCCCATGGACGGAGGAGCCTGGTAGGCTGCAGTCCATGGGGTCACTAAGAGTCAGATATGACTGAAGCGACTTAGCAGCGGCGGCAGCAGCAGTAAAGAGCCACAGAGGGTGCTAAGTCTGGAGAGAGCCTGGTGGAGTGAGCAGATTAAAAGTCTGCTGTCAGACCCTGGGGGAGACTGTGGTGCCTGCACTCATCGGCAGCAATCGCGTGAATGTAAAGCTTAGGAGAGGACTGCAGATGGGGTGGAGGAGGTGCGGAGGGCGGGGTGGATGGCGAAATGAGAAGGCGGTAGGGACTGGGAGCCTAGCCTCCTAGGCCTCAGTTTACTCATCTGTAAAGGGTGGATAAAAAGAGTTCTGACCCCACGTGACCAGTTTAAGGATGAAAGAAACCAAATAAAGTAACACAGAAGCCCTCCCAGCCTAGCCCGGAGGGTCCAGTCGGCGACGGCAGCTCTTGCTGCTTTCTCTGGTCTTGGATGGAAAGGGTGGAGAGCTGGTCACACAAAGCGGGGTCTCCTCAAAACTAGGAAAGATGTCTGAGCCCGTTGGCAGCGTGTTTGCTTGGACGCCCTGCTTCTCCATCTATGAGGTCACAATCCCAGCTGACACCTTGACCACAGCCTGGGAGATGCTGGGCTGAGGACCCACAGGGACTGCGAGACAAGAGATGTATGTTGTCTCGAGTCGCTACATCCGTGATGGTTTGCTGGGCTGCGGTGGAGGACGGATGCAGAAGCCGTCAGCACGTGCGAGCCACATCCGCCAAGCTGCAGGTGACCTGCCAGGCGGGATGAGGAGAGATGGACCAAGAATCTGCAGCCTCCTTCCTCATCCTGAGGCTCAAATTCAATGTCAAGCCCAGGAAGAGGGGGGGTGAGTGTATCCCCTGCAGGCACTGCAGAGATCAGCTGATCTGCGTGTAAATACGATCTCCAGGGTGCTGGGCTCCACGGCTGTGTGTTCTGGCAGTTGGAGAAGGCACAGACTCAGAGCTGGTGGTCCTGCCGGGCTCGTTGATGGAGGTGCTCTGGGGCTACCATGCTTGCTGGGCACAGGCAGGCGATTTGCTTCCCTCCCTCCCTCCTCGAGTTCTCCCATCACCCTTCAATCCTCAGGCACCTTAATGAGAAGCCCAGGGCTCCTTTTCCTCTTTGCACTGGATGCGATGCGTTTTCCTCTGTTGAATGGCAGGTACTCTGATTCTGCTTTGTAACTTTGAATACTCAGCCTTCTCCTTCCCTGCTACTCATTGGACTGGAAATTAAAGCCAACAGAGGCAATTTTTATCAGGCAGACCAAGGAAAGGTACTTGAAATTCAATGCAACTCCACATTTAAATGTCTGGGATCCCCTACATGGCTAGACTCTGCGCTTAATCAATTTGAAATGTGGCACTGAATGCATTACCGTGGACTTTCCTCATCTACTTGAGGCTCTGGCATCTAATGCAGAAGTTTTATGGAAGATAGATGCTTGGAAGGTTAGCCAGGAACATGATTCTGTTTTGGGCTGTGCTTGCTGTGTGTTTTTATGTGGTGGGGTCACCAAGGGTCATGGTCTGTCTGGGTCTCAATTTTACAGATTAATAAATTAGATTTTATTGGCTCATCTAAGGATGAGCATGTACTTGGGAATGAATGTGTAATCATTGAATTCACAAAAGGCTGACAGGTAACCCTCATCGTAGGAGAGGCAAGTCCGAAGAATCATCGGTTCAGGTCATGACCCGGGTTTAAATTTGGGTGGGCAGGTTCACCCCCAAAATAAAACTTAGAACCTTACCTGGCACACTTCCTCTGAGTCCTTCTTACATGCCAGGAACCAAGCCAGACACATGATGGGTGCAGTCATAAACTAGGTGGGTTGTGCCCTCGAGAAGCTTCCTTACATATAAATGTGATACTGATGAGAAGGTAATACTATTTAAAAAGATGCAGAAACCCTGCTAGGAGAGTACAGGAAGGGAGAGATCTTTCCAGTAGCGGGTGGAGCCAGTGGGGAGGGAATCAGAACCCAGGGAGGGGGCCAGCGTGTTTGGGCTGCCTCTTGCAAGAAATGTGGTTTGTACCCAAGGGGGTGGAGATCACCATTCCAAGGAGAACAGTGAGGGAGCAAAGAGGATGGGAACAGAGGATGGGAAGGGAGTATTCTGGCTGATGGGGTGGAGGGGAGGATGCTAGGAAGATGAGGGGGTACCAGATTATGCCTCACTGTCTCGGAACTCATGGGATGTGTCTATCAATCAAGGAGAGCTCAATGAAGTCGCCTTCTCCAGGATATGGAGACTTTTGTTTACACAATCAGTATTGACTCCTTGAAGATGCGTTTTCCACCAGTTAGTGGAGACACCCTGACATGCTTCAGTGGGCTCTGCTTACAGCCAACTAATTCTCCCTCAGTCGTTAATGTCTTCTGCCATTGTGACGCGTCTTACAGCTCACGAGACTACAGCTTATTGTGCATCAGTTACCCTGTACATCCGTGTCTTCCCAGCAGCCTTCTCAAACCACAAGCCTCTGTTCTTACCAGCCATGCTGAAGCCAGCTGCTCCTGAGAGCGGCTTCCTTTCTCAGAGGCAGAGCTCCTCCGTCTTTGGCAGAATTCATCAACTCAATGGACATGAGTTTGAGCAAACTCTGGGAGATAGCGGAAGTCAGGGAAGGCTGGCAGTCCATGGGATCACAAAGAGTCCAACGTGACTGAGCAACTGAACAAAAAATTTGTTCCCATAACAAGGGGTGACATTACGTGACTTTTTTCCCATCCTTGAAGTCTACACTTCTTGTTGATTATGGCGGGGCTGGAGATGGATCTTGGGTGGGGAAGATCCCCTGGAGGAGGGCATGGCAACCCACTCCAGTATTCTTGCCTGGGCAGAATCCCAAGGACAGAGGAGCCTGTTGACCTTGGGCAGATTGAACATGGCAACCTGGCCTCGGGGGGCAGTTTGCTGAGGTATACAAGTTTCTGCTGCAGAGAACAAAACCTAAGAATTGGCAGAGGATGTGTCCAGAGCTCCATAAAGCCTAGATCTTCCACTTGATGGTACGTGTTGGGCTGGGAAGCCAGGTTCCAGAGGAACAGAGCCAGCTCTGCCACTTAGCAGGCTTATAACCTTGGGCACTTTATTTAATTCAAGCTTTGGTTTCTATGTGTAAAGTGGGGATCAAGATCCCACTTTCCTCCTAGGGTAGATGTGGAGACTGACCGAGATGAGGTCTACACAGCAGCCAGCATAGAGCATGCGTGCTGAGTTGCTTCAGTCACTTCTTTGTGACCCCATGGACTGAAGCCAAGTTCCTCTGTCCATGGGATTCTCCAGGCAAGAATACTGGAGTGGGTTGCCACTCCCTCCTCCAGGGGATCTTCCAGAACCAGGGATCGAACCCACGTCTCTTACATCTCTTGCATTGGCAGGTGGGTTTTTTACCGATAGTACCACCTGGGAAGCCCAGCCAGCACAGTACCTGGGCTGGGTAGATGGAGTTGGGTGGATGGGGCTGGGTGGATGGGGCTGGGTGGATGGGGCTGGGTAGATGGAGCTGGGTGGATGGAGCTGGGTGGATGGGGCTGGGTAGATGGAGCTGGGTGGATGGGGCTGGGTAGATGGAGCTGGGTGAATGGGGCTGGGTGGATGGAGCTGGGTGGATGGAGCTGGGTGGATGGGGCTGGGTAGATGGAGCTGGGTGGATGGAGCTGGGTGGATGGAGCTGGGTGGATGGGGCTGGGTAGATGGAGCTGGGTGGATGGAGCTGGATGGATGGGGCTGGGTAGATGGAGCTGGGTGGATGGGGCTGGGTAGATGGAGCTGGGTGAATGGGGCTGGGTAGATGGTAGGTGTCATCACCCCAGACTTAAGAGAGCTGGCAGGGCTGTCAGCAACCTTCCTGCCAGTGGGAGGCGCTGCCATCAACACCCCTGGCAGGCAGGGAGAGCTGGACCAGTTGCCAGGGGGCCCACCCCTCTGTCTCTGAGATGGTCATAGGAGTTCCTGCCTGCCCCTCCCCCTTTCCTACATCTGACTCTGGGGCCACCAGCAGTTGGTGAGCCCAGAGGAACTCTGCGAAGCTCCCCTGATTTTCCAGTGTCCAGTATGCACCTTGGTGACCTACTGTGGGGCCAGGGAAAGGCAGCCCCTTGACCCCCTGTGGGGCAGGAACAGGATGGCCAGCCTCCCTGCGGCTGATGGTGCAGGGCACGGTGGTGATTCGAGTTTCTAACCTTCCAGAGACAGTGGCTCCCACACGTGCTGCCAGTTCGGGTAAGTCTATTGGTACATCTTGGGGAACTGCCCTAACTGCCAGGCATCCTGTTGGCAGCGTGACATGGGTCACCATGAGTAGGTCAACTGTACCTACTGTTGACACACAGACGTCTGTGGACATTATCTGTCAAGGTGGTTCCCCTCCCCCATCCCCGTCCCCTAGCGCTGGCCGTTAAACATTTATGAGCACATCCCCTGGCACGACCTTTCTCACTTCCTACCCCTACCTCCAGCTTCCTTGGTGGCTCAGCTTGTAAAGAATCTGCCTGCAAAGCTGGAGACCTGGGTTCAATCCCTGAGTTCTGCCCTGGAGAAGGAAGAGGCTACCCACTCCAATATATTGGCCTGGAGAATTCCATGGACAGTATAGTCCATGGGGTCGCAAAGAGTCAGACATGACTGAGTGGCTTTCACCCCTCCCTCAATTGTTTTTAACTATTCCCCTCACATTGTACAGCCATCTCAAGTGCTCCTGAAATAAACCACCAGAGACAGGCAATGAGAAGCCGTCTGTGATGTGGACAGGGTGTGCCCGTGAGCAACGAAGACTCCGGCTCCTCCCTTTACGGGCTGTGCCTCTTCATGGAAGGAAGTTCCCCAGCAGATATTGGGATACAAAGATGCATCAGCTAAATCTCTGCACCAGCTCCGCCAGGTGCCGTGGACCAAAGAGGAAGACAGAACAATGACTCGGAGCCCAGAACCTTGACCTCTAGGGGAACACCTAGGGCCACAGAGACTTGTGGACACCACCCCGTCCCTGTGGAGAGGACTCATGAACAAGAACCTGGGGGGCTTGTGGAAAAGGAAGACTATCCAGTGTCAGCCAGGATTGGGGGCCCTGCGGAGACCTCAGCTTTTCTGGGGTCTCACCCACATCTCTACTTGTGGGAGCCGAAAGGAATCCAGAGAGGGAGCTCTGAGGCTGAGGCAGACAGAGCATCTCTGTCCCCATGACCTCCGCCAAGTGGACACTTGCAATCCTGTCCCATCAGGAACGTCACTGAGCAGGGCAGCATCTCAGAAGGCCCGGGAGTCCCAGACTCTGGGAGTGACACTGCGTCCCGATGGGAGCCTCCCTTTCCCATCTTCTCCTCTCCACAGAACTTCGCTCTCCTCAGCAGCGGGTTTCTCCCTGAACTTTATCCTTAAGTGTGTCTGGTGCATTCTCTCCTGCAATATTTATGACCTACATCAATTTTTCATCCATCCCATCACTCAGCTTCTCAGGTGCATTTGGAAGCTTCCCTTCTGAGTTCTCCATCTCCTGAGGGGGAGACAGAAGTAGAGCTGCAGGGACCCACGGCCCCCATCCGCCCCACTGCCCTCCTGCCCGGGAATCCAGCGTCTGCGAGGTAAACTGCCAACTTGTCCATCCCTCTTTCTCAGCCAGTCACAATCTGATTATGCTTCAAACATCCAATCTTACCCCAGTCTCCGTTCCCACCTGCCTCTTCTCTCCAAGATCTGCAAACGTGAAGCTTCCCCTTCCTGTCTGGGTCAGGGAGGGGCCCTCCTGCTTCTGACCTTGTCTTCCTTTGGTGCATCTGGCCTCATCTCCTCCTCCAAGCCCAGACTGACTCCACATTTTCCACGAAGCCATGTTTCCCTTCATCTAACCCCACACCATCTCCTTGCTCATCCCTGTTTCACTTCAGCCGGGAACTAATGACTCAGTATTTAGCTGTTCTTCAACTGTTCTCTCGCGCTGAACAATGAGCTCCCTAAAGACAGAGTCTGCACTCTCATGCTTCTGTGATCTGGTCCCCCAAAGGGCTTACATATGTAGCACCAGCCACATAGTAGAGGCTTCATAAATAACTTGACACATAAATAAAAAGGAAAGCACAAAATAACATACTAAAATGATAAATAATACAATGATTGTAAATAAACAATTTAATACATAACTTGGTGGAAATCATTAGAACTTTCTCTATAATAATACGGTCTTATTCTTATCAGGTCTAATCTCAGATGTGATGATGCTAGTACTCACAGAGATGCTCTTATCTCTGAGAAATAGAGTAGTATGTTGATTGTATTAATAATAATAACAATTGCTCCAATTTATTGAGCACTTACTCTGCGCTCAGAGCAACAAAGTGTGTTACAGGCACTATCTTGCCCGCCTTTCATGTGTGTGTGCATATGCGTGTACGTGTGTTAGTTGCTCAGTCGTGTCCAACTCTTTGAGACCCCATGGACTAGCATGCCAGGTCCCTCTGTCCATGGAATTCTCCAGGCAAGAGTAAAATGCTGTTTTAACCCCATTTAACTTATATGCAGAGTACATCATGAGAAACGCTGGGCTGGAAGAAGCACAAGCTGGAATCAAGATTGCCGGGACAAATATCAATAACCCTGGATATGCGGATGACACCACCCTTATGGCAGAAAGTGAAGAGGAACTAAAAAGCCTCTTGATGAAAGTGAAAGAGGAGAGTGAAAAAGTTGGCTTAAAGCTCAACATTCAGAAAATGAAGATCATGACATCTGGTCCCATCATTTCATGGGAAATAGATGGGGAAACAGTGGAAACAGTGTCAGACTTTGGTTTTTTGGGCTCCAAAATCACTGCAGATGGTGACTGCAGCCATGAAATTAAAAGACGCTTACTCCTTGGAAGAAAAGTTATGACCAACCTAGATAGCATATTCAAAAGCAGAGACATTACTTTGCCAACAAAGGTCCAGCTAGTCAAGGCTATGGTTTTTCCAGTGGTCATGTATGGATGTGAGAGTTGGACTATGAAGAAAGCTGAGCACCGAAGAATTGATGCTTTTGAAATGTGGTGTTGGAGAAAACTCTTGAGAGTCCCTTGGACTGCAAGGAGATCCAACCAGGCCATTCTAAAGGAGATCAGTCCTGGGTATTCTTTGGAAGGAATGATGCTAAAGCTGAAACTCCAATACTTTGGCCAAGTCATGTGAAGAGTTGACTCATTGGAAAAGACTCTGATGCTGGGAGGGGTAGGGGGCAGGAGGAGAAGGGGACGACAGAAGATGAGATGCCTGGATGGCATCACTGATTCGATAGACGTGAGTTTGAGTACACTCTAGAAGTTGGTGATGGACAGGGAGGCCTGGCGTGCTGCAGTTCATGGGGTCGCAAAGAGTCAGACACAACTGAGTGACTGAACTGAACTAAACTGAACCCCCATTTCACAGGTGAGGAATCTGAGCCACAGAGAGGATGTGACTTGTCCAGAGACACTCAGCTAATATGAAGTGGAGCAAACTCTCACCTGCCAAAGCCCAGACCAGGATTCACGCTGACACATTGCCTTGGTCCTGCCACAGCCAGCATTCCTGCCTCTCTGCATGCGGACCCCAGGAGGGCAGCTTGAGGTGTGGACAAGCCAGTTGCCATCAATGGCTGGTGCAATGAGCCCAGCAAAAGAGGGGAATCTTCAGGCAAATATGGGGAATGGGCATAAGCATTTATATCTGCTCCCACTTGAAACAGCATAAATTTTATGGTAAAGGAATAGCAAAAGGATCAGTCCCCAAAGACAGTGAGAGGAAGAGAAGCCACAATTCTGGAAGTCGGGGGGGGGGGGGGCGGAGAAGGGGTGGCCAACACCGCAGGACAGACAAAGGCCCTGCAGTCCCAGAGCAGAGGGGCTGAGTTCTGGAGCAGGCAGGCAAGAACAGAGACTAAAAATAGAACAGTGCGGAAGCTTTCTAGAGAATAATCAGGCCTCCGAGACCCCTCTTCATACCCTGCAGAGGCAGAGCATGGCTCCTTCTCTTCGTTAGCTCAGGCGGCTAGCACAAAATAACATAGACAGGGCGACTTCAGGGGCAAACATTTATCTCTCAGTTCTGCAGGCTGGGAAGCCCAAGATCAAGGTGTGGCCAGTTCCTGGCCCTGTTGCGGATGGCTGCCTTCTTGCTCTGTCCTCACGCACCAGAAGGGAGGGAAACTCTCAGGTCTTTTCTCATAAGGGTGCTAATCCCATGATGGGGGTCCACCCACATGATCTCATATAACACTAATCACCTCCCAAAGGCCTCCACCTCCAAATCCCATCACCTTGGGAACCAGGCTTTAGCCCATGAGTCTGGTGGGGACACAAACGTTCAGGCCATAGCAAAGGCCCCCACTCCCCTACTCCCAGTGGGAAAAGGCACTCGAGGAACACTGGCAAGTGTGGCTGAGCTACGAGGCTGAGGAAAGGGAATGAATGATGCGTGTCTACAGAGCAAACAAGCCTTCACCCCTCCCTACTCCCCACCACCCTCTTCCAGTCTCAGACTTCAAGTGCTAGCAGCCAGATACATATCCCAAGGCAGGAGGCCAAACAGTACTCTCTCAGGAAACAGAATTCTCTGTAAACAAGCAGATAGTTCAGAGTAAATGGGCTGGTACATTTGAGAGATCCCCCATGAAAAACCCCACCAGCACCTCCACCCTCCAATAACACAGCCTGGGAGGCAGCAACCCACCAGGCAGGGAGCTTCACATCAGCTTCAATCTTCTATTCTGAAATGTGGACAAACAGCAACAAAGCAGTAGATTTAAAAAAAAAAGCATTCAATATGAAGATCAAAATTAAAACAAGATTTTAAAAAAATCAGGAAATAAAGACAATAGGGAGAACAGAAGAAAAGTTCCAAAAGTCATCAGTATCATTACAGACAAACAAAGATACCACACTCACAAAACAAGAAGGGAGTGCTCTAACCCCAAATGGCGCAATTAGAGAATAAGGAAGCTCTTTAAGAAATGAAGTTAAAATTCTGAATCTTAAAATTTTTAAAAATTAGTAGAAGTTTCAGTTAAATTAAGTAAATATCCCAGACGGTTCTCCTGGTGACTCCACGGTAAAGACTTCATCTCAGTACCAGAAACATGGGTTCAATTCCTGGGCTGGAAAGATCCCCTGGAGAAGGAAAAGGCAACCCACTCCAGTATTCTTGCCTGGGAAATCCCACGGACAGAGGAGCCTGGTGGGCTACCATTCATAGGGTTGCAGAAGAGTCAGATACAACTTAGCAAATAAATAACAACAACAAAATATCCCAGAAAGTACATTTAAAGAGAAACAGAAGAAACAAACAAATGAGCTATAGACAAGCTGATAGGAAAATCCAATGAGCAGTTCAGGGAGTGTAATATTTAGCTAGCAGAAGGAATTCTGTGAAAAAAGACAAGGAAAACTTGGATGAGAGGATAGTAACAAAAACACAAAGAAAACAATATAGAAAAATTTCAGTCTGGACAGATTAACAGGGCCCATTTAAATACCAATGCAATGAATGGAAAAAGGCCCAGAGCAGGAAATCTTAATCACGATGTTTCATGATGAGAATAAAATGATGGTTGAAAGAAAGGGAAAGAAAGAGAGATAGAAAGAGGAAAAGAAGAGGGATGAAGCAGAGGAGAAGAGAGAGGAAGGGAGAAAGGAAGGTTATATGTCATGAACTGGAGACCCGAATGTCATTTAGCTCAGTTCAGCCTCTCAGTCGTGTCCAGCTCTTTGCAATCCCATGAACTGCAGCACGCCAGGCTTCCCTGTCCATCACCAACTCCCAGAGCTTGCTCAAACTCATGTCCATTGAGTCGGTGATGCCACCAACCATCTCATCCTCTGTCGTCCCCTTCTTCTCCCACCTAACCATCAACAAACTGATATTTTCAAGCATGAGAGTGCATAAATGTTCTATCCTACCATGCATTATTTCCTGGGAGCTACCAGGAAGTTTCAGCAATAATAGATACATGCATACTCACACAAACATGCAAATAACACAGAGATACACATATGCGTATATGATACATACACAGAGATGCATGTACATATACATGCATGCTTAAACATACACATACATGCAAGCGCACACAAATGCATACATCCAGGAAACAAACAGGAAGAGAGAGTCAGGGAGTAAACCAAGAAAGAAGAAGACCAGATCCAAGAAACCAGTGAGATGTCAGAGAAAACTGCAAAGAAGCCCAAGGACAACAGTCAACTGCCATGTGTAAAGAAGGCAGCAGAAAAAGTAGAAAGCTTTATGAGAAAGGCATCCAGGGGTAAAAGTAGAACCAATTTTTAAAAACTGTTAGTCTGAATGGCATCACTGACTCGATGGACGTGAGTCTGAGTGAACTCCGGGAGTTGGTGATGGACAGGGAGGACTGGCGTGCTGCAGTTCATGGGGTCGCAAAGAGTCGGGCATGACTGAGCGACTCAACTGAACTGAACTGAACTGAGTCTGCTTCTCTGGTCAATTCCTGAATTTCTAACTCAAGGAAAAACGAAAGGATGTGTAAGAGCAAAAATACACCCATAGTATAGCATGTGGTTTAGCAGTGAACAATATTTGCAGGAACAGGATGAGTTAAGAGCCAACCACGAGTTCATCCAGAATGTGTGATACGACTCTGCTGAGAAGACTGAAGGGGGTGTGCTCGTGTGTGGACAGAGTGGGAGGTGCGTAAGAAAGCTGGATCCTCATCCAAGCTTATCCCTGCCTCTGGGCTTTTGCACAGGCAGTTCCCTCTGCCTAGAGCACTGTTTCCCAGGCAAAACAGGGCTCACCCCTTATTTTACTCAAGTCTCTGCTTCAATGTCACTTCTTTTGCCCAAATATCTAAAATAATGCTTCCCCAACCTGCAGCACCCGTATCATCTCACTGCGCCGTATTTTCCTTTATAATATTTCCTAACTGACCCCTGATGGCTCAGTAGGTAAAGAACTCACCTGCAGGGCAGGAGATCCAGGTTAAATCCCTGGGCCGGGAAGATTCCCCTGGAGAAGGACATGGCAACCCGCTCCAGTATTCTTGTCTAAAGAATTCCCTGGCCAGAGGAGCCTGCTGGGCTATAGTCCAAGGGCCACAAAGAGTCGGATACGCCTGAGTGGCTAAGTATACACACAATCATGTATAATATAAACCTTGCAGAATAGTGCTAGCCACGTGGTAGATGCCAGATTGGTTAAATATTATTAAAACAATGGATTACCAGGAGGCAAAATCCATAGTATTGACTTGGATCCGTCTCAGCTTGAACTTCTCCAGAAATAGACTCTCAGACAAGAATTAGTACAAAAGCTTCTTTAGATTGGTCACTGGGGGCTTGTGGGGAGGGAATAACAAGGAGTTAGTATTAAAAGGGTACAGGTTTTCAGCTTGAGATGAAGGAACATTCTGGAGATAAGCAGTGGTGTTGGTTACATGTTGGTGGTGGTGGTGGTAACACAGCAACCTAAATGTGCTGAATGCTGCTGACTTGTACGGCTACAATTGGTCAAAGTGATGTTTATGGTATGTATATGTTATCACAATAAAAATGGTATGCGTGCTGCGTGCTAAGTCGTTTCAGTCCTGTCTGACTCTTTGTAGCCCCAAGGACTGTAGCCCACCAGGCTCCTCTGTCCATGGGATTCTCCAGGCAAGAATACTGGAGTGGGTTGCCATTTCCTCCTCCAGGGGATCTTCCTGACCCAGGGATCAAACCTGCACCTCCTCTGGCTCCTGCATTGCAGGCAGATTCTTTACTGCTGAGCCACCGGTGAAGCCCAAAATTGATATATCTAGTCTTAAAAAAAAAAAAAAAA
This sequence comes from Ovis canadensis, assembly GCF_042477335.2. Taxonomy (NCBI): domain Eukaryota; kingdom Metazoa; phylum Chordata; class Mammalia; order Artiodactyla; family Bovidae; genus Ovis; species Ovis canadensis. The sequence goes on from NC_091270.1 coordinate 51,599,309, forward strand.
AAAAAAGCTTACTCAGGAGAGACCGAAAACACCACTGAGGAGTAAGCAGAACAACGGGGCCACCAATGAAGGCGCGTGGCCAGGGCTTCCCTGGTGGCCCAGTGGTTAAGACTCCGAGCTTCCACTGCAGGGGGCGTGGGTTTGATTCTGGGTCAGGGAAGTTCCACATGTCTCATGGTGCGGCCAGAAAAAAGAGAAAAACAGGTGTGCGATCAATCAGAGTTTGCCAGAGCAACTTCACCCTGCAAAGAAACCCTGGGGTGGTTAGTGCCTGCCCCAGAGTCAGTCCACTGGCAACTAAGGAGTGAGGGCGTTTATGCACCAAGTCCCATACGTTGGGGGGCTGCTTCCAGGATATTCTTCTGTACCTCCAGCCTGCCCTGTGCACAGGAAGAGTTGTCTTTGAAGCAAGTGCCCAGGCAAAGAGATGACACATTAGCGCCTAGACACAGGCCAGCTGCCCTGAAGGACTAAGACCCAAGGAACACATCAGTGAGGCACTGATGGGTCTCAGACAGCCTAAAATTGATAAACAATCGGAGTGCTTGGCAATGTGGAATTAAATACCCCAAGCCAGTCAGAGGAGGGGTTGCATCTGGGAAGCAGGACTGAGAAATGGGAAGGAGATTGCTTTATTTTGTCATAAATTCTTCTGATTTTAAAGTATTATTTCACTTCTAAACTATGTCCATGTATTATTTTGAAAAGGGAAAAAAGAGATGAATTTTAAATGAGTATGAATAGCACCAGGAAGTCATCCCACACTGATTTGGTTCTAATTTTTCATGAGAAAATGTCACAAAAATGATTAACCAGCCCCCTGGAAAAAGAACTCCATGAATGTTAATTGGAGAGAACTGTAGCCAAACACAATCCTGCTCCTGCTCAGTCGCTCAGTCGTGTCCAGCTCTTTGCAACCCCATGGACTGCAGCCCATCAGGCTCCTCTGTCCATGGGATTTTCCCAGGCAAGCCCAACACGTTGGAAACCAGTAATGGGTTGTAGGCAATTCTGAACACTTTTTGTTGAGCTCCTATTAGGTGCCTCATGTTAGCAAGAGGAAGAGCGACCCTGGTCCCAGGGTGAAAAGTCTCCCTGCAAAATCCATGTCCACCCAGAACCTCAAAATGTATTCTTAAGTGAATGTAAGTTTTTTTGTAGATATAAACTTAGTTGAGAGGAGGTCACACCAGATCAGAATGGATAATGAATCCAATGACTGGTGTTCGTATAAGAAAACAGGTGAAGACACGGCCATGGAGAGGCGGAGGCGTGAAGACGCAGCCAGAGTGTGGAAGGATGACCTACAAGACGGGGCACCAAGGAGCCAGGAGAGGACCGTGGACCATGTCCCTCCTTGGAGCCTTAGAGAGAGCGTGGCCCTGCCCACTCCTTGATTTCAGGCTTCCCACCTCCAGAACTGCAGGAGGATACATTTGTGCTTAAAGTTTGTGGCCATGTGTTACAGCAGCCCCTGGAAGCTAAGACAAGCCTGTTCCCAGAAGTCTGTGATTTGGAGAGGTGACCTCTGCCTAAGAGGACGTGTCCTTCACCCCTCCTTTTCCTCCTCTCCATGATTGGAAGGTGAGCCCAATGGACTGAGCTGAAAGAGCCGTCTGGGGTGATGAACAGAAGCCATCCACATGAACGAGGGGGTCAGCCTGGGAGAAGCACCCCCCCCCCCCGGCAGCCACGCTGGCCTGGGACTGCCAAATCCCACGTGGCTTGGAAACGCGCACCTACGCTGCTTATGCCACTGTCATTTGGGATTCCCGGTTATTTGCTGCTTGACCTAATCCTAGCTCATCCTGGGAGACAGATTTGCAAATGAAAAGATGCAATTCAGCGTGGTAAATAATATGATAGAGACAGGCCATAGGAGCTGCACTGAGGAATGAGTGATTAACCACCCTTGGGAGATCAGGGAAATCACCTCGAAAAAAGCCACAGCCGTCAGAGTCAAGAACACGCGACGGAGTCTTCCTGGCAGTCAGGATGTGGGGTGGCGGGTGGGATTTTCAGACAGAAATCCACCCTGGAGGGAAAGAACAGTTCCGTGGATGCACCTGTATCTCTGCACAAGCAAAGCAGGGGATGGAGCAGTCAGGGACAAGACTGCAGGGAGCACAGAGGCAAGGTGGCAAGCCCCTTCAAATGCCATTCCTGGCGCTCATCACAAAGAAGAGCCAGCTACCGAAGTGGAACAGTGGAGCAGGGTGATCAAGTTACCCTGGTAGAAAGACCCCTTGGCTAGAGTGTAGGTGGATGACCAGGAGGGAACAAGGAGGGAGTCAGAGAGACGAGGTCGAAGGTCCTTGCAGGGACTGCTGGGTTTGATGATGACAAGGGTCAACATGAGCGTAGACACACTGGGGACCAAAAGGAACGGACAATTCAAATACAGCCAAGGAGGCTGAAATGATTGGCTGTGGGGCTATAAACCTGCTTGGCTGGTCCGGGGCATGAACAGTTGGAGTTTCACCTGGGACCAGGAAGCTCAGAGGGAGGGGCAGGTATGGAGGCAGATGATGGAATAGTAACGGTCTGCTGGGCTCTGAATCTTCCTTCTGAATCCTGGAGACCAGATCGCTCCATTTCTAGAGCCACAAAGTCGCCAGGGGGCAGGGAGAGGAGGGGTGAGGGAGAGAGGGATTGACTAGCTTCCCAGCAGGGTGGCCATCAGGGGTGCCGTTCCACCATCCAGAACCAGCCTGATGTACCCTTTCAGAAACCCCAGCACCAGCCCGTCAGCATCCATCCCCAGAGCCCGGGGTCTCGGCTCTGTGGTTCCTGCTCCACGCTCCTGAGGTTCCAGCCCAGACAGCTGAGCTCTCTCTGTGTGGCCTGGGCCTCCCAGATGGGAGCAGCCTCTCGTGACCCTGTGGAGGGTCCTCCGTGGAGTGAGTGGGGCACAGAGGGTGATGGGTGAAGCCTGAGGAGCTGATGGAAAACGAGACCAGGCAGACGGATATTAGCTACAGGCCCAGAGGACAGTGGTTCTATTTCTACCTGAGGGAGACCTGAGCTTCTTTAGAAGCCCTGGGAGGGCACCACCAGAGAGGAGGCAAGGGGACGGAGAAGGAGGCGGTGAGCTGGGAGACGGGCCTGCAGCAGCCACAGTATCACTTCCTCTAAGGCCATGCGTCCACCCGCAAAGTCTTCCATGTCTAAGGTGGGCCAGGCACTGTTCTAGATGCTGGGGGTGGCAGGGAATAGAAGAGATCAAAGTCAGAGGGTGGGGCTTCCCTGGTGACTCAGTGGTAAACAATCGCCTGTCAACGCAGGAGACACGGGTTCAATCCCTGGTCTGGGAAGATCCCATGGACCGTGGAGCACCTAAGCCCAAGCGCCACAGCTGCTGAGCCTGCGCTCTGAAGCCCAGGAGCTGCCGCTGCTGAAGCCCCCACACCCTAGAGCCCGTGCTCCGCAACAAGAGAAGCCACCGCAATGAGAAGCCTGGCACCGTGAGCGGAGAGTAGCCCCCACTTGCCATAGCTAGAGAAATAGCCACCCAGCAACAAGTAGCCAGCACAGCCAAAAAAAAAAACAAAGAAAATCAGTGGCTGGAAGCAGGCGGCCCAAAGAGCTTCAGAGTGAGAAGCCTAAAAGGCAAAACCTTCCAGGGTCTCTGGAGGAGGCAGCAGGGTGATTGATCGATTATTTTTTTAATCTATTTGGTCGAGCGTCATGTGGGATCTTAGTTCCCCAAGCAGGGCTCAGACTTGCGCTACCTGCAGTGGAAGGGCTGAGTCTTAACCACGGGACCACCAGGGAAGCCTCGAGGCAGCAGGTTTAGAAAGCCAACTACTGCTCTGTTTCCCCCTGAAGTCACTGGCCCATTATTGTTTGAGTGAGGTGGGGAGACCAACCCTTCCTTGTGACTGCTGGCTGCACCCCAAGTAAAGATGCTGAGCTCACCCTGGGGTCCCCTGCCTTAGAAAGAGAGGCTCAGCGTGTAACTTGCTCCTCTTCTTGATACAACCTCGGACTGCACAGCCCATGGAAATGCTTTTGACCACCCTTTTATTTCTAACCATGAATTCTTTTTTTTTTAATTTAATTTATATTTGCTTATTTGGTGTGCCAGGTCTTAGTTGTAGCATGCGGGATCTAGTTCTCTGACCAGGGATCGAACCCCGGTTCCCTGCATTGGGAGCTTGGAGTCTTACCCACTGGACCACCAGGGACGACCCCTGACCCTGGTTTTGACTTAAATGTCTGGCAGCGCTGTTTCTCACTGGATCCTGTCACTGCGATCATAACAGATAACTGTGATCACAAAGATGGCTCCATCTTAAAGGCAGTGATGATTAAAGCATGGATCCAGATCTGAGAGGGTGTGAGGCTGTCTCAGGCAGCCCCGCATGGCCAGGCAGGGGAAGCTGGACTGCTGGGACAGCCCCTCACTGAGAGGCGCTCCTTCCCCTCGCCCTTCTAGTCTATTTGCCAAATATGCCGTTTCCCACTTAAGCCCCTTGGCATGTGGAGACCTGAGTCTCACAAGCCTCCAGCAGCCTCCCTGAGGACACACTCTGACCCTTTAATCCGGCTACATGGAGTAACCTGCCCACCAGGTGTCATGCTCTCTGGAGAGTGCTGATCTTTTTTTTTTTTTTCCTCACCATTCTTTGGTCAACTTCTACTCAACCTTTTAGCTAAATGCAAGCATCACCTCCCTGAGTACCCACCACTCATTGCCCCTCATGATGGACGTTCTGCAGATGGTGATATTAATACTGGCAATTTACCTTGCAGGTCAGCTACTGAGACGGGGCCCGGTGAAACTGTATGCCTCACCAACCACTCAGGAAACACCTACCAAATAAAACACATCACTTGAGGACTCATTAAAATATAGATTCCTGGATCCCACACACATCTAGGAATTCACTGACAAATTTGAGCATCGGTTTGCTATTGCCTGTCAGTGCAGGAAGTTAGGAAATTTAACTCAGGCCCAGGAGGGAAGTGAGGCATCTCTGCATGATAAAGCCAGCAATACTCACTCAGAAGAAACAAAATCAGAGCTATGATTTTAGCGATCATAAATATCAGTCCCTTAAATTGTGTGTAAGAAATACCCACTTCTTTATTCTTTTAAATCTGATTTTAAGTTCTCATCCTTCTAGGATGGCAAGAAAGATCCCTCTTTCATGCCTGACCCCATCCCCAGCTCACTTCCGGGAACTCAGCTTCCTGGGATGTCCAGAAACAGTGCAAGACCACCAGTTCTGACTTAGCCACGGTAAGCACTGGCATTCACAGCATCCACAGCTGCAGTGGACTCTCGGAGATCAAAGATTTGCCTCTTGCATGCTCTCACTGGGGCATGGGAATCTTTGCTGAGGCTGTGAAGTCACCCAGTCATCTGAGATGACATCCCCTCTCCAGGGAGCTGCCGCAGTTGGGGATGGTGGCTTCCCACTGCTTGCCAGGTCCGGGGACCATCTGCCCATCCCCAGCCCCTGGAAATCTCTTCCTCCTGTCTCCCTCCATCAAAAACTCTCCTTTCTCTCTCCATGTCTCCCATCCATGACAACTAATAAACTCTCTGCAGTGATCTCAAGCCTTGGAGAAAACAAAAGCCTGAAACAAAAGCCATGTGGGTAGGGTGCTGGATGTGTTAGCAGAAGAAGAGTCTGGAGATCCTCCCTCCTGTGGGCCTCAGTTCTTGGTAAGGATGCTAAGAAGAATCTAAGATCTTGCCTGTTGCAAGAAAGTTTATTAACAATAAGGGAAGAAAGAACAGGCTGCAAAGAGTTGATCACAACTGAGCAACTGAACACACACAAAGAAAGAACAGAAAGAACACCATAAGAGAGAGGTGGCCCACCCAAAGGGAGGCAGAGGCCCTGGAGGGCTGGGATCCAGAGCTTTCAAGGCAGGATCATTTACATAATCCAGGGGGGGTCATTGACTGACAGCCTTGATCGACAGCTGCACGCTATATAATAAGATGCTCTGCTGCACATGTCCTTCCCATAATTCAATCTGTTATAATTAGATGTATGTGTTCATGGAATATTTATGAGCAGTTAATGAGTCTAATGGCCACCAAAGGTTAGTACAGGATAGTGTGAGGTGTACGTGTGTAAACTGCTCGGTGGGATTAGGCAGCTATTGTATGGTTAGCTAAAGGTGTCGCGTCTCCTTATTCTTAGCTAACTTCCTGCCTATCAAATGCAGCGCTCACCCTGCCCTCCTCCTCTGGGGACGTGTCAGTCCCTGGAAGCAGAGACCGTTTGTGATGGGTAGCAGCTCACAGGTAGCGAGGGACAATGCGGAATGCCTACTATACCAGCAGACCTAAGAAGGGACTGAAAAAAACAACCTCCTAAAAATGTAGAGTTTCTATTGAGAAGTGGGACAGATCCCAGGATAAAAGAAGAGGGGAGGAAAATGGAAGAAAAATGTTTCTGAAACAAGAGAAAGATGGAGGAACACATGTTATACAACGAGTGCCTACAGAGCAAAGTAAGAGGGGGAGCAGGAACAATCGGGAAAGAAAAAGCTGGACCGGACACAGACGCTTGATGGAAGAAGAAACACGAATAGCTGATGAAGATAAGCAAAGGTGCTGGACAGGCCACCTCAAATTAAAACCACAGTGAGGTCCGCCGCATGTCCTCCATATCGGCCAAAATCTTAAAATGTGATCATAACAAATGGTGAGAACACGAAGAAATGAGAATCCTTGGTAGGAGTGGAATCTGCTACAATCACTTTGGAAAACAAATTGACATTGTCTAGGAAATATGAAGCTGGGAACACCCGTTTAACCCAGAAATTTCACTACTAGGTACTCGACATATAGTCCCCAAACTCCTGAGGGCCTGCAAGACTCTTACAGGGATCTTGCAAGGTCAAAGAAAAAAAATATCACTCTAATACTTAGAGGTGATTGGATTTTTTCACTGTGTGTTTCATTTTCAGGTACTTATAAATTTAAAAAAGTTGCTGTTATTCCTTAAGCGTGTCCTTAAAGCAGAGAAAAGCATTAGCTTTATTAAATCTCAACTCTTGACAAACATCTTTTTAATATTTTATGTGATAAAATGAGAAATATACCTGAAACGTTTCAGCTGCATATTGAAATGTGAGGTTGATACTGAGGAAAGAGAGATCACTTGAATTGTGAGCTGAATTGACCATGTTTTCCGTGGAACACCATTTTTATTGGAAACAAATACTGACAGGCAGACCCAGTTGCTCAGTCTTGAGCATTTGAAAGATATTTTCACAAAAATGAATGAAGTGAATCTTTCACTCTTGGAGGAAATTAATATTCTTTGTTGCCAGTGGTAAGATTCCACCTTTCAGATTTCACATTGCAACTAACACTTAAGAAATTCCTGCTTGTCAAATTTTGGTGTAAAATTAGAGAATACCCACAATTACTTGAAAAGGCTATTAAAATATTACCATCATTTTCAACTCCGTACGTGAGCAAGGCCAGATTTTCTCCACATATTTCAACCAAAACAAGTAAAAATAGGTTGCAAGAACCCCCCTAGTGGTCCAGTGGTTGGGAATCTGACTGCCAATGCAGGAGACACGGGTCCCATCCCTGGTAAGGGAACTAAGGTCCCACATGCTGCACAGCAACTGAGCTTTCAAGCCACAACTAGAGAGACCAGTGTTTGGTCACACCATCAGTGCAGCCACCAACATCCTTATGTGTTTCTCCTCTGTTCACTAGTGAGTACTTCTCTGCAACAGAACTGCTTGGAAAGATCCGCACCAAGGAAAGATCCCACATGCCACAACCAAGACCCAGTGCAGCCAAAAATAAGTAAACAAGTATTTTTTTTAATTCAAAAAAACACAATAGTTTGTAGGAACAGACATGAAGATCCAGCCACTAAAGAGGTTTCTCTTAATGTAGAACAATGCCTCTCTTCAATAATCTTTTTCAGAAACTAGAGTCATTTTTCATAAAGATAAGTTGCTTATATCAGTACCTAATGGAACAACAGACTGGTTCCAAATAGGAAAAGGAGTACATCAAGGCTGTATATTGTCACCCTGCTTATTTAACTTATATGCAGAGTACATCATGAGAAACACTGGGCTGGAAGAAGCACAAGCCGGAGTCAAGATTGCCAGGAGAAATATCAATAATCTCAGATACGCAGATGACACCACCCTTCTGGCAGAAAATGAAGAGGAACTAAAAAGCCTCTTGATGAAGGTGAAAGAGGAGAATGAAAAAGTTGGCTTAAAGCTCAACATTCAGGAAACTGAGATCATCACATCTGGTCCCATCACTGCATGGGAAATAGATGGGGAAACAGTGGAAACAGTGATAGACTCTATTTTTATTTTGGGGGGGCTCCAAAATCACTGCAGATGGTGATTGCAACCATGAAATTAAAAGACGCTTACTCCTTGGAAGGAAAGTTATGACCAACCTAGATAGCATATTCAAAAGCAGAGGCGTTACTTTGCCAACAAAGGTCCGTCTAGTCAAGGTTATGGTTTTTCCAGTGGTCATGTATGGATATGAGAGTTGGACTGTGAAGAAAGCTGAGCCCCAAAGAATTGATACTTTTGAACTGTGGTGTTGGAGAAGACTCTTGAGAGTCCCCTGGACTGTGAGGAGATCCAATCAGTCCATTCTAAAGGAGATCAGTCCTGGATGTTCATTAGAAGGACTGATGGTGAAGTTGAAACTCCAGTACTTTGGCCACCTCATGCAGAGTTGACTCATTGGAAAAGACCCTGACGCTGGGAGGGATTGGGGGCAGGAGGAGAAGGGGACAACAGAGGATGAGATGGCTGGATGGCATCTCCAACTCGATGGACAAGAGTTTGAGCAAACTCCGGGAGCTGATGATGACAGGGAGGCCTGGTGTGCTGATTCATGGGGTCACAAAGAGTCGGACATGACTGAGCGACTGAACTGAACTGAACTGAATATCTTTTAGAAAGACTTTATTTTTAGAAAAGTTTTTAGGTGACAGTAAAACTGAGAGAAAGGTACAGAGATCTTTCCCAAATGAGCCCTGCTCCCACAGATGCACAGCCTCCCCGTTATCAACATCCCCCACCAGATGGTACACTTCTTACATTTACTGAACCTACACTGATCCATCAAAAACACCCACAGCCCACAGTTTGCAGTGAGGTTCACTCTTGGCGTTGTTCACTCGGTGGGTTTGCACAAATATATAATGATATGCATCTACCGTTATGGTATCACACTGAGTATTTTCACCATCCTAAGATCACTGTTATTTTAAATGAATTCATAAATATCTTTAAGTTGTCTTGTTTTTAATTCCTGAAACATTACTAGCTCTTTAAGGCACTCAAAAAATGTTAGAAGTGAAAAAGCTCCTGAAGGCAAGCGGTTTAAAAAGTTCTATTGCAGAGAAATACTCACTCATGGGGAGAGGAGAAGCACAGAAGAATGTTTACGGCAGCCCTGCTGGTGTTACCCAGACACTGGATTCAACGCACTCAACGTGAGAATGAATGATAAATAAATAGAGTATGTTCATACCGTGCAACAGGAGTGGGTATTGCAGACATGTTCACGACCATTAATGGTCTACAACAGAGAGTAATCTCAGTAATGTAATGTTGAGGGCCGAAAGGAAATGAATGGAGAATACGGCCTGTATCATTCCATTGACATATAAGCAAAGAAAATGCCAAGCTAAAAACACAGGATTAAACTGAAACTATCCCTATTTCCTTACACAAACTCCCAAGACAAGCAACAGAATGATACACACAGAATTCCAGAAAAAGCTTCTGCCCGAGAGCAGGGCTGCAGGGATGGACTGCGGAACAGTGCCCTGGAAGCTTCAAAGATAATGATTCATTTTATCAACGAGGAGTAAGTAGCTTGCTGCGTGTCCTATTTTTTTTATTCTTCATACTACACACACTTTATAAGATTCTGTATCTATCCAGTTTTTGTCAAAGCAATCTAGAAAAAAAAATGAAAATTAAGTCAACTTTGGAAATGAAGGATAAAGTGGAAAGACTAAATACACTGCTAATCCACAGTAGCAGAATCAGGGCAGCACACATGAGAACAAGCAGGCCACAGGAAGGGAAAAAGGGCTGAGAGAGAGTCCTGTGGATATTCAGGAAGTTTACAGCCCCACCAATTACACTGGAACAGGGGACTTCCCTGGTGGTATAGTGGATAGGAATCTGCCTACCAGCGCAGGGGACACGGGTCCTATCTCTGGTCTGGGAAGATGCCACATGCCAGGCAGCAGCTAACCCATGCACCACGGCTACTGAGCCCCTGCTCTGCAACAAGAGAAGCCGCTGCTCCCTGCAACTAGAAAAAGCCCTCGAAAAGCAACAAAGACCTAGCACAGCCAAAAATAAATAAACAGAAATTTTAAAAAAAGAAAAACAGGAACACACTCTTAGTATATATAGTGTTGGGAAAGTTGGCTCAATGGATTAAGAACAGGACTGGATCTTTACCTAACCCAACATTTCAAGATAGACTCCAGATGAACTAACTAAATACCATCTGGAGTCTGTGTGAAAGATACAATGATAATATAAACAGACAATAACAGAAGCCAATAGGTGTATGACCCAGGACTAGAAAGGGACTTCTTAAAACAAAATCTAAAAAGTATAAGGTAAAAAAATAAAAATTTAATGGATTTGAAAACCTCGAAATTAAGGATTTTTGTGCAATGTAAGTTAACCAAACAAGAAGAGGTATTTAAAACTAACGAGGGATTAACACTGAAAATCTTCAAAGAACTCCCACAAATTAAAAAAAAATCTACAAGAAAAAGTCAGGAGCCCCCGAATAAAGTGATCAGTAGCCACAGTCAGTTCACAAAAGGGAAATCCTGAAGGCACAAAAGAGACACTTACACCCAGAGAAATGCAAATTAAACCACAGGGCTCCATCACTTAACATCTACCAGCTTAGCAAAAATTAGAAAGCTGGATAAAGCCAGCGGGTTTTGAGGGTGTGGGGATGTGGAGGCCCTTGGCAGTGTTTGTGAGTGTGTAGAGGCTGCAGCTCTCCTGGGGACCATTCTCGGAGGGCTTAGACTAAACACTCAAATACTCTGAGTGTTCCTGGGTATAGATCACAGAGAAGCTCTCAAAGTGCCTGAATGTGGCTGTTTTGAGTACTGGTTATGTTCATTTGGGAGGGGAAATATGAAATAAAAATGGCAGACCCCCACGATGGAACACTCCGTGGCAGTTTGAATCAACAGACCAGAAGCACACAGACAAACAGGAAGAGATGGTACAAACACAGCGCTGCGTTTGGGAAAAAAAAAGAAGGAAACAACTCCACTCTGTTATGTACATTGAAGTGCTGCATGCTATCTTCTATATAATCTACAACAGCAGAAACCAAAATGAAAGAATATTCAACAAGTACATCAGAAAGATGTCCTCAGAAAGAGAAGGAGAAGGGTAAAATACAAAGGAATAAATAATAGAAAGCAGCAGCAAGAGGAACCATGTGGGAATAAAGGATAATTTGCCCAGAAATGAGGAGAGTTTGGAAATCAACCTGTGACTGCCTGGCTGCCCGACCACCCATTGCTGGGTGTTGAGAAGCCAGAGGGCTCCTCCAGGGCCAACAGCTCAGTCCCACCTTCTGATGAAGAGCTGCTTAAACTTTCACCGGCCACTGTGCATTTGAATAGGCCAAGACACAATGATATGGGATATTAGTCAGTGTTCCCCAGAGAAGCAGAACCAGCAGGGTGTGTGTGTGTGTGTGTGTGTGTGTGTGTGTGTGTGTGTGTGCGCGCACGCGCGCGCGCGCACGCCTTTCTCTAGTAGATGGATGGATAGATAGATACAGATATAGAGAGATGTATGGCTAGATAGATACAGACAAGGGGCAGTGTCGAGGGGTATTTCATCTCTACTTAGACGGAAAAAAAGATGCAGTCAAGGAATTGGCTCATACTGTTGGGGCTGGCTAGTTTGAAATCCGTATGGCTGGCCAGCAGGCTGCAAACTCTCAGGCAGGAGTCAAGGCTGCAGGCTAAGGGCAGAATTTCTTCTTTCTTTGGGAAACCTTGGTTTTGCTTTTAAGACATGCCAACTGATTGCACTAGGCGCCCCTAGATTAACAAGAATAATCGCATGATCTCTTACTTAAAGTCAACCAACTGTAGATATGAACTACATCTACAAAATCCCTTTACGACAACACCTGGGCTACCGTGGGGTTGAATAACCAGGCGCTGTAGACCAGCCAAACTGACAGATGAAGCTATCACAGATGGCATCCAGATCACATAAGAATGGGCTTTGACAACAGATTCATTACAGACAATTGGGCATCCAGGGATATCAACTCACAAATACCATCCTGTTGGGTTGAATAACCAGACTCTGCAGACCAATCAAATTGACACATGAAACTCAGGTTCAAAGCCAATAAGCAAGAATAAGTGTCAATAGAAAGGAAAGATGCTTCATTTAGAAAAGTTCATCTGGGGGGAAGGTGGACTCCTGTCCAGAGGCCAGCTCCAAAGATTCTGCTCAACCTTGACAATTTTTTAATGGAAAAGGAGAAAACAATTTCAGTTCATCATTAAAGCACGACGTCAGAGTCATCATTTTTCCATCCTGTGCAGACTGCCAGCTTCTCTTGTTTTCCTTTGGATTTTCTCTTGCCCATGTGGTCCTCCTGCAGATTTGCTAAGGGGAAAGTGAGGATAGAAAGTCAGTCATTCTTGAACTTTAAAAAAAATTTTTAATGTGGACCATTTTTAAGCTGTTTATTGAATCCTTTACAATATGGTTCTGTTTTATGTTTTGGTTTTCTGAGGTTTTTTTTTTTTTTCGGCCACGAGGCATGTGAGATGTTAGCTCCCCAATCAGAGATTGAACCTGTACCCCCTGCACTGGAAGACAAAGTTTTTAACCACTGGATCACCGGGGAAGTCCCTATTCTTTACTTTCTTAATTCTTCATTCTTACTCCTTTTAATCCAGGAAAGGAATCAACAGGTTAGCGGGGGCATAAATGCAGTAAAGCAAAAATCAGGAGTTCGGTTAAATATTACCTGAAAGAAAGTGAAAGCATCAGTCATTCAGTCGTGTCCGACTCTTTACGACCCCATGGACTGTAGTCCACCAGGCTCCTCTGTCCACGGAATTCTCCAAGCAAGGATGCTGGAGTGAGTTGCTTTTCCCTTCTCCAGGGCATCTTCCTGACCCAGGGATGGAACCCGGGTCTCCTAAAATGTTAACTAGTAATCTCATTTATATGGTTAAGGTTTAAGGGGAACAGAAATAGACAAGCAGGAAAGGGGCAAAGGAGCTGCTCACAATCGAGGCAGAACACGGATGGCACCTCCCCTCCGTTCCTTTCTGCCCTCTCCACTTCTCAGGCCAGCACAGCAGACCTCCGCCCCAGCAAGCAGGCTGTGTATCACCTTCATTTACAAATGAGGAAGCGTGCTCAGAGGGGTAATTGACCTGACTTGCTCTAGACCACCAGGTAGAGCTGCTGTATCATCCCAAGTCAGGCGGATGCCTTCCACAACAGAAACCCTGCCTTTGACACAGCACAGCTTCCTAAGCGTCTTCCTCTGGTGCCATCAGCTCTCAGAATAGCCCACGAGAACCTCGGGTATAGCTATCGCCTCTTCAAACTGGGTCTATTCAATCACTGGTCTTCTTCCCCAAAATCCAGATACCTGGCCCTCCCTGTGTTCCTGGCCTAGTCTGATTCGGGCACACGCTAGGTATAAGAAACAAGAGTGCCCAACGGTCCTCTTTTCAGAGAAAATGGACGTACAGAGATGTGGGCTCACAGTTCTGTGATGACCCCGCCTCTCTGGCCAGGAAAGTTACATCATCTCATAGGAATCTGAAACTGGAACCAATAAAGGGCTCAGCAGCAATCAGGAAGGGACCTGAGCGGTGACAGACCCTACAGGTCCCACTGCTGGAGGCTTCCAAAGTTGTCTCTGCTTCCTCCAGTCTTCAGCTGTTAATGGCAACCCACTCCAGTACTCTTGCCTGGAAAATTCCATGGATGGAGGAACCTCGTAGGCTACAGTCCATGGGGTCGCAAAGAGTCGGACACGACTGAGCAGCTTTCACGTTCACTTTTCACTTTAGGTGAAACTGCTAAAACACAGAACCAAGGGCTCAAGCCAAGCAGAAATCCATTCCTTGTAAAGGGACAGACCGGCTCGCTGCCGGCCGCCCCGCCACGCTCAGCTCCAGGCGTCCCAAAGCCACTGCAACAAACCGGCTCGAGCCTGGGGCGGAGGGAGCGACGGACGGATGAGCTGCGAGGTCCTGCAGCGCAGCCCAGCGGTGGAACGTGGAACTGCCACTCACACTCACGGGCCGCACCTGCAGGAGGCGTGGAGCCGGGGATGTTGGTCCCCCCTGGACGACCATCTCCTGCTTCGATGCCGCCAGCTACTTATGACGGAGGAGGAAAGAACAGCCTTGCTGGACACCAGCAATCCCCCGCTGCTAATCTCTGATGACTATGCCCTCCCACCCCTAGATGAGTCAGAGTCTCTTTCTGTTGCTCCCAATCACGGGAAACTTAGCGGACCTGGTGAGTGCAGAGTTCATTGATGCGTCCTTCATAATGTCCCCCAGGGCTGGGGTCCTGGGATTGATGAGCATAGACTACACCTATTACATCTGGGGTCAGAGGACAGAGGTCAGAGGTCTCATCCGATCAAGGCTTGGTCCTCCCAGCTTGGGAGAGTCTGAACTATAAGAAGGGGCTTCTCTTGGGGAGGCAGTGACTTGGATAAGAACGGGGCTTTACCAGACCAGCCCTGCCCTGTGTGAAAAGTGGGCAGAGTCGGGGACCAGGAGCCCCTGCAGAAGACCCCTTGCTCACACACGGACCCCACAGAAGGGACCAAGGGGAGCTCAGGCCTTGGTTTCCGAGTCATCGCCTTTGAAGAGTCCAGGAGGGTTCTAGAGCGTGTCCCAGTTCCCAAGAAACCATGACCCCAACTCTCCTCCAGGCCAGCCCCAAATCCTACAGAAACAGAGTGCCCAGAGGCTTTCAAAGTAAAGGGCTTGGGACTTCCCTGATCGTCTGGTGGCTAAGACCCAGCGCTCCCAATGCAGGGGATTCAGGTTTGATCCCTGGTCAGAGAACAAGATCCCACAGGCTGCAACTAAGACCCAGCCCAGTCAAATAAATAAGTCAAAGTAAATATATTTTTTAAAGGGAGAAAAGTAAATAATACTTTTAAAAAAAAAAAAAAAAGTAAAGGCCTTCATGGTCATTGGGTGAGCTATTAGGCTGTTTCATTTCCCAAATACAACTCAACCCTCCCAGGTCCAGAAGGACCCAGAACTGGACGGATCAGATTCAAGGCCAAATCCACACGCCCAGCAGGGCTGCAGCTGGCACATCACTCGGGAGCCCCCTTTGTGGGAGGAGCGCTTGGGAGTTGACTCTTGAATATAGCCAACGGGGATACTTATCATTGACATATTACGGGCCAGGGAGTTTCCTAAAGTCACACCTAAGAAAATGAGAAGGAAAAGATCCACGGAGCTGAAGGGGGTGACCCTGTGCGTAGGTGAGAGAATACTGCAAGCTGTTTACAGGAATCTTACAGGCGTGCGTTTCACTCAGTCGTTCCTCTGTGCTCTTCCACGGCTCTGATTACAGTTCAGTCACTCAGCCGCGTCTGATTCTTGCGAATCTGGAGCCCACCAGGCTCCTCTGTCCACGGGATTCTCCAGGCAAGAATACTGGAGTGGGTTGCCATTTCCTTCATCAGGGCATCTTCCTGACCCAGGGATCAAACCCAGGTCTCCTGCATTGCAGGTGGATTCTTTACCGACGGTGCCACCAGGGAAGCCGTGCGTTTACCTACATTTGAGTCTCAAAGCAACCCGTTGTCTGAGTAAGAAAACCAAAGACTTCTTGTATCATTTTCGTATATTTCTTGTGTTGGTTTCTTACTTATAAGTCTGGTGACCTTATCTTTAGAAATAAGAGTAATCATGGTTAACACCTGTGAGTACTTAGTCCATACCAGGCCTTCCGCCATCAAGCACACCATCTTATTAACACATAAGTCCCAGGCATGTACACAGCCCGACAGAGGCACTTGTATTACTTTCATCTGATGTAGGATAAAATAGGCTCAAAACTTGTGCTACAAAATCTGAACTTCACTGCATCACAGTATCTTAAGGCTTGGTGGTTTCTAGAGCTAACCTAATTCTTTCACCTTCTTCAGCCAGGAACTAAACAGGTGCAGAGTGCCAAGGAGTTTCACCACCTCCTCTGGCTACTCCCACCAAGGACCTGCGTAGCTCCTTAATCTTAATTGCAGGAACTTTTCTTTCTGATTCAGACACAACTATTTTTTACCTGGAGTATATCTGATTTAAAATGTGTTAGTTTCAGGTATACAGCAAAATGATCTAGCATATACATATGTGTGCGTGCCAAGTCACTTCAGTTGTGTCTGACTCTTTGCAACACTATGGACCGTAGCCCACCAGGCTCCCCTGGCCATGGGATTTTCCAGGCAAGAATAGTGAAGTGGGTTGCCATTCCTTCCTCCAGGCGATCTTCCCGACCCAGGGATCAAACCCACATTTCCTGCATCACCTGCATTGGCAGGCAGGTTCCTTATCACTAGGCCCCCTGGGAAGCCCAGTTATATATCTACATATACCGATTCTTTTTCCGATTCTTTCCCCATATAGGTTATTACAGAGTACGGAGTGAGTTCCCTGTGCTATACAGGAGGGCCTTGTTGAGCATCTGCTTGTGTTCGTGTGAATGTCAACCCTAACCTCCTGATCTAGCCCTCCCACTCCCACTCCCCTGTGTCAACCACAGCTTTGTTTTCTGTGTTTGAGTCTGCTTCTGTTTCGTAAAGAAGTTCATTTGCACCGTTTCTTTAGATCCCTCTTATAAGTGATATTGTATGGTAGTTGTCTTTCTCTGTTTGACTCCCTTCACTTCGTATAATGATCTGTAGGTCTATCCATGTTGCTGAAAATGACATTATTTTATTGTTTGTTGTGGCTGAGTAATATTCCATTGCGTGTGTGTGCACATGTGTGTGTGTGTCTGTGTGTCTGTGCGAGCATGTGTGTGTGTCTGTGTGTCTGTGCGAGCGTGTGTGTGTATGTCTGTGTGTGCGTGCACACGCATGTGTGCACACGTGTGTGCATGTGTGCACATGTGTGTGTCTGTGCACATTTGTGTGTCTGTGTGTGCATGTGTGAGTGCCTTGTGTGTGCATGTGTGTGCACATGTGCATGTGTGTGTGTCTGTGTGTGTGTCTGTGAGTGCATGTGTGCATGTGCGTGCACATGTGTATGTGTGTGTATGTGTGTGTATGTGTGTGTCTGTGTGCATGTGCGTGCGTGTGTGTGTCTGTGCATGTGCATGTGTGTGTGCACATGTGCATGTGTGTGTGTCTGTGAGTGCATGTGTGCATCTGTGTGTGCGTGTGTCTGTGTGTGCATGTGTGCATGTGTGTGCAAATGTGTCTGTGTGTGTATGTGTGTGTTTGTGTGCGTGTGTGTGCACGTGCGTCTGTGTATCTGTGTGTGCATATGTGTGTCTGTGTATATGTCTGTGTGTGTGCATGTGTGTGCGTGCATGTGTGTGTCTGTGTGTGTGCATGTGTCTGTGTGTTCATGTGCATGTGTGTGCATGTGTGTGTCTGTGAGTGCATGTGTCTGTGTGTACGTGTGTGTGCGTGTATGTGCACATATGTCTGTGTGTGTGCATGTGTGTGCGTGTGTGTGTGCGTGTGTGTGTGCACGTGTGTCCCATCTTCTTTGTCCGCTCCTCCGTCAGTGAGCGCGGGCTGTCTCCATGTCTTGGCTGTTGGCAATAGTGCAGCAATAAACGTTGAGGTGCGCGTGTCTTTCAAATTTCGGTTTCCTCTGGGAACACACCCAGGAGTGGGGCTGCTGGATCATACGGCAGCTCCATTTTTAGTTTTTTAAGGAACCTCCATGCTGTTCTCCATCGTGACTACATTCCAACCATTAGCAGACATCACCACTAAAGCATAGAAAATACCCCCCAGATTGGCCTATAACAAGAGACTCCAGACTGGCCCTGAGCAGGATTCTCCCCACTTTATACTCTGCAGCTGAGAGGCACCGTGCACATTTCACATTGCTAAGAATTCCACAGCTCTAACATGACTCAAATTTAAAGTAAGAGGAAGCACGGAGTAATAGCTTTCCCTGTGGGAGGCCGTCTCCTGGTATAAGTGATCTTGCTAGGCGGCCCTGATTGTGCCCCAGTGATGGTATGATTGCCCAGTTCCAGATGAATTTGAGAGGTTTCAGGCCGAGCGTCCAGGACTCTCAAAGCTGTGGGTGAATGCAAAGAAACATGACTATGCCACGCGTTCACTTTCTCTTGAAAGAAACCCAAGCCCCAAAACCAGACAGTCCCTTAGGAGCATCTCTTTGAAAGAAATATCCAGTCTCAACGGGACATTATCCAAAGTGAGATCATCGTCAAACACCAAAACCAGGAAAGCACTTTCGTTACTGAACCAAACTTGGGTCTGCTTGCCCCCCAGCATGCAGTAAAGCCAGTGTGCTGACGCCAAGTGCGGTGAAGGGAAGTGCAGTGCTTACTGCAGGGCACCAAGCAAGGAGGCCAGGAGCTAGGGCTTAAAAGGGTCAAGCTCCTCGGTGGCTTTCAGGGAAAGATTTTTAAAGGCAAGACAAGGGAGAGGATTGCCGGGTATGTGACCAGCATGTGGACAAGCTTCTGATGGGTTGGTGGTGAGGTAACTGGGAGTCAGTATCAACAGCTTTCACATTCCAACCTGTATGGAGTCTACGTGCTGCGGGCAGCATGCAGTTAACTTCTCCCACCTGGTGAGGGTTTCAGTATCTGCAAAACAGCTCTAAGAACATGGCTCAGAATATTATCTACAGCCCTTGAGGAGGAGCCAAGTGTCTCTGACTTTGTTTAATGGTGAAACTGTTATTCATTTGTCTTGCTTGACGATTTTCCTTTGTTGTCGCATTTTCTCACTTCTCTGATTAAATTTATTCTTTGGAACTCAGAGAAAGCCTAGAAGGCTTAAGTTTTTATATAAACAAGAAGCAGACAGCCCCCACCTACCATAGGGTCCTGCTCGGTTACACTTCTGGTCTTAGATAGGAAATTAGAAATCTCCCAAGGATGGTTGGACCTAGCTAGGACCCTGTGTGTTCAGTTGGTCCTGACGGTTGTTAGTCTCATTAATCAGTTTGCTGTTAGACTCCGACCCGCACACTCCCCTCCACGCTGCCCCGCACCCCAGACAACCTGGCTTTGTTTTACATCGATGACAAGAATCCAGGATTGAATCTGCCTTTTCTTGCTTCTGTTGGCCTGCTGGGATCCTCGCCCAAATGCACTGGAAACCCTAATTGCTCTCTGTCAGATGTCTGTATCGCTTCTCCATATGACTTGTTAATAGTGCTCAGAGAATTGTGATGGCCAAAAAGAAAAAAAACACCCTGTTTTTAAAATGCTACTAGCAGACACGTGACACTGCCAACTCTTGCTGGTTATGATGCTTCAGCCACCTTCTGTTTCTTCAGATTGGATGCAGAAAAGATGCCGTTTGAGTGGGGAGCCCAGGACAGCCAGTTGTGTCAAACTCATTCCCCGGTCCCTAAACAGCCACAGGTGAGGATGGCAGATGTGTCAAGTGGGAACGATGGCAACAGCTGGGTGATTTTCTTGAGAAACTTTGCTGAAGAGTTCAGTGCCGTGGAGGCAGGGGGCGGGGGTTGGGGGGCTTGTCTGGGGGTTGCCAGGGTTCATGGCACAGGCTGGAGCTTAGCGTTTATGCGGATGTCACATAAGATAAGCTTGCAAGCATGACCATTTCTTGATCAGTTCTTGACAATCATCTGAATAGTCCGATTGTGATGCTAACAAACACACAGGCCCCATTTACAATTCCTTTGTTTCTCTCAGAACCTGCAATGAAAAAATAAAAGACTTAGTCTTAGAGATAGGGTTGACCTTCAACTTGATTTAAGATGGGGTCTGGGTTTTCTTCCCATTTCATCCACTCATCACCTGCGGGAAAGCAGGCAAGTTGCTTGTCCATGTTTCAGGGATCTGTGGGACAGGGCACAGCGGAGGATGGCAGGGCAGAAGGGCACAGAGGAGATGGCAGGGCAGGGCACAGAGGAGGATGGCAGGGCAGAAGGGCAAGGAACTGGAAATACAGCATGTATTCAGGTTCTTGTAAAATAGCTGACTTCACAGACACCAGGGGACCTCGCAGTTTAATAGAAATCTGCAAATGTTTTAAAAGAGAAGTCTCTTTGCATTATTATTAATTACTTTGAAAATAGTTAAGAACAAATAAACGGAGTTTTATCCAGTCGGGTTACCAATGAACACCTTTTGCTTATGTGGCTCTAGTGGTAAAGAACCCACCTGCCGATGCAGGAGACATAAGACACAAGTTTAATCCCTGGGTCAGCAAGATCCCCTGGAGGAGGGCGTGGCAACCCACTCCAGTAGTCTTGCCTGGAAAATCCTATGGACAGAGGAGCCTGCTGGGCTACAGTCCATGGGGTCGCAAAGAGTCGGATACAACTGAAGCAACTAAGCACGCACATATGTTGATATGAGTGTCCCTTGGGGACACCAGCCTAGAGCACAGGTCAGAAGTTCTGCATTTAGGTCCCAGCTCCACCCTTGACGATTTCTGCAACCCGTCTTCCTCTTGACCTCGTTTTCCCTGCAGAAGACAGCAAGGTGAGGCTGTGGTGTATGAGGTCTGCGGTTTTTCACGATGTTAGGGTCAGGGTGCGCACTGCAGTAGATGTGACTGGTGGTCCACCCAGACCCACTGTACCCCCTTCTCTATGTCCACCCATCTCCCCACCTCTGCAAGCTTCGAGTCTAAGGGCCAGCACCTGGACTGCTTCCCGGGTCTGCCCTGGGCCCCGCCCCGAGTCAGCAGAAATAAGGGCCCTGGGGGGGGGGGGGTGTTACATCTCCTGCCCCCATAGGCAATGGCTCATTTGGATGTGAAAACCCAGCAATGAGGGCCAAGCAGACAGGCAGAGGAGTGCCTGAGTGACTGCCACTCCAGGGTAGCGGGGCCGCCCCGCCCCCCATCCTTGGCCTCTCCCCTCCCCTGTCTGCTCACCCAAGCCCTCCCCGCTTTCTCCTAGGAAGGGTTCCCTGGTCTGCTTCTGCAGAAACTGACTTAAAAATTCACATGTAATAGACACAGCAGAATTCATAGTCATTGAAAAGAGCTGTCTGCGTCTGCGGTGCAACCTTACTGATAATTAAAGAGGTTCGCACCTGAAAGAAATGGGCACGTAGAATGGCACCACATACCCTGATTCTCCAGGACCGGAGGCTGAGAAGATGGTCTCAGCGAGGGATCGCATCTGGTGTAAAACTCTTCCACCTCCAAGTTATTCTGGAGAAGCGCCCATACGCTCTGAGCGCGTGAGTGCAGCCAACAGGGGTGGCGATGGGAGGTGGTGATGAAGCATAGAGGTGAATGGAAGACAGAAATGCAGAGGAAGGGACCTAAGAGCCTGTGTTCAGGGCAGCGAGTGAACCAGGATGGAGCCAGGAAGCAGAGCCTCCCCTCGCTTCTCCTCCAAATGCCCAAATCCAGAGTGGGTTGAAGGTCAAATGGCCTTTTCTTCCTCTATGGCCACCTTGCCCTTCTCCACCTTCCCCTCATCCTGGCTCCTTCCTTCCTCCCCGGAAAAGCATGGATTGCCATGGGTCACACCCCCAGGGAAGCCCTGTGATTCTGAAGAACCCCTCCCTCCCATCACAGGGTCTGTGTTCCAGGCAGGACCAGAAGGATGTCAGTGAGGGTGGTGGTCGGAGTGTTTTTGAGGGTCTGACAGTTAGAAGGGAGGGAGTCTGGTGGTCGTGTCTAGGGGTTAAAAATTATCTCCTGGAGAGGATGATCTGGAGGTGAGACTCGAACATTGCCCACAGCAAAGAGAGAGAAGGGCATTCTAGAAACTCAAAGGCACAGGGGCTGCCCAGAGAGTAACGCCCTGCGACCACAGTGTGTGTGGTTCAGGCAATGGGGCGGGAGAAGAGATCAGGAAACTGGGAGGGAGAAGACGCAGAGGAACCAGCCTGAAGCCACTTCGATTCACAGCAAGAGTCTTGAACTTCATCCTGTACACAGTGAGCAGTGAGTGTCAGGAATGTGGAAGTATAGTCGCTCAGTTGTGTCCAGCTCTTTGCAACCCCATAGACTGTAGCCCGCCAGGCTCCTCTGTCCATGAAATTCTCCAGGCAAGAATACTGGTGTAGGGGTTGCCATTCTCTTCTCCAGGGGCTCTTCCCAACCCAGCGATCAAACCCAGATCTCCCTCACTGCAGGCAGATTCCTTATAGTCTGAGCCACCAGGGGACTCAACTGACTGCCCTTCAAATACTTTCAAGGTCACTCAGATGCCTGAGGTTGAGTGCCCTCAACCTCCAAAGCCAGGGAAATTGATTCCTCTTCCCAGGACTCCCTGGTCCAACCTCCATGCCAAAGCCAGAGGCTGCTAATTTCAGCTCCCATTAAGCTCTGCTGCAGGGCCCCGGAGCCCCTTAATGAAGAGGAGTGCGAGAGCCTGCTCTGCACACAGGAGGAGTTGAGAACTCATTTGTATCCATGACAGGGTGCAAGGAGAGCCAGAATCTCGCTCCAGCCAGATCGCAGAGACACCAGCCCTGACTTTATGGAGTCTTAATTAGATCTCCTCGGTCCTCTTGTTATTATTTTGTGTTAGCCTTAAAAAAAAAAAAAATACAGGAAGAATCCCCAGTATCTCACACTACCAGAGTGCACATTTTATGGCGAGAATGCAGATGGTGGGGGTCTGCCTCCCGACCACCTGCAGGGCTGAGAAGCCAGAGGAAGGGGCTTCATTCTTCTGGAAGTGGGTGAATCATTTCTTATCCTGATGAACTCTTGCTCGAGGAGCACCACGAGCTACCTGCAAAGGATGCTTCACCTGCCTCACCCACCTGAACCCAGGTGGCTTTCGGGGTGAGGTGGGGGTGGGTTAGAGCCAGAGGAAGTTGGACTACCGTCAGCTGTGGGGGTGAAGACCCTTCCTTGGTGTTTTCTTCTCAGGATGAAAATGTGACAATCTCAGGAAACTCTGGAGAAAGGCATCAAGAAGGGAGCACAGCGAGGAGGAGGGTGCAAGACCAGGAGAGGTGCCTGAGCTCGGAGACCTGGGTTCACCACCATGTGATGCTGGCGAGGTGTTTATCTCCCCGAGTTTGCGTTGACTTGTCAGTAAAATGCAACAAGATCCGGTGGCCTTGCCTTGGCCCCATCCAACTCCAATAGGCTTAAGCCCAGAAGAAAGGGTGACATCCCAGAGGTTGCATTAGAGCTGTGGAGCGGCCTGACCCCAGCAGGACAGAAGGACATGCTTGTCCTCTGAGGACCTCCACTGGCTTCAAGTGACATGCAGAAAAGCCAAAAGATATTTCAGTCCAGACTCTCAAAGACATATATAAGGCAGCCTGGACCAGAGCTGCCCCAACCCAACCCTTCCCCCAATTCCCTGAGGCTGGTTTGGGCCAGAGAGACTGTCAATTGGAGTCTCAGCTGAGAAGCCCAGCCTGGCTGAATTGTCTTCCTCTCCATCCACCCCGGAGACGGATACTCACACGCTCCCCCTTGAGCAGTTCCGCTCTGTCCCCTGACTTCTCCATCTCCGCGGGTCGTTGCAGCAGGTCAGTCAGAACTGAGGTCCAGCCCGGGCAGAGGACATGGCCTGCGGGTGGGGCTGGGGGGCCAGGCTCGGGTCAGAAACACAGAAGACACGCTCGGCAAATAGACGCCGCACGTGGAGAAGAAAGTCAGGACCCAGAGACCAACATCCGGGCCTCAAGTCAGAGTCACGAGCTCAGAGAAGGGAGAGCAAACCACAGCACTCGGGCCAAATCCTGTCCGTTGCTGCTGTGTAAGTGATGTCTCATAGGAGCGCAGCTGCCCCCGGGCACTTAGGCCTGGTCTACGGATGCTTTTGCACTGAGACAGCAGAGCTGAGTGGTTACAACAGGAACCACAGCCCACAGAGTCGAAGCTGCTATGTGGAACTTTACAGGAAAGGCCGCACCGTGCCCGGCTGTCAGTGTGGATTCAGGGAAAATAAAAGGTGAAAGTGAAAGTCACTCAGTCGTGTCCTGCTCTGCAACCCCGTGGACTATACAGTCTGTGGAATTCTCCAAGCCACAGTCTTGGAGTTGGTAGCCTTTCCCTTCTCCAGGGTATCTTCCGAACCCAGGGACTGAACTCAGAGTCTCCCACGTTGCAGGGGGATTCTTTACCAGCTGAGCCACAAGGGAAGCCCAAGAATACTGGAGTGGCAAGAATACTGGAGTGGGTAGCCTATTCATTCTCCAGAGGATCTTCCTGACCTGGAATCTAACCAGGCTCTCCTGCATTGCATGGCTCCCCTGTTCCTGCACAAAGGGTTGACCCTCCAGGTCTCCCCGCTTGACCTCCAAGCAGAGCCTCCCTTGGGAGCAAGGCTGCTCAGGAAGTCCCACGGAAGCCACAGCCCTGGTTGGTCTCCTCCCAGCTCGGGGAGGGAGAGGATGGCTCTGGTCTCTCCCAGCTTCACCCACATGCTCAGCCCTGATCCTGAGCGACCCTCAAGCCCCTGGCAGGACAGGCCAGCCCCTCATTGTGTCTAATCAACACAGGAACCTAATTGTCCAGGAGGTCACTCTGATCTGCCCACTAGCCGAGTTGAATCAGAGTGCCCATTCAGCCCCTGGGAGAGAGCCTGCTGCCCGCAGCCCACTGTCCGCAGCCCTCAACATTAGGGCCAAAGAAATCCCTGCTCCCAATTACATACGACTCATAAATCAGTTCATTTCAGTCACTCAGTCATGTCCGACTCTTTGCGACCCCATGAACCACAGTACACCAGGCCTCCCTGTCCATCACCAACTCCCAGAGTTCACTCAGACTCGTGTCCATTGAGTCGGTGATACCATCCAACCATCTCATCCTCTGTCATCCACTTCTCATCCTACCCTCAATCTTTCCCAGCATCAGGGTCTTTTCAAATGAGTCAGCTCTTCACATGAGGCGGCCAAAGTATTGGAGTTTCAGCTTCAACATCAGTCCTACCAATGAACACCCAGGACTGATCTCCTTTAGGATGGACTGGTTGGGTGTGTGCTAAACTGCTTCAGTCGTGTTCAACCCTGTGTGACCCCATGAACCATAGCCCGCCAGGCTCCTCTGTCCATGGGGATTCTCCAGGCTAGAATACTGGAGTGGGTTGCCATGCCCTCCTCCAGGGGATCTTCCCGACCCAGGGATCGAACCTGCATCTCTTATGTCTCCTACACTGGCAGGGGGGTTCTTCACCACGAGTGCCTCCTAGGAAGATTCATAAATAATGACTTGGTAATTTCCAAAAGACGTAGAAGTGGAGAAAGCGTAGGACTGTGAAGAAAGAAATTAAATACATATATACTCAAATATTGTCATATATGTTTCTATAGATAGATAAAAAGTCAGCTGCAAAGATGATGTTCAGGGATAAATTGGGTCACATATGAGTGAGGGGTGACCTTGGGCTTCAGAGCATCCTCAGAAGGGATTTGTGGGCAGGGACCCTGGCAAGGTGCACATCCATGCGTGTATTTCTACAGATGGAAGAGGCCATCAGCTCCCCCAGCAGGCTCCCCGATGGGGCAGAGGGACGAGGTATAAGCCCCAGTTGGAATAAACCACTGTGTGAGCAGGAATAGGGCTTCTGCAGTGGCTCAGCAGTAAAAAAAAAAAATCTGCCTATAAGGCAGGAGCTACAGAAGATGAGGGTTCAATCCCTGGGTCAGGAAGATCCCCAGGAGGAGGGCATGGCAACCCATTCCAGTATTCTTGCCTGGAGAATCCTGTGGACAGAGGAGCCTGGAGGGCTATAATCCATGAGGTCGCACAGAGTCAGACACGACTGAAGTGACTTAGCATGCACATACAGGCAGGAATGGAGCAGGGGAGGGGGGTCAGGGAGAGATGTGCTATTTGTTAGGTGGGAAGAATGAAGTCAGGATGGGGTGATGGTTGTCGTGTTGGAACCAGGTATGTTGATCAGGTTTTTTCAGCAGAAGTAAGAACTGAATGACAACTCCTGATGCTCCTGGGAAGGTGTGAGAGTGGAGTGGACTCCAGAGAGTCTCCCAGGAGGTGATATAGGAGGGGACCTCTCCCTTCAAACCAGCCCCCTGAATGATTCCTCCGGGATTTATGTGATAAAGAGAGAGAAGTCGTTGCCCTGAAGTAGCTGCTATTGCTCTCACATGTAGGCGAGGCTCCTCCAAGACCCCTTTCCCTTCCCTCACCCCCGGGGAGCCTGGACAGAGTGTTCCCTAAGGGAGTCTCCGAGAAGTTCCACTTGGATGAGAAGGCAACCAGTGTGTCATCAAAAACCAACACGCGATTCCAGTATCAGGGCTGATGTGGCTTTTTACTCCCGGAACAGGTCATTGTGGGCGAATCCCCATCCTTGTAACAATGGGTTGATGTCACTGCTCAGTAAACAGAGCTTGTCCCATCGGTCAGCAGAGTCACGTCCGTGGCTGACACACCTTTTCTTGTAGGGCGTGGGCTTCCCAGGAGGGATGTGTGAGCCCAGATTTCCATGCATGAGCTTCTGTGTGGAGACAGACTTGGTTCCCAGGTCACACTCCATCAGCCCTGCACCTCGGCACACGCTGGTCCTCATGCCCAGGGTCCTTCCCTGTGCCTCCATCACTCCCTGCCTAGGTCCCCCGCTCAGCTCACTGGATCTTCAGTCCCAGCTCTGAGGGCACTTTCCAAGCTTCCCGCAGACACAGGCAGGGGTGCATGCTCTGGCCTGCAGTTGCCTCTGCCCAAGTCTCCATTCCACTTGCAAGAGTCTCCCTCCTGTCTGGCATCCTCCCACCCAGACTGTGCGTGCCTCCAGGACCAGGCTGCGTCCTATCCATCTCCACGTCTCCAAAGGGGATATTACACAGTAAAAGACAAAAGATTTAGAAGCCAGCTGGCAAATGCCAGGTGCATCTGGCAGGGGGTCCTGACAGCAGAGACCTCCTGAAGAGCAGGATGACTGAGAGACCCCCGGAGGTGGGCATCCCAGGTGGATGCTCCATCCCCAAGCAGGCTGCTGTCCCAGGAACTGCCCTTCCCTGGGAACGGGTGGCTTGCCCCCTGGTCCCCTCCTGCTGCTCCAGACCTCTGCCCCCTTAGTCTTCTCCACCCCTGCTGCCGGCTCCCTCATCCCCAGCTACTACACCCAGAATTCCAACAGCACTTCCAAGTCAGACCATCACCACCTGTCAAAGCCAGAGAGCCTTTAGGATTTCCTGGCTGGGGCCTCTGTGTGTCCCACAGAGCCCCAGGCATGGGATGGAGACCCCCCCTAAGAGCCAGCCCCACCCCCGCACAGTTTGGGGGTACATTCTGCTTGGTAGGACTCCAGGCCACCCCTCTCAATCAGAGCATACTTACTTCTGAGTGGACCCGTGATCATTATAAATTTGGCTTCCACCAGGAATGTCTTTTTAAAATAATGACTCTGCTGGTAAAGCAAGATTGAAAACCTTGAAGACTGGAAGAGAGGAAGGTTCCCGTATCCAAGGTCACAAGATGAGGAAAGGACAGACCACGATCTGAAACAGATTTTCCACTCCCTGCCCTTCCTCCCCTCTCTATCACCTGCCTCTGGTGGCCACAGCAAGCCAGTTCCAAACCCATTGACCCTTCAGGGCTCTGGCCTAAGCTCACCCGTCTGCTTGTTTGGAAAGTTATTTTTTCTGGAAGGATAGTTGGTATATAATGCTGTGCTAATTTCTACTGTACAGCAAAGTGACTCAGTTATGCATCTGTTTTATTCAGTGATGTATTTCAAGCGCTTCGAACAGTGCCAGACTCATAGTAGACGCCCCACGAATATTTACTGTTGAATGAATGATGGATGGATGCACGCATCGAAGGATGGATGCGGGGATGGATGGATGAACACAAGCTGGTCTCTATATTAAACCTCTGTCTGTACCAGGAGGTGGGCAGTCACGCACTGTCTCCTGGCTACTTGCAGTGGGGGGGCCAAAGCCTTTCTTCCACAGCCCCCCCAGTGTGTCTTACATGCAGCACCCCTCACCAGGTGAGAGTCCAAGCTGGGCGGCCCAGGCTACAGGTGCGCCTTCAACCACTGAGCAGGTCACGGAGTCAGTACAGAGCCACGTGTCTGGTGGGCGGCAGGAGCCTGTAAACAGGAAACTGAGTCCAGAAGACGGTCCAGAGGGCAGGAGGATTCAGGGAGACCTGCATGTAGGGAGAAAATGAGGTCACAGTGTTGGGGATGGAGTCTGTGATGGCATGGGTCACAGCCAGGGTCTGTTCTGTGAGGGGGTTGCTGGCGTCCACACAAGACAGGTTTTCAGACTTTTCTCCACGAATGCAGAGACCCTGGTGGGCAGTCTCTAGAAGGGTGCCTGGCACTAGAGGGTGGAAGGTAAGTAATCATTTATGGGATGACTGGAGGTTTGTTGAAAGGGGTTCTGTAGGATGAGACAGTCCTCCGCCTGGTACTCATTGCAGGTCCTGGATCTACACTCTGATCTGGTAGCCTGCCACCCGCCTTCCACACCTGTCATCAGAAAGATCCCTTTGTGCAAGGGATGCTCGTACCATGGCCTTTCTATGGGCTCCCGAGGCAAATTGCCAGGGTTTGAGCCCGCCTGTGTGGCCAACACACAGAGCTTCATCGATCTTTAGGGCTCCATGTCTTCATCCATACAGTGGGGTAATAGTACTGCTCACATCATAGTGTTGTCAGGCCTGGTTCATATATTCACAGTATTTATTATTCCTGAAGAGAGGTCCGGAACCCCACTCACTATGTTATGAGTAATTGGTGGGTCCTGCATCCTCTACGTACATTTCTGTGAACTCATGATACCGTGGGGGCCTACTTGATTCTGGGTCTCAGACTGCATCTCAGTATTGTTGGCTGTGACCTTCGTGCCCCCCTCTTTTTTACCCCTCTGATCTTTACACCCACCAGGAGCTCATTCTACCCCACTTCCTGAACACTGGCCCCTTCTTGAAAAGGGCTGGTGAGTGGGCCTGGCTCAGGCCTTGGAAACCACGGTATAAAATTGACCCTAGGGCAAGGGGAGCCCTCGAGAGGCTTTGATCTGTGAAGTGACGGGACATAAAAGGCATTGCCCTTTGACTTTCCTGGTGGCCCGGTGGTTAAGAATCCACCTTGCAATGCAAGGGACTCAAGTTTGATCCCTGGTGGGGGACCTAAGAGCCCACATGCCGCAGAGTCACTAAGCCCATATGCCGCAACTGATGATTCCACGTGCCGTGGAACTGATGAATCTGTGTGCCACAAGACAGTCAGCCTGCCACGATGAGGATTCCACAAGACGCAACTGAGATGTGCTGCAAGCCGCCTGATGCAAGGGCCTGATGCCGCCAGATTAATTAATTAACAATTTAAAAAAAGCATTGCCCAATAGAAGCAAGGATGCATAACGACATGACTTGGGGCAGGCTGGTGGCAGTGAAGATGCTGAGAAATTGGTAAATTCTAGATACCTTTTGAAGGTTGAGTCAGTTGGGTCCCTCATAGATGGGATGGATTAAAGAAACTAAAGAGTCAGCAATGACACAGGTTTTGGTCCTGAGCGAGTGTAAGGGTTGAGTTGCCATAAAGAGACAGGAGAGACCCCCGGCGAAACTAGTCTGAAACAGAAGCCAGTAGCTGAGTGTTTACATGGAGGGTGTGTGGTGCCTACTGACTGCCAGATGGATGTGTCAGGAAGGGAGTTGGATGTATCCGTTGGTGTTTGTCGGGGCTGTTGGGTCTGGCGATAAAAGCTGGAGGTCATCACATACATATGGTGATTAAAGCCACCATACTCCTGAAATCGATGTGGGAGTGAGCATGTCGGAGAAGAAAAGAGGTCTACAAACTACCCCCACACACATACACACTACACCCAGGGAGAAACCAGCAAAGGAGACAGAGAAGAGGGAAGAGTGAGAAAAGAGCATGCTGTTGGAAACCAACCCAACGGAAAACATGCAGCCAGGAGGAAGGAGCGAGGGGCTGACATCTCGCAAATGGGGCACGAGGACTGGATTTAACAACAAGGAGGTCATGGGGCTTCAGAAGAGCAGCTTCCGCAGAGCTGGGGAGGCAATGCAACCCAACTGAACAGGGGTCAAGGAAACGGGAGGCAAGGAGCTTTGCTTCAAAGGGAAGCAAGAATTTGAAGATAAAGTTGGTGGAAGAAGTGGAGCCAAGAGAAATATTGTTTTATCAATACTTTTTTTTTTTTAATGAGAGAAGCAAGAGCATGCTCAGACATCAATTGGAATAATCCAGAAGAGTAGAGGATGAGCGATCAATGAGGGAGAGAGGGAGGGAAGTGTTGAAGTCGTGAGCCTGGATGCTGAGACGGAATGGGCCATGGAGATAAGTGAGCAAAGAACTGTGGGCAGCTGGCCCATGGCAACTAGCATGGATGCAGTGGTGGGAGTCTTTAGAAGCTGCTTCCATTTTATCAATGTAACAGGACAGGAGAGAAGGTTGAAGATTTGTGGAGAGAGGGAGAAGTCTCTTAGATGTGTAGGAGAGTGGGAAAGTGGCTCCTCCACTGGGCAAACAGAACGTGAATATCTGGAGGCCCATTGGGAGTCGGTGGTTGTGAATGTCAGATGGACAGTCTTCGTGGAGTGTGCTTTTCTCCAGCCACATTCGGCTGCCTGGATGCAGGCTCAGACCAATTCCCCCAGACCCTCTGGACCTGCAGAGGACAGACTCTCAGTCCCTCATGCCAGGAGTTTCAGAGGCCAAAACCGACGGAGACTGAACCCTCAGGCCTGCCTCTGCCCTAAAATCCCCGTCACTCCTGCTAGGCTGAGCTTTAAAAGTAACAGATCTGAAATCCAAGGAAGTGCTTCTCAGTCCTTGGGCAGAAGATCTTGAAAAGGAGGCATCCAGTTAGTGTTACTCTGTAGAAATGGCTGCTAGGGCAAGTCTATGAGAAGCAATATTTGGCCAGACCCACATAAGTGGGCTGTGAACAGCCAGCCCTTGTCCAGCCAGGAGTCCAGTCCCAGTGCAGCTGTCATGCCTGCAGAGCCTCTGGTCTGCCTGCCCCAGACATGGGCTTCCAGGCAAGTTTTCCCTCCCTCTTTGGGTGACTGACCCTGTGTCACTTAGGACTGTGGTCACCGACCTTTTTGGTGCCACAGACCAACTTCATGGAAGACAATTTTTCCGTGGAGTGGGAGGGATGGTTTCAGGATGA
The DNA here is from genome assembly GCF_042477335.2 of Ovis canadensis. NCBI lineage: Eukaryota > Metazoa > Chordata > Mammalia > Artiodactyla > Bovidae > Ovis > Ovis canadensis. The sequence goes on from NC_091270.1 coordinate 51,630,608, forward strand.
TTTAAGCTCACTGCATTTATTGTGCATTTTATTTCTAATCTAATGCTGCCACTGATCTGAAATGAGGCATTGGGCTGTGCCCTGGAAGTTGGGGGACCCCTGATTCAGGGCGTATCTGCCTCTGCTCAGAGAGGGTCTCTGTGACTTCTGAGTCACACAGCACAGAGTCCCAGGAGCACAATCACTCCTGTCTGGCCAATGAACAGAGCTGTGATCAGGTGATCAGATGCCAGGGACCAATCAGAGAAGACAGTTCTCTCCCACCCTGGTTCACTGATTAAATGGAAGCAACTTCCAAAGACTCCTGCCACTGCCTCCATGCTTGTTGCCAAGAACAAGCTGCCCACAGTTACCACTCACTTGCTCAGTTCAGTTCAGTTCAGGTCAGTCACTCAGTCATTGAGACCCCATGGACTGCAGCACACCAGGCCTCCCTGTCCATCACCAACTCCCGGAGTTTACTCAAACTTATGTCCATTGAGTCGGTGATGCCATCCAACCATCTCATCCTCTGCCATGCCCTTCTCCTCACACCTTCAATCTTTCCCACCATCAGGGTCTTTTCCAATAAGTCAGTTCTTTGCATCAGGTGGCCAAAATATTAGAATTTCAGCTTCAGCATCAGTCCTTCCAATGAATATTCAGGACTGATTTCCTTCAGGATGGACTGGTTGGATCTCCTTGCAGTTCAAGAGCCTCTCAAGAGTCTTCTCCAACACCACAGTTCAAAACCATCAATTCTTTGGCATGCAGCTTTCTTTATAGTTCAACTCTCACATCCCTACATGACTACTGGAAAAACCATAGCCTTGACTAGAAAGACTTTTGTTGGCAGAGTAATGTCTCTGTATTTTAATATGCTGTCTAGGTTGGTCATAGCTTTTCTTCCAAGGAATAAGTGTCTTTTAATTTCATGGCTGCAGTCACTATCTGCAGTGATTTTGGAGTCCCCCAAAATAAAGTCTGTCACTCTTTCCATTGTTTCCCCATCTATTTGCCATGAAGTGATGGAACAAGATGCCATGATCTTCGTTTTCTGAATGTTGAGTTTTATGCCACCTTTTTCACTCTCCTTTCTCACTTTCATCACGAGGCTCCAGTTCTTTGCTTTCTGCCATAAAGGTGGTATCATCTGTGTATCTGAGGTTATTAATATTTCTCCTGGCAATCTTGATTCCAGCTTGTGCTTCAGCCCAGCATTTCACGTGATGTACTCTGCATATAAGTTAAATAAGCAATACACAGCTTTGACATACTCCTTCCCAATTTGGAACCAGTCTGTTGTTCCATGTCCAGTTCTAACTGCCCAGTTCTATATCCAGTTCTAGCTCACTTGTTACTTACAAGTTACTTAGCTGCTTGTTACATGAACACTCATCACCTTTGCATGAAATTTCAAGCCAGTACCATGAAAAATAAAATACATCCACTTAGACCTCAAAAAAATAAAACATGGTTTAAGTAAAGTGTGTGGCATAGAGGGTATGCCCAGCAAACCATTGCTTCAACGATCATCATATTGTGTTTTCTGATTTGTTTCTTGATTTTTTTTTACGTGTTCTGTTATCCTTTAGGCTTTAAGTAAAGGTTCAGAAGGAGGGATTCCAGAATCTTTTTAGTGCTTTATTTCTTCCCAGATATGAAACCTCTGTATTTTTGTTGGGAAGTCATTTCTATGAGCATTCATTCAATTAGAAAGAAGGCAGCAGTGTCAGGATTTAGAATAAGCTTGTGATGGACAATCTGGGAGGGCTGTACTGAGAGCAGATCTGTGCAGATTCCAAAACTGGGCATCATTTTACCAGCACAAAGGAAGGGCAGAAAAGCCATTCCAAGTTTCTGCATGACGCCAAACAAGGCAACATTGAGGTGTTCCCTACACCACGGTGGAAGAAGGGATTGCATGGAGAGCTCTCTCTTCTGCGTCCATACGCATCCAGGCTCCTTCATCCCTCCCTTTCCCCTACGCCCCAGAATGCTAACATTATTTTTGCCTCATCCCTTATAATAAAGATCCATTGAAAGGGCTAAAGACTTATTTGCTTTAGTTGGTTTTCCTAAGTAGAAAAAGGCCACAAACATCACCAAGAATGTATCCTGAGCATTCATTCTCTCTGATCTATTAACAAAAGCAATCAATACAAGTTAGGTTTGTCCGGGAACAAATTCCCATGCAGCCAGGGCTCTGAGCCAGGGAGGCCAGCTATGGCCAGTCAAGGGTGCCTTTTCCAGGCAGAACCTGCCACCGTGTGGCACGCGTCGGCTCTGCAGCTGCCTGTCCAAAGACACCCGGGACTGCTTTCCTGACAATGGCTGTTGTGAGCAAAGGGCAGAGGGCAAAATGTAGTCAAGAGCCCCTCCAAACGGAGATCGTGGAGAAGCCAACGCCGCCGTACCACCTGCAATCAGCTTAGGCCGCCAAGGGGACGCGAGGATAATGGGTGCTTTGGTATTAGAAAGCAAGACTAGCTCTGATTCTCAGAACAAGAGACAGGGCACCTCCATCGTCCACCCCCCAACCCCCCCACCCCCATCCCCCTGCCACTCACACTTCTACCTCATCCTCCTCACCACCACCCCCCCAAAAAAAAGAGCCACAGACCATCAGGGATGCGAAACTGCCGCTCACTTGGTTCATTTTTTTAAATGGGAGGATAAGGATGACTGAGATGTCTGTGGCGCTGTGTCCTTTCTCTCCATGGTTGATAGACATGGGAGGTCCCCAGGAGACCCCTGTTGGGGACACGTGGGTTCACAGAGCATGGAGGGAGGTGCACTTGGATGGGAACCCCCCTCTCAGGTCAGCCTGGGGAGGCAACTTGTTCTGAGCCTGTCGGAGCCGAGGGGCCAGCGTGGTGGTGGCGGGGAACTGGGACCCTCGAGTCCAGGTGAGGTCTGGTCCATAAATCCGTGACCTCTGGGGGATGGTGATGGAGCAGGTGGGGTGGAGGGAAGTGGGGGTTCGGGCAGGCCCTCTGCCCATCCCTCTCTTCCTACCTGGTTGGGTCACCCATGTCTGGGGTAGATGACACTTACTCTAAAGTACAAGGAATGGGGGCTGGGGGGATGGGTTCCAAAGACTCAGGGGTGGGGCAGGTGCTGAAGGGAGCCGGGAGCCTGCCCTGGTCTTTCAGAGCACCTCCCGCAGCCCTAAAGGGGGACCTAGAGACTGTCGCAGCAAGAGAGGAAAATGAGGTACAGAAAGATATCGTACGGTACTGCTTAGATGTGTAATCTAAAAAACAGGGGCAAGTGAACTTAGTTACAAAGCAGGAGTCGCAGATGTAGAAAACAGACACGGTCGCCAGTAGATAAGCAGGAAAGGGATATACTGGGATACTGGGACTGACATGTACACACTACTAGATGTGAAATAGATAACTAATAAGGAACTCGCCTCGATACCCTGTAACGGCCTATATGGGAAAAGAATCTAAAAAAAAAAAAGAGTGGATAAATGCGTATGTGTAACCGATTCACTTTACTGTCTCCCTGAAACTAACACAACATTGTAAATCAACTGCACTCCAATAAAAAGTTTAAAATAAATATAAATAATTTTCTGCCTGTGTTGTTTTACACTTGTGAGGATATGTTTTCAGGGGAAATTTCTAGGAATGGGATGCTGGTCACAGGTTACATGGACATGATGGTTTGCTTGCTATTTCCCATCCATGGGAACAGCATCATCCCATTTTACACACCTGCAAGCTTCGTGTGGGAGTGCCTGTCCTCCAGAGCTGTGCCAGCAGCCTGCTGTTAAGTCTTTGAATTTTTGCCAAATCGATAGGTGAGAAATGATATCTCATTGTGGGTTTAATTTGCATTCTTTTTTTACAGTAAAGCTGAATATCTCTGCAAGATCCAGCCGCTTTATCTATTTTTCAATGAATCTCCTGTTCATCACTTGCTCATTTTTTCTATCAATTTGCTGATCTTTTATTCTCCTCAATTTCTAAGAATTCTTAGAGTGATTAGTCCAGTGTCTATGAAATATACTGTAAATGTTTTCTCATAATTTATCACTTGTGGCATTTTTTACAGTAATTTTTTTTAATTTCACATGGTTCGACTTCTCAGGATTTTTTTTTTTAATCCCATTTGAATTGGATAATCCTTGCAATACAGCATCATATCACAGTGGTAGGACATGTCACAGAGATGCAGGACATCCTGCCATGATGGAAAAGCCTCTATTGTTTGACCAAAATAGCACGGGGCTTGAGGACCAGTGTGTGATGATACACCTGGGAAGGTAATAGCATAAACACACACACACATCATGTTGAAGAAGTGTCTATCCATTACTATTTTATTGTGTATTTGTATAAGGAATGGCTGTTGGATTGTGTTGAAGATCTATATTCATCCACAGATATAAACAACATTTTCCTATATGAATTAATTCGGTGGGTTATATTACTCAGTCTCCTAATATTAAACAATTTATGTATTCTTAATGTCCTGAATACTTATGTATTCCCTGCAGGAGACCTGGGTTCGATCCCTGGATTGGGAAGATCCCTGAAGAAGGGAAAGGCTACCCACTCCAGTATTCTGTCCTGGAGAATTCCACGGACTGTGTAGTCGATGGGGTCGCGGAGAGTCAGATACAACCAAGCGACTTTCTCTTCACGTGTGTTCTTAAAGTAAATCTCCCTTGGTTATAATGTGCTGTTTTCCTAACATAATACAGTAAGTCCTCTGCATAAGAACAAGTTCCCTTCTCAGCACTCATTTGTAAGTTCGATTTCTTCCTAAGTCCAACAAAGTTAGCTAGGTATCCAACTAACACAATTGGCGATATAGGACTGTGCTATACGAGGTTTATAACAGTTTTCACACAAGTAATACATAGAAAACAAACTCAAAAAAATAAGGAAACATTTTTAATCGTACAGTGCAGTACCTTGAAAAGTACAGTAGTATAGCGCAACAGCTGGCATCTACAGACACGTTCGTACCATTGAAAGTCGGCAACTTGAAGGTTCTTATATACGGGGCTTACTGTATTAAATTGTCTCTGCTACCATTTGGGATTTTGCCTAGATATTTGTAAGTGAGAATAGTCTGGAGTTTCCTCTTTTTAATGATCTCTTTAGCACATTTAGTATTGATATTATATTGCTTCATAAAAATAATTTGAAAGTCATTGTTTTTAAGTCCTGAAAAAATTGGTTTAATATTAGTCTTTCAAGTTTTGATAGAAAGCACCTTTGAAACCATCTGGGCTTGGTGAGTTTTTCTTAATGGTGCAATTCCTTGGTGACCTCCTGTATTCCTTTCAGGGAAATTAGTCTGCTTAATAGCTTCTCTATTGAAATCAATTTTGGTAAATTGCATTTTCCCAAGAAGTTATCCGCTTCATCTAGGTTTTAAACTTTATTTGCATGGTGCCTTTGTGATACTTTAAGAAATATACATTTGGTCTTTGCAGGGGTGGAAATTATTTTCTCCTTTTCTAGGTATTTTGGCTAATATAATGACAGAGGTCAGATTAACACAAGAAAAACAATTTTAACTTTGTCCATACAGAAGTCTCATTAAAAATACAATACCCAAAGGCAGTTGAGGCCTATATGTCAAAAAGGAACGGAATAGGGGCAGGAACCTCAGTGGGCAGGACAGTGAATCACAGGAAGATAAGAGCAGGGGTGTGGGAATTAAATGTTAGTTCTGCCATACAGGTAAGTTTTTCAGATTTAAAAAAAATCATCTCTGGGGAACTTCGCTCATGGGCCAGTGACTAAGGCTCCAGGCTCCCGAGGCAGGCGGCCCAGGTTCCAACGCTGGTCGGGGAACTAGATCCCACATGCTGCAACCAAAGATCCTGCAAGCGGCAACTGAGACCTGGTGAAGCCAAATAAATAAATATACATTAAAAAAAAATCATCTCTGGTAATAGCTCTCTTTCTGGGCCAGGTCCTTCATCTAGATTATTTGAGTCAGTTCAGGAAGAAATCTCAGTTCTCCTTGAGTCGGTTGGGTCCGGATTGCCTTCAGCTCAAAACAACCCACTTGCCAAAGGGGCATATTTTGGGGTGGGCTATTCTCCCCAGGTGGCTATTCTCATCCCCACCTCACATTCCTTGCCCAGAGCTCCTTAAACACTTGCAGTGACAGGGGTGATAGAAACATCTTCGGTTATATTTTCTCTTCGTCCCCAGTTCCTGGTCCAAGAGCTTCTAGGACACCAGGCAACTCCTGAATGATGGGAGAGAAGTCGGCTATAGGCGGACATATGTCCCTTCCTTCTTGAACCTCCCTCTCACCTCCCACCCCATCCCACCCCTCTGGGTTCTCATAGAGCACCAGATTTCAGCTCCCTGCCTGTTTACGACAACTTTTTAAGTAGCAGCTTTACTGAGATATAGGGCTTCTCTCGGAGAAGGAAATGGCACCCCACTCTAGTACTCTTGCCTGGAAAATCCATGGACGGAGGAGCCTGGTAGGCTGCAGTCCATGGGGTCGCTAAGAGTCAGACACGACTGAGTGACTTCACTTTCACTTCTTTTCATGCATTGGAGAAGGAAATGGCAACCCACTCCAGTGCTCTGGCCTGGAGAATTCCAGGGCGGGGGGGGGGAGGGGGGGGCCTGGTGGGCTGCCATCTATGGGTCGCACAGGGTCGGACACGACTGAAGCGACTTAGCAGCAGGGCTTCTTTCATGGCTCAGCTGGTAAAGAATCTGCCTGTAACGCAGAAGACCTGGGTTCAGTCCCTGGATCGGGAAGATCCCCTGGAGAAAGGAAAGGCTACCCACTCACAATGTTCTAGTCTGGAGAATTCCATGGACTGTATAGTTCATGGAGTTGCAAAGAGACAGACACGACTGAACGACTTTCACACTTACTGAGATATAATTCACATGCCATAAAATTCACACATTGAAATGTAGAATCTAGTGAGTTTTAGCATATTCACAAAGTTGTGCAATCATCGTCACTATCCAATTCCAGAACATATGGATCTGCCCATTCTGGACATTTCATAGAAATAAAATTAGATCATTTAGATGTCCTTTTATGTCTTTCTCTCATACAGAATAAATTTTTAAATATTTGCCCATATTGTAGCACATGACGTGTGTCCTTCTTTTTTATTGTCAAATAATATTGAGTTATGGGGAAACACTGAAAACAGTGACAGACTTTATTTTTTTTGATTCCAAAATCACTGCAGATGGTGACTGCAGCCATGAAATTAAAAGACGCTTACTCCTTGGAAGGAAACTTATGACCAACCTAGATAGCATATTCAAAAGCAGAGACATTACTTTGCCAACAAAGGTCCGTCTAGTCAAGGCTATGGTTTTTCCAGTAGTCATGTATGGATGTGAGAGTTGGACCATAAAGAAAGCTGAGCACAGAAGAACTGATGCTTTTGACTGTGGTGCTGGAGAAGACCCTTGAGAGTCCCTACAACTGCAGAAAGTTCCAACCAGTCCCTTTTCTAAAGGAAATCAGGCCTAAATATTCATTGGAAAGACTGATGGTGAAGTTGAAACTCTAACACTTTAGCCACCTGATGTGAAGAACTGACCCATTGGAAAAGACCCTGATGCTGGGAACAATTGAAGGCGGGAGGAGAAGGGGACGACAGAGGATGAGATGGTTGGAAGGCATCACTGACTCGATGGACATGAGTTTAAGTAAACTCCGGGAGTTGGTGATGGACAGGGAAGCCTGGTGTGCTGCAGTCCATGGGGTCACAAAGAGTCAGACACAACTGAGCAACTGAACTGAACTGACTGAGTATTGAGTTATGCTTTTCCTCTGGTTTCTGATTGGTTGTGTTGGGAAAAAAGTCCATATTTATTGTCATTTTTCATTTTCATCTCTTTGAATCTTTCTTTTGTTTTATGGTTTTCGAAAATGCCTTATATTTTCCTGGGTGAGCAAGTGCAGGTGGGCAGGAGTGAAGGACCTAGGTGACTCACCCACTGGGTTTCTTAATTCAAGATTTCACTTCTCAGTATAGTAAGATGCAGATTTGTTCATTTTTAGTTAATGAGAAACTTCTTTCTGTGGGGAAGCCTTAGAAAGATCCAAGTGTCCTTGGATCCCCTGGTGCTCTTTTGTTTCTGAAGGAGCCTTTATTTTTACCTCTTACTTCCTTCTTTCCTTTTCCCATCAAACCTTCAAGGAACACCCGCCTCTTCTAAGTCACCGGTCTGATTTGCCGCTCTCCCGAGATGGCGCCCTCACATCCTTTCCTTTGATTCCCCAGGAGCTAGGTGTTCAACTCCTGGTCTCAGACCTGTTTTCACATTTCCCCACCCGGGTGGGCCCCTCACCTCCTAAGCGTGGTTTTGTCGGAGTCCTCTCACCCCTGGGACCCAGAGGCACTTCTGTTCAGCACAGTCTCCATTCCTCCCCACTGTGGCGAGGGCGTCCCTCCTGGGTTCAGGGGTCCGTTCCTTACTTACTGAGGGTTGCCGTGTTCCCTGTCTTTCAAGGGTGTTGCAGACATGGCTTACAGGTGCCATCACGGCGCCAGCTTCTTGCTCTGCGTAGTTTGTGCCGAGCCCATGGAGTCCAACTTTGGAGACACTACTACCCTAAGAGCTCTTGGTAGCTCCTCCTCTGACTTTCAAAGACTCCTTTGCCCTTCAAAACTTTTTCTGAAATTCCTTAACTTGGCTTCACTAGTTTAAAAAGTGTTTAAACGTGTTGGGACTTCACGGGTGGCCCAGTGGCTAGGACTCCATGCTCTCATAACCAGAGGCCCAGGTTCCATCCCTGGTCAGGGAACTAGATCCTGCATTTGCATTCTGCAACAAAGATCCAAGATACCGTGTCCACAACTCATACCAGGCACAACCAAATAAATATGAATAAGTATTTTTTAAAAAACCTAAGTCATTCAAAAACATAAAAAGCGTTGAGTAGTAAACAAGGAAGCTATAAAAGTGATCGGACTCAGCCGGCCCCTAACCTGAAACAGAGGTGAGAGACACTTCTATCTCCACAGCGTTTGGAGGGTCTGCTGATGCTGCTGCTGCTAAGTCGCTTCAGTTGTGTCCGACTCTGTGCAGCCCCATAGACCAGGCTCCCCCGTCCCTGGGATTCTCCAGGCAAGAACACTGGAGTGGGTTGCCATTTCCTTCTCTGATGCATGAAAGTGAAAAGTGAAAGTGAAGTCGCTCAGTCGTGTCCGACTCTTAGCGACCCCATGGACTGCAGCCCACCAGGCTCCTCCGTCCATGGGATTTTCCAGGCAAGAGTACTGGAGTGGGATGTCATTGCCTTCTCCTTGGAGGGTCTAAAGACCCTAAAAAGATCCTATATCATCACATCCTTTTGTTTTCTCCTTCTTCCTTTCTCCTGGTCCTCCCAGCCTACTGACCTTTATCCCGTCTGATTAGCAGGACCACATATTCTACTCACAGAGAAAGTCAAATAAGCAGATGACCCACATACAGTCTAGGGCCCCAAGACTGAGGTCAGAACCACCCCCTTCTCCAGCCAGGTCCAAGTCTGGAGGATAGTCCTGTGTCTCTCTGAACTCAGCATCTGCATCTATAAAGCCCAATAGCTCTCTCGCCTCAGGAGACTGATGCAACAGGAAGATGCTTTAAAAACATTCGTATCATTTCTTTTTCAATTCCATATATAAAGGATGTCATACACTTTCTCCTTCCCTGTCAGACTTACTTACTTCATGCAGTGTGACAATCTCTGCTGCTGCTGCTAAGTCATTTCAGTCGTGTCCGACTCTGTGTGACCCCATAGATGGCAGCCCACCAGGCTTCCCCGTCCCTGGGATTCTCCAGGCAAGAACTCTGGAGTGGGTTGCCATTTCCTTCTCCAATGCATGAAAGTGAAAAGTGAAAGTGAAGTCACTCAGTCGTGTCCGACTCTTAGCGACCCCATGGACTGCAGCCCACCAGGCTCCTCCATCCATGGGATTTGCCAGGCAAGAGTACTGAAGTGGGGTGCCATCACCTTCTCCAATGACAATCTCTAGGTTCATCCATTTTCCTGCAAATGGCATTATTTCATTCTTTTTAATGGCTAAGTAATATTCCATTATATAACTGTACCACATCTTATTTATCCACTTGGAAGGTGATGTCTATAACCATTGGACTGCTGGGAAAGGCCTCCTTGGGATCTTGAAAAAGATTTTTTACTGTTTCCTCTCCTTCCCATCTTTATTTACTCTAGGGAAAGAAAACAGAAACTGGAGAAGCCGAAAGCCTCTTCTCTGGTTCTTGGCTTGCTAACCGTTTTCTGAGTCTTAAACAAGTGTGGAGTGAGAGTGGCTTTTTATAGAATTCTGAGAAACGAGCAGCTCTGGAAGGGCTCAGTCTCAGGGTGGCTGCGTGAGGATTATACCCACCTGGTTGGTTATAGCCTGATCTGCCTCCAGCTCTGGCCTTCCTCAAGGTCTCTGGGGGCCTCTGGGGAAGACCCCGTCTTCTCTGTCCTCTGGACTCCCTGATTTGTAGATAGTTATTACTGAGCGCCTCTGATGCCTTTCCTCTGGACAATATCTCAGCACCTGATTCGTGTTTCATAGTTTTAACTGGTCCTCCTCTCAGCCATCATCTTAGGAAGCTGAAAAATGAGAAGTTACACCATATGTGTTATAAATTATACATATGTATTATATGTATATGCATGCATGCATGCTAAGTCGCTTCAGTCGTGTCCAACTCTGAGACCCTATGGACTCTAGCCCGCCAGGCTCCTCTGTCCATGGCATTCTCCAGGCAAGAATACTGGAGTGGGTTGCCATGCCCTCCTCCAGGGGATCTTCCCCACCCAGGGAAGACTGAACCCGGGTCTCCTGCACTGAAGGCAGATCCTTTACTACTGAGCAACCTGGGAAGCCCCTGTATTTAAGTATGGCTTGGTGTAAATACAGTTTACTATATTAAATGCACACATTTGGTAGACACCGTTCATTATCCAACCAGTATCTGCTTCTCCTTCCTTGCTAATAGATCCTATTTTGTGTAAGTATGTACCCTTTGCCTTCCAAGGGAAAGAGGTCCATTTCCTAGGGGTAGATTCCACATCATCTAACCAGGGTGGGACCTATACCAGGGCACTTCTGAGAAGGGAGTTCTCACTCCCAAGAATGAGACGAAGGAAGACGCCTCCCTCTTGTCAGGTCTGGATACAAGGCCTGGAACAGCCCCAGCCACCGTGCTCCAGTCTGAGAATGGAGCCAGACCTCTTGTTATGTGGAATAATGAACTGTCTTTTGTTTAAGCTAGTTGCGTCAGGGTTTTCTGTTCCAGCAACTAAAAACATCTACTCCAATCATGAGAGTAACATAAAGAGCTTCTATTTGAAAATTTCCACCCACAATTACTCACACCCAAGAAGTATATTTCCACCTCATTACAAAACCTTGATGGAGAAACTGTTTATTTGGTAGAAGGGGGTGATTTTTATATAGGAAGATTTCCCCCACAATTCCTTTATACCACAAGGTGTACAAATTTTCTACAGAAATACCTGTGTTAATGCTGTTTAAAATGGATAACCAACAAGGACCTACTATATAGTGCAGGGAATTCCCCTCAATATTATATGACAACCTGAATGGGAGCGGAGTTGGGGGGAGAATTGATGCGTATATATGTATGGCTGAGTCCCTCTTTGTTCACCTGAAACTATCACAGCCTTGTTAATTGGCTACACCCCAATAAAAAATAAAAAGTTTAAAAAAATACCTGTGTTACACACTTAGGAATTTTTCAAGAGAAGCCTTGTTTTAAAAAGGTGTACTTCCCTGATAGCTCAGTTGGTAAAGAATGCGCCTACAATGGAGGAGACCCTGGTTCGATTCCCTGGGTCAGGAAGATCCACTGGAAAAGGGATAGGCTACCCACTCCAGTATTCTTGGGCATTCCTTTTGGCTCAGCTGGTAAAGAATGCCTGCAATGCAGGAGACCTGGGTTCAATCCCTGGGTGGGGAAGATCCCCTGGAGGAGAGCATGGCAACCCATTCCAGTCTTCTTGCCTGGAGAAATCCATGGACAGAAGAGCCTGGTGAGCCACAGTCCATAGGGTCACAAAGAGTCGAACATGACTGAAGCGACTTAGCACGCACTTCTGATGTATAATATTTCAATTCTGAGAAAGTAGAAGCTATGCCTTTAACTTATCTGCGCCCTGGCTTCTTAACAAAGGCCAATGCTAACAGGAGCGAGCAGCCCTTGCCTACTTGTGAAGGAGAAAGCAGATGGAGTCCTCATCACTGTCCATCTTATGGGTGTCTCCTCGAATAGTTACTTTGGTGTGGAACTTCCCTGGCAGTCCCGCGGTTAAAACTCCTTGCTTCCACTGCAGAGGACACAGGTCGGATCCCTGGTTGGGAAACTAAGATCCTGCAAGCTGCAATGAAGATCAGAGACCCTGCGTGTCACAGCTAAGACCAGGCACAGCCAAATTAAAAAAAAATCTAGCTACTTTGGTGCGCCCCCAGAGTCTATTATTCTAACCAGCCAACCCAAAGTTGTTAACTCATTGAAGATGAAAACAGAACCTAAAACTTGAAGGTTTAATGCCCCCAAATATCACCAGAAAGCCTCATTTTTAAAGAAAAGTAAAAGTAGCTTAAGTCACTGCCATAAGGAAGAACATAAGGACCTTGGTGAGTCTTAGCCATGTCTTGAAAGTGGGGAGTTAGAAGTGGGCTATTTCTAGGGTTTTGGCATCTCAGCTCAAGTGACATCCCTTGGGTTGAATCTTTCAAGGCAGAGAACTGGTGGGGGAGAATTTGTGATAAAATACTTTATAGGGCAGATGGATGCCGCAGAGCAAGAATCCCAAAGGCAGTCTTCATATCTACACTCCTACCTGGAAAGTGGGCAGGCTGCTCAGGGGAGCAGGCAGTTGTCTCCAAAAGAGAGAAGTGGAGTTGCTTATAGGTTCACAGTGTTATATTTCCCAGCGAAGTTTTCTGGAAACAAACAACTTAGGCTTTTCTGGTGATCCAGTGGTTAAGAATCCACTTTGCAATACAGAGGGCACCAGTCCGATCCCTGGTCTGGGAAGATCCCATAAGTCTCAGGGCAACCAAGCCAGGGCACGACAACTACTGAGCCTGAGCTCTGGAGCCTGAGAACCACAACTCCTGAGCCCACATGCTGCAACTCCTGAGGCCGTGTGCCTGGAGCCCGTGCTCAGCAACAAGAGAAGCCACTGCAATGAGAAGGCCGTGCATGGCAGCAAGAAAATAGCCCCCACTCTCTGCAGCCAGAGAGAAAGCCCACACACAGCAACGAAGATCAGCACAGATGTTGCAAAAAAAAAAAAACTTAGTCCTGTTGACACAGTGGGTCTCAGTGTTGTCACGAAAGATCATGCATCTCAGGCAGTAAGAGGGAAAGATTTGAATTCAGAGGCAAAGAGAGAAAAGGCACATGTCCTGTCACGTGGCCCAGTCTCCTCCGCTACGTCCCGTCCAAGAAGGGGCCTTGTTTTTTTGGGTTTTACGGACAGCAACTTCTGAACCAGCTCTAACAATGTGCATGCGTTCATGGCAGGTGTTTTGTACCAAACCCTGGCCGTGCCTGTGTGACCTCAGGCAAGTCACGCATTCTCTGAGCCTTCATTTCCACAACTAGAAAAAAATCAGTAATACCTTCCAGGGTTGGCATGTGGATTAAACCACCTGACAAGGGCAAAATGAACTTAGCATGGTGCCCGGAATTGTCCAATACGTGTATTAGTTTCCTTTGTCTTTCTTCAAGGAACTTATAAAAATTTTAGAGGAGCACAGATAACCTAGGTGACAGGTGAACAGCAAAGTGTCAGACTGTACAGGCAACAAATGCCCAGTGGTCAAATACGTGCTGGGGACAGCAAGCTTTGGAAGCTGGGGTGCGTGGGTGTGCGGGTGTGGGGTGCATCAGGACAGGCTCCACGGAGAGGAAGAGGGCCCACACCAGGCTTGAGATTTCTTGGTGTTTCTCTGATTCCTACCGGGAAGAGTACAACATGGCATTTGCTTCAGTCCTAGGATTCCGGAGTTGCAGTGACTACCGGTATGTGATTATAGAATACAGCAAGTCCCCTCCAGTAAGTCCCCTCCAGACAAAAGAGTCCCAAGCCGAGTCCAATCTGTCTGTAAGTCCAACAGAGATCGCCTAGGTACCCAACGAACACAATCAGCTATATGTCTCTGCTTTTTTCTCGCCTCCTGACATCCTGGGCTTGAAATAAAGATACTGTCTAGTGTACTCTACACAGTAAAGTACACAAAAGCACAGCCGCTTGTAGAGGACGCACACGTGTGGCAGTGTATGCCAGACATGCGAAGTAACTTGTGATTGAACATGCGAATGCACGCTTGCATCTTGGAAAGTTCACAACGTGAAGGCTCATACGTAGGGGGCTTACTGTACTCTCTTTACCCTCAGGAGTTCACTGTAACCCAGGCCTCCACATCTGACATACCCTGAGGCACTGTAGGATAATTCATCTGTAAGCAGATGGCTGAGAAAATAAGGTGTCTACATTGTAAATTGTAGTAAGATGTTTACACTGAATGTATGCAAATACATTGAATTTAAGAGACATCATCTTTCTTCAATAAATGGAAAACCATTTATGGATCAATGATCATAAATAAAAGATAGCTTCAAAGATAAAAATAATGAAAATAAGTGCTCTATCCTCCCCACAGATCTCCCCAGGAGAATATCATAAGTACCTGGATAAGTACCTCTTTTCCCCTCAACACAAGCTCTATCCTGAGTCCTCGGATAGAGGGCTCTATCCTTGACCTCAGTGCTTGAAGAACTACTCACATAAACAAAGACTCGCAGAGACGCCCTTCATCTGTTCCTTGTGAAGCCATTGAACCCAGAGAAGGTGCCTGGCAGCCAGTCCTCCACCTTTTGTCTCCTAATCTGGTCACTTTAATTCCCCAGAACCAAAGATGCTCTCAGGCAGCAGATATCCTTCAGCTAAAGGAGGGAGACAGAGAGAGGGACCGGAGACCCGCAGCCCGAGGTTTCCAGCCTCAGACCTGCCTCCTCCCTAAGGTCCATCCCCCGCCTGAGGGCACCACTTGGTACGCCTGCACCAGGAAACAGGAGGTCCTCTGCTCTGTACACCTGGGAGGCACAGTGGTTCCACTTGCCCTTTATCCTCCTGTGACTGTAAGGCCTCCTTGCAAAACTCCACAGACTAAAACTCCAATTCAAAGAGACACAGGCACCCCAATGTTCATAGCAGCATTACCTACAATAACCAAGACAAGGAAATAACCTAAATGTCCATCAGCAGATGAATGGATCGGAAGACGTGGTCCATACCTATGCTGGAATACCACTCAGTCATAGAAAAGAACAAACTTTTGCCTCTTTCGGCAACACAGATGGACCTCGAGGTTATCATACCAAGCGAAATCAAAGGCAAATATCACATAATACCACTTATACGTGAAATCTAAAACACGGATGCAAATGAATTTATTCACAAAACAGAAACAGACAGAGAAAACAAATTTATGATTACCAAAGTGGAAGGGAAAAAGGATAGACTAGGAGTTTCAGATTAGCAGATACACACCACGGTATATAAAATAAACAAGGACCTACTGAGTAGCACAGGGAACTATATTCTATATCTTATAATAACCTATAGTGGGAAAGAAGCTGAAAAAGAATGCATGTGTTTGTATGTGTGTGTATAACTGAATCGTGTTGCTGTGTACACCCGAAACTAACACAATATTGTAGATCAACTACACTTCAGATAAAACTCCCTAAACTGTTGTGAGTCTGGGCTCCTGCTCACGAGCATTCCTACAGGCCCGAGTGAAATCACATCTCAAACTGCGGCTCTGTGAGAGCCACTCTGACATCTTGGCCAGCGTAGAGTCCACCTAAGTCTAAAAGTCTAGAACTCTAAAAGCAGGCATTGGAGGAGTCCCTCGTAGTTATAAACTGGACTAGAGGGAAGAGGCCTGCAAGGGACCAGGGAGACCCAGACCCACCAGACGTGATGGTCCAGCCTCTGACTCAGTTCAATTCAGATGCCTTTTCACTAAACTTTATAGAGACATCTGCTAATTCAAGAGTGACTAGAGATCAGCCTTTTTCAGAAAACTCTCTTGGGAAGGAGGGTGTTGGGGGAGCAGAGACTAGAGCCCCCCACTGGTAGAGAAGAAAATGGGATACCTGGTAGAATGGGAGGACGCTGGGTGCTGTCCCTAGAACCTTCCATTTACACTTAGAAGGATGAGTATTCTTAGCCGCATCGGAAGAGGCCGTGGAGTAACTTGCCTAAGATCACCCAGTTACAAACCATGGTGAGTGAGTGAAGTTGCTCCGTTGTGTCCGACTCTTTGTGATCCCATGGACCGTAGCTTACCAGGCTCCTCTGTCCATGGAGTTTTCCAGGCAAGAGTACTGGAGTGGGTTGCCATTCCCTTCTCCAGGGGATCTTCCCAACGCAGGGACTGAACCCAGGTCTCCCGTATTGCAGGAAAGACGCTTTACCATCTGAGCCACCAAATTCACATCTTTGTATTTCCTCCCACACCTTCCTTCTCAGACATTGGTGATCTGAGCGCCGCTTCCCTGGTCTCACCATACACGTGTCCGTGTGTGCTATGGCTTACCAGACATTCTCCTTCAAGCGGAGCCTTTTAAAAAAACTGGACTATAAGTTGCTTTACAATGTTGTGCTAGTTTCTGCTGTACAAAGGCGTGAATCAGTATATAGATGCATACATCCCCTCTCTCTTGGGCCTCCCTCCCAGCCCTCACTCCAGCCCTCCAGGTCATCGCAGAGCACAGAGCTGGGCTCCCTGTGCCAGTCTGCAGCTTCCCCGCAGCTGTCTGTCTGTCTCACGCGTGGTGGCATGCATGTCGGTGCCGCTCTCCCGATTCATCCTGCCCTGCCCCACCCGCCGGGTCCACAAGTCCACTCTCGAGATCTCCGTCTCTTTCTTTCTAAACTCAAACACATTCTGTATTTCTGTATTCGATTGTGCTTACACTGAACATATGCAAATAATTCTACTCAAGAGACACCGTCTTTCTTCAATAAATGGAAAACCACGTGTGGATCAGTGATCACGAGTAGAAGAGAACTCTGAAGATAAAAATAATGAAAATCGGTGTCCCGCCCTCCCCACGGGCCACCCCAGGAGAACACCATGAGTAACTAGACGAGGAAAGAATGTCAGCACAGGTTTGGGTGGAAGAGAGAGGCTGGGGGAAACGACCTCCCTGGCCATGTGGGCCTGCTGTGGTCAACTGCCTGTTTTCATGTATGCGACAAGCTAAGAATGAGTTTTCCAGCTTTCGTGATTTAAAAACTGCAAATGCTTCCAAAGAAAATAAGTGTTTTATAACATGTGAAAGTTGAAAGAAAGTCACACGTCCATGCCCATAAATAAAGGATACAGCCACGCCCATCCGTTCACACACGGCCCACAGTCATTCTCACTCTGTGGCTGCTACACACACACCACCCAACCTGCAAGACAGAAGCGAGTTTCCGCCTGTCCTGCAGGCGATCTGCTGACCTCTGGGCCCAGGGCTGGCGGGCAGTGCTTTACAAGTGAGTCCAGTCTGTTGTCTTGTGAGCTGCAGGGCTCCTTTCCTAGTTGCTATCCAGACCAGTCACTGCCACTTCAAGGGACCCCTTGGGTCGAACATCCAAGCTCCGGTTGTCCTGATTCATCCCATGCCAGGGGACAGCCATGCAGAGGGTCCCCGTGTTATACCTCGAGTGTGGATGACGATGATGGTGGTGATGATGAAGGTGATGATGAAGGAGAAGAAGGAGGAAATGGGAAAGAATAACATCAAGATACCACAAAGGATTCATGGACACGGCTTGGTCTAGTCATCAACCCAGTCCATCCCACACCACTCCTATGAAAGAGATACTATTATTGGCCCCATTTCACAGATGAGAAAAACCAAGCCTGGAGCAAGACATGTAGTCAGCTGCACAAGGATGCATAAGGGATGATGGCTTGGTTATCACTCAGTGTTCCAGCTCCTGAGCCTGGATCTTACTGCTCTGTCAGAAGGCCTTCCCCAGGACCTTCAGAGTTCCAGAAAGCCCTAAGATTCTTTGTTGCAATCATGACTGATTTTGTTCAACCCAACTGAACTGAACTGAAGTGCTTACTCACATCAGGGGAGGTCCACAGCAGAGAAAGGTGATTCTCAGGAACACTATTAAAGTTAAAAAACAACAAGAAAATGTTGCAGAAAGTATGTCATCCACAGAGAGTATTCCCAGAGTGACCCAATTTCCAAACCCCAAATCAAACAGTAATAAACTCCCCACCTGTGGAACCCAGATACCTGGTCAGATCTCAGAATCCTCACAAGAGACCAAAGAATCCATCTATGTGTCATGGCTTTAGAGAAACGAATAACATTCTGTATATATCAGTGGATTTTTAAATGGATTAAATGTTGTGGTTTAGAAAAGAAATTGATTTAAACAGATTATTGAGTTTGCACTACCTTTTTGTCACTCTCCTTCGTTTCCCAATCAATAGTTAATAAATTGGGAAAACTACCATCTACAAGATCCTCACCCCGAAAAGTGAATGGGGACTCTGACTGCAACATTTAGCCTGACAACAGAACCGAATGTTTACAGTTGGTGCCTTACAAGCAAACTCGGGTGTATGGGCACTGAATTCAGAACCCTTTCATTTCCACGAGTCTTTCGAATCGAATTACCTAGTTCTGTCTGTGTATATCCACGGGAAATGAACATGTACGAAATTTATTGAGTCCCATCCAGAGGCTTCTTCTAGAAAGAGATTATATATTTTCGCCACCTGTGAAGAGGGCGCTGGCTAACATCAGCTCTCTGTTCTCTAGTAATGTTTTCTGCCTCAAGCCACAGGGAGCGCTCTGTGCATCAAAGAGCTGGGTGCAACCATTAATCAGGGTCTCCACGGATAGAATTTCCACCTTGGGCAAGAGATGCTGATAACCTCCAGAGGCCCATTCTGATTCGAAATCTATTATTCTAAGATAAAGCCCAGGAACATTTTTCTGAGGTGATCGCAGAGAAAATCTAATAGCTCTGGGCACACAATACCTCTTGTTCGTCATTCACCTGCTTCTGCAGCCTGCCCCCCTAGCTATCCGTTAAGTTCATAAAAAGTAGAAGATTTGGCTTCTGAGCTGCAATTCAATATGTGTGTAAAAGTGATATGCAGCTAGTGCCCATCAAGAGGGCTGTACCAAGAAACAGGGCAGGCTTTATTAGTTCCCGTCAATTAAACAGGGAAACATTCAGGCTCCAAGAAGAACTCTGTCTCAGGGCAACAGGGAGAGATGGTTTTGTCTAAGAAAGCAGAAATCCCCTGGGGACAATGGAAGCTCTGTTTCACAGGAGGAAAGGGTGGGGGTCCTTATCTGCCTTCAATAGCGATTTCCAGTGAGAGAGAAAATCCTCTTGTGAAGGAAGGAGTGAGGAACAACAGACCCCGGGGGGCTTTTGCAAACTCCATGTCCTTCCGCACCAAGATTCCGGCATGTCCTACTCTGAACACATATACCCATTCTTCCGTGGGACTCGATACAAAAACGTTACTGGCAGCAAGACCTTCTAGACCCTGACACACTGGTGCAGAGTGGAGAACCGCAAGCTGGGACAAGTGTGTGTTCCCTGGGGACTGGAGGGGCTGATGCATATTCGGTGATCTTGTGATAGACAGTGAAAGGCAGGGACTGTAACGAAACGATGTCTGGGGACTTCCCTGGTGGCCAAGTGGCTAAGACTCCATCCTCCTGCACCCTCCCATGCAGGGTGTCTGGGTTCAATCCCTGGTCAGGGAACTAAGATCCCATATGCCACCACCAAGACCTGGTACAGCCAAATAAATTCATTAAATAAATAAAAAATAATTTAAAAAAATAAAAGAAATGATGCTAGAAAATGAGACTGATGCCTGATCACGGAGGGTCTTGTGTGCCTGGTGAGAGGCTCCTGCAGGTTACTGAGCCGATAAAGTTCTGAGAAGGGGCGTGATGGGGCGTGATGGACATCACGGTCAGCTACCTCCTGGGGGCATGTGCTCGGATGCCGCACAGGCTTCAAAAACCAAGGGAAGAAGCTTCGACTGGAAGCAATCATTGTGGTATAACCAGGGTATAAGTGGTTGATGAGGACATAGGAGGCCTGAGACCACTCAAGGAGCTAGAATACAGGAGGGGTGCAGAGAAAATCAGGAACCTGTGCGTGAGATGAGCAAGCAAGAACCAGACAGTACAAGAGCAACTCGGGAGGAGAAGTGAGCAGGGGCACCCGGCCAAGCACCAAGTCCTCTTTGGGGACTGAGGTGGGAGGGTGCAGGGATCCCGCAAACCGAAATCTGGGGTGACGGCATTGGGGATGTTGATTTCATTTTTGATAAATACTAGAGAGGAGAGCAGTGATGAGGAGGCTCAGATGGTCAAGAGGACCATCAGGGCCAGAATATCGAGTGTGTCCTGACTCTGACCGTGGGACCTTCCAAAAGTCACTCTTGGGCTTCACTGTCTCAACTGGAAAGTCAAGGGGTCGACTGATCTGCCCTCCACTCGAACAGTAGATAAAACCGCCAGTCATCTCCCCAGCCCACCTGGACCAATCGCCATCCTCCCCAGCTACCAGAAATAACCAAAACGGAGCGAAGCATCTCCTTCTCTACCTCCAACCTGTCATGATGCACAGGCCCCATGTCACACCTGGCTCCCGGTGGTACAGTAAGAATGCTTTTTTTCTCCTGGTCAATAGCAGGAACTCTTCTCTGGGACTCCTCTGAAGGTCAGCTTCACGCACACACGCGTGCTCAGTCGTGTCTGACTCTGAGACCTCATGGACTGTAGCCCACCAGGCTCCTCTGTCCATGGGATTCTCCAGGTGAGAATAATGGAGTGGGTTGTCATTCCCTTCTCCAGGGGGTCTTCCCAACCCAGGGATCGAACCTTGGACGTCTTTGGCGTCTCTTGCGTTGGCAGGCAGATTCTTGACCACTGAGCCACCTGGGAAGCCCCAAAGGTCAGCTTAGAACATTTCCTAAAAGTTTTAAATGAGTCATGAGAGCATGGCCACACTCACTTTGGGGAAATGCTGTAACTTAGGGCACCTGGGAGCCCTTTACACGGGTCTTGGCAACACAGAGCCTTGCTGACATCCCAGGGGATAGGATGGGGTACATTTGTTTCTTCTCTGCCAGGAGGGTCAACTCTGCTGTACCAAGATACTCCTTTGCACGAGACAGCCTTGTGCAAAGCCCCCACCCCACGTCTCGAGATAGTCCAGCCCAGAGCCCCTGATGCATCCCTCTCCAGTTACTTCTGTGCAAACTTCCCCTATGTTTTGAGATACTGCTAACCATAAAAAAGGGGGGGAAAAAAGCTCTTGGGGGGGAAAAAATGACTTCACTACAGATAAAGATGATCTTTGTTTAAAAAAAAAAAAGAAAGACAAGAAAAAAGCCTGATCACTTGCTCAAGTAACAAAGCTCTTTCTGCATAAAATTATAAAGAGCAAAGATCACTCGAAAGTGACAAGGTTGGAGTTTTTCTCCCATCCCTTCCTCACGTATTCCGATCCCCAGTGGACGGCAGGACCTGTTTTCAAATATTGACCTTGGAGGCTTTAGTACACAAGGCTGCGAGCACTGAACACTGAACTGGATCCGTTATTCATTCTGTTGACGGGCAGGATAAGATGGATTAGAGCTGAGTAAAGAATCATTTGTAGTCTAAGATTTTGATGGCAGAACTCATTGCCCCGGGCCCTCCGTTGGTCTTGATAGGGTGTTATCACTACCTCCGTTTCTGAGTATTTCTGAGGCTTCCATCTCTTTCCATCTGAAAACATCCATGTCTTTGAGTCCAGCCTGATGTCAGGAAGAGACAAATCATGGCAAATAGCAGAGAGGGACCAGGTGGAAGACACTGTGAGCTGAGATTAGCCAGCTGTTCTGTCCCTGTTGCCATCGCCATCCCTAGGGGCTCAACCCCATCACCAGTACCAGCTCTCCTAACCGCAAGCCTGTACCCGCTCACACTGCCCACAGACCACTGCATGGCTCCGGGGCTGGGGCGGGGGGCCAGGCAGAGACCCTCCTCACACCAGAGCTGCCTGCCTTACAGAAACAACTGAATTCTCTGAGGATGCAAGTTCTAACACCAGGAAGGACTATCGCTTCTCCGGCCCCAGCCACTGAACCCTGTCCACGCCCTGATTTCTCTCTCCCACCTTCTAGGCCTCACAAATTCACTCACTTCTCTCCACCTGCATTGCTGACGTACCCAGATGGACCATCTATTTTTCCTGGACAACTAAAGTAAAGTCACTCAGTCGTGTCCGACTCTTTGTGACCCCGTGGACTGCAGCCCACCAGGCTCCTCAGTCCATGGGATTCTCCAGGCAAGAATACTGGAGTGGGTTGCCATTTCCTTCTCCAGACTAAAAGCCTCCCAATTACTTTCCCTGTGTTTAACCCTTGCCTCCTACGGTGGATTCTCCACCTTGACAAGTGATCTTAAAATACTACTCTTGGTGGTTCATTGACTAAGACTCTGCGCTCCCAAGGCAGGGGTCCCACGTTCAATCCCTGGTCAGGGAACTAGATCCCACATGCTGCAACTGAGGCCCAGCCCAGCCATATAAAAATTTTAAAAAACTCTTATGTAGTCACTTATCTGTTTAAAACCCTAGAACAGCTTGATTGGCCTTGGGACTGAGTCTAAATCTTTCACCTGACCTAGAGGCATTCAGTAGGCACCTCCTGCATACCATCCCCCTGACCTCTCTTGCCCTTATTTTCTGCTCTAGAAATTCTACCTTTTTTCAGTTTCTCAATGTTCATCCTAAACTTCATTCCATAGAGAAACTTTGCCTGTGTTTCATTTTATAATCAAGTGTATATTTTCCTCTGTCTCTAGCGTCTCAAACTATGGCAAGCAGGCAATAAACATGTATTGAATCAACGCCTGAGTGAAGGAAGCCCCCCTTAATAGAATCGTTGCTGTTTCCAATGAACTTTGGTTTCCAAAGAGAACTGCGTTTATTAAGACCAGTTTGCCCTGATTGGTCTGGCCTGTTAAGATTTTACAGTTAGTATGGCTGCTTATCATTCAAACTAAGACATTTTGGGGAGTGCTAATTAAAATTATGTGTTTTTGAATATGCATTTATTGAGAGGCATACTGATTTTATTGGCGGACCTATAAAACAGTTCTATTTGAGGATAAAATTATTTATAAAAGTAATTTCAAAAATAAAACACTTTCATTTCAAAATTAAAAACCTCAAAACTGAAAATACCTTAAAAATGGAAATCTGTAAGTTAAGACAACAAAATTTATTTACAGTAATTATCTGAGCATTGAAAAATAACATGAGCAGAATAACTGTCTTTAGTAGTTTTCCATGTACTTATGTTAGTTGGTAAAATGTATTTGCATCAAATTATGCATCATTGTCTATTTCTGACCTTTTTTTCCAAAATGATCTTGTTTTTAATTCGTCTATAAAATCGCTTACAGTCATCTTCAAAGTTGCAATTTATGATTAATAGTATGAAAATGTTGATACATTCTATTGGCTCTTTGCTGGCAAACCACAATATTTTTATCTAAGAAAAAAAAAATCTGTAACAACAAATTGTACTAAATGAAGGGTAGTCCCAATTCCAATTTTTCTCACACTGAAATGTGTGAATATTTCAACCTAAATATTTTCACTTTTTTTTTTCACCTCCATTCAGAGCAACTTTCTTTGACAAATCCTTCAGTAAGACGAAACATCAAATAAATTCCTTGATTCTTTTGAACATTTGACTGTATTTAGAGGCCACAAAGTTGTTGGTCTTATCTGTTTTGTTCTGTTCTGATAATGAATCCATACTTTCCAATTAGAAGTCAAAACTCTACAAATTGAGCCATTTCAAAGTGAAATCATAGAATATTAGCATTAAGTCTTATTCATCATTCTTATTTACATTACTTGATTTGTTCATTTCTCTTTGCTTTTTTAGGGATAAACTTCAATGGTTTTCTGTTTGCAAACTTTGTCTTCAAAATTGCAACATAACAATTTACTAAAACTTTCAAAGGTAAAAAGTTTTCAGTGTTCCATTTTTTGAATATCTTACTTAAAGATTTTTAAACACCTTTTGAACAAAATGTAACTAAAATTTAAAGGACTCATTTCCAGAAATGTCCAAATTGTAATGAAGCTTAATTCACCAAGGCCCAGATGTTTCCAAAGGCATTGGCAAGTAAGGTGGTGGCAAGTAAGGGAGGCCTGGCGTGCTGCGATTCATGGGGTCGCAAAGAGTCGGACACGACTGAGCGGCTGAACGGAACTGAACTGAAAAAGAAAGAAAGAACATAAAACTGCCAATGTCAAACTGTTTTGGAAGGAATTCAACATCAACTTCATCAAAACAATTTTGCACTTCAGTCATTCAGTGTATATCTGAAAATAGTCACAAATAATGACACCTCTGACCTCAACTTTGATAGAATATCAAGGACTTTTTGAATACAATTATGAATTTTAGTGAACCACAACCAGTTCTAAGTATATTTCTGTTCCATGATTTTCTTAATTAAAGTCACTAGCTTTACCACAAAACTCTGTTCTCCCAGACCTTGTTTATATCGTCCCTGTAAAAATGATAATTTTATTTCAATATTGAACTTTATACCAACATATACAATAGTCTTCACAACAGTCAAGATTCTGCCTTTGAGAAAATAAACTGCCAAAAGCGATACTCTGATGTCATGAATTGGATAAAGAATCAATTAATGGGATTCATTGATTTTCCTACTTGGAGTATCTGATGACATTTTATAAAGCTGTCATCACTTAACCGTATGAGGAGCTCTTCTAATGGAACCCACACACCAGCCGCTATGACCTCACTTTTTTGTACGTGCCAGGAGAACTTGGGGTTCCAGATGAGCGGTGCTGAAACTCTGGAGTCAGCAGTACTGCAGCACAGACTCCAGTATTTGTCAAGAGGGTTGATCTCAAGTTAAGTGTTCTTACCACACACACAAATAAAGAACATAAGGAAACTTGGAAGTAATAATACATGTCTTTTATCTTGATTGTGGAGATGATGTCACGGGTGTATGCATGAGTCCAAAATCATCAAATTTTATATATTAAATATGTGCAGTTTAATGTGTATCAATTATACCTCAATAAAACTGTTTAAATTTCTTTAACTTTAATGAGTGGAATTAGAAGATATAAATGATGTAAATAAATACATTGATATAAACGAAAAGTAATACTCTTCAGAGTAATTTTAAAACATGCTTTTGAAAGCTGCATATAGTCTTCTTCAAATAACTCTTGGAGTAACTTCTGAAGTAGATGTTGACATTTTTTACCAGCTGAGGATGGACAGCAGAGACCAGCAACCATTTTGTGCACATTACGTGTTGTTGAAGTTGATAGTGATCAACTTTCTTAGAAACATAAATTTAGTAAACCCTGTATTTTCTATTAAATACTTTTTTAACTACCATTGAGAAATTAAAAGATGCTTACTCCTTGAAAGAAAAGTTATGACCAACCTAGATAGCATATTGAAAAGCAGAGACATTACTTTGCCGACTAAGGTCCGTCTAGTCAAGGCTATGGTTTTTCCTGTGGTCATGTATGGATGTGAGAGTTGGACTGTGAAGAAGGCTGAGCACCGAAGAATTGATGCTTTTGAACTGTGGTGTTGGAGAAGACTCTTGAGAGTCCCTTGGACTGCAAGGAGATCCAACCAGTCCATCCTAAAGGAGATCAGCCCTGGGATTTCTTTGGAGGGAATGATGCTAAAGCTGAAACTCCAATACTTTGGCCACCTCATGCAAAGACTAGACTCTTTGAAAAAGACTCTGATGCTGGGAGGGATTGGGGGCAGGAGGAGAAGGGGACGACAGAGGATGAGATGGCTGGATGGCATCACTGCCTCGATGGACGTGAGTCTGGGTGAACTCTGGGAGTTGGTGATGGACAGGAAGGCCTGGCATGCTGCGATTCATGGGGTCGCAAAGAGTCAGACACAACTGAGTGACTGAACTGAACTGAACTGAGAGCTTTATGAGAGTTGCATTAATCGGGAAAGAACTGCTATCTTGTTAAAACTGAAGTTTTTTAATATGGGAATTAATATATTCCTTCATCTATTTAGGTTGCCTCTAATTTATCTCACTACTACTTTAGACTTTGATGTGTAGAAATTTGACACATTTTGGGGAGATAAAGTCCTAAGCACTGGACTTGTTTCATGCTACTTTAAATTTTTTTTTTTCCAGATTTAATTTTCTGCCTGTTTGTTACTAAGATATAGAAGTGAAATTAATTGTCCTACATTGACTTTATATTTGCTAACCTTGATAAACATATTTATCTTTATTTTCTGTGAAGATTTTTACTCTGAATTTTCTATTTCATAAACATATTATCTAGGAACAATTTCTTTTTCCTTATTTCCAGTCTTTATACATTTTACTTTTTTATTTTTCTTTTTTGTCATACTGGCTAGTAGCTCCAGTACAGGTTGAACAGAATCGGTGTTGGTGACCCCTACTTAATTTTTCAGCTCATTTTTGCAAGTGGCAAACCCATGCAAAATATGACTTATTAAGATTAAATCAGTAACAAAAATCACTGTAGCTGGAATATAGACAACTCACTCGCCATGCTGACACGTCCAGCCTTTATTTCTCGCACATATTTTACCTACGCCCAGCCCATAATTTCTGGTGTTTTCAAGTGGATGGTGGCTTGGAGGCTTCCTGCATCTGGGCCAGGGCACAGGTGTGATGGAAGTCGGCAATGCGTTGAGAGGCCCCATAGGTGCAAGAGTGACAAACACATCTCTCAGCATCACCTGAGATGGGAAAATTTACTCTCCTTAGCAGCTCCTGTCTGAGATGTTTCTGTCTACCAGAGTCTCCTAGGAAGGTGTTGGTGTCTTTTGACTGGAAAAAGAGAAAGTGATAGTCACTCAGGCGTGTCCAACTCTTTGCGATCCCATGGGCTGCAGGCTCCTCTGTCCATGGGATTCTCCGGGCAAGAATACTGAAGTGAGTTGCCATTCTCTTCTGCAGGGGATCTTCCCAACAAAGAGATTGAACCTGAGTCTCCTGAATTGCAGGCAGAGTCTCTACCATCCAAGCCACCAAGGAGAGCTGAATGGATGCTCTGGTCATCTTCCAGATAAAACCACTGCACACGCATCTCATAACCTACCCAATAAGGTCATAGCACAGCAGGAACCACCAAGAAGAGGTCTACCAAAGCCGCCCAGGCTTACTTCAATGGAACTATAATATTTCATTTTAAAATGAAGAATCTGGAACTTCTATGGCTGTCTAGGGGTTGAGACTCCTTGCTTCCCATGCATGGGACGTGGTTTCAACCCCTGGGTTGGGAAACTGATATCCCACATGCTACATGGTACAGCCAGAAAAACAAATGAAAAATAAAAATGAAGACTTGAACAAATGCTCAGCCAAACTGGGTACAAGGCCAATAGGAACAAACCCCCTCAGCCCTGGGCAAACTAAGACTTGTGTGCCTCTTTATTCTTCCCTGGCAGCAAACTTATTCATTTTCTATTATTGAATATGAGTCAAATATGATGCAAAAAAAAAAAAATAGAAGGTGTCAGCAACCATCAGCATTTATTCTCCATCAACAGCTCGAATATTTTCCATTTCAGAGATTTAATTCTGCTGTAAGAGGAGGAGATGGGGAATGAAAGCCAGGAAATAGAGAGGCCATCATCATCCAAACAATGGAAGCATGTTTAGAACTTTTCAGCATTCTGTGGGCCATTAGAACAAGAACAAAAGTGAAGAGAAGCCAGTCTCCCAGGCACTGTTGAAAGCTGTCTTTCTGGGGGTCTGTCCTTCCCATCTGGCTGGAGACATCACTGAGACAGGAGAAAACAGGAGAACAGAAATGGAGGGGATGGGGCGGTCTGTGTGCTTTGGGGCAGGAGGGGGGTAGTGTTAAGACACGAATTTGTCATCCCTTAAAAAACTATGATGTTCCTTCAAAATAACTGATGTTTTCCAGTCCTACCATAAAACATTAAAAAAAAATCCTTTCCAAATGCTAAACTTTCCATCAGATTGATGCTTGGAGCTCAGCAAGCTGCAGAACAGAGACTAAGACCCCAGAAAGCTTTGCTCCAACTTTCAAGCTTCCAGTCGAAAGGCTGGAGGTTTAGAGCTGGACTCAGGGGCGAGGAGAGAGGGTGAGAAATAACCTTGGCCTCGGGGGTGATCCAAAGTGATTTGGGGCTTCTGAAATTGTAGAAAAACATCACTGTAGCCGAACCTGCACAAGCATCTTCTTCCCCCAGACATTTCCCCTGAAACAGTGCTTTAGTAGAGTCTTAACACGAAAATGACGTGTGTTCTATAAGCTACTGCCAGTGCCCAGAGCATTCTCAAGGTGAGCCAGCTGTCTCCGCAAAAGGTGCAAGCTCCTTTTCTCCCCTCAAAGTGATACGCTTCAGTTCAAACCCAGAACTGAGACGCTGTTAGCAGGATGAGCCTGGGTTTCCAACCACCTAGAGTGGAAAGTCATCAGTGCAAACTCGTTTGACCTCAAATCCGCCATAAGTCCTTCATCCTCCATGATGTTAACTTTGACTGTTGTTACCAAACAGGGAACAAAGAGGGAAGAATACTGAGTTGCTGAACAATGGCTGTGATTGTTTTCTGGTCATTAAAGCCTTTTTTAAGGTTCTCTTGGGCAGGGCAGCTTCCCCAGTGACTCAGCGGTAATGAACCCCTCTGCAATACAGGAGACGCGGGAGACATGAGTCTAATCCCTGGGTTGGGAGGATCCCCTGGAGAAGGGCATGGCAATCCACTCCAGTATTGTTGCCTTTAGAATCCTCAAGGACAGAGGAACCTGGCTGGCTATGGTCCACAGGGTCACAAAGAGTTGGACGCGACTAAGCACGGACGCACGCAAGCAGGCAGTCTCATTTCCACCCTCTTCTCTGACAACTGCATTCAACACAAGGGTATCTGAAAATCAAAACAAGGAATTTGACCTCTAAAGTTTCCTATTACAGACTGTGAAGACTTTCTCAACTGATCTTTCCTTTTCTAAAAAAAATAATAATTATTATTTTATACTGGAGTATAGCTGATTAGCAAAGAAAGCTGAGCACCAAAGAATTGATGCTTTTGAACTGTGGTATTGGAGAAGACTCTTGAGAGTCCCTTGGACTGCAAGGAGATCCAACCAGTCCATCCTAAAGGAGATGAGTCCTGAATATTCATTGGAAGGATCGATGCTGAAGCTAAAGCTCCAATACTTTGGCCGCCTGATGCAAGGAACTGATTTACTTGAAAAGACCCTGATGATGGGAAAGATTGAAGGTGGGAGGAAAAGGGGATGACAGAGGATGAGATGGTTGGATGGCATCACCGACTCAACGGACATGAGTTTGAGTAGACTCCGGAAGTTGGTGATGGACAGGGAAGCCTGGTGTACTGCAGCCCATGGGGTCTCAGAGTTGGACATGACTGAGCAACTGAACTGAATATTGTGATGGTTTCAGGGGAACAGCAAAAGGACTCAGCAAAACATATACATGTATCCATTTCCCCCCCAAACTCCCCTCCTATCCAGGCTGCCACGTAACTCTGAGCAGAGTTCCCTGTGTTATACAGTAGGTTCTTCTTGGTTATCCATTTTAAACATATCTGTACATACATGTAGTTTGGGATGGACATGTCAATTGATCTCTCCTTATCCAACAGGAGCGATACTGTCACCCCTGGAGTCTACTAGCAGTGATCCACTGATGTGCTGAGACCCTGTACATCAGAGCTGCCTCTGAGCCTGCATTTTCCCCAAGAGGAGGCAGGACCCCCGGCTCAGAAAGGCTGCAATTTCACATCGGTAGAGGTGAGGATGCCGGTAAGACATTATTAGGGTTATTGCAGCCAGCAACCTCTGCCAGATGGTCAGTTTCTTGAGGCCAGCGACCAGTGGCTTCACTCCCATGCTCACCATGTTATCCAGCACAATCAGAGCCTGACACACACTGGAGACCCAGCAAGTGCGTCTTCTGTTGTGTTCAGAGCTACTTTCCAAAGGGCTGACCTCACAGCACTGGCTGTACACCATCTGAATAGATTTGCAATGGTTTTTGCCTCCTGACTTCAGTACACCTCCCCTCTCCTAAGAATGGCAAATTAGATGAAACAGCTCAAGTGCTTTCCAACACAATAGTTTGGACAGGACGCACACAAAATGCAGAACAGATTTCCCAACCAATTCCTCTCATCACCTTCAAGCTGGGCAATGACAGACTGATAAGGAAGCACTTGTGTAAACAGAGGGAGGAAGGAAGAGAGGGAGGGGCCAACCGAAGGTAAACAAGCAGAGGGTGGGAACAGGAAAGGCATCTTTTTCATGATTCTCCCAATTTTTCTTTGAAACCCGCCTAATTAGTTCCTCATCCCTTCCAAAGATTAACCTCAGTTCCCTGTTGGCTTTTCATGTGCGGATAGACTGAAGGAGGGGTGGGGATGGGATGGGAAGGAATGGAGGTTTTCTTGTCTTTGTAAACTCAGTACCAGGCTAGAGTTTCCTTTTTTTTTTTTTTTTTTTTTTTTTATTAAAAAGCACAACTGTCAGTGAACTTTCACATATATTATCTCAGATTATGATAAATGCAACTGTTGCCGACACTGTTCCAGAACTCTTGGTGAAATTAGCGTTGTGGTCCTGCCAACTTAACCCCAGTAAGAACAGAATTCCTTAGAGACAAGCAGGAGAGCAGCCGCTGGGAGGCAAATCTGAGGCCACCTGGCCAATGCTCTTCCAGCCACACCATGCTGCTTGCATTGCCAACACCTCAAGATCACAGCCCCCAGCCCCTTGGGAGAGAGCAAAGCTGAAATGAGAGATACAGTTGACAGACTCGAGAACTGAACGCTGGGCCACTGCAGCAGGGGAGACTCGGAAGTCTCTGTGATTCACATAGTTCTCTGCAAGGAAAGGGATGTGCATTGCTTTTGAAACTCTTCTGGTAAACAATTAAATGAGGGGGAAGGCACAGATCGGTATCCCTGGGGAAGTGGGTTTCCAGACTGGTAGAAACTGGGGGGAGCTGAGCTTCAGAGATGCCTGGACATAGACCCTACTTTATCAGTCCACACCCATGAGAGTTTGGTGCTGCTGAGGAGTTTGGTGAAGAACCAGGGGTAGTCCCATGTTTGTAAACATTCCTCTAAAGCTATGGTTCTCTCCTGAATACTGGGAGAGGCTTTAGAAATTATTCATGCCTGGGCTTCACTCTCAGAGATACTGTTAGGGGAAGCACACTGATTGAAACTGCCCACCCTGGCCTGGCACCATAGTAACCATTTGCACGAGTTGTTTTATGACAGGAGATCCTGATAAGGAATATGGAACTAATAAGCCACCACCAACCGGAAGAGCTCGGGAAAGGTCGAAAGGAGACACTGCGTGTCCGTGCACTTCCCAGATTCCCTCTCACTAGCATCCATCTTGGCTGAGCGATGTGTGCGCCACCAGGAAAGACTCTGAATTAGAATGATTGGCCAAAGACCACCCAGAAACTAATCCCATCACCATAAAACCTGAGACTGCGAGCCACGGGCAGAGCAGTTCTCCTGGGTTCCCTTATCCTACCGCTCTCCACCCGGGTGCCCTTTCCCAATAAAATCTCTTGCTTTGTCAGCACATGTGTCTCCTCGGACAATTCATTTCCAATTGTTAGACAAGAGCCCAGTTTCGGGCCCTGGAAGGGGTCCCTCTTCCTGCAACAATACCAGTTTCACAAATCTGGGGTAAAATCTGGATATCCAGGTTGTCTTCTTTTTCTTGTCTTCTTCTTTTAATCTTATTCATTTCTAAAATATATTACATGTGCAAGGCATAGATTTTAAAATGTACACAAGGACAATACAATAGTCTTCATCCAAACTCTGTGTCTCACTTCTCTCAGAGGCAACTTCCAGAGAGTATTTTAAAGCAGACAAGAAATCATATATATTCATACTAAAATGAAAGTGTAACAATACTGTTCCCCATTTTACTTTGCTCTATCTGTATGCCTTGACCCTCTTTGCTCTTTCAAAAGTTTCCTATATTGATAACATCTTGCACTAGTGTGGTACATGTGTTGCAACGATATGCCAATATTGACGTGTGACTATTAACTGATAAGTTAATAGTTTCTATTAGAAGTCCATAGTTTATATTAAGGTTCAGTCTTGGTGTTATATGTTTCATGATTTTTTAACAAGTGTGTTAATGACATCTGTCCACCATGCCAATCACACAGAATAGTTTCACTGTCCCAATTATTCCCTGGGCTTCACTTACTCGTCCCTCTCTGCCCCCAACTTCTGGCAAAAAGAGAAAGACCTTTTTATTATCTTCATATTGCCTTTCCAGAAAGTCATATATTTGGAATCATAGTCTATTGCCTTTTCAGATTGTCTTCTTACACTTAGCAATATGCGCATAAGATTCTTCCACATCTTTTCATGGTTTGATAGCTCATTTCTTTGTCTAGTTGAATAAAATCCCATTTTATGGATCCTCAAACAGCAATTTGCTTATTTGAAGGACATCTCTATTGAAGGACATCTCTATTGCTTCCTAGGTTTGGCAACTCTGAAGGAAACTGCTATAGACACCTATGTACACACTGCCATATTTAAGACAGATAACCATCAAGGACCTACTGTTTAGCACACAGGACTCTGCTCAGGGTTCTGCGGCAGCCAGGATGGCAGGGGAGTTTGGGGGAGAATGGAGACTTTTTATGTATGGCTGAGTCACTCTGTTGTTCACCTGAAACTATCACAACATTGTTAACTGGCTATAATCCAATATAAAATAAAAAGGTTTAAAAAATCTGTGTACAGGTTTTCGTGTGAACATAATTTTTCAGTGCATCGGGGCAAGTACCAAGGAGCATGATTTGTAAGAAACCTCTAAACTGTTTTCCAAAGTGACCGCACCATTTTGCATTCCCACCAACAATGAGCAGGAATTCTTGTTGCTCCATATCCTTGCCAACATTTGATGTTGTCAGTGTTTTGGATTTTGGCCATTCCAATAGGCCTATAATGCCTTTCATTGTTGTTTTCATTTGCAGCTTCCTAATGATGGAAGATGTTGAATGTCTTTCCATGTTCTTCTTTTCTGTAAGCACGTAAGTCTTCATTGGTGAGGTATGTATTTAGGTCTTTTGCCCATTTATTAATTGGGTTGCTTCTTTCTTATTGTTGAGGTTTTAATGTTCTTTGTATATTTTGGATACTAGCCTATTATCAGATATGCGTTTTACAAATATTTTCTCCCAGTCTGTGGCTTGCTGTCTCATTCTCTGAACAATGTCTTTTGCAGAACCGAAGCTTTTCATTTTAATGAAGCTCAACTTATCCTTGTTTTCCTTTCATGGATGAGGCTGTTGACATTATCTCAGAATTATCACTGAACCTAAGGTCACGTAGATTTTCTCCTGTATTACCTTCTAGGGTTTTTACAGTGTTGCATATTCCATCTGAGGCTACGATCCATTTTGTGTTAACTTTTGTAAAGGGTGTAAGGTCTGTATCTAGATTCACTGCTTTTTGGTTTTGCTTGTCCCAGCACCATTTGTTGAAATGACTATTCTTCCTCAGTTGAGCTACATTTGTCCTTTTGTCAAATATCTGTTTATATACTCAGAAATCTAGATATTTGGGGGCGGGGAGTGTTACATCTCACCTCCAAGTGATTCTAATATGCAGCCAGCATGTGGATTGTTAATATACATTCCTTTGGGAAGGTAATATATGCCCGGCATATAAAAGGGCAACAGTTTAGCAAGAATCTATCTGCTTTCTTAATTCTGGAGGGGAACATGTCACCAGCAACTGCGCATCCTGTTAAAACCCCAGCTCCACGGAAAAGCCACCCCAAGATGTGTTCCCTCTGCTTCTACATAAACTTCCTTAAGAGGAAGATTCCTAATTAAATAAGTTGAGAACTTATACTGCATATGTGTGTGTGCGTGTGTATGTTCAGCCTCCTCCCTGAAGTCCTTAAACACCTGAGATACTGCTCAGGGGTTGACTACGGCTGGGTGCTCTGCAGGGGATTTGGGAAGCTTAGACTGGGAACCAGAAGGGCAGCAGAGGAGGCCAAAATGAGCATGGGAAAGGAGAGGATTTAAACGCTCTCAGATTAGACTAAGACTCCGGGGTTGTTTCCAGCTAAGAGGCTCCTCTGTCCATGGGATTCTCCAAGCAAGAATACTGGAGTGGGTTGCCATTTCCTTCTCTTGGGCATCTTCCCAACCCAGGGATCAAACCCACATCTCTCTCTTTGCAAGCGGAGTCTTTCCCCTGGTGCCACCTGGGAAGCCCTTAAAGGCTTCATGGGTTTCTGTCAAATCACCCCCTTGGTAGGAATAGCATGCAGGAAATAAGGCCCCAGGGGGAAGGATGAAGGCAAGGGCTTCCATCCTGGGGGGTCAGAGAAACAGAGCAGGAAGAACAGAGCTGGGGAGGCCAGGTAGCCTCCATGCTGGCGGCAGCATGAGGGTTGGTCGCTGCAGCCTGGTCCAACCTCTGGGCTCCCCCCCACCCCGCCCCGGGCAGGAAGGAAAGGACACAGGGGATAGGAAGCCACATCCAGAAACTGGGGGGACCCTGGACCAAGGCAAGAGCCAGGTGGGAACCGATGAGCAAGGTCGGTCCCTGAAGCCGGGCGCAGGGACAGCGTTCAGTAAGTGTCTGCGGAAATGATGAATGACTCAGGGAATGACTTTGCAGATGGAATCACTCTAAATCACCTCTTGGGATCACCATCACATGATATCTTTCCCTCATGGGGTTCACAGCTGGGCTGGATGGTGGCCTAGAGGGTAAATATTATCCCCATATACTGTCCACTGACTCGTGTTTGCTCAAAAAAGAGAGAACTTTCTGATTTCAGATCCCAGGCTCCGAAGCTCTGAGAGAATAAATTCCTGTTGTCCTAAAGCACCTAGTTGTTTGGTTCTTTGTTACAGCAGCCTGCAGAAACTAATATACCACATTCAAGTGAAAAGGAAAAAAAGACCTGAGGCAGAGTGATGGTCTGTAAATTGCCCAGGTTCACCCAGGCGGGAAGGGGCATTCTTGCTACTTGGACTCCAGTCTTATTTCTCTTCCACTCTCCTGTGCAAGTGTGCTGTGAATCTCGAGAAGATGTTTCCCAGTCATGTTTACTCAGGCCCAAGAAGATGCACCTCATCATTTCGGCCATGATTTTGCAGCCCAGCATAAACAGACCTTCCTCAGAGGCTGGGGCCTGCACAAAGCTTATTCCCAGCTTTGTGGGAATGGCTGATGAGCCATTGCTTCCTGCTCATATATAAGGAGATTTTTCAGGAGGACACTTGGCCCCATTTCATTTGTGAATGAAGTACAGAATCAGGGCATTTACTACGACAGTCATTCCCAGGAAATATTCTCTTAAACACAAAGTTAAAATAGGTTTAAACTTAGAACTTCAAAATCAAGTCAACAATGCTCCTTCCCAATCACGAGCCTCCAAGATGACCCCTGAGGGGGACCAGCACGGAATTTGGTCCTGGAGAAGGAATTGATATATACACATTCAGTTCAGTTCAGTTCAGTCACTCAGTTGTGTCCAACTCTTTGCGACCCCATGAATCCCAGCACGCCGGCCTCCCTGTCCATCACCAACTCCCGGAGTTCACTCAGACTCACGTCCATCAAGTTGGTGATGCCATCCAGCCATCTCATCCTCTGTCATCTGCCGGGAGCCAGCATGGGGAATACCGCCCGTGGCAAAAGTCATGAGGAAGAGGCCTGACAGGGCAAAGGCGAGATCAGGCCTCAAGGGTAATCCTGGATTTTTCTCGGGCATCTACCCCAAAACCAGAGTCTGTCTGCCTTATTGTATTATGCCTGTCATCAACTCTTCTGACATTAACAGGGGGCTATCCCCCACCACCTTTCTCTGGAAAAAGTTAACTTAGAGCTCCAGTTAACAGTCTCCTGCATATAAAAGGAGTGTCTCAGCTCAAACCCCTCTGATGGCTCTCTAACTTGCCTGACAAGTTTACCCGAACTTTTACAACTACGCATGTGATTGTTTACAGCTCCCCAACCACAGAGGCATGAAGCTTAAAACATCTTAAAGATACAGAGCCTTTTTTAAAGAGCTAAGAATTATATTGGTGAAGGGTTTCATTGTTGAGTTAATGACTGCTGCCAGGCCTCCATATTCTTTATCTTTTAGGCACCTGGAGGATATTAATCAATGCAATTGGGATGCATAAATAGGAATATAGTAGTTTGATGTTAAGAGAAGGCAATGGCACCCCACTCCAGTACTCTTGCCTGGAAAATCCCATGGACGGAGGAGTCTGGTGGGCTGCAGTCCATGGGGTCGTGAAGAGTCGGACATGACTGAGCAACTTCTCTTTCACTTTTCACTTTCATGCATTGGAGAAGGAAATGGCAACCCACTCCAGTGTTCTTGCTTGGAGAATCCCAGGGGTGGGGGAGCCTGGTGGGCTGCCATGTATGGGATCGCACAGAGTCAGACACAACTGAAGTGACTTAGCAACAGCAGTTTTTTTTTTTTTTTTACTTTATTTTGCTTTACAATACTGTATTGGTTTTTCCATACATTGACATGAATCCACCATGGGTGTACATGCGTTCCCAAACATGAACCCCCCTCCCACCTCCCTCCCCATAACATCTCTCTGGGTCAGCAGCAGCAGTTTGATGTTAGCAATACTAGACTTTTGAGTTAATGAATTTTCTCTTTGTTATAAATCACTGTACTCCTCTTTCCTTGTTATAAATTGTTGTATCCTTGCTATGTAAGAATGTAACATTAATTAGTGCTTTCTGAAAGTGGCTCCAGACTTTAGTAAGAACAACGCTTTTAGGGCAAATAAGTTTTCTGATTGACTGACCCTTATCAAAAAAAGGGCCATAAAATGCTAATAGGCCTCCTGGCCAGAAGATGATGTAAATCACCTAAGACCTGTGTATACAGTTAAGTATGCAAAGAGGAAGCCTGGTCTCAATAAGGGTCAGGGCTGCTGACCCTGCATGACTTTGTGTTATCCATTGATCTCTATGTATAACTAAAAGTATAAAAGCTTTCCTGGAAAATAAAGGATGAACCAGTTTCTCAGAAATCTGGCTTCCCCTGTGTCTTCTTTTCTTTTTCTCCTTTTCAGGCTGAATTCCCATCTGGAACATAGAGGCTCACCATGTTTACTTATTTGCCTGGGCTTCTAAGACCCACGCAAGAGGGAGCCCAAGGCAGGGCACCCTCTGCTATTCAAGCAGGTGCCTGTGGCCTTACATAGACAGTGTAAGCCCCTTGTCTCAGGGCTTTATTTGGCTTTCTATGTAAACCAAGGAATATAGCCTCTTTTTCTCCTCTATTTTCTCTCCGCTCTCTCACTACACTATTCTTCCCTAATCTCTCTTTATATCTCTACTTAAATAATTATTTCCTAATCGCTGACTCCGTCCCTGCTTCGAACTACCTTGGATCCACTGGGGCTGGACCCCAGCAGTCATCCCCTTTTCCTCCTGCCTCCAATCCCTCCCAGCATCAGAGTCTTTTCCAATAAGTCAAGTCTTTGCATGAGGTGGCCAAAGTACTGGAGTTTCAGCTTTAGCATCATTCTTTCCAAAGAACACCCAGGACTAATCTCCTTTAGAAAGGACTGGTTGGATCTCCTTGCAGTCTAAGGGACATTCAAGAGTTTTCTCCAACACCACAGTTCAAAAGCATCAATTCTTCGGTGCTCAGCTTTCTTCACACTCCAACTCTCGCATCCATACATGACCACTGGAAAAACCATAGCCTTGACTAGATGGACCTTTGTTGGCAAAGTAATGTCTCTGCTTTTTTTTATATAAATTTATTTATTTTAATTGGAGGTTAATTACTTTACAATATTGTATTGGTTTTGTCATAACTTTCCTTCCAAGGAGTAAGCGTCTTTTAATTTCATGGCTGCAATCACCATCTGCAGTGATTTTGGAGCCCCCAAAATAAAGTCTGACACTGTTTCCACTGTTTCCCCATCTATTTCCCATGAAGTGATGGGACTGGATGCCATGATCTTAGTTTTCTAAATGTTGAGCTTTAAGCCAACTTTTTCACTCTACTCTTTCACTTTCATCAACAGGCTTTTTAGTTCCTCTTCACTTTCTGCCATAAGGGTGGTGTCATCTGCATATCTGAGGTTCTTGATATTTCTCCCAGCAATCTTGATTCCAGCTTGTGTTTCTTCCAGCCCAGCATTTCTCATGATGTACTCTGCATAGAAGTTAAATAAGCAGGGTGACAATATACAACCTTAACATACTCTTTTTCCTATTTGGAACCAGTCTGTTGTTCCATGTCCAGTTCTAACTGTTGCTTCCTGACCTGAAGGTTTCTCAAGAGGCAGGTCAGGTAGTCTGGTATTCCCATCTCTTTCAGAATTTTCCACAGTTTATTGTGATCCACACAGTCAAAGGTTTTGGCATAGTCAATAAAGCAGAAATAGATGTTTTTCTGGAACTCTCTTGCTTTTTCCATGATCCAGCAGATGTTGGCAATTTGATCTCTGGTTCCTTGGCCTTTTCTAAAACCAGCTTGAACATCTGGAAGTTCATGGTTCACTTATTGCTAAAGCCTGTCTTGGAGAATTTTGAGCATTACTTTGCTAGCGTGTGAGATGAGTGAAATTGTGCGGTAGTTTGAGCATTCTTTGGCATTGCCTTTCTTTAGGATTGGAATGAAAATGGACCTTTTCCAGTCCTGTGGCCACTGCTGAGTTTTCCACATTTGCTGGCATATTGAGTGCAGCACTTTCACAGCATCGTCTTTCAGGATTTGAAATAGCTCAACTGGAATTCCATCACCTCCACTAGCTTTTTTCTTAGTGATGCTTTCTAAGGCCCACTTGACTTCACATTCCAGGATGTCTGGCTCTAGGTGAGTGATCACACCATCATGATTATCTTGGTCTTGAAGATCTTTTTTGTACAGTTTTTCTGTGTATTCTTCCCACCTCTTCTTAATATCTTCTGCTTCTGTTAGGTCCATACCATTTCTGTCCTCTATCAAGCCCATCTTAGAACTCTATTCAGTACTCTGTAATGACCTATATGGAAAAAGAATCTTAAAATAAAAAGTGAGCATGTGTATATGTATAACTGAGTCACTTTGATGTACAGCAGAAAGTAACACAACATTGAAAGTCAGCTATATTACACAAAAAATTTTTTTAATAAAACAAATAAATAATAAAATGCTCTTGGGACTTTCCTGGTGGTCCAGTGGCTAAGACTTTGCACTTCTAATGCAGGGGGCCCGAATTTGATCCCTGGTCAGGGAACTAGACCCCATGTGCACAACTAGGCATTCTTGTGCCCACCAGTGAGACCTGGTACAGTCAACTAAATAAATAAATATAAAATAAAATACACTCTGTAAAAAAAAAAAAGGTAGGACTGTGTCCAGGAGCTCCCCTGAAGTGATGAGAAACGGGCACATCTAAGGAGGGAGCTCACAGAAAATAGAGAAACAAAAGGTAGGGTGACATGGGGATAGAGCCAGGGGAACAGGTGCTGGACTGGGACGGGTCCCCCAAAGGGCTAGGGCAAGAGGGCCCTCAGGTGTCGCTGCCCAGCTGGTGGGATTCTGTACCAACTTTAGCAGCCATGCCTGTGCTGGGCAATTGCCCTGGGGGTGGTCAAGCAGCCACTCTCTCGCCATTGGAGAGAACTGCTTCCTGGCAGGAGCCATAAGTCCCTCCTCCCCACTGTCCTCAGTTGCCCTGACTTCCCTGCAGTGGGAAACAGACCAGCACTGGCGGGCAGGCAACGGGCACTCACTGAATGAATGGCGCTGCGCAAGGTGCAAACTGGCTAGCATGTGAAAGCCACAGAAACACCAATCGGCAAGTCCATCAGTGGCGTCCTCCCAGGCTATGCTCCTTTTCACCTGAAGCTGTGAGTGGACAACCACCGTATCCAAAGGGGAAATGAATAAGAGTCAGTATTGTACAGAGTTTATTGATGAAGTAAAACTAAGATCATCGCCTCCTGTCCCATCACTTAATGGCCAATAGAAGGCGGAAAGTGGAAGCAGTGATAGATTTTAGTTTCTTGGGCTCCAAAATCAGAAGATTGTGACATCAGCCAAGAAGTTAAAAGATGTTTATTCCTTGGAAGAAGAGCTATGACAGATCCAGACAGTGTATTAAAAGGCAGAGACATCACTTTGCTGACAAAGGGACGTGTAGTCAAAGGTATGGTTTTTCCAGTAGTCCCCATGTATGGATGTGAACGTTGGACCATAAAGAAGGCTGGGCACTGAAGAACTGATGCTTAAGAACTGTGGTGCTAGAGAAGACTCTTGAGAGTCCCTTGGACTGCAAGGAGATCCAACTAGTTGATCTTAAAGGAAATCAACCCTGAATGTTCCTTGGAAGGACTGATACTGAAGCTGAAGCTCTAATTTTTTGTCCACTTGATGCAAAGAGCTGACTCATTGGGAAAGACTGATGCTGGAAAAGATTGAAGGCAGAAAGAGAAGGGGGAAGCAGAGGGTTAGATAGTTAGATAGCATCACTGACTCAATGAACATAAATTTGAGCAAACTCTGGGAGGTGGTGAGGAACAGGGAAGCCTGGCATGCTTCAGTCCCTGAGGTCTCAGAAGAGTCAGACATGCCTGAGTGACTGAACACAGCAAGAATTTTGAAATGGAACTTGAAAATTAGAGGTGTTCTATTTGAGCCCCTACTTAGTACATAAAATTAAACCCCCATCTCTCTCTCACACACACACACACACACACACCCAGTCCTCAAGCAGCTGCCTGCAGCTCACCTCCTCTAGGTGAGATGGTGAGAATCCTAGATGTCAGAAACGCCAGGTCTCTGGCTATGGGTACCTGGTGCCCAGGTCATGCTCACCTACAGGAAGAGGAAGTGAAGGGGAGGGCAGGTGGAGCAAGGACAATCCTTTGAGGTGAAATGGGAGTCCTGCATTTGAGAAATAAGATGAGATGGGTTAGCACTGGGGGTGGGGGAAAGGAAGAAGAAAAGAGATGTCTCCATACTCTACTCTTCCTTCTGACCCATTTCTGACTGCAGAAAACTAAAGCAGATTTATGTTCCTAGGCAGCCTTGGCAACAGCTAGTTCAGTGGCGGGAGACATCTCTCCACCTGTCTAAAAATATTATCTTGTTGTTGCCAGATGTTGCTCTAACCGGAGTCAGAGCAGTCCCAGATCCCAGTTACCCATAAAGGCTCTTAAGAGCGAATACCTGGGAGGCAGAACTTCCTGGTGTGAACAAGTTTCTGTCAAAGTGTAGGAAAAGATCTGATATCTTTCTGTTTGGACAGAGGCAGCCAGATGGCAAAGAATTCAAGCAAGAACAAAACAAAGAGGGAGAAAAGGTCAGGGAGGAAGAGCTGCAGACACTGGATTTTCTGATTCAGCATTTGGCTGACAATTGATTCCATTTCCAAAGGCAATTTGAATGTTTTTGTTCTTTGACTTTTCCTATATTTCTAGCCTCTCCCTCTTTGTGTCAAAGTACCCCAGCTTGATGGATTCCCTCTGCCTTCTAAGCCACATGATCCTGTGGATCTCTCTGACAGTGTTCCTTGCTCTACACCTGTACTGTACTTTGGGCATATTAACCTCCTCTCTCAGTAAATCATGAACTCCTTGCAGGCAGGCAGGCTCAGTGCCTAACTTCTCTCTGAGACCTTTCAGGGCCCAGCAGAGTGAGCAGGAGGGATCTGTCTTCTGGGACCCCAAAGATGACCCTCAGGTTCAGTGATTCTCCAGAAGGACTCACAGAACTCAGAAAATCAATTACATTCACAGTTCAGTTTATGATAGCAAAAGGGCACAGGTTACAATCAGAAAGTAAAAGTCAGAGAAGGCAGAGCCCAGAAGACAGAGGCACATGACCTTGTAGTTGTCCTTGTCCCCATGGAGTCACACACAGTTAGAATTCTCCCAGCAAACATGGGACAACACCCCAGAGCACTGCCAACCTGCAAGCTCACCAGAACCTTAGTGTCCAGGACTTATACCTGGGGTCAGTCATGTAGGCATGAAGTGTCCACATAGTCAAGTTTGGCTTCTTAGCCACTTCTTCTCCAGCCACTTCAGAGGTCAGACTGATGGTGTGTGGTCCCAGGTCTCTACCATAAATCACATCTTTAGGATAAAGTATCTAGAGTGGCTCAGGGCCCCAGGTAAACAGAGATATCTGAGATCAGGATTTTCCAAGGGTTTAGAGTTTATCTCCCAGCAGTCATCAAGGGCCAAAACTTCTCTATAATGTGTAATGTTTGGACACTCTGGACCTGTTGAGTCAAACTTTTATTGTACAGGATCGAAGGCAGATAAAACTCTTCACCACAGATTCATGTTCTGGCCAACTGCATGGGATTTCTAAGCAGGCCCACCTAGACCTACAAACGAAAACCAATTCTGCCTGAGGATGGACTCCACCTAAATGAGAACCGATAACTTCTTAATGCCGGACTTTTTAAGAGATGATATTTAAGAAAGGAGCATGTTTGCTGCAACAACAACAAAAATTCTCTCTCATCTTTAAGTTGAAACTTAAAACTTTAAACATCTTTAAGTTAAAACTTAACTTTAAAGTTAAGTTTTTACCTATGAATTTCATGACTCTTGGACATTAAAAAAGCAATGTGAGGGCTTATGTTTTGATAGGACAAACATATTTGCTTTCTCAAAATGCAATAGGATGCCACTGTAATAAGGATTGAAAATATAAAATGGAATAATCTAGACCAAAAAGAGAATTCGAAATATCTTTGAAAGCAAGTGGATGGGAGTTAGTTGATGAATAAAGGAAGCCAAAAAAAAAAAAGGTGACCTGTATGGAAAGTTCTCAAAATGAGGGCTGTCTACAATGCCATTCTTGTATTTTCACGATAATACTAAGATCCTATTGGCCTTTTTCACTTTGCTGACATTTGCACTGATGGTCAAAAAGCAATGATGGTTAAAACTGCAGAGGCTTCATCATGAATCTGGTCAGGGGTACGACACTGCCCCAGCAGTCATTGCATTATTCACCACCACCTCTCACACACTCACAGGAAAAAAGCCAGCTTCACCTGAGATGTTACAATTGTTACAGGTTGAAACCATAAAATTACGAATTATATTAATTTTTACCTTTAAGTTTTGCTATATAATAGAAGAGTCCCTTGGACTGCAAGGAGATCAAACCAGTCCATCCTAAAGGAAATCAGTCCTGAATATTCACTGGAAGAACTGATGCTGAAGCTGAAGCTCCAGTCCTTAGGCCTCCTGATGTGAAGAGTCGACTCACTGGAAAAGACCCTGATGCTGGGAAAGATTGAGGGCAGGAGGAGAAGAGGGTGACAGAGGATGAGATAGTTGGATGGCATCACCAACACAATGGACATGAGTTTGAGCAAGCTCTGGGAGATGGTGAAGGTTAGGGAAGCCTGGCATGCTGCAGTCCATGGGGTGGGCAAAGAATCAGGCGTGACTGAGCAACTGAACAACAGTATAATAGAATATCTATACAGAATTATCTAGAAAGGCTACTAAAATACCCCTCCCCTTTCCAGCTACACATCTGTGTAATGTGTCATTTTCTCTAATACTTCAAGAATGAATGCAGAAGTAGATATGAAAACCCAGATGCCTTTTATTAACCCAGATACTAAAGAAATTTGCAGAAATGTAAATCAACGCCACTGTTCTCACTAAACTGTTTTGATTTGGAAACTAGCTATTGTTCATGAAAAAAATATGCTTTTTTCCTATTAATATGCAGAGTTTATTACTGATACTTTTAAATAAATCAATAAATAATTATTTTCAAAATGTCTCAGTTTTAATTTCTGATTTGGTAAATACTGACAGATACAACCCAGAGAAGTAAAAGCTCATTGGCATCCTCAATCATGTTTGAGAATGTGGAGTCCAGGGACCAACACATCTGAGAATATCTAGCCTAGATCACCCTTCTGTCTGGACATAAGTCCACCTGGAGATCTTGAGGGCTGAGTCACCTCAAAGGGTAAGACTGAGAAATGAAGCTGAAAGCTGAGGATTAATGACAGGTCTATATGGAGGACAGTTCTCTCCCACCTACTCCTTCCTCATGGAGCACAGACAGATCTTTCTAGAGTAACCACTGCTTCACTTTGCCCACAATGTCCTAGATTTTTACTAAAAGTCCCATCACCTGAGAGGTCCCTTCTGGATGTGAAAAGTCCTGGTTTTCCATTGCGAGTGCAAGAGATCTGGGAGAAAGTGTAAAACCCATGCAGTGCCCCCCAAAACAGAGTCTGACAGCAGCGCTGTCTCTGGACACGGCAGAGATCATTTGCCTTCACA
This sequence comes from Ovis canadensis, assembly GCF_042477335.2. Classification (NCBI taxonomy): domain Eukaryota; kingdom Metazoa; phylum Chordata; class Mammalia; order Artiodactyla; family Bovidae; genus Ovis; species Ovis canadensis. Next base: position 51,675,046 of record NC_091270.1, read on the forward strand.
GAGGCCGTCATCGTCAGCCATTCACTTCTCCTGCCCACTGCTGTTGGTGACCACGATTGCTGGTTCCCCCGTAGTTTTACCCCCCGAGCAGTGTGATTTGAGTGTGCGATTCAAATGCAGTGGAACTTCAACTTCGCCATGAAGGAATGTCTGTGCTTTGTATTGAGATCGTATTTGTTTACCTTTTCACACTGTGAATATTGCGATCACGTTTCCTAAGAGTTCATGTCATCAATGCGAGAACAATGAAAGACTCACACCCACATGACCCAGACATCACTGAATCAGACTAAACAGCCGCGTTATTTTCCTGACAGACAGAAGGACGCACATAACTGGATCGGGAAATAAATAACCAAAACGGAGCATACTGCATGATATGCCAAAAAAAAACTATGGTCATGGTGGAGATGAGGATGTGAAATTTCCCCTGGAGACTGCTCTGTGTTCCCGGTGCAGGGGGCCTGGACCTCAAATATCTACGATGACAGGCAAGTACTTTTAAATCCATCCAAAGCCTTTTGTTTCCCTAAAGACTCCAATGTGCAGTCAAAACTAGCTGAATTCTCTTGAGTACACCATGCAAAATTCCTCGTAGTACTGCATTCCTCTTTTGATTACTCTGAAATTAAGTAGTAAAATTACATTTGCTGACCAAGAAGATGCAACTGCAATGACCTGTGGGCAAACAGAAGGGAACATTTTGATCAATTCTGCGTTGGCCCCTAATACTGCAGTACTCCGCTCATTCTGTAAGATCTTACTAGGGCTCTCTATTGTGTATCAAATGAAGCATCGAATTGCAGCAACTAAAACATTCTCCCCCTGGCTCCTCGGCACTTTGATTTCAAAAGTGGAACTTCAGATCATCTTAGTCAACAATCCTGTCCAAAGAAAACACTCTGCTCCTCTAGCCACATATTTGGCAGACAACACAAATGTAAATTTTGGCAAATCCCATTTTGTCTATAAAGTTCTTTTTTTAAAGCATTATTTCTTATTTAACTTTTATTGGCGTATAGCTGCTTCACAACGTGTGTTCACCCGGTAGAGCAAAGTGAGTCAGCTCCCTGTACACGTTCATCCCCTCTTGTCTGGATTTTTCCCATTTGAGGTGGTCCATGTGTCAAGTTCTTAGGTTCTTACCAAAGAAAATGAAAAAGCTCAAGTGTCCTTTGCACCTTGTACAGAATATTGCTTTAAAGAAAAAGAGAGGTATGGGGCTTCCCTGGTGGTTCAGGGGCTAAGACTCTCAGTGGGGACTTGGGTTTGATCCCTGCTCAGGGTACTGGATCCCACATGCCACAGCAAAGATTTTGCGGGCCACAGCTGAGACCCAGAGCTGCCAAATAAATAAGTTATTTTTTAAGATGTCATTTTCCTACCTGTGCAATACCAAAACTTTTAAAAAGGTTTTTTAATCACTTTTCACATTCTTCAAGACATGCAAAAGCACTTAGATTTTTGATATTTTGTAGCAACAGGAGCTCTCTTCTTGCCCACAAGACTGCTATTTTTGTTACCAGTCACTGAAATTAAGTTAAAAGTTTGGCTTTCCATATAATCATGTTTTCTAAATGTGGGAGGAGAAGAATGTGGAAACACAAGGATGTCTGGAAACACATTGGGGAGGAGAAGAAAGGAACGGATTACCAGAGATTTATTTGCTGTTTCTACCAAACAGCTTGATGATCTGTGAAGAGCCCCCAAGTGTCCTAGAAAAGGATGCCTTCACTGCATTCTAGTTGCTTCATGTGAAATGTAGGTTGCAATGAAACTCACACAACAAAAAGAAATGACCCCCCCCCCCTTTTTTTTAGAAATAAGACTCAAAAGCATGGTTACCCGAAATGAGCAGCCAAGAAGTTTCTCAGATTGTTTACGCAAATCATAACATTTGAAATTCAGTTTTAATTTCACAAATTCAAATTCTTTCTGTGCTTTTGAAACATTTTCCCCCACAAAGAGAGATTTAATTTATGATGGCATCCAACATGTTTCGCAGTTTTTTAAAATGCTGGGCACTTTGAAGATGGCTAGCCTAGATGAAATTCTAGATGCGAAGGACTTGATTAGCAAAGAGGTGATCTGCCAGGAAAACCCATAGGTACAAAGTGAATGAACATTTTGGGAGAGCTGTCAACTAAGTCCTATAAGTCTACAGCCAGCTAGCACCAGGAAGTAAAAATCCTATCTATCTCATGGCCAAACGCCTTTGTTAAGGGGTTGTTTAGCTTGAGGCCATTACATTGGCCCCCAAATCAGTATAACATGGATGTGGACTTAACAAAAGCCCTGCAAGGCAGTGAATTTTGACTGTGTGAACTTGTTCAGTTTTACTGCTACATAAAAGAAAAGAAGTCTTCTTTTTTTTTTTTAAGCTGTAAGCAATTCAAAGGAGCATTATTGGAAAAGAAAACAGTAAAAATATCCAACTGTATCAAGGGACATAAAGCATACGTCATTGTCATTTTTTATTAAATATAGTAATAACTACTCCATTATTCCTATTGTATTTCCCTTTTTAAAAAAGTAATGTTATTATTTTATTTTTGGCTGTGCTGGGTCTTTGTTGCTGCTTGACCTTGTCTCTAGTTACAGCAAGCAGGGGCTACTCTCTAGCTGTGGTGCGGGGTCTTCTCACCGCAGTGGCTCCTTCTGTCTCCAGAGCACACGAGCTTCGGTAGTTGCAGCCGTGGACTCAGTGGCCGTGGCTCCCGGGCTCCAGGGCACAGGCTCAGTAGCTGTGATACAGGGGCTTAGCCGCTCCGTGGATTGTGTGATCTTCCCAACTCAGGGGTCGAACCCAAGTTCCCGTATCTCCTGCATTGGCAGGCAGATTCTTAACCACAGAGCCACCAGGGAAGCCCTCAGGCTTATTTTAGATTCTAGTTTTCCATGTGCATATCTGGGGCAAGAGGTCAGGATCAAGAGGCCTGGGAGCCGGGAGTCCTCCGCCACAGTCCTGGCTCTGCCAGCCAAAGCTCTGAGACCTTTGGTAAGTGCTTGAACTTTCCTAGGACTGTTGACCCCCTCAAAAATGCCCTGCTGCTTCTTAAGTCATGTCTGACTCATTCGTGACCCCATGGACTGTAGACCAACAGGCTCCTCTGTTCACGAGATTTCCCAGGCAAGACTGCTGGAGTGGGTTGAAGTTTCTTCTCCATGAGTTTTCCTTTTTTCAAAATCTTCACATTTATGCATCTTTGGAATACACAATATAGCCTAAAAAATGAAAACATACAATAAATAGTTTCCAAAAAGGGTTAAGATAAATTGTATTGAATGAGATAGAAACATTACTAAAATACTATCACTTTGTTATACAGCAGAAATTAACATAACGTTGTAAAGCAATTATGCTCCAGTCAGTTCACTTACTCAGTCGTGTCCGACCCTTTGCAACCCCATGGACTACAGCACGCCAGGCCTCCCTGTCCATCACCAGCTCCCAGAGTTACTCAAACTTATATCCATCGAGTTGATGATGCCATCCAACCATCTCATCCTCTGTCGTCCACTTCTCCTCCTGCCTTCAACATTTCCCAGCATCAGGGTCTTTTCCAAGGAGTCAGTTCTTCACATCCGGTGACCAAAGTATTGGAGCTTCAGCTTCAGCATCCGTCCTTCCAATGAATATTCAGAACTGATTTCCTTTAGGATGGACTGGTTGGATCTCCTTGCAGTTCAAGGGACTCTCAAGAGTCTTCTCCAACACTACAGTTCTAAAGCATCAATTCTTCAGTGCTCAGCTTTCTCAATGGTCCAACTCTCACATCCATACATGACCACTGGAAAGCTTTGACTAGATGGACCTTTTTGGTAAAGTAATGTCTCTGCTTTTTAATATGCTGTCTATTGTCATAGCTTTTCTTCCAAGGAGCAAGTGTCTTTTAATTTCATGGCTGCAGTCACCATCTGGAGATTTTGGAGATCAAGAAAATAAAGTCTCTCACTGTTTCCATTGTTTCCCGTCTATTTGCCATGAAGTGATGGGACCGGAAGGCATGATCTCTGTTTTTTGAATGTTGAGTTTTGAGCCAGCTTTTTCACTCTCCCCTTTCACTTTCATCAAGAGGCTCTTTATATTATGCTCCAATAATAAAATTTAAAAATATGAAAAACTATTTCTTCACACAGTATTTATTTAATCACTATCCCTTTTAGTTATTTATTATTTATTCTTTTACTGTTACTTACTGTTAACTGCCACTGTTAACTAGTCCTATTGTTATTTTGTTTAAGTAACACCATGTAGGGAACAGAAATTAAATATTACAGAATAATCTCTAGTTGCAAATAAACTCCTGTTTTTCATATTTCTGTGTTAAATTACAACACATCTAAGTATAATGATTTATATTATACTCTTATGGGGATTTGGGTTTTGTTTTGGTTTTTGTCTAGTACAACTGCATCCCATGCTGGACTTTAAAAAAGAATTGATGATCTACCTTCATCTCCAATACTACACCATCTAAATATTCTCTAAATAAATCAGAGAATTTGGGAGGAAAGGTATGTTTCTAGTGGGAATATTGGTGACCCAGAATAAGGTTCTTTTCCAAGATGGAGATGGAGGAGGCGCCAGTCTCAGTGGGCTGACCCTTCTCACTCAACTGACTACCATCTGCCAGTTCACAAGCCCAGCTTTGCCTCACACGACAGGCCTGGTAAGAACCCCTCTTAGACAAAGAGTCCTCATCTGAATCCAGGCTCCTTCCATAGCACCAGAGGAAGCCTCCCCAGCTACACAGCCCTTTTACATTAAATATGAACAGAAAACCAGAGATCACCAGCTTTATGAAGAAAATCGGGTATCTTCATTCTGGATCAAATTGAAAAAGGAGAACCTGAAGAACTAGACACAACTCAGGAAACAGGGAAGCACTTTGAAATCGTCCTACCCAGAGGGGCTTCCCTGGTGGCTCAGGGGTAAGGAACCCACCTGCCAGGGCAGGAGACAGGGGTTTGGTCCCTGATCTGGGAAGATCTCACCTGCCACAGGGCAACAAAGCCCACGCGCCACAACTACTGAGCCTGTGCTGTAGAGCCCGGGAGCCACAATTACGGAAGTCCATACACCTTAGAGCCTGTAATCCACAGCAAGAGAAGACGCCTTGAGAAGCTTGCTCATGCCAACTAGAGAGTCGCCCCTGCTTGCCACCACTAGTCAAACACTGCCCCCAGCTGTCAGAGAGTCGCTGTTTCCATCTTTATTTTTAAAGGGAGATTTTCTTAAATTTAGATTTACAGAATAAAAATTTTTTTAAATATTTTCCAGAATTTTTAAAGGGAGATTTTCTTAAGTTTAGATTTACAGAATAAAAAATTGTTTTAAGATTTTCCAGAAATTTATTTTGCTTTATTGTTTAATTAATTTATTTATTTTAATTAGAGGCTAGTTACTTTACAGTATTGTAGTGGTTTTTGCCATACGTTGACATGAATCAGCCATGGGTATACATGTTTGATTAGAACTAGCCCTTTGGATCACTGATCTTAAGTTCGGACCAGTCCCTCTGGTATACGGCCATTCTCTCTGCTGTGTGTGTTACCACATTGTATTGTTCCCCTTAAGAGTGTTTTATTCTGTGTCCCCTGAGCTTGACTTTGGAAGCTAGAGTGTTCTCTCTGACTTTTCCCAGCCAAGAGGCACTGATTGTTGGAGTCTATGTCTGGCGGCAACCCACTACCTGTTTTGAGGACCTGAGCTTTGTTACTAACTCTCCCAGATCCCCTGGCACTGCTGCTGCTAAGTCGCTTCAGTTGTGTCCAACTCTGTGCGACCCCATAGACGGCAGCCCACCAGGCTCCCCTGTCCCAGGGATTCTCCTGGCAAGAACACTGGAGTGGGTTGCCATTCCCAGATCCCCTGTGACTGTCTAAATTCCAGCTCTCTTCTATCGCATTGCCTTTGTGGTTCTGAGAATTGCCACCCAGCGCAGTCCATTTGGGATCATGGATTGGTAGGTCCATGACTGAGGGCAATTGACAAGGTCAGCCAATTCTCAGTCATACCCTCAGAACTCATCAATAAAGTTAATCCAGAGAATCAGACAACTAGATTTTTTTCAGCTGATTCTGGGGCAACTTTTCCTACCATCTACTCAAAAGAAGCTAGTAATTACAATCCCTTCCTCTTCCCCTGTGCTTCCCAGGTGGTGCTAGTGTCAAAGAACCTGCCTGCTAATGCAGGAGATGTAAGAGAGATGGGTTTGATCCTTGGGTTGGGAAGACTCCCTGGAGGAGGGCATGGCAGCCCACTCCAGTATTCTTGCCTGGAGAATCCCATGGACAGAGGAGCCTGGTGGGCTCTAGGCCATGGGGTCACACAGAGTCGGACACAACTGGAGCGACTTGGCAGACACAAGCACGCCCCTTGCTCTTCCAAGATGCTGTCTTCTACCGCCCAGAACTGTCTTCTCCGGTCTCCTCTCAGTAAGTGCCAGTTATGACACTCCCTCCTTCTCGAACTCCTGCCAGCTACATGCTCAGTCACTCCAGCATCAGCTGTCTATTCCCTGTCTTATTGGCTTGAGTTATTGAGGATAATTTAGAACTTCAATGGCTTCTTCGAAAACTCTCAAACCGGATCCTCTAACCCCTTTTTCTTCCCATTCTGCTTTAAAATTCCTGTAGTCACTTGAGCTTTAGGCTCTCTGCTTCATCAAAAGCCCTCAAGGGACATGTGCGTGCATGCTTAGTTGCTCAGTTGTATCCAACTGTTCGCAACCCCATGGACTGCAGCCCACCAGGCTCCTCTGTCCATGGGATTCTCCAGACAAGAATACTGGAGTGGGCTGCCATGCCCTCCTGCAAGGGATCTTCCTGACACAGGGTTCAAACCAGGGTCTCCTGCATTGCTGGTGGATTCTTTACCAGCTGAGCTACCTGGGAAACCCCAAGGGACTCAGGGACCCCCAAAATCAGCCACCCCAAGCGAAAGAGACTAATTGAAAATAGACTGAATATTTCATCCACTCAGATGAGCCTGGGAGACAGCTCGACAGCTGTGTGACACCTCCTCAGCCTCTGGCCCAAAATTTAGTCCACAGCCTCCATAAGATTATGTTATCAGGGCAAATGAAAATCCTAAAAGTCTCCTCTACAAATACTGGTTAAAAAACTTTAGCCCTTGTATTGAGCAGATGGAAGATAACTTCTTCCATCTGCCAGAAGCACAATTTGAATAAAAATATAAAACAGAGCAAAGATAAGAATGAACTCGTATATACACTAGTGAGTTTTGTGTAACTGGGTTTATGTCCAACTCATGGTAAACTTTTAGAATGAAAGCCAAAGACTTCTGTTTGTATGTTTACGTAGTTATGTATATGCGATATTTCCTTATCTCCAGATGGTATGCAAAATTAAGAATCTTTTAAAGGAGCCATATTCTAATTGGCTTAGAGAAAAATAAGCACTTATATAAATAAAATATTCCTAAAATTTTCAGAAATATAGAAATTAGTCTAAATTTTTTCTAAATTCACATGAGTTGGGTAAATAAGACGAGTCTGATATCATTGACTTAATAAAAAACAGGTATGTCTTTAGAATTGCCAGCACTGTATATAATCCAAGCATACATCTTTATTCTACCTGTGTTTATTAGTCAAATAAGTTAACAGTATATCTACTAGTTGTTCAAGACTATAAAGTTTATAGATTTGCATTTAATCAAATTGAGTCATTGTTCTATCAAACTTTGAGAAATAATTATGCTTCATCATATCTGCTATTGCTAAGACATTTATTATAAATATAAGTTTAGACATTTTTACTTCTTATTTTTGGAAAGAAGCTAGAGATATTTGGATCTGTTAATAAGCATGTTCTTTCTCTACATTAAATATGACTATAAAAGTTGTGAGAGAGAGAGAGAGAGAGATAACCCATAAAATATGCTGATTACCATATATGCTGATATATGACAGACAAGTCATGATGGTCTACTTCCTAGTTTTCTCTGTATGGTAAAGGTTACTCGTGGATACAAATTATAATTAATTATGGAAATGAAACTACCAGAAATAAGAAATGAAGGGGAAACAACTTTGTGTGCAAGAACATAAGATACATTTTTGTTAAGGGAAAAAGAAAGTAACTTTATTCTAAAGTAATTATTTAGAGGTTTGTTAAAGGTTGTTCCCGAATGAAAAAGACAAAAGAATAGGACAAAAACCTGAACAGATATAGAAAGTTATAAAAAGTCTGCAGGAAAAAAGAAGGTGGCCAGACTGGCTCAGATCACAGGAATTTATCTGTGAGGTTTTAAAATGAGCTTTAGCATCAGTAGTATGCTTATGTAAAACTAGTTTTCTCTCTCTTAAAATGACTAAATTTCTTGGGTCATCAGTCTGCTCTTCATAAAAGATCACAAAAATGTTTTTCTTTACCTTGCAAGTAATCTTTCAAGGAAATAGATTCTGTGTCTAATAAGAATAATTTCCCATGTTATCGTTCTCATGTCCTTGATCTTTTAAGAGAAACAAATTTTCTTACCATTCAAAGAGCTCAGTTATTTTTTAAATCAAAAATGTCACTTCCTTAAGTGAGAAAGAGAGACAAACACCTTATGATATTACTTACATGCAGAATCCAGAATATGACACAAATGACCCTATCTACGAAACAGAAAGAGACTCACAAAGCGAGCAGACGTATGGTTGCCGAGGGGGAGGGAGGGAGGGAAGGATTGGGAGCCTGGATTAGCAGATGCAAGCTAGCAAATTTAGAATAGGTAAGTTAACAAAGTCCCACTATATAGCACAGGCGACTAAGTTCAGTACCTACGATAAACCAGAATGGAAAAGAATATATAATCTATATGTTATACATTATACACATATATGGGGCTTCCCAGGTGGTGCTACTGGTAAAGAACTTGCCGCCAACGCAAGAGACAGAAGAGACACAGGTTCAATCCCTGGGTTGGGAAGATGCCCTGGAGAAGGGCATGACAACCCACTCCAGTATCCTTGCCTGGAGAATCCCATGGACAGAGGAGCCTGGTGGGCTGCAGTCCATGGGGTCGCAAAGAGTCAGACTCGGCTGAGGCCACTTAGCACACACACACACGCACAGTGTCATACATTAGCATCTAAATGACACAACCACCAGCACCATGACAGTTCCTCTTTTTATTTTGCTGTGACAGTTCTGAGGCCAGCCATAAAAGGTCAAAAAGTGAGCATGGAAACCCCTGCTCCTTCCCCCAAAATAATCGGCCTAATCCTCCCACTGAATGGCCCATGAGATTGCCCAGCCCATAAAACCTAACCATGCCATATTTTGAGGCTCTGTCTCTCCTTGTTAGATGGCCCACACTCAACCTGTGGAGTGTGTTTCTGTCTAAATAAATCCACTCCCTACCTACCACTTCATCCCTGAATTCCTTAGTGACGAAGCAAGAACCTTAAATTCCCCAGCAATGTATACATGGGAGATACCCAGAGGAAAGTGAGTAACTCTGAGACGGTTTAAAATTCAGGCTTAAATACTATCTCCACAGGGGGAATAAAAGGCAGAATGTAGACCTCTTAGGGGAGTACAGGTGACTATTAGGAAAGATGAACAGGCCCTTGGAAGAACAGAGAGGAGATACTATACTTTGTAACAAAGTTTGGGTAGGGTGTTGTTTGCCTGTCTTTTCTCCTATGATAAGAGTCCCTCTTCCCTGGGTGGATTAAACACCCAGAAGGAGGAATTTAGGACAACTGAGCTCCTTTTGAAGGATCTGTCTGTGGACAGGTGAGGGAATTCTCCCAGCATTTGCTGTTTTTCAAGTTCCTGCAGCTAAATAGCCAATATGCCAAAAGTGGCATACTTTGGGGTAGCATGTCCTGAGGTCCTACGGTTATATTTTGGGGTGACACATTCTGTTACCATCTAGTGGCAACCTCAGGACAAAAAAGGTTCAAAAAGATATGTTATCACCAAAAGCAGTTAGTATAATCATATTGAAACTGTGAACTGTTTCCAGCTAGTGATTCACAAGGTGAGTAAATCATGAGGTGTCTGACAGATGTCCATTCCCCCAAATTTCACAGTATCCCTCAGTCCGCTATGGATTCATTGCTGGGTACCATCAACTTTAAAAAAGAAAAAAAAAAAAAACCCAATGGCAGAGTTGTGAGTTAAGTTTTATTTGTGGCCAAATGAAGACTATAGCCCAGGAGACAACATTTCAGATAACTCTGAGAAATTGCTCCAAAGACATAGAGGGAAAATCAGTGTACATGTGATCTTGGTGAAGGGGGGTACATGCTACCAAGCACTTTCTTTTTTTTGCAGGAGTTTCTGTTAGTAGCTCAGTTGGTAAAGAATCTTCCTGCAATGCTGCTGGAGACCTAGGTTCAATTCCTGGGTTGGGAAGATCCCCTGGAGAAGGAAATGGCAATGCACTCCAGTACTCTTGCCTAGAGAATCCCATGGACAGAGGAGCCTGGCAGGCTACAGTCCATGGGGTAGCAAGAGTCAGACACGGCTTAGTGTTATCTTTTTTTTTTCTTTCTTTCTTTCTGTTAGTCACAAGGAACAGTCATCACCATGAAGGACTTTATTGCTTTTCTAGATATGAGGAGACACAAGAATAGGGCTCATAAAATCAGCTCCTGTAAATATCTCTCTGAAGACCTGTTCTGCCAGTTTTCCCAGAGTACAGAGAGCCTCATTCCTGCTCTCACCTTGAGCTCTTTTCAGGGGTTTGTCGCAGATCAACAGCTGCAGCGGCACATGATTTAAGCCTTGCAGAGGTGGACAGCAAGTGCCAATCTGTAGCTGACAGTGCGTGGATTACAAAACCACCTCAACCAAAGTTGAGAATAGGCTTCTGAAAAGTGAAAGTCGTTCAGTTGTGTCCAGCTCTTTGCAACCCTATGGACTATACAGTCCATGGAATTCTCCAGGCCAGAATACTGGAGTGGGGAGCTTTTCCCTTCTCCAGGGGATCTTCCCAACCCAGAGATCGAACCCAGGTCTCCCGCATTGCAGGCAGATTCTTTACCAGCTGAGCCACAAGGGAAGCCCTCTGAAAAGTTAGGTAGGTGGTAAATATTCAGTGGTAGCTGATGGTAATTTGGAGACTTCCTCTCAACACAAAATAATTGGGAATTTCCCCCAAATCTTTACATCTGAACTTGAATGCCATCAGAAGACCATTACTGCAAAACCTGCCAGAACAGTCAAAATACTTCTTGTTCTAGAAAGTAAGACCTCAAAGACTGCTTAAACTAGGAGGCATGATGGAGATAAGGTAGCCCATTTCCTCCATCTTTAAGGAGAGAACTTAATAACTAACATTATTTAGCTCTTACATATCAGTACATCAGTCACTATTCTAAGTGCTTTACTGCACTAACTCAGGTGTCCATACCACAATCCCATGAATCACTACTACTGTCTTCATTTTATAGATGAGTAAACTGAGGCAGACAGAGGTCCAGAAATTTGCCCAGCAGGTGGAGAAACTGGCATCAGACTCCAGAACACCTGGTCCCAAAGTCCAAGCCCTTCCTCATGTGGAAAAGAGACCCGAATAAGATTCTTCACTAGATTGAGTTCAGTAATTGACAATTTACAACGTGCTTGCAAATCAGTTACCTTTTCCAAGAGTCATAAAACTTCAAAGTGGGTGGGAAGAATACTGTACCCAAATTCCAGCTGGGAAAACTGAGGCTGTATCCAGTCCCAGGTCAAGTCGCTACTGAGTGATTGTGTGGCAAGCCCAGTTTTCTGGTGAAACCACAGTTCAGTGATTTTTTTCCTCATACATTTTCTAAGATGATACGTGGCATCATAGAAGAAAATTAGAAGATGGTCACTGTTCACTAATCTTCAGATGGGTTTCCCAGGTGGCGCAGTGGCAAAGAAGCCACCAGCCAGAGCAAGAGATGCAGGAGACACAGGTTCTATCCCTGGGCGGGAAGATCCCCTGGAGGAGGGCATGGCAACCCATTCCAGGACTCTTGCTGGGAGAATTTCATAAATAGAGGAACCTGGCAGGCTGCTGTCCACGGGGTCACAAAGAGTCAGACGAAACTGAGTAACTGAGTGTGTGTGCACACACTTGCACAGAGTCCGGATAGAACAATAATAGCTTCAAGCATTGTGTCAAGCTCTCTACCTCAACAAGTCCTCTCCACAACCTTACGGGGTAGACACTTCCCCCATTTCACAGATGAGGAAACTGAGGCTCAGAAGCCCCACTTCACCAGGTCCTTCAGCTGTTTGTAGAGCTAATTCTAGTTTTTAGAGAAGACTGAAAACTAACATATGCTTGATCATTGTGCAAGTTTTATGAAACCTGATTTGGTGAAAACGACGTGCTTCAATTTCAGGAAGTACAGAGAGTGCTTACTGGCAATTCTGTTTCCTGGTGGGGAAAAAATTTTATCTTACAAAATATAATTGTGACTTTACAATCACTATTTCCTGTTTTCAGAAATGGGTGAAAGCAACTGGAGTGATAGCGTGGAGAGGTCAAGAGACAGAGTCGCTATTTAATTTGGCTTCACGTGTAAGTAGAGCGATGGAATTTAAGGAGATAAAAAATCACCAAAGCTAGAATTGCAGGCAGAGTAGCTTGGGAAAACAAAGGAAATGGACAGAAGCTAAATCCCTATAGTGAGCCACAAGCCTGAGCCTGTTTCCTCCTCACATCCCCCAGTCTAGTGAGCATTTTTACTTGTTTATAGGTGAGGAAACTAAGGCGGGGGAGGTTAAGAGCTATTAACCCAGCCATGGTACCATAGGACTGGGGGGCGGGGGGAGGTGAGGCTTGAACTCCCAAACCTAAGCTCTCCCTGCTGACTCTCGCTCACCCGTTCTTCTTGCACGGCCCTGCAGTGCACCTTTCTCTGCCCCAGACTCGAGCGTTTCGGTTTGTTTGGCCTCACTGTGCACTGGCCACATGTACTTGCCTTGGATAACATAATCTCTCCAAATCAATGTTGCTATTATTGCTGCTATCGCTATTATCGTTCTGACACCCATTGATCTACACTGACATCCTGTGCAAGGCTCCAAAGCCAGAGCCTGCGATGACAGGCAGGTCGTGGGACTCGAGCCTAGCTCGGCATCGCTTTGCCTGTCACTCCAACCCAGGGAGCCTGCCAGGCCAGGACTTCTCTTACAGCAGACTTGGCTTCAGTTTGCAAAATTCCATTGTCACCGTCGGAGACACATTCTTAAGTGCCTGAGTATTGAATCTGAATCCAGCCTTTGGGTTGTTAAGAGTAAGTCACTACCATGTTGAACTTGAAAATCAGTTCTGGTCTAAACTTAAATTTTCAAAAATGTACAACAAAGAGTAACCTAAAAAAAGATTAACTTGGTGACGTCTGTTTTTATTTCTGCTTCTCCTGAGGTTAAAGATTAAGTTCAAATAATATGTGAAGGAAGCCCAAGAATAAGGAGGAAGTGAGGAAGACGTCACCATTTAATAAGAAGTCTGGTAGTTTTTAGCCTTCTCTTCCCCCAAAGTAACCTGTCTGTCATATAAATTGGAATTCTGAATACACTTCTGACAGAGACCAGAAGGCTGGACGTGTGTGTCATCTGATGCAATAATTAGCCCACGTAACCCTTTCTCTGGGGTTTCCTGGTGGCTCAGTGGTAAAGAATCTGCCTGCCAATGAAAGAGGCCTGGATTTGATCTCTGGGTCAGGAAGATCCCCTGGAGAAGGAAATGGCAACCCACTCCAGTATTCTTGCCTGGAGAACCCCATGGATGGAGGAACCTGGTGGGCTATAGTCCATGGGGTCACGAAGAGTTGGACAGGAATAAGCAACTAAACAACCACAACACCACCACAACCCTTTCTCTATGAATCTTTTGATTCTTGGTGCTTCCTCCTTTGCAGAAATTGAGTTTACTAATTTATCTCCCTCACCAGGCTGAAAACTCCTTGCTGTGCTTAGTCGATTTATTCATGTCCAACTCTCTGCAACGCTATGGACTGTAGCCCACCAGGCTCCTCTGTCCATGGGATTCTCCAGGCAAGAATACTGGAGCAGGTTGCCATGCCCCCCTCCAGGGGATCTTCACAACGGAGGGATCAAACCCAGGTTTGATTGCAGGCAGATTCTTTCCTGTCTGAGCCACCAGGAAGCCTGAAACTTCTTAGAAGTAGAGATTATTTTAACTTTGTACCTCCAGAGTATTCTCGTTTGTACTTTAGGACATAATAGCCTCTTGATGACTATTTAAGTGGATAAGTTAAGCATACGATGAGTATTTAATGAATATCCACTTATCTCTATAGTCCTGTCTTGACACTCTGGGGGATACAGAGAAAGATGAGAAGCCATTTCCATCTTAAAGGAGTTTAGAATTGAATAGGATAGATAAGATAGACAAGACATAATACAGACAGATAGATCAATAGGTGAAAAGTTACAATAAATTCTTCATGTTCAAGATTGATGAATGATGAAGGGGAAAATGGTGATTTGGGGAGGGCAGGCACCCTGCCTTGTCCCATTCAGGAAATCCCTCACACTGTCTAGCATTGTGGCAGGGGGGATCAAATCAATGAACACAGTGTCAGCAGCCAGATTTGAATGAGAACTTTGAGTTGATGAAGTCTCACTCTTCATTTTACAGACAAGACTTGTTCTTTAGCAGGGTTCCTCCCACTTTGAGCACCCTCCATTTTTTCAGCTGCCCCATCACACTTCATCTTCTTGGCAAGAAGATACTTTTCTGACTCTCTTTCCTGACTCCAAGCACAGTGACCTTGCAGCGTCTCGTAATTCTTGGTTTCTTGGATCGTCTTCATTTCTTTTCTTCTTCCTGCTGCCCTCCCTTTTTCTCTTTCCCGGTTCCTTCCTTCTCGCCTTCCTTTTTCTTTTTTTTTAATTTTATTTGTTTCTTTCCCCTTTCTTCCTCCGCTTCTTTCTTGTCCCTTTCCTTCTTCCTTTCTTTCCTATTCCTTTTCTTTCTTGGGTCTCCATTTTATTAGTTGCATATTATACATACTATTAATTTGCAGTCTTCTAGATTTTGAAACACTTCAATGCAACAGTGAAGTACAGGAAAAATAATGGAACAGAACCAAATACCCACTTTCCCGGTTTATCAAAAGTTCACATTTTGCCACGTTTGCTTCAGCTCTTCATTCAAACTTGTGTCCTAAAGATGTGCTTGGAAGGATAGACTCCAATCATGCTGCAGTCCTTACGTCTGAGACCAGAGGAAGTGGAGAAGCAGTGGGATGGGCTCAAAGTTTGGGGATTTAGCTATTAACTTCCTTTGAGAAACTGGCAACAACCAAAACATCCTGGAACCTGGTTTCTGCAACCCCTGCATGCTCCATCTCCTCTTCTGATGTAGCAGTCAGATGCTTCTTTTTCTCTGGCTAAGGCCCAGGCACTGTGATACACCTTCTCTAAGGCTTGTCTGAAAACCAGCTTGTTCCAAGCTCCTGGAGGGTATACGAGCCACATCATACCCACATTTGTGTTCCACACAGTGCAGAGCCATATGGAACACGTTGGAAGCTTATTTCATTTTATTAAACCATACAATTCCTATGAATGTGGCATGTGCAGCTCATTTGTTTTATTTTAATAAGGGTTTCTCTCTCAAATTATTAACTTTACAACGTCTTCATTCATCATCTCATGCCTAGTCTGCCCAAGAATGTTGTAAACGGAACAAGTCAAATTTACATACGAACTTGTTTCCAAGGGATTCCCACTACAACGAGGATGAAAAATGGCCACGGGCGGTTTTCAACCCCATCTGCACACACCGTGCTTTGGGGACTCATTAAACACGTTTTCTGTGCTTATTTGGAAGATAAACTGTTGCAGTGTCTCCGTGGTGGGGCAGATGTAATCTTCCCTGGCCGGATCCACCGCCAATGCTCAGCCACCTGATGGAGCTGAATGTCTTAGAGGTCAATAACTCTTCCTATCATTTTTCATTAAAGGGCTTGGAACTGGCAGATCCTCAAGGAATAATTACTTGGAATCTGGCGTACGATTCTAGTTCACCCCCTGGGTTAGCCTTGAGCATTCCAGCCCAAAGCCAGCTCTTGACAGGTTTTTGTGGGAGTCTCACCTCACACCTTGGAACAACTGAAATGTCTTAGGAAAACCACATTTCCAAAGTGAGAGTTCCCGGGCTGGATGGGAGACACAAAACACCCCCCCAAATCACCATGCACCAGGGTGGGCTGACTCTCCAGATGGGGAAGGGGAAATGGGGAAAGGAGGAGCATCCTCATCCTGTTGGCTTCATGAAATGGCTCCTTTCAAACCTTGATTTACAATAGGTAAATGGCATTCTAAATGCCATGCTCTGGTAACAGAATCCAGCTCTTAAGTACAGCTTCAGCCTGACCCACACACCTTGGGATCTCAGCTGTCCTTCTTGACCAGCAGAATCTCATGGTCCAGATCTAGTTCCCGTGGCCAGAGCTCAAGTTCCCACAAGCCAGAGGCAGAGTCAGGGTCTGGGGACAGGTATGAGGGAGCCAGGGGGTCTCATCCTTTCAGACATGAACCACTGGGAGCTTTGGGAGCATTCTCAGACAGAGACACGGAAGCATCTGTACATCACCCTGGGGACAATTTGGATCCATTGGTTTATCAGTCTCTTGGGCTGCAAATAATTCAGTGTGCTCTGGCTCGGATAAACCAAAAAGGAAAGAGGATGAAAGAGAGCTGGATCGACTCAAGGAGGAAAAGACAGCTGAATCACAGCCCACGCCTGCCGAGGCTAGTTACCACTCAGCCCCAAGGGCCTCATGGAACTTTTCTCCAGAGCAGTTTTGTTCAAAGGAAACAAAATTCCAACCACATATATGTAATTTCCAGTGCTCTAGGAGCCACACTAAAAAAAAAAAAAAGCAAAAAGAGACAGAAGGAATCCATTTCAATAATATATTTTATTTAACTTGATGGACCCGAAATATTATCATTTCAACATATAATTCAAAGAATGAGATATTTTAAATTCTCTTTTTTTTCACACTATGTCTTTGAAATCCACTGTCTGCTTTGCACTCACAGCCCATCTCAATTTGCATAAACACTCCGTAGCCTCGGTAGTTTTCATGTGTTGAGCAACACAACTCTGGGGTGGCGCCATTGGTCTAAATTATTACCAACAACTCTTGCTATCTGTGCATCTAAGCTCAAAATTCCAAATTTCTGGGAGACAGAGATGAAAATGGGCATTTAGTCTTCTAGCTGCCCACTGGATCAATTAGCCATGTCAAGGCGGGACCACCGCACATTGACATGGTGGCTGAAGGTCCAGACTTGGAGGTGGGGGTGAGGATTGGAGCCATGAGCAGGCAGCCCCAGGAAGGGGTAGCCAGGACAGATTTTCATGGGCACAGGGGGTTTTCAGGGCTTCCCAGGTGGCACAGTTGGCAAAGAATCTGCTTGCCAAAGCAGGAGACATGAGAGACGTGGGTTCAGTTGCTGGGTCGAGAATCCTTGGGGAAGAAAATGGCAACCCACTCCGGTATTCTTGCCCAGAAAATTCCATGGACAGGGGAGCCTGGTGGGCTACAGTCCACGTGGTCACAGCGAGTCAGACATGACTGAGCGCACACACACGCACCCTGCTAGCATGTGAGATGAGCGCAATCGGGCGGTAGTTTGAGCATTCTTTTGCATTGCCATTCTTTGGGATTGGGATAAAATATTGACCTTTTCCAGTCCTGTGGCCGCTGCTGAGTTTTCCAAATTTGCTGACATATTGAGTGCAGCACTTTAACATCAGCTTTAACAGTAACCAGAACTTTTCAAAGTCTCTTGGGAAATGTACAATGGAGGAGACTTGGGATTCACTGGCTGTTATCCCTATTTTTGCAGGCAAGAACTGATCCCGGAGCACCCTTGGAACTAGTGTAAATGTCAGCCTCTTTCCCTGTCATGGTGCTGTGGTTTCAAGGTGAGAGGCAGGCAGCTTAGATGATACTATTTCTCCACTCATGCGAAGGTCCTCTGTGAATGCTCCCAACGTCCCAAGGTGGGATTGGCCCTCCCTCAACCCATAGACTTGGGTAGCTTTTATTATGAACCCCGATACTTGAAGACACTGCCTAGACCTCCTCAGCCTTTCTTAGCCAGCCTTTCTCCTTGGGTGCTTTCTCTTAGCTTCTCTTCTGTCTCTCTAAGGAGCTCTGATTTATAGCACCTGCC
Organism: Ovis canadensis; assembly: GCF_042477335.2. Lineage (NCBI taxonomy): Eukaryota > Metazoa > Chordata > Mammalia > Artiodactyla > Bovidae > Ovis > Ovis canadensis. The sequence continues at coordinate 51,693,214 of NC_091270.1, forward strand.
AATTTCGGTGGTGTAAATGCTCCCACCGTGACCAGTTTCAAGCTACCAGCATGGTATCAATCTCCCCACAAAAACCCTGAAAAGCTTCATGTTTTTTTTTTTCTTTTGTCTTACTAAAGTATAGTTGATCTACAAAATTGTGCCAACTTTCAGGCATGCAGCAAAGATTCTGTTGTACACAAATATGTCTGTATATTTTTTTCAGATTCTTTTCCATTACAGGTTATTACAAGATGCTGAGTGTAGTTCCCTCTGCTACACAGTAAGTCCTTATTGTTTGTTTCATAGATGGCAGGACACGACGGAAGTGACTTAGCAGCAGCAGCAGCAGCAGCATGTATATGCTCATCCCAAGCTCCTAATTTACCCTTCCCCAACCCCCTTTCCGCTTTGGTAACCACAAGCTGGCTTTCCATGTCCGTGAGGCTGTTTCTATTTTGTAAATAAGTTCATTTGTAATCTTTTTTTTTTTTTTAAGATTCCACATGTAACTGATATATAACAAAGACACACAGATGGCCAACAGGCACATGAAAACATGTTCAACATCATTAATTATTAGAGAAATGTAAATCAAAACTCTAGTGAGGTAACTTGCAGCGCTCAGAATGGTCACCATCAAAAAGCCTACAAATAATAAATGCTGGAGAGGATATGGAGAAAAGGGAAGCCTCCTCCACTGTTGCTGGGAATGTAAATTGGTGCAGCCACTATGGAGAACAGTATGGATGCTACTTTAAAAAACTAAAAATAGAGCTACCATATGATCTGGCAATTCCACTCCTGAACATGCATCCAGAGGAAAACTTTGTTCCAAAGTGTGCATACACTCCAATGTTCATTGCAGCACTGTTTATAACAGCCAAGACATGGAAGCAGCCTTAGTGCCCATCAGCAGACGAATGGATAAAAATAAAATTTAAAAAAAAGTAAAATAAAATAAAATAAAGAAGATGTAGTGCATATATATACACAATAGAAAACTACTGAAAATTTAACAGTCAGATCTGGTGACCTGAGAGCAAGCTGGGTCCAGCCTCTCACAGCAGCAGAACTAAAGCCCTAACCCCTCGGGGCCCTGTCCACTCTCCCCCTTCCCCAAGTCCCCCAAGCTCTGCAGAAATGTGCAGAGCTGGTCAGAACATGGCCTGCCTCCCAGGTCAGTCTCTTCCTCCCAGCTGGATTCTTTGACATTTGTGTTCATGTTAAGTAACTCTCAGGAGAGTGGTGAGGATTAGAGAAAATCCTTGCAAAGCCTGCTCACAGAAGTATGCCACAAATGCCACCATTCCTATTTTCCCATCTCGAATTTTCAACAAGTAAACTCATGCAGCGAGCCAGGATGGAGCCAGATTTGAACACAGGGCAGTCCCTCCAAAGATTTCAAATTAAACTACCAACACTGCCCAGTTTGAGATGGCGTAGACACGGATGACACTTGCATCCTTTGGAGCAAGCAGAGGGAGGGTCACAGAGTGAGAGGTGAAATTGCCATTAGGATTGTGACGACCCAGAAATGAAAGATGAGACTTCTCTGCTGGTGCTCTGGTTGGGAAACCACCTGCCAACACAGAGGACACAGGCTCAGTCCCTGGCCAGGGAACAAGGATGCAGCGTGCCATGGAGCAACCAAGCCCATGAGCCACAACTCCTGAAGCCCGTGCACCCAAGAGCCCATGCTCCTCAGCAAGAGGAGCCCCTGCAACGAGAAGCCCGCGCATCGCAACAAAGTAGCCCCCGCTTGTCGCAACGAAAGCAAGCCCGCACACGGCAACAAAGAACCAGCGCCACCAAAAATAAAATAAATAAAAACGTAAAAGAGATGAAAAATAGTATTAGGTCCTGTCATTTGTTTCATAGGACTGCTGTAAGGAAATACTACAAACTGGGTGATTTACAATCACAGAGTTTAGTCACCTAGTTCTGGAGGCTTGAAGTCTGAAACCAGGATGCCAGCAGGGCCCTGTTCTCTCCAGAGTCTCTGGGAGTGGATGCCACTCTCTGCTTCTGTGTTCCCATAGCGTGTTCCCTGTCTGTGCATCTCTGCCAGCCTCACCTTACAAGGACACCATCATAGTGGATGGAAGTTTCTGTTATCTTCAATTGACTGAGTCTGCAAATACTCTGCTTTCAAATGTGGTCTATTCATGTGCATGCTGTGTGCTCCATCACTTCAGTCGTGTCTGACTCTTTGTGACGCTATGGACCGTAGCCCACCAGGCTCCTCTGGCCATGGGGATTCTCCAGCCAAGAACACTGAAGTAGGTTGCCATGCCTTCCTCCAGGGGATCTTCCCAACCCAGGGATCGAACCCAGGTCTCCAGCATTGCAGGTAGATTCTTTACCATCTGAGCTACCAGGGAAGCCCAAGAATACTGGAATGGGTTGCCATGCCGTCCTCCAGGGGGTCTTCCTGACCCTCGGAGCAAACCCGCATCTCTTATATCTCCTGCATTGGCAGGCAGGTTCTTTACCCCTATTGCCACCACAGGCAACTTTTTTTCCACGTGTTTGCTGCTGCTGCTAAGTCGCTTCAGCCGTGTCCAACTCTGTGCAACCCCATAGATGGAAGCCCACGGGGCTCCCCTGTCCCTGGGATTCTCTAGGCAAGAACACTGGAGTGGGTTGCCATTTCCTTCTCCAATGCATGAAAGTGAAAAGTGAAGGTGAAGTCGCTCAGTCGTGTCTGACTCTTGGCAACCCCACAGACTGCAGCCTACCAGGCTCCGCCGTCCATGGGATTTTCCAGGCAAGAGTACGGGAGTGGGGTGCCATTGCCTTCTAGAGTTACACTATTACAATCATTGATCATATATCAAACTATACATTTGATCAACTGCTTCAAGTCTAGACATCACTTCTGTTGAAGACTCAGTCATATACTTGGTAATACAAGAAATAATAATCTTGTGAACAAGCAAAATACAAATGGTATAGTTAATAACATTAGTGGAATTAAAAGTAAATATTTTAGCCATGAGCCTCCCACACCAGTTTTTTTAAAAGATTGTCAAGACTAGGGAAGGGTCACTTAAAGCAGATTTTTCATGTGGTTCAAATGTGTTACATTAAAGGATTTATCAGGTACAAAAATACAGCATTCACTTTGAATTATAACACAGACATCTCCCTGAGGTGCTGTAAGGTGTCAAGGGTCTTGCAGTTGTGTAGCACTGCTTTCTCATCATAGAGATCTCAGAATTCAATAGGCTAATAGCCCGGTTACTATCATTTAAAGCTTATGAAAGTTGTCAAGGTCAGTTACATCCTCCAACCCCATTGAAGGCACACACATACACACACAAGCTGCTAAATAGTCATACCAGTAGAGTACAGATCTTTGACCCATTGGGATCATACCAATGGTAGATTGGTTGGGGTTACCTGTAATTTGTTAACATGTATGACCTTAAATTCACGGGAATCCCAGGCTACACCTTCGTATCATCCCTATAGATGTCAAGGCCATAAATCAGTGCCACAAATCCACTGAGTTCCATATCAATCCCTCTCTCTAAGGGTAATAACCGGCATAGTTCATAAAGCACCCAGCCTTGTCTCACAATTACCAGGTTGATCACTTTTAGTATGATTTAACCATTCCCAACATAGACGAGCCTTTAAACTTAAACGACCATAGCCTGGTGTTAACCATGTAGATCCTCCCCATAACTGTAGGAGTTTTCCTTTTAATAGATGAGAAGTTAATTTTTTATTGAGACTTAGCTCATCACTCTGATTGAGTTTAAATGACCCTAAGAGAAAACTTAGATCTATGGCCAGCCTCAGAGCAGGTATTTTTAATTGGCCAGGTGAGAGGATCCCATCTAGAATGATTATGAATAGATAGAACAGAACTGAACACTCATCTAAAACAAATTTCCAACATGTGTTTAGGAGGATACAATTCAACCATAACAGATCTTTTGTAAGACGTGGCCACTGAACATCAAATCCTACAAGATATTTTCAGCCCTCCAGCCTCCTTTCTCCAATGAATAGAAAAGTGTTTTGTCTATTTATAACCTAAACAAATATATTGTCGAACTCTGTTGACAACACGGAAGGATGGGAGCCTCTTCTCCTGATCCATCAGCCAAGCTTAATCTGGCAAAACCTAGTCTGCAGGCCTGTTCTCAGCAGGAGGACGCTGAGTGCACAGACTCTAGACTTCTCCGGTCACACAGCGTTAGAGCCGAGTCCCAGCACTCACACGTGTGGAGTGTCTTTTGCCCGAAGCCAGCCCTGACCCTTCATTACATAGGCAAGAAGCTGAGGGCTCAGAGAGAAGGGATTTGCCCCTCACCATAGACAGAGCGTGAACCTCGCGTTCTCCTCCTCTGCTCCGGGGTCTCATGCACAGGAACAGTTGGAGTCAAGTGCAACCAGCCCCCTCCGTGGGGACAGGTGGGCAGTGCAGGAGGCAGGGTGGCTCGGCGTAGAGAGCAACAATGCCACCTTTGGAGCTGACAAGCCACTCCCCGACCCTTCTCCTTGGGGGTTCTGGAGACAGAACCCCGGACATGGATCAATCTAGCCTTGTGTCTGCCATTGAGAATCCCAGGGGTGATTCCAATCAGTGTCTCTGCAAAACGACAGATGTCCCAGACCTTCAAAGTCACGCTCCACTGTCTGGAACCACAAATGTGGAAACTGCCGATATTAAATATTACTGAAATTAACCACCCACTTACCACTTATGCAGCCTCCAATCAAGCAGAGCCCAAGGGCCCTTGAATTTAACTGGCCCTTGACGGACCTGAGTGACCATCTCAGGGCAGTATTTTTTGGCCACTGTTCCCCAGAATTCCTCACCCCTTCACTGGTGATGCTTCTGAAAGCAGAGTGAAATTTGCCGGGGAAGGACAGAGAAGGAGGCTCTTGGTGGGAAGAATTCCCCAGGGGCCGGGAGTGGGGTAGGAGTGGAGGATGATGGCTGGAGGGAACCTCCTGTGATGAGTCTAACAGGTGAGTTAGTTCCAAGAAGAAAAGGCCACTCCATGTGCCCTGGAGATCTTGCTTCTAGTCACCCCTGTCACCTGCCCTGCAGGTGTGTGTCAGTTCACACGCCTGAACCATCTGCTGGGTGATGGGGGGGAGTTGGCTTTAAAGGAAGATGGTTTCCTGGTGGATGGCAGTGCCCCTTCCTAAAGTCCCAGGGGTGGGGCGGGAGGTGGGGGGATGATGGGGGGCTCACAGGTGACGGGGGAGGAAGGGTCACCTGGTGAAGAGGGACGCTGCCAAGGAGATGAGATCACCAAGCTTCCCCCACATACATCTGGGAGGCTGGATGGGGAAGGCATGGGCAGGGCCCCCTTCTTACCCTCTTGGTTGGATGGGTGGGCGCCTCAGTGCCCTTAGGGCAGATTGCAGCAGTCATGGGCAGGAGGGGGGTCTGTGCTGAGTGGGCAGAAATGGGCTGTGCGCCCCGCCTCACCCCATCTTGCCATGTGCGTGCTCAGTCGCGAAGTCGTGTCCGACTCTGCAACCCCAAGGGCTGTAGCCTGCCAGGCTCCTGTGTCTGTGGGATTTCCCAGGCAAGAACACTGGAGTGGGTTGCCGTTTCCTTCTCTAGGGGATCTTCCTGACCCAGGGATCGAACCCACCTCTCCTGCGGATTCTTTACCCACTGGGGCGCCCGGGAAGCCCGTCAGCCCACAGGCTGTCCTGAGGTCTCTGCCAGCTCCAGGTCACCCTGCCACGCCTTCCTCCCAGCTGTCATGCAGGAACAGTGAAAGTGAAAGTCGCCCAGTCACGTGCGACTCTTTGCAACCCCACAGACTACACAGTCCTTGGAATTTTCCGGGCCAGAATACTGGAGTGGGTAGCCTTTCCCTTCTCCAGGGGAACCTTCCCAACCCAGGAATTGAACCCACGTCTCCCGCATTGCAGGCAGATTCTTTACCAGCTGAGCCACCAGGGAAGCCCAAGAACACTGGAGTGGGCAGCCTATCCCTTCTCCAGGGCATCTTCCTGACCCAGAATCAAACTGGGGTCTCCTGCATTGCAGGTGGATTCTTTACCAACTGAGCTATCAGGGAAGATCATGGAGGAACACGGAGACTTCTAACCCTCCCACTGGCCTCCGTCCATGGAGGCTGGGGAGCTCAGAAGATGCATCTTATCCTGATTTAAGGTATTTGAAAGCTGGAGGCCTGTGTCCCTAAAAGAGCTTCAGAAACCTGAGGGTCCCCCAGGCCTGCTCCTCTCCTCCACCAACCCCTCCTCCAACATCCTGCTTGGCCTTTTCCAAGCGGCCCCAGATTGCAAGCCGAGGAAGATATGGGCGGGGAGCATGCGTTGGGCTCTCAGCCCTGGAGCCTCGCCAAGCAGTGACTGATCACCCCACTTCCGGCACTTCACTCTCCTCTCCCGGGACAGACGCGGTTATTCAGGTTTTCAGAATTCTTGGAGAGAGCGTGGTCTTCAGGGCTTTTTCTGTGCAGGGATCCAGATAAGGAAGGAAAACATCCCAAGGCCTGAACAATGAGGGCCTTTGTTGCTGACAACTCTGGAGACCTCTCTTGTGGGGCCTGGCTGGGCGGGGATGGTAGGCATTAGGAACAGGAGCTCGACTTCCCTCTGCAGCAACAATAACCTGGGAAGGAGCCTGGGGAGGGGGCAGAGGGGATGATGGGGGTGGCGATGAGGGTGCTGGTCTGTGGATTCTGAGAACAAGGCTGATTGTCACTACTCTCTGGCACTGACTGTGCTGCGACCAAAGGACAGGTTAGGGAATTTCCAGGATTTCACATTTTTAAACATTGCTTTTCTTCCTGTGGTCTTTCTTCCGCTCAACAATTATTACTTTTTAAAAAGCTTTCTGTTTTGTGTTGGAGTATGGCAGATTACAGGCTTCCCTCATTGCTCAGATGATAAAGAATTGTCTTGCAATGCAAGAGACCCAGGTTGGAAAGATGCCCTGGAGAAAGGGATGGCAACACACTCCAGTATTCTTGCCTGGAGAACTCCATGGACAGAGGAGCCTGTCAATGGGGTCGAAGAGTCGGACACGACTGAGGCACTAACACTTTCACTTTCATACCAGATTACAGTGTTGTGATAGTTTCAGGTGGACAGCAAAGGGACTCCATCATACATGTATCCATTCTCCCCCAAAATCCCTCCCATCCTGGCTGCCACATAACACTGAGCAGAGTTCCATGTGCTATACGACGGACCTTGTTAATTATCCATTTTAAACACAGCAGTGTGTCCATGTCCATCCCAAACTCCCTGACTGTCCCTTCCCCGCACCCTTCCCCCCTGGTTACCGTAAGTCCGTTCTTTAAGTCTGCATCAACTCAGCAATTATTGAGGAACTACTACCGGCAGTAAGGATTGTGCGAGAGAAAAGAAAAGCGCTGGTTCATGATGGGCTCTGGGGAGATTAACCCTGAATTACCTGCGGACACAGTCAGGGTCTCCCCTGAAACAGGTGCCTCACAGGACCCTGCTGATTCCCCTCAGGACCCTCCCCCAACCCCTCTTTGACTTTAGACCTATAACTAGATTCAACCCCAAATGCCCAGAGACCCGGAGAAGAGCCCAAGTTGCAGCTCAAGCCCAATAGTCCCTCTCACACAGGGAGGCCAGTCTTGCTCCCTTCAGGCCTTCAGCTGATTGGGTGAGGTCCACCCACGTTAAGGAGGGCAATCTGCTCTACTCAAAATCCATCCATCTGAACTTCAACCTCACCCAAAAACACCCTCACAGATGCATCCAGAATAATGGTTGACCAAACATCTGGGCATCATGGCCCAGCTAAGTTGATACATAAAATTAATCCTGAGGGTCCACTCTCTGTGTGAGCTTTGCACCCAGACATTGTTCTTAAACCATACTTAATCTCCAAATGAAGACAGTAACGCAGTTATAGCCACCCCCAATCCCCCGCAGCATGACACCACCGAAGGCATGCTAGCCCCTCCCCCAGAAGAGGATGCAAAGTCCTTGGGTGATGTCGTACTTCTCCTTGATACCCTGTAACCCAAATATGATGGTGCAACATTAGCAGTACTTAAATACTGTGATACAAATTCAACACATCTTACGTTGCATAAGAAGGAGATAAAAGAGGAAGAAAATAAAGTTATCCGTATACACACATGTGCACATACTAATATATTCATTACAAAATTAGGAGAAAATACTCACAACAATTAGAGTCCTCCTTCCTGTGACTGGTCATGTGGCCAGAGCTGGTATTTATAACGACCTTCTTCCACTGTTCATTCTGTATTCCTTTTGCCCTCAGCAAGCACCTCAGCTGGTTGTGGTTCTTAACTTGGTGGAGTGAACCAAACCTTCATTCCTCAAGCCTCTGGGCCATTACCAGTCCTGTCTGGAGGGGGTTGTTGTAGTTTTCCATCAACCTTAATTTCAGGGCATGGAAATACTAACAGAGGCCCTAATGGATCTCCTCTGTTCCCAGACATACTCTTCCTCACCTCTGTTGTGAATAATTGTCCAATTTCTCCATGGTAGTTGACCCATCTAAGTAGTATCCATGCCCAGCCCCACTGCAGACAGGTGAGACCTTGTATTTCATGCTGGAGGCTGAGAAATTGAAGCTTGAATGATCTCTCCAGTTAGCTTTAATATGCATCCAGCGCTGTGACCCATTAACCCAATGGGAGAGGCAGCAAGGAAGCAGGCAGAGCGAAACACCTTGGGGTTAAGTGTGGAGCAGGTGGGCAGGAAGGACAGTGTGTGTGTGCCTGGGTGTCTTGGATGGGCTTGGTGGGAAAAGGAAAGACAACATCCCAAAATCTATCAAATGGAATGTCCGCATCAAAACTGTACCCTGAGCCGTAATGTCCCAAGAAATTCAACGTAGGAAATAATTTGTGAAAGAAGAAAACTAGCCCTGAACTTGAGGACTGTGAAGGTTGAGGAGACACTTAGCAGGACCATGATTCAGAAGATACTCCCACAGTAGCCAAGAGACCTTTAAGTAAGGTCCCTGGAAGCTGCATCTCCTCCAGATACAAGAAGAGACAGTAAGTATTGAATTTACTCCTGACAGCTGATAAGCCTTCACTTCTGTTGACTAACAAGTAAGCAAGATGTTCCATTTCCCCAGTAAGCGAAAAAAAAAAAAAAAGAAAAAAAGGCAAATTAAAGGAAGACACTAGCTCACACGTCTCAGAGTAGTCGAAGTCAGACAAGGCTCTTGCACGCGAGAACCGGGACAGCCGCCCAGAGGCACCATCTGGCAGTGAGTCTCACATCAGAAATGCATATAGTGGCAGGTAGGAAATCCCTGCCTTGGGGGTGTGCTCCTAAGAACACACACACACACACACACACACACGCACATACAGGCTTGCATATCAAACACATCAGATTAGGTGTATGTGGGAGAGGGGATGGGAATAGGGATGAGAAATGAGCGGAGAAAATTAATGAAACAAAGTGAGCGAGGAGCCCTACAAGACCACTGCTGGGAGCATGCCACCAACTGTGGAGTGTAATTAACTAGGTGTGCTCCATCTGAAGTCCAATTTCATTAATTACCTAATTAATTAATTACCTTGACTCAGCCTCTCAGGGCCAGCTCATCCCTTGGCACTGACAAAAGGCAAGTCTGAACCTTCCAGGCAGGAGCCAGTTTCAACCAAGGCCTGCCTTGGATGATGTCATTATGCACTGTGAATGCAAATCATCTCTACAGGTAATAACATTTTTTTTAAACACTTTTTGTCATTCTGATGAGTGAAGAAGGTACGACTGCATTGTGAAAGAAACACGAGGATTTTAAAAATTAGATCTTTCTCCAAAAGTCAAATGCATTTTATTTTATAAAGTGAAGATTTAGTGCCTTTCTGTCGATGCCCAAGAAATCCCTAAACTATCACCAGGTGGGGCTCGGTCAACGTGGTAGACAGGATCACAGGCCTCCGGATGTCTGCGTCCTCGTTCTCAGGACCTGTGACTGTGTTGCCTTAGGTGGTAAAGGGACACTGCAGATGTGAATAAGGTCAAGATCTGGAGACGGCGGGGAGAGGATTGGGGTCTTCCTGATGCCTGTGTAGTTAGTTATACAAGTCCTGAAAGGGTGAGAACCTTTCCCGGTTGTCATCAGAGAGGGAGATGCGACTGCGGAAGGTCAGAGAGTGTGGCAAGGTTGACATCTTTAACAAATCTTTACTGGAGTATAGTTGCTTAGAGTATTGTCAGTTTCTGCTGTACAACAAAGTGAGTGTGATACAGATACATATATCTCTTCTTTCTTAGATTTCCATCTGATTCAGATCACCACAGAGCATTGAGTAGAAAAATGTCCTGCGCTGGACAATAGATTTTCCCTAGTTATCTATATAGTAGTGTGTATGTGTCCATCCCAGCCTCCAATTCATCCTGCCCCACTTGCTATCCATGTCTGTTCTCTATTTCTGCTTTGCTAATAAGTTTGTACCATTTTTCTAGCTTCCACATATTAGCAATATTATGCAGTATCTGTGTTTCCCTTTCTGACTTACCTCACTCTGCATGGCAGTCTGTAGGTCTATCAACGTCTCTGCAAAGGGCACAATTCCATGCCTTTTATGGCTGAGGAACATGCCACTGTGTATAGGTACCACGTCTTCCTTATCCATCCCTCTGCCGCTGGACATTTAGGTCACTTCCATGACTATTGTAAACAGTGCTGCAGTGAACACTGGGGTGCATGGATCCTTTTTCAGTCATGGTTTTCTCCAGATATACAGTAGTGGGATTTCTGGTTTATACGGTAGCTCTATTTCTAGTTTTTTGAGGAACTTCCATACTGTTCTCCATAATGAACCACATAGTGGCTGTACCAACTTACCTTCCCACCAACATTCCCTTTCTCCACATCCTCTCCAGCATTTATTGTTTGTAGATTTTTGATGTTGGGACACGGCCAATTTTGTAGACAGAGGAGGAGACCAGAAGCTAAGTACTGTGGATAGCCTCCAAAAATCAGCAAGGCAGGGAAATAGAATAGTTTCTCCTGGAATCTTCAGAACCTTCCCCATCCCCCCATATTTGTATGTTGAAACCAAATCTCCAATGTGATGGTATTTGGAGGTGGAGTCTTGAGGAGGTGATTAGGTCATGAGGATGGAGCCCTCATGAATGGAATGGTTATAAAAGAGACCCAGAGAGCTCCCTCATCTCTTCTGCTATGAGAGGACGCTGCAAGAAGACAGCCGTCTATGAGCCAGGAAATAGGCCCACAGTTCAGTTCAATTCAGTTGCTCAGTCATGTCCGACTCTTTGCAACCCCAAGGACTGCAGCACGTCAGGCCTCCCTGTCCGTCACTAACTCCTGGAGCTTGCTCACACTCATGTCCATCGAGTCGGTGATGCCATCCAACCATCTCATCCTCTGTCATTCCCTTCTCCTCCTGCCTTCAGTCTTTCCCAGCATCAGGGTCTTTTCCAGTGAGTCAGTTCTTCACATCAGGTGGCCAAAGTATTGGAGTTTCAGCTTCAGCATCAGTCCTTCCAATGAATATTCAGGACTAATTTCCTTTAGGATGGACTGGTTGGATCTCCTTGCAGTCCAAGGGACTCTCAAGAGTTTTCTCCAACACCACAGTTCAAAAACATCAATTCTTTGGTGCTCAGCTTTTTTTATAGTTCAACTCTCACATCCATATATGACTACTGGAAAAACCATAGCTTTGACTAGATGGACCTTTGTTGGCAAAGTAATGTCTCTGCTTTTTAATATGCTGTCTAGGTTGATCATAACTTTTCTTCCAAGGAGCAAGCATCCTTTAATATCATGGCTGCAATCACCAACTGCAGTGACTTTGGAACCCAAAAAAATAAAGTCTGCCTCTGTTTCCATTGTATCCCTGTCTATTTGCCATGAAGTGATGGGACCAGATGCCATAATCTTCGTTTTCTGAATGTTGAGTTTCAAGGCAACTTTTTCACTCTCCTCTTTCACTTTCATCAAGAGGCTCTTTGATTCTTTGCTTTCTGCCGGCCATAAGGGTGGTGTCATCTGCATATCTGAGGTTATTGATATTTCTCACCAGACAGCAAATCTGCTGGCATCTTGATCTTGGACTTCGAGCCTCCAGAACAGTAAGAAATAGATTTCTGTTGTTTATAAGCCACCCAGTCTATGGTATTTTTGGTAGCATCCATAGAGACTAAGATAGATGCTATTTTCAGACTATAGGTTTAAAAATAGACTCAAAATACTTAAAGTGATTACAAAAGTCAATCTTCAAGGAGAAAAAGTAAGTCCACCATCATATTGGTATATTTTTCTTGATAAAAAGAACTCTTTTTTATATTTGAATGATCCAAAAGACAAAAAAATACATATATATATATATCATCAGGGATTTAGAAGGCTTATAAAACTCAGTGAACAAGCTAGACCAAATAGACATATAATTCTGCACCCAACATTAGAGAATTCATATTTTCCCCTCAAGAATGCAGGGTAGATTTCTAATATTTTATTATGGAAGTCAGTCAGCCTTTACCTACTCATATAAATAGACTCGTTTTTTAAAAAAAGTTTATTTTATTGAAGTATAGTTGATTTCCAATGTCATATTAATTTCTAATGTACAGCAAAATGACTCAGTTATCTATCTATCTATCTATCTATGTTCTTTTTCATTGCAGTTTATCACAATATATTAAATATAGCTGCTGTGCTACACAGCAGGACCTTATTTATCCATTCTCTACATAATAGCTTGCATCTGCTAATCCCAAATCTGTCCCCCTAACCTTCTCCCCCTTGGCAACCGTAAGTCCGTTTTCTATGTCCGTGAGTCTGTTCCTGTTTCATAGATATATTCTTTGGTGTCATATTTTAGATTCCACATATAAGTGATACCATATGGTATTTGTCTTTTTCTTTCCGACTTACTTTACTTAGTACGACAATCACTACATCTATCCGCGTTGTAGCAAATGGCATTATTTCATTCTTTTTTATCCACGCACGTTTTAACTCTTGCTTTGTCCTGGCAAGGAGGTAATGAGAGCCTTGATAAGTAATGGCGTATTTTTAAAAGGTCCTGTTGGAATAGAATTCACACTTGGAGTCAATAGGCCTGGTTATACCACTTGCAGGTCATGTGATTTTTTAGTTCTCAAGCCAGTTGCTTCATCTGAACAATGAGGCGCAAACCGCTCCCCCGACATCAGAGGGTGATGAAGGCCCAGTGAGGCTGGGTATGGGTTATCATCGTCCTTGTCATCGGATCCAGCCTCTCATTTTCTAGAGGAGCACTCCAAGGCTGAGCAGTAGGAGTAACTTGTAAAGATGGCCAACAAAGGAAATTCAGGATGTGAGCACCCTCTAGGCTAACTCTGTACCTGCCAGCGTCACTCTTCCTGAGAGAGAAGCATTCCCAAGCAATTCAGGCAAAGCTGTCCTTATTGTTCTTAAGGGACAGCGAATCTGCAGCACCTCAGGAAGAAAGTCTCCTATCTGGTCTCCTCCCCGAAGGAAACAATATCCTTATTTTTCCAGATGAGCGTAAATGTCAGGACCAGTGATTGCTTGAAAGAATTGTGTTTATTACTTTTTCATGAAAAGTTTGTTCTTCTGATGTTGCAGTGAAGATTGGCCTTCCTCAAATAATGGAACTTCCATGGGAATTGTTGAGCTAATTAATGAATGTGATTGACTTGGTATGAGCAATCGGCAGTAAAAATTTTTAAAAGTGACTTGCTTATCCAAAAGAGCGTACATAATATGAACAAAAATAACTTGAAATGTATATTTTAAAAAAAGAGTTAAGACAATCAAATAAATAAATAAACCAGAAAACAAACGGACTCTGTCATTGTAAATTCTCCATAGGAGTTGACAGAAGCTTTATCAGTTGGTGTGTTACTCTTGTAATAGAAAACCCTATACATGATTTTTCACTTTTTTTACCAACTGAAAATCACTTATCTGTTACTTTCTTTGATAAAGTGAAAGAAATGGTCGGACAACACACAGAAGGAGAATGCTTCAAAATGCTAGGAAGGCTTCCCCGGTGGCTCAGCGGTACAGATTCTGGCTGTGATGCGGGAGACCTGGGTTCCAGCCCTGGGTTGGGAGAGCAGCAGCATTGTCTACAGGGTGGGGAGTCTTTCCACGTCTCTTCCTCTGCGGCTGCAGTTCCTCCAAAGAAGCCAGAGCAAGTTGAGGGTTAAAATAAGTAAGCCCGACTTGGAGGATACCAGGGGGACAGCAGAAAGAAGAAAGGCCACTTAGCATGCTTTCCCAGGCAACAGCTCCTGGGGGGATCCCTGCTCTGTGTTTTAACTCCCTTGCTCTGGCATGAAAGATCAGTGTTTTCCCACATTGTTGTTGCTGTTGTTCAGTCGCTTAGTTGTGTCCAGCTCTCTGTGACCCCATGGACTACAGGATGCCAGGCTTCCCTGTCCTTCACCATCTCCCCGAGCTTGCTCAAACTCATCTCCATCACGTCGGTGATGCCGTCCAACCATCTCGCATCACATTTCATAATGAAATTGAGATCCTCAGCCAAACAGTTCATCTCAAAACACTGTCATCCCAGTCTCTTCCCTGATTCCCTCTACCCACGCCAAGACAGACCTCAGGGACATTGAAGTAAAGGCAGGTGTTTCAAGGAAACGAGGCAGTGACTGATCTTTATCCAGCACCAGTCTCTTGCCTCACTGGTTTGTGAGGACAACTCGACACGCCAGCGTCTCACCATTTGACAGACGAGGCCCAGGCTCCTGTCAGGTGGCTCAGAAGTGGCGGAGCTAGGAGGCCAGCCCACTTGTCAAAGCCTAAGTTGTCTCCAGAGCTTCTTAAACTTTCTCAGGAGTGAAATATCCCTAACAAGAGAGATGCGTTCACGCATGTTCCCGGGTGCTCTGGGCTCCATAGACACACCCAGTGGTATTCAGTCTGAATGGAATGTTCCTCCTGACCGTTTACTGGGCAAGTTCCCTGCCATGCTTCCAAATCAGCCAGTCATCACGTCCTCCCAGGTCTGGCTCAGTTGCCTCCCACGGGCTCCAGGATCACACTCAATGCAGGCGCTCTCCTGGGTGGTACCACTCGGTTATTTGTCTGTGTGGCCCCCCACGAGGTCACCGACCACGTCAGCCTTATGCATCTCTGCACACTGCTCGACACAGTAGAACTGCCCGATTAGTGCTTGTTGAGGAAAAGTGTTGACTCTAGCTAAGCTTTCTAGTTCTAGCCTCTAGAACAGCTGTGCACGCATGGCACCAAAACGAGAAAGCAGGGACATCCCTCACCGCATCCCGTCTACCCCATGGTGTTTGCACTCCAGCCATGCGAGCCCTTGTGCAGTTCCTGAAATAAGCCATGCCCCCCCACCACCACTACAGGGCCTTTGCACACACTGTTCCCTGTAAGTGTGTGTGTGTGCTCAGTTGCTCAGTTGTATCCAACTCTTTGCGACCCTTTGGACTGTAGCGTGCCAGGCGCCTCTGTCCATGGAATTTTCCAGGCAAGAATACTGGAGCAGGTTGCCATGTCCTCCTCCCGGAGATCTTCCCGACCCAAAGATCGAACCCACATCTCCTGTGTCTCCTGCTTTGCGGGCAGATGCTTTACTCCTGAACCACCAGGGAAGCCCTGAAGTATACCACATCCTCTTTGTCTGGATCTCTGCACTGTACGCGGCTGCCTCACATCATTCGGTGTGTGATTCAGGTCTGATTGCCTCTTACACAATGAAGGCAGGCAGGGGACCTTTTTGTTTGCTTGTTTGTTTGTTTACCCTGGTGACTCGGGCACTTACCACAGGGGCTGACATGTATGAAAGCTCATTACATTGTGCGTGAACAGTGAAGAGAGGCTTCATTGGAGGCCTGTGTGGGGCGATTCCTGAGGAGAGAGATATCATCTGTATTTAAAGCCAAGTGGAGTCCAGTATGTCTGAGCCACATAGAATGACGGGGTGAGTGTCACAGGTGAGGGTACAGGGTCTTCCAATGCACATTAAGGCCTTGGACTTGACCCCTGGGGTCATGGGAAGTCATCAAGGGGTTTGACCCAAGGGGGTTATTCTCCTGTTCCTCACAGGAAACCTGTTCAGCCGTGTCACTGCATGCCACTGTGCCTTTGAAGCTGGTCTCTGGACCAAGGGTCAGCATTACACACACACACACACACCCAGCGCCTCTGTGTCTACCCAGGTTCATCGCTCTCACCTGACGAGGTCATTTTTCACCTTTGCTGTATTATCTTGCCTTCAGCTCAGCTTCAGAAGCAATTTGGGGTAATAAAAGAAGTCCCAGCCATCAGGAAACATTAGAAAAACGAAGGCAGATATTTTCCTGAAGGCCTCCCTCCAAGCTCCTGTGGTATCATGAAGGCCAGCCTTAGATTTCTTGGAATGCGACCCTTGTCTGTTACAGAATATGAGATAGCCAGCCTCACCCCTCCTTATGCTATGATTTTACATACATGCCCCTTTATTTCTTTATTCCCTTTTCTGCTCCTTTGGTTCCTCCTGAATCCAGTTTTGTTGTTGTTGTTTAGTCCGACTCAGTCATAAGTCTCAGTCATGTCCAACTCACTGTGACCCCATGGACTATAGCCTGCCAGGCCCCTCTGTCCATGGAGTTCTTCAGGCAAGAATACTGGAGTGGTTTGCCATTGCCTCCTCCAAGGGATCTTCCCGACCCAGGGATTGAACCCAGGTCTCCTGCATTGACAGGCAGATTCTTTACCACTGAACCACCAGGGAAGCCCACTATATTCAATATCTTGTAATAAACCATAATAGAAAAGCATATAAAAAGAATATGTATATATGTACATTCACATATATACATATGTATAACTGAATCACTTTGCTGTATAATTGTAATTACTTGTTTAAAACAGAAAATCAAAATGATAAATAGATTTGCTTTGTCAAATTGAGACTAAAAGAAAATCAACGATTGCTCCAAAGCAACTCATAAAGCAGGAGGAGGGGGCGGCGTTGAGGACAACTCTGCCGGGTGTTTGGCCAGCGACGGCCGTGGCCACCCAGGGTCTTCCGACCCATCGTTGGGTACACTCATCGTCTCCTTCTGTGTCTGCATCTCTCCCACAGGGAGACAAAGAGAGCGCCCTGGTGGGACATCCTGCTCCCAGCGGACCAATCCAGACACTCATGACCCACTGGACCCCATAAGGCCCGTTCCAGAACAGGGAGCAGCTGAGTCCGTTTCAACGTCTCAGCAAATCCACCGGCTCCTGGTCGCCCCTGAGCCTCTTTCCAGGTGCTTATTAGCTGCCTTATTGCCAAGTATTTATGAGGTTCACCGTGGGAATCCCTGGCAGCGTTGACCTCCCCACCTTCTGAGCACCGTGTCTGCAGCATCGCGCACCCAGAGCCCAGCCTGGCTGCCCCAGCAGCCGGTCCTGTGATGAGCAGAGGCTGTGACCTCCTTTCAGCCCTTGCACAAAGAAGCAGACATCCAAAAGCAAACGTCTTCATTCGGGAAAAAACAAATTCTTCCTGCCACTATTTTCAACCCAAAGAAAGTGCCAAAATGTTTTCAGTTCGAGGGTCAGATGTGGATCTCGGAACACTCTCCGCTGGCCAACGGGAGCTTTGAGCCAACCTTCTGGGCCACAAGTACTACAAATCCCAACTCAGTCCCCGGGCACTCCAAGGTCACGCGAAGCTCTAGAGAAATGGCCATGAGAGCTGCAAAGAGACCCCTGGGCCCACGTCAGCTACAGGCTGTTTATTCGGAGTCAGTCCACAAAGAACCGGATTGTCTGGACTCTCCTGGTTGGCTCACGGCTATGCCCTTACCTGGGGGTGGGGACGTGCGGGCGACCTGGGAGCCTGATTCTGTTACCATCTGACTGATGAAACCCAGGTGCTCTGTTTATTTCGGAGTGCAAAAGCACACACCAAGAGCTTGAAACTTGCATTACAGACAGGAAACGCACGCCAGCGTCTGAAACTTGAGCTGGGCCTCTTCTCAAACAGAGGCTGTTTCTTCCTTGACGGACGCCCCTCCCTTTGGATGGAAAGAGTGCTTCTGCCCCCTCACCCTGGGCAGTTCAAGGCTCAGCTGGTTGTAAGCCACATGTTTTAAATGTACTTCATCTTCCTTTCTCCTCACATCTAAAAGCAAATGGTCTAAACTTGCTCCCAGCCATGCTGCCTCCAAAGACACAGTCCTCATAAACTGGCCACGAGGGGACCTCCCCTTGGTGATCCAGTGGTTAAGACATCGGCTTCCAATGCAGGGGGTGCAAGTTCAATCCCTGGTCAGGGAGCTAAGACTCCAGGTGATCCCACATGCCTCCTGACTAAATTTTTAAAAAAAAAAAACATAAAACAGAAGAGATATTGTAACAAATTCAGTAAAGACAAAAAAAAAAAAAAAACAACCTGGCCATGAAAATCTCCCTAAAAATGCATTCTTAACACAGAGTCTGAGTGAACTCCGGGAGTTGGTGATGGACAGGGAGGCCAGGCGTGCTGCGATTCATGGGGTCGCAAAGAGTCAGACACGACTGAGCAACTGAACTGAACTGAACTGAACACACAGATAAATCAAGGGTAGTATCCAGCCAGGGAGGAGGACTGCGGAGGCAGGCTGGGTTTGGAGGACAGTCACGGCCTTGTAAAGTCTAATTACCTTCCTATGCTTTTCAAGCACGGAGATTGGAGGGAAATTTTTTTTAATTTTATTTATTTTTGATTGAAAGATAATCGCTTTACAATATTGTTTTGATTTCTGGAGGGAGAATCTGTGGATGGGCTTTCTGAGCCTGTCGCATTAAAGTGACCCCTTGCCTCCTTGTCCTTCACTTTCTGTCTCTGACATCAGTAGCTCTGCGGGGAAGATAAACAGAAAGGAAACATCTTTCTTCCTGGTCCTAATACAAGCCTCTTCAGTATTTTCATGTGGATGTGGGTCAGAAAGAAAGTAGAAAACCCTGTTTTCACCTTGGGAAGTCTTTTTTTTTTCTTTCTTCAACAGGAAAGTAGGATTCATTGGTGGGCATGAGTAAGGAGGGGATAGCGCCAAGGCTCTCACGAGTCCAGGACGGGTCATTTGTCCAGGGGAGCGTCATTAGGGATGTATCTGACCCCACATCCATCTGGAATGAGCTGCTTTTCAGCCACCCTGTTTTCAAATTCATCCTCATTCGACCTTGTAAACCCCCACCTCTTGGAGGTGTGGATCTTCTGGCGGCCAGGGAACTTGAACTTGGCCGTGCAGGGGGCCTCAGTCACATGTTCTTTGTTCTACAGCCTGGTGTGGATGGACATTAGGACTTGGCCAGTGTGGACCCTGGCCTCTGCCCTGAGGCTTTTCAGAGGCACCACACACACCTGAATGGAGCCTGGACTGGGGACAGCGTGCCAGTCATGGATGCCCACCAGGCAGGGCTGTCTCCAGGTCCCTTCGGGCCAGCCGTGCAGGCAACGGGATGCACGCACTGCCAAGGAGGCTGCTCTCTGCAGCCATTGCACACTGGGCCCCCACGAGGAAAAGAGCACAGCAGGGCTTCATTGGCCGTAAACTCCTTGGAAGGTCTTAACGCCGCGTACACCTTCTGGCACAGACTGAGGTTCTTTCGCTTGGTACACAGGACAGTGCCCAGGATTAGCCACGGGCGCTGCTCGGAAACACGCAAGCCCGCAGCGCGGGGCCTCAGTCTCCTCTCCTGTAGAATGGGGGGAGGACAGGACGGCCTCTCAGGTCTCTTCCAGCCCCGGAGCTCTGGTTGCCATGTGTGCTCCTGGTCAAGGGGGCTGCCTGCCTGTCTCTGGAGCCTTTGCAAAGCTCTCTTTGATATCCAAAGAATGCAAGCGATGCAGAAAAGACACAAAAGGAAACTGGTGAAGATATCACGGTGATGGAGCCATTTCTCAGAATTCAATTGTAAGCCTTAAAGGTCTGTGTTAACAACCTGAACCAAGAGAAGTCGTTGGACTGAAGAGAAAAGCATCTGACCAGTGGGGCAATCAGAGGGATAGACCCAAGGGTGTATTTGGAGAATTTCCAGAGACGGCACTGCACAGGGTTTCCATGGTGTTGCAGACACCATAATGAGCCATCTCCAGCTGACTTCTAGTCCTGATGTCTAAATGAAAATGCCAGTTCCTGGCAGAAAAAAAAAGTCTTTTGGATATATCTGAGTTACATGCCTCCTCCTGTGGCTCTGGGAAGGGTCCAGGGACTGACGGATGACCAGAACCCAGGGAGAGGGCGGGTTGGGGGCTCCTGAGGAAGGGGCCTCCTCTGGCTAGTGGGCAGCCAGGCTCTGGGAGGTGAAGCCCCTTCTGCTGTCCTTCTCGGCTCATGACTCCCTCGTCGCAATTCACTGGCTGGGATTTTGAGTCCTGCCAGGTTTGGAGGGGATGGAATCAGGGAGAAGAGTTGAGCCGGAGAACAGTTTCATCTGAGGGCAAGCTCTCCTGCTCTCCAGCCTAGCAGTTAGTGAAAGCTGACCCTCCGATGGGGATCCCAGGGGTCCTCTGGAGATTCCCCAAACTGGGGTCCTTCAAAGGGAACCACTCAAATGTGGACCCCACTCTCCACCCTCAGACTGCTCTGCTTTCAGCTTGGGCTCCCTTCTTTGGGCACCACGCAACATCAAAATGTCCCCTTGGAGGCAACCTGGAACAGGTCCTCATGGCTCGCACGTGGACCATAGGAAAAAGACCCATCTTCAGAGCAGCTCCCCTCCACCCCTCTCCCCTGCCTGTCCATCCCAGTCAAGCAAGTCAAGTCAAGCTCAGTGCGTGGAATTCTCCACCTGCAGGGCATACGTATCAACTCCTGAAAGTTGTCTCTCCCTCTCCTTCTGTGTCCTTCATCTCCAGGAAAGGAGGAATCACTATCAATGGTGCTGATAACCTGCCGGGTGTAAATCCTGCCCAAGGCAGCCAAAATTCTCTTCCAGGTGACTGGTGCTAGCAATTCTTTTTTTCTTTTTTTTTTTCCCAGAAGGAAGTAATCACTGCTCCCAATAGTTGAAAGTCTGGCTAGTTTTTAAGGAGTTTAAACTTGATTTGTTTCCCCCAATTCAAGAGCTTGCCCAACACAGAAGATTTACAGAAATAAAGGAAAGAAGTAAAGAAGGAGATTTGAAAGAGAGAGGAAGAGAGAAAGGAGGATGGGGGCTGGGGGAAGAAGAGGGGGCTTCAGAGAAGGGAAGGAAGTCCTCCAGCTCCTCCTGCACCCCCACATGGTCCCCACCGCATCCCACAGTATGGAATCCTCAGGACCACTGACTCCCGGGGACCGGAGCTCAGCTGGCCTGGGGCTCCTTCCCTTCCATCCTCACCTCACCCCTATCTGCGCCAACCTCACCTGCACCCTCAGCCTACTCAGGACCTTAACCTACAAACAGGGCCACAGAAGCCATGGTTTCCCCTAGAGCGTCCTTCAAAGGCATCCCAGGACAGTGTGTGAGGCCAGGAAGAACGTCTGAAAGAGCTGGACCATTCAGCCTAGGGAGGAGGCGTGAAACATAGTTGGCTCCTTTAGGGTGGTGGGAGAGTGAGTAGCTGTCTGGAGTGAGTAGCTGTCACCCCCTCCCCCACGATACCACCGGGTCCAGTTCCTCCCCCCACGCAGCCCTGCCTCTGGACTCACTGCCCCTCTGAGTGCCCCTGGGCACGGTTTCCCCTCTCCAGCCCACCCACGATCAACTGCAACATCTAGGCATCTGTTTTCTGGGTTAATCTTGTCTCCTCAGGTTGTGTAGACTCACTGGGGCCCAGTCTTTTTAGCCTCTGCTTTGATGAACCACTCCCAAAACACACACTCCCTGACTCTAACAACGCTACTGAAGCCAGCACAGAGTGGGTACCTCAGATATTTTCTGGAGCCCGGGAGCCCCAGCCCTGTGGCCCGCAGGTTGAGAAGTGTGAGATCACAAGGTCAGGTCTGCCAAGTCACAGTGCCCACCAGAGCTGGGGCCCCGGCTGGGACCGTCCCGGCCTGTCCCTCCCAAGTCCCCAGCTTGTTCCCTGTCTTGGCCATCAGGTGGCACCACGGTTCCACGGGTCACCAGGACTGCGGCGTCTGGGAGGGAGGCTTTCTCATCCCGCCACCCGCCTGGACAGGTCCCCAGCCTGCGTGGAGGGGAACCTGGGGCTGTGCCCTGAGCCCTGGGCAAGTGAAAATCAGCGCATGGAACTCTCCCTCTGCGGGCAGAGGTGGGGCTGTCCCATCTTTCCCGGGGCATGTTGGTTACCCCTCTTCGGAGGATGTGCTCTGCGCCGAGCAGGTGAGTAGTTCAGCAGAGCCCACTAAGGCTCTAACCAGAGGGCTCAGGAAGGCAGACGCCTGGGTGTACCACTGACATTCACCTCCACGGGTGTGCCCGAGTCCCTACATTTTTTTCTTTTCATCCCCACCTGCCCCCACCCACTCCCCTTTCCCAATTCAGGCAGGAGAGTCGTTCGTATTCCCTACAAAGTTATCAGTGGAAACCAAAGGGACAGGGTGCCCAGAGGACCCCTCTGCCCCAGAAGCCACTTTTCTCTCAAGTCCTACCACCTTTTCCCCCTAAAGCCACTTTGACTCACAAGACTTTCCACTAAAATCTCAGCAAAGTGATCAGAAAAAAAAAAAAAAAGAACTTATCCAGTACATTTGTTTTTGCCAATTAACCTTTCCTTAAAGGCACACAAATCGAATGATGTTGAATGATCTTGATTTCGCATCAATGCCCAGGGCTATGACCACAGGCCCGCCCAGAGACTCTGGAGTGAGTAGCTGTCACCTTCAACCTCGCCCTTGGGTCTGTGTGTCTTTGTGTCCTGTGTCCACGGGCATAGTAACTCAGACCACGGAGCCTGTCGGTGAGAAAGAAGAAGTAAGAAGAACAGCTCTAAATGATTTACCAACAATTTAAAAGATACATTTTAATAAATGCAAACTGCATACCAGCAGTGGCATAATAATACGCAGGGCATACGAGGCTCATCTGTAAGCTGAGCTTTATCTGGCGTCACGTGATCCCGAAGGCAGCTTCTACATTTGAGAGTTCTCTCTTTCTCGGTCTCTCTCTGTTTTACACACACACGCGCGCACACACACACCTGCCTTCTGTGTCAGATGTCAGTTGGTCACACTCCAGAAGCCCTTCCCTGACGGCCCCCAACCCACCAAACTGAGTGCATCGTGCTTCGAGCATCTCAGACTTGCCCTGTACCAGGACGGTCCGTGGCCCCGTCCACACCGTGAGCTCCGTGGGAAAGGCGCTGGGTTCTGCTCTTCTCTGGAGCTGGCCTGTGATCCGTTACACCCATGAACACATGTGCGTGAGGCATGTGCACACAGACTCACATCTTTTCATGGGAACTGGACTCCAGGGCATCTCCAGGGGCGACAGGGACCACATGCTCCCCTGCAAGACTCTGGGGTGCTTTTCCAAGTGCCAGGGTGTGGAGAAAGGAGTTTCTGTGGCCAGGGGCAGACTCAGACCCGTGCATTGGGCTCGGTGGGGACACAGACACGTCAAGTCAGCAGGGGTCTGACTCAAAACGGCCCTGGGGCCCTCTCTCCCCTCTAGCGCCCAGAAGTGCCCTCTCCTGACACCCCTTCCTAGTGGCCTCCAGCCTGAGAACCCGCTGCAAGGAAATTGCCAGCTTGTCAGGCCCGTCAGCCACAGCCCCTTCGTCTCCCGATTATCCGTTTATCTGAAGAGGGTGGCTGAAGTTCTCTGCATCCAGCCAGGGCAGGGCCTTCAAGTTCATCCCTCACTCTGGGGAATCTGAACCCCAAACCTGCTCCCTGGGGTGTTTCCTCTCACCAAGGTCTTGCATTTTCTAGGATGGCAAATAAATACGCAAAAATGCCTTAAACTGGAAGATTACAATCCTGCTCTTCCTAGGTCATTTCTGTTTGGCCAGAATGAGTAGAGGCTTTGCTCTCTGCTCTTCTTGGCTTAACAAGGTGACTGGGAGGCCAGGGCTGCTCTTTGGAGAAGGTCCAGCACCTTCAAGGGACCAAAAGGGCCTGAAATCATCTCCCCACTGCCACATCCACGGCTCCCTCTAAGCTTCCTCGGTCTTCTTTTTCTTCCCAGCACTTACCCCCACCTGAATTATATTATATATGTATTCATTTTCCTTCTCATGATCTGTCTTCTCCAGAAAGATGTCAGCTTCTTAAAGTCAAGAACTTTGTGTTGTTTATCACTGTAGCTGCAGAGCGCACAAGAGCGCCCAGACGTGGGAGGGATTTGATGTGCATTTGCTGGATGAGTGAGTGAGGGAATGCGTGAGTGAGTGAACTGATGAATGCGTGAGAGTGATGGATGCGTGCATGGACGATCGCTCCTGTCCCTCTGCGTCTCCAGCTCCATCTCCTATACGCTCTCCTTGGCCTCTGTGCCTGGGCCACCTTGGCCTCCCCTTCCTCTACTCACGCGTCTGTCCCAGGATCCAGCACACTTGATATATACCCACCCCTCCCAGATCTCAGGAGAGCCCGCCCCACCTGCCCCGAGGGGCATCAGGCACCCGCCACACAGGTCACGCCTACCAGTACCTTGTCTGCACAGCACGTGTCGTCCTGTGCAATGCTATACTTATTAGAGAGATTATTTACCCAGGGACTGTGGTCTCTGACCGATTACTCACCATGTATTCCCTGTTCTTAGGGGTACACAACAGGTTCTTAATAAATATTTACCTCTGATATTTATGATAGCGATGATATTTGTTATACCTGTCTTATTTATGATGCTTTTATTGTGAATAGACATTTCCTTCCAACTCTTTGAGTTTAGGGTAAAGGGTATGATTTGGAGGTGGTGGTTTAATCACTAAGTTGTGTCTTACTGTTGCGACCCCGTGGCCTGTAGCCGGCCAGGCTCCTCTTTCCATGGGACTCTTCAGGCAAAAATACTGGAATGGGTTGCCATTTCCTTCTCCAGGGGTATAATTTACAAAGATAGAAGTCACATCCCAGGTGACCAAGAAGTTTTAAAAATCTTTCTAGACAGACTTTGCTAAATCTTCCTACTTTCAGAAGCCAAAGCACGTAGGATTAAACCCATTATTTTTCTGCTCTTTGCTCACCATGATGTTATAAGCTGGGTACCAGAAGGATGGAGAGGTGAGATCAGGAGTGGGAGGCAAGGGGGTGACAATAGGGAACAGGAGGATTTGCCAGAGAATGAGGTCAAGGTAGTTAATTCTGCATCTTGGTCTTCCCTCACTAGGGACTACCTCCCCACCCCCCACTGCTACATTAGAAAAGGACAAAAAACAAGCCCTTATCACGAAACACCTCGGCAGTGCAGACTGTGAAAATGTCTGCTTTTCCTTACCGCCACGAGATTAGCAAGACAACTTGGATCCGATTTCATGGTGCTGGGAACATTCAGATATTGGGCAAATCATGCCATGCAGCCCTCTAACCGTACAGATAAGGGAACTGAGGTCCCCAAGATACCCCGGTTCACAGAACTCAGCCCTATCTCCTAGGCCACTCTCTTGGCAGCAAGCTTTCGTTTCCCTAAATTAGCCAAAATTTCCAACGTCATTGTTTGGATTAGAATATGGTCCGTAATGGAAGACACATGACTGCCGATGAGAACAACGTGTATATTAACTACCTGCACATCCGGGCCACAGATAGCGAGTCTTCATCTGGGTTTCCCACAAGGCAGCCTATGACAAAGGTTTGAGTGCAAACAGTTGATTCTGGAAGGGATGTCAGGGAGTGGGGAAGAAGGGGGTGGGGGGTGGCAGGGGATGGGGAGGGGGTGGTGAGACAGCAGAGGCAGCCCATAACGTTGGGCCGAGGTGCAATTTCCCATCTTGCTGGAGACAGCCCATGTTGGCTAGTCACCTCGACTCCATCCCTTCTCCACTGAGCTTGCCTGGGGGAGCCTGATGGGTGAGTAGCACTTACAACCTACCCACCTGCCACCGCCTGTCTCCTTGGCCGTAGCCCCTGAGGCAGGGCTGGGGGGCCATGGAGACCGGCTGCAGGCAGCCTCCAGGCAGGTCAGGGGGCATCCACATACCCCCACCATGGTGTAGACATGTGAGATGCTAAGCCATCTAAAGCATGACACTTCACCACCGATCCCTACAACCAGAGGGGCCTTGGAACGCATCCAGTGAGAACTCACCAAACATTTCTGTCAACATCCAGGTAGTCAGTGTTTTGGGTTTGGGGGTGGCCTGGTCTCTATCTGGGACTACTCAGTTCTGTTCTATAGTCAGAAAGCTGCCATAGAGAATATGGGGAAATGGGGCGTGGCTGTGTCCCAGGCAACCCTTATTTACAAAAGCAGTGAGTGGTTGGACCTGGCCCTAGACCATAACCTGCTAAGCACTGACCTGAGCAAAGCTTTTTATTCTAGCCTTGAGGACAGTAGACCCACAAAACTGATCTTGGCTCGGGAGGCACAGTCAAGGACCTACTTCTTGAACCACACAGCAGGCTCATGTCCTCTCGATTCCGGATGGATTCAACGGTGGTTGGGAGGAAGGAGGGCAGTAAGACTGAAGCTGTGTAACCCAGACCGGGACTTGAACCCATGATCTTCCAACTAAATCACAAACCTGGTTTCAGGACTTCAGAAAGCTCAGGTTCTTGATGTCTCATTGCAGAAAAAATTCAGTGAGAGACAAAGGGATGTGTAAGAAGTGAATGTATTTACAGAGAAACGCACATCACGGACAGAATATGGACCATCTTGGAAGGCAAGAAGCTGCAGGATTTGGGGTTGTCCGTTTTTATAGGCATGGGTAACTTCATAGGCTAATGAGTGGGAGGAGTATTCCAGCTATTTTGGGGGATGGAGTGGAGAGTTCCAGAAATTGGGCCGCTGCCCTCTTTTGACCCTTGGAACTTCGCATGACGTCTGTGGATGTGTCATTTAGCTTGCCGAGGTATTACACTGAGCCTGGACTGAGGCTCAAGGTCTAGCGGAAGCTAACTCGTCTACTGCCTTAGACCTATTTGATTCTAATCAGTGTCTTCATATCACTGGGCTATGTCATTTTTTTTTTAAAGTTGTGCCATGCCCCCTTCCCTCCTGTTTTTAGATCAGGACATTTGCTTTCCCATGTTCATCCCAAGAGGTCTCTGCAAACTGAACACTTCCCTCTAACAAAGGTCCAGCCCGGCTGGTCCTGGTACTGACCTGCCCTCACTCCTTCAAGCACAGAGGTGGATAAGACATCCCCGGATGCCAGCGCTGGGGAATCCATACTTTCACGCCTCTCCTACCCTCTTCCCACACCTTTGTAGAAATTCCTGTATTAAATAGTCATGAATATTATGAAATTACCCAACTTCAGTGTGGCATCTGTTTACCACCGGGCTCCTGGCTGCCAAGATATAATATGCATCGAGCGACTGTCCAAAGCTCTACATGCTGTGATACTCAAAGGGGAAGGAGGATCTTCTCCTGGTGGGTCCAGCAGGGCATGCTGACCCAGGCCTTGAGGATGGAGGGCAAAGATGAAGCCATGTCTAGAGGCAGAAGGAGGATGGTGGTGTATGTGTGGTGGTGATCAGCTTCAAATCCTTTGCCTCAACTGAGCAAGAGGAGGCAGCCCAGGCAATGCAGTGCAGATTTAGTGAAAAGGCCGAGAAAATGTGCCCTCTGAATGGGGAAAGGGCCTGCCAGCTGCAGACCAGAGGAGGAGATTAATCAGGATTGCCTGCCAGGGTGGCGGGAGGGCCAAGCGGACAGAGGAACCCCCGTGTGCACTGAGACCTTCAATCCTTCTAAAAGGTCACGGAGCAGTCCGCAAAGGCTAGTGATTCTTCCCAAGAAGGTGTGAGGTCAGAGTCAGGACCTGGCATCACAAAGTCCTGCCCTGCCTTTGGAGGCCAGACTCAAAGCCCGAGGCGAGGAGCCAGAGGCTGCAGAAAGCTGCAAGAAGCCACGGCCACCAGGACTCAGAAAGAAGGTCCTTCTCTCCTGGCAGATTAGTCACACGCATACAAGTCACCAAAATTGTGTCCCCGCTCCGTTCCCCAGTACAAACAGAAGCCAGAAGGAAGGCACACACCGACGTGCAAAGGCCAGGATGCGCCATCTCCAAGTGGATTACACGGCCCATTTAGCAGCCTTCACCATGGATGCCTCAGACACTCTTAGAGCCAGAAGCCTATAAATTGGATGTAAAATTCAGGCAGGTTTCCTGTAGTCTATCAAGCTGGTGACTCCCTCAAAGCGGAAAACAGAATGTGTCCAAGCTGAAGAGGGAAGAGATGGAAACTTCATGCAGTTAAGATTGGATTTAGAATTCAAGCTTGGGCAGGCGGCTCACTCAGCCCCTGGAGTCGGGGGGAGGCCGTGGGGTCAGGTGGTGACTGGGGAAGAGGGAAGGTTCTGGTTCTTCTATTTGACCTTGGCCTCCAAGGCAGGAGATGTTGGCCCTGGTTATTTTTTTATGGAGTCACAACATGCAAATTTATTTTCCTCCCTAAACTGACTACCTTTGAAATAGCAAAACTTTTTGATGCTTTTGAACTGTGGTGTTGGAGAAGACTCTTGAGAGTCCCTTGGACTGCAAGGAGATCCAACCAGTCCATCCTAAAGGAGATCAACTCTGGGATTTCTTTGGAAGGAATGATGCTAAAGCTGAAACTCCAGTACTTTGGCCACCTCATGGGAAGAGTTGACTCATTGGAAAAGACTCTGAGGCTGGGAGGGATTGGGGGCAGGAGGAGAAGGGGACGACAGAGGATGAGATGGCTGGATGGCATCACGGACTCGATGGACGCGAGTCTGAGGGAACTCCGGGAGTTGGTGATGGACAGGGAGGCCTGGCGTGCTGCGATTCATGGGTTCGCAAAGAGCTGGACACGACTGAGCGACAGAACTGAACTGATACTTCTTCCAGGAAGGTCCCTAAACTGTGTGTTCCAGAAAGTCTTCTGTCTCTTCTTCCCATCAGCTTCATAGACTTTGATCCCATTGGCTTTAGAATTTCAGCCATCTGGTTGACATGCGTACCTTGAGCACCTACTCTGTGCCCCAGAGAGATTCTCTGGCCCCTCACTCCTCATTCTTTAGGGTGTTTTGGTTCTTCTCTGTTCCCCCTCCCCTCCTTGGTTAACTTCCTAAACAGCCTCCCCGGCCTGCAAAGATGCAATGAGTGTGTCATCCCTCTCTTTGGCAAATGAGGCAGTCGCCGTGGTGCAGAGATATTTTATTCTTACAGACCTGCCGCTGGGCTGCGATCTCCTCGGGAGAAGAGAAGCATTGCAGTTCGCAAGTTCGGGCTCAAATTCCACCCCTTCCTGCCAACCAGCCTGGTGACCTTGGACATGCTGATGGTGAACTGTCCCAAGCCTTAGTCTCCTAATCCAGAGGCTGAGGATAATGCCACTTCTCTCGAAAACACGTTGGGGAATTAAGTGCAAAAACTTGCAGGTGATGTGGGAGCCATTCTCATACGCACCCAGACCTCTTGTTGGCAGACGTGTGGATTTCCCACTAGAAGAAGGCATAAAACTACAAAGAAGAAAGGACGGGGTGAGGAAGGCAAGAGAGAGGGATTCCCTGCTCTCCTAACGCCATGCAGGTCATGAGGAGAGGTCAACAGTAACCTCCTGCCCAGCACACTGGTGTCTCATGGTGGGGGTCCCTTCTCCCGTCCTCCAGGCCAGTTTTCCTGCAAAGAGCCTTCCCATAGGTAGGCAGAGAACAGGGCTATTTCAGAACCATGAAAAGATTGGGGCTTTATATTCAAATAATAGGTTAATGCCGCTTCTGGCTACTTGATATGAACTTGTGGAAGGCAGTGTCTATTTTCCAGCCCTGACTCTCTCCCTCTGGACTAAGAAAGAGTTCCCTTCTCAACCAGGACCTGGCTATGGGAGCTTTGGTTTTTATGTGGGACCTGCCTGAGAAGGAAATTCTTGTCCAGCCAGAGAAGCTCAAAGCTCTTGAGAAGAAACTGGGGGCTTGCGGAGGAACCTGGCTGATCAAAGTCACTTTAGATCTGGGCAGGTGGTGGGCAGGAGTCCCAGGGGGCAGGTGTGCAGAGCCCCTCAATGTCAGGGCAGATAATTTGGTCCTTTCTGTGCCCCATGGGTGGACTCCGCAGGGACCAGCTTGGACCTGGGCTTGTCCCCTGCAGGCTGGCTGGCAGACGGTTGTGCTTCACTTTCTCCTTGGATAGCCCTTTAAAATAAAAGACATCCATGATTTGAAACCCTTAAGAATCGCTGAGTGGCAGGTGCTGGGGGTTTGGCTGAAGCAGCTGCTGTTGTGACCCACCCCGGGACCTGCCCTGGCACTGAAGCAAGGGGCAGGAGGGAACTGTCACCTGAAGAAAAATGCACAACCGGAAAATGGAGAGCCGTGTTTTATTCAGTGAAATAAAGCACGAAGAGGTAAGGGAGGAGCCAGGATATAGTGGAGATTTAGCAAAAAAATAAAATCAGGTAGTTGGACTATCAAAAGATTAAAGGAAATCGAGCACCTCACGTAATAAATTTCACACTTTTCTCAGCACGGGAAAATGCAAAAGTTTAAACTCATTGAAATGATCCCTTAGATGTAGGCCTATCTTATTTTTCTGCATCCTAAATCCCCTCAGGGTGCAGGGCAGAGGGTCAGTGGGGGGCAGCTGCAGTGGCTGATGGCTTGATGGCCACATCCATTGTTTGCTAACATGGCAGCTGACATTCTCTGCCCACCATCGCCCCCATGCTTGATCCTCACCAGTCAAATGCAGAACTAGGTTGTTTTTTCTCAAAGTCTGGCTCTTGGATCATCCTTTTCAAATGACCAAGGTATGTTGTGACAGGGCAGACCCTGGGGTCCCCCAGGCTGATCAAACGATCCTTATCTTGGAACCCAAGACTGAAGAATCACTAAATCTCTTCTAGATTGTTGGTCATATGACAGTGGGACCAACAGAGAGAGCAGCCAACTCCACCCGCTTCACCGTCTCATCTTTGAAAGGATCAGGGCTTCAGCATCAGAGTCTGATTAAAATACCACCCACAATATAAAATAAAATACCACCCACACTTCCCTTCCTTAGCTGAAAGCTGTGGCCCATATTCCAAACTCATGGAGATAAGCTGTTATCAGTCACTTAAACCTGAGTCAGGCCAGGCTTCAGATCCTTTTTGAAGATGGATAGAAATACGAACGTGCAGAAAAGTGGGGGCCGTGGGAGAGGGGAGGAGGTGGGACGGGGCAGGGAAAGGAAAGGGGAGGGCAGAGGAAGAAGGGCTTCCCTGGGGTGACCGTTGTCCCTTCACGAGTTCAGCCAGGGCTGATGCCAAGTAGGAAGTCAATCCTCAAGAGTCTGCACGTGCCTTCCAAGACAGGGGGCTGTTTCCGACTTTACTACAAGTTTGGAGTTTAGTACCCCCAGACTAAAGCCTTCAACTCTCCCTGCAACAGAACCTGTGTTGCAGATCGGTGCTTGCCAAAGGCCTTCCTGCTCAAAAATAATATTTGTGGAGGGACAGAGCGTGTCTCAGAGAAGCTCTGAGCAGTCTGGAAGCTTCTCGCTCACAGGCTGGTCCTGTGTAACCAGCCGCACCCCATCCACGAGCCCATCCATCCCTCACGTTTTGGCACTTCTGGGGGACACACCGGCCCCTTCAGACACTCCAGCAGGAACCAGGAAACACTGGAGGGGGGTTGGGGGCAGCACTATGAATACCCCCTCTCAGAAATGACTGGAACAGGCACCAGAGCTGTCTTAGCCTGAATTTAGTGCTGTTTTCACTTCTGTTTGAAACGATCTGGACCTTCCTCTGCACTCCTGGGCCTCTTTAGCCTCGTTTTCCCAAAGATTCAATTCCTTTTTCTTCATTTATTGCATGCTGCTCTCAGAACTCCCCAAACTCCCAGGAAACCATCCCTGTTCAGTGCTTCTTGTGTGCCCCCCGACTCGTCTCCCCCAGAAGCCTCTCTCCTGGTCTCTTGGAGGTGCCCTGGCCCCTCCAAGGGGCTCCTCCCAGCAATTCTGCCTCTGGCAGCAGGACCAGTGAGCAGCAGGACCATTCTGGAAGGTGCATGCTTCCACTTCTCAGAATCAGGCAGGAAATGCTAGAAAAGACCAAAAGGGCGTGGGTCAGTCAGTCAGATTCACTGAACTTCTCGCTCCGGACCAGGAGATTCTGGGGAAGAGCAGAGAACAGGACATGTAATTTCTGTTCCCAAGAAGCTCAGAGCTGGAAGGTGCTGACCACCCTCCGCTCCACAGCCCCTGCTGGGTGTTTCAGGCAGAAGAGCTCAGAGCTCAGACCAGGTGACTTCAGCACCGCTGTCCATCTTACCATTATGGAAAAGGAGACCCCCAGAGGTGATGCAGCCCCACAGCGGGACCAGGACGAGCCATGATGCTAAGTCAGGGTCAGATGCCCCAAAGCCCAGGGCCCTTCCCGCCCAGTCGGCTTGACCCCCAGTGCCAGGGTAGGAGGTCTGGTGCTGAGCTCACAGGGACTGGCCCTGGCAAGCCAAGTGTGGACTTGAGGAAAAGCAGCTCTTTCTGGAAGGGAGCCTGGGGTCCACGTAGGAGATGCATGGAAAGGAAGAAGGGTAAAGACTCTTTACTGCCATTGAAGGGGCTGTTGAAGGTGGGAAGAAAAGGGGATGACAGATGAGATGGTTGGATGGCATCACCGACTCAGTGGACATGGGTTTGAGCAAGCTCCAGGAGTTGGTGATGGACAGGGAGGCCTGGTGTGCTGCAGTCCATGGGGTCTCAGAGAGTTGGACACGACTGAGCAACTGAACTGAACTGAACTGAACTGAACTGAAGAGGTTGTTAAACTAGTCAACATGATCAAGTGACTTTGTGCGTGTTAATTGTCTTGCAGGGCTGATACTCTGATTTACAATAAGACATATATAGTCTTTGTCCTGGTTCTAGCAGGAGTTCCTAAAACCCTTGGAATTTCCTAGAGATGAGAGCCTTAAAAATGCCTTTTATTATGTTAAGGACATGATTTTGGGGATGCCCCCATAAGAAGAGGACAGGTTGCCAGGGGAACGAATCACGTGATTGGAGGGTTGGACCTTTCAGTCCCACCCCGACCTCTGGGGAGGGGAGAGGAGCTGAAGCTTGAATTGATCGCCAATGGCCGATACTTGAATCAATGGTGCCTGTGTGATGAGGCCTCCATAAGAACCCCAAGGACTGAGTTAGAGAGTGGCCAGGATGGTGAAACGCATCATGATGTGGGGAGAGTGGTACCCGGAGAGGGAGTGGATGTGCCCTTCACCACACCGGACCCTCAGCACCTCCTCCATCCGGCTGTTCCTGAGTTACGTCCTTTTATAATAAACCAGTAACATAGTAACTAGGGGCTTTCCAGGTCGCTCAGTGATAAAGAATATGCCTGTCAAGCAGGAGACCTGGGTTCAGTCCCTGGGTTGGGCAGATCCCCTGGAGGAGGGCATGGCAACCCACTCCACTATTCTTGCCTGGAAAAACCCATGGACAGAGAAGCCTGGTGGGCTACAGTTCATGGGGTCGCCGAGGGCTGGACACGATTTAGTGAGTAAACATTCTAATAACTAAGTATCTCTCTCAGTTCTGTGAGCTGCTCTGATAAATGGACATCACCAAGCAGGGGGTCCCAGGAGCCTCCGATCTATAACAGGTCAGTGAGAAACACAGGGGACAGTGAGGACTTGCAGTTGGGTCTGAAGGGCGTGGGTGGGCTTAGCCCCCTAACCTGTGGGATCTGATGCTGTCTTGGAAAGGAGGGTCAGAAGCGAGCTGACTCATGGGACAAACAGATGTTGGAGAATTGTTGCTGGTGAGGGGAGATCCCCTTACTCCCACCACTGGACTTGGTACCAAAAGTTTTTAAAGGCAAAATTCAAACAGCACTTTTGTGGGTAGATGGAATTAACTTTTCCAAATGAGCCCCCCGACCTCCTATCCTCACAGCCCCTAGGATGAAAGGAATGTAAAAGCAGCTCCTTGTCATGCTTTTCTCCCTGAGACCCAGGTCAGCTGTCCTTCCTGTAACAATGAGGGGGGCTCCACATTCAGCCCACACTGTCCACCAACCTGTCCACACCCTGGGCACCGCAGCTGCGAGCATCTCCTCCCAGGCCAGGCCCCCGCCAAGCACGTGGCTCCACTCCTGGGAAGTGCCACCAACTGGCTCATCGTCCAGCCATGATTGTCGAGGGCCTGCTCTCTGCCAGACACTGTTCCAGGCCCTGGGATACATCCACTGGCTGAACGCCCTCTTCTGCAGCCTTCAAGCTGTCGGAGAGGGACAGGCATCTCCTAGCAGGGAGGAATGAGACGGCCAGGCAGGTCATCACAGGTGGGGAGCACTCTAGATGGAGGGCCACTGGAGGCCTTTTAAACTGGGGGTTGGAGCCTAAGGGACAAGGAGATTTAAGCCTGCCCGGAAGCTGGAGGGTGAGAATGCCCGGTAGAAGGAGCAGCTGGTGAAATGCTCAAAGGCAATCAGTTTCTCAGTTTGAGGAACCAAACGGAGGCAGACAAGGCTGAATGTCCAGAACATGAGTGGGCCTGATACTCAACCAGCAGGCACCAGGGCCCACATGTTGGTTTTTGGCCAACATCTGCTCTGATTGGGCAGTTGTCCTCTCCAACTGTGTCAGGAAGCTAGTCAGACACAAGCAGTCCCGCCTCGTCCTGGAAGGGGTCATCTTTCCCTCCCCCACTGGGACACTGGTGATCAAAGCAGATGCAGAGGACTTTCCTCTCCTGGTCAAGAATCACTGCTAAGTTTCTAGCCTTATCAGGATCAAGCAAGATAAAATCACCAGCGCAGGCTAGTACAGATGCACCAAGACCTAAAAAGTGACTCAAAGTAACCCAGGGCTCATTATGCCATAATTAAAATAAATCAACACGGTGGGTTTTGCTCCTCGCTCACGCCACGGTGTGCAGGGCCTTGTGGACCATCGCAAGGAGTCTGGATTTATTCTAAATGAGGAGGGGAAACCCACGAAGACTCCTAAGCACAGAGCGAAGTGGAGTGTTCATACTTGAGAAGGTAGCCTGAGCTGCTCTTTGGGAACTGGATAGGAGGCAGTGTCTGCAGTAGCTCAGATGGAAGAAAATGCTGCGTCATGGCAGTGGGTGTGTGGACAGGGTGTTAAATTTGGTCACTCTCAGTGATGAGGGGCTGTGGAGGCAAAGGGATGAGAAATTAAGGACTCCTATAGTTTTGGCCTCAGCAACCACGTGGACAGAAATTTCATTTGCAGAATATGGCACAGGTAGGTCAATGAATGATGCTGCTGCTGCTAAGTCGCTTCAGTCGTGTCTGACTCTGTGCGACCCCATAGACGGCAGCCCACCAGGCTCCCCCATCCCTGGGATTCTCCAGGCAAGAACACTGGAGTGGGTTGCCATTTCCTTCTCCAATGAATGAAAGCGAAGAGTGAAAGTGAAGTCCCTCAGTCGTGTCCGACTAGTAGCGACCCCATGGACTGCAGCCTACCAGGCTCCTCCATCCATGGGATTTTCCAGGCAAGAGTACTGGAGTGAGGTGCCATGGCCTTAGTTTTCAATCAAAAGTGTCACTGATGGCCTCCTAAGAAACCATGGTTTCTGGAGCACAGCAAACAGCCTAGATTGTTACATGTTAAGCAGATCAAAGTTGTCTAGGCCACAGCCGCAGGCTTTCATCACACCCACCCCAACTCCAGATTTGCACCAGCAGGGTCTAACCTCAAGGATTTTCTGTGGTGCACAGAAGACTTACCCCTAATGGAGACACTGTCCTGACGGTGGTGGTCAGGAGTGGGAACTGCTCTCTGCTTCCAGCCTGAAGCAGTTACAAAGAGCAGGGCCTCCCAGGGCTTAGAAAAGAACATCTCAGATGAGGTCTCAAGGTTTGGTTCTGCCTCTCTCACTGGTTTTTCCCAAAAAGACTAGACGGATTTGGTTCAAGGTCAGCTTGTCCTTTTACCCCTTCAGCTTATCAACCTTCTGTTTCTCCCCTCTATCCCTCCTGTCTCTGTGACAGTAACAAGATCCTACTTTGAACTGTGCGTTCGGCCTCACACAGCTCTTCTGCATGTGCGATCTCATTTGATCTTCTCAACAAGCCTAGCGTTATCATTCCCAGTTTACAGATAAAAACCTGAAACTCACAGGCTATCACTTGCGCAAGATCATGAAAAGAGAACTCATGGCTTTCCTCTAGATATGCCCTTCCTCTGATTTTCTCCATACCAATGATGGCACGCACCAGGTACGCAAGGATTCACGTCAGAAGCCTGGAAAACATTTTTGACGCTGCCTCTTTCCCAGCCCCTGTTTCATCAATGGCCAAATCCCATCATCCCTGTCTCCTAAACAACCCTCCTTGTCTCCAGCTCTAGACCACCAACTAAGTCACCATTATCCCTCCCTGGGATGATAAAGTGAAAGTGAAGCCATTCAGTCATGTCTGACTCTTTGCGACCCCATGGACTGTAGCCTACCAGGCTTCTCCAGTTCAGTTCAGTTCAGTCGCTCAGTCGTGCCTGACTCTTTGCGACCCCATGAATTGCAGCACGCCAGGCCTCCCTGTCCATCCATGGGATTTTCCCAGCAAGGGTACTAGAGTGGGTTGCCATTTCTTTCTCCAGGGGATCTTCCCAACCCAGGAATTGAACCCGGGTCTGCCACATTGCTGGCAGATGCTTTAGCCTCTGAGCCACCAGGGAAACCCCTTACCAGGAATGATAAAACAGCCTCTTATCTCGTCTCCCAACACCACTCATTCTCTCAGTTCAGTTCAGTTCAGTCTCTCAGTTGTGTCCAACTCTTTGCAACCCCATGGACTGTAGCACACCAGGCCTCCCTGTCCATCACCAACTCCCAGAGTTTACTCAAACTCACATCCGTCGAGTCAGTGATGTCATCCGACCATCTCATCCTCTGTCACCCCCTTCTCTTCCCTCCTTCAGTCTTTCCCAGCATCAGGCTCTTTTCCAGTGAGTCAGCTCTTCACACTTGTTCTCTGCTTGCATCCATTCTTGACACCAGGTTGAGCATTATTGCGGCAATGCAAATCTGATTATGTCAGTCTATATTTTAAAGCTCCTTACAAAGTCCCAAGGTCTAATAAACAAAGCAAAAAAAAGAAGAAGAAAATGCATAATCTGGTTCCCAAGGTCCTCATGGTTGAGTGCCTGCCACGTCTTCATCTTCATCACAGCTGCTTCTTCCCCTCCGCCCCTAAGTTTAGGCACAACACCTTCATTCCATTCTCCAAAGACCCTAAACATCTCCAGCCTCAGGACCTCACACCTGTTGTTCTCTCTGTCTGGAATGTCCTTTCTTTGAGTCCGATATCACTTCATCTTGTCAGTTCCAACTCGAGCTTTTAATCTCAACTTATATATTCCTTCTTCAGAAAAACCTTCCTGGCTTGTCCAGATGAGGTCAAGCTGTTCTCTTACATAAATTTATACTTCTCCCTAATGACTAGTATCACAATCAGAACTCATTCATTACTTATGCAATTGTCAAAGTTGTCTATTGCCCCAAAAATGCTGCCTCACAAACAGCTCCGAAACTCATGGACTTCCCGCAATAATGATATTCTCGTGGATCTGCCGATGAATTCGATGTGGCAGAGAGTGTGTGTGTGATGTGATGTGTGTGTGGTATGTGTTTGTGGAATGTGGGGTGTGTGTGTGTGTGTGTGTGTGTGTATTGGGACAAAGAGTCAGAGGACAAAAGCAAGGAGTTGAACTTGCAAGCACTTGAAAATCCAGAGTTCTGGTTCTCCAAGTCTCTTGACTTGAAATCTTGGTGTATGTTAGATGTTTTGCACAAAATTTGGCTGTCACACTCAGAAACAATTTACTTCTCCCATCTCCCCGTGCCACTCACTCTTACTTCCCCACAAAGCACCAGCCCCACAGGAACTGTGATGGCTGTGTGTCAGCACTTGAACTCTCAGGGTCTCTTTGCCTCTTCTACATAATGAGATGATTAGGTTCTGTGTTCATTTAGGCTTATTAGGCTAAGTGGTATAACAGAACACTCCCAAATACAATGACTTATATAAGTTAAAAGTCTATGTCTTTTTCTCATAAAATCTAAACTTACGTAGTTCAGAGTAGCGTGTGTTTGTGTGTGTGTGTGTGTGTTAGTTGCTCGGTCATGTCCAACTCTTTGTGACCCCATGGACTATAGCCCACCAGGCTCCTCTGTCCATGAAATTCTCCAGGCAAGAATACTGAAGAGGGTTGCCATTTCCTTCTCCAGGGAATCTTCCCGACCCAGGGATCGAACCTGGGTCTCCTCTGCTGCAGGCAGATGCCTGACTGTCTGAGCTACTAGGAAAGCCACAGTTCAGGGTAGTAAATCAGCTCTAATCAAAAGGTCAGGGAGCCCAGCTAGTGGGTCCCCTCTCCTGTGGTGGCACATGCTTCCACCTCTGGATTTACAGCGACAGAAAGGAGAGACAGAAGAGTCAGGCTTTGCTCTTTAAGGAGATGACACTTAAAGATTTCACACCTCATTCTGCTCATATCCCTCTGGCCCATGACAAGCTGCAAGGCCCCTACACTACAAAGAAGCTTGGGAAATTCAGTATGTAAATGGATCATAATTACAAGCTAAGAGTGGGGGAAATAGTGGGCCTGGGGCTATTTGTAAATAAGTTAAACATATGTGTGAGAAGAGAGCTTCTACCAGAGACAAGTGGGTCTTGAAAGTTCTTTTGGCTCCTCCGGCAAGAGGCTGTGTTCTTCAGCCATACACAATCTTTCCCAATCATTGGCTTCATCTCATTGTCATGTCTTGACTCCAAATAGTCCATCTTGTTGTTTGCCACTATTTACAATCCATGGCTCACTGTGATCTTGAATCTCTCTGACATATTTCATATCGATTGGCCAGCTCGTGTGCTTTTTCCTTCCATCTTTTGCATGACCGCTTGTAAAATCCGAGCTAATTAGCAAGCTTCATGGTGGTTATGCTCTTTCTTTGATGACTTTCCTTGTTCTCTTCATTGCTATTATTCCCAATTATTGGTTGGCTTTTCACGTGTCATGGAATCTCTTGGGTTATTTTTCGATTTTTTTCCCCTTTGGGAATCCTTTCCTAATAACTGAGGCATGTATCTGGCTATGCTCAACATCCTCTTCCTTTTATTTCTCCCAAGGCTCCCAGACCACGGTGTTCAGCCCAGGAGAAAGAATTAAGGCCAGGGCAAGAGTTCCCCATATCCTTTACCCTACATTTCAAAAGCTGGGATTAAGGCTAGTCAGTATTCACAGAGGCTTGATTTTCTGCAGATCATTCCCCATTGCCTCTTTAGTCTAGAGCAGAGACCCCAGCCTTTTTGGCACCAGAGACCGGTTTGGTGGCAGGTGAAATTTTTCCATAGATCAGAGTTGGGGGGAGGATGGTTTGGGGATGATTCTCATGAAATGCATGAACTCTGGTTCCCTCACCTGAGCAGTGCACAGCAGGGTTCAAGCTCCTCTGCAATCTAATACTGCAGCTCATCTGACAGAAGGAAGAGCTCAGGCAGTACTGTGAGCGATGGGGAGCAGCTGTAAATACAGATGAAGCTTCACTCGCTTGCCCACCGCTCACCTCCGCTGTCAGTTCCTAATAGACTACAAACTAGGACCAGTCTGTGGCCCAGGCTTTGGAGATCCCTGGTCTAGAGGGAGATTTCAACACTTTAATACGTCATCTGGAGGTGACCATGGCCAGATCCATATTCCCCAGTTTCTTGCTGTGGTTTCTTTCTGCTAATCTTTGAGCCCCACGCACTGTTTAGCATTGTCCGACCTCATTGTCCAACCAACACAGCCAGCCCAGCAGTAACGAGGCTCTTGACAGCACTTCTGAAGCTTCTGGGCTTTCCTGGACTCAAGCCACTTTCCCTCTACTTTATTCCGGGATCCTGTTGCTCACGATGACTCTCTTTGTCTGGAAAAGAATAGGAACCTTGCCTGGATGGAAGGGCCAAAGAAGAAAGTGGGCAGTGCTCAGGGAAACGGGAAAGAGCCAAGGAGAAAACTGAAAAAGAACAGAGGTTTGGCTGGAACTCAGGCTCTGAAGGTCACGGCCAGCAGACCCCAAGAGCCCGCAAGCCACGGCAGCCAAGGAAGGAGGTGCAGCCAGCTGGCTCGGGGGCCCTAGAAGGAGAGAGCTCTGGGGGGATGGATCCTCTGAGTGCCCTGCGCGGTACAGGGGAGAGAAGCGAGCCTCCATCAGCCAGGCTCTGGTCAACAGATGCAGGAGGGAGATGGAAGAATTCCAGACGTTAATTCCCAAAGTGTGGATGACAAAGACAGCCAGTCCTGGGGGGCAGAGCTGGCCAGGACCCACAAGCCCGTGTGGGCAGCTCAGGAATGCTGCCTTTTGGTGGAGAGGGGACGGTGCAGAGCTGGCACCCCAGGAGGTTTTGCAGAAGTAGACGTGGGCATTCTTTGCCCTGCTCCAGAGTCTGCTCCACACCCTTCGCGTTTTTCCGGTGAGTGAGTGAGGGGGAGATCGGTGCTCCACAGAATAGAGAGTTCAAAGAGGGGCTTCCATTTCCCTCTGTCAGAGACTCAAAACGAAAAATAGGGATGGTTGAACTGAGCCCGATGTTACCCTGGTTCGAGTTTCATTCAGGATAAGGACAGATATTTGAAACAGTTCACATCAGAACTTAGAACTAGAAATACTTCTATTGCAGGTTGAAAAACATCCTCAGAATCAATTCCAGGTTTAGCAGGAGAAGGAGGGTCTGGCGTAGTAATGCTTTGGATTTGTGGCAGCCTTCCTTCACCTCAGGGACAGAATAGTGTCTTCTTTTTGACCACGTTTTCTTTTCTTTTTTTCATAATTTATGTGGCCACATTGTACAGCATGTGGGATCTTAGTTCCCCAACCGGGAATTGAACCCAGGCCCCCTGCATTTAAAGCATGAAGTCTTAATCCCTGGACCACCAGGACAGTCCCTGACCACATTTTCTATCAGAGATGGTGTTATGGTCTGAGAATCAAGGTCACAGTGTAGCCTCCTCTGCTACTTAGGAAAAAGCAGAAGCAGAGCCCCTGCCCACCAGTTGAGGTGCAAGGTTACATGGGAGCCCAGAAAATTTGCACAGAAAGACTGGGAGGCAAGACAGAACATTTACAGGCAATGTTCTCAGAAGGGCTGCCTTACCAGCCCCTGCCCCCTCGCACTTTTAGAGACCCAAGTCGCATTCTCCACTTTTTTGCCCTACCACTTTCTCACTATTCTGGAGCATCTCAAACTCAAGAAGCCCAGGACATAGTCTCCAGGTCTTGGATGAACAGAGGAAACAGTAGATTTGCCAGAAGTCAAGACAGACCTCAAGAAATAGCAGTAAATCCGTCCGTGAGCTTTTCTACAGTCCCACAAATATTTTGTGAATGAAATCAGATGAAAGCTTTTTTCTTTAATATAAATTTATTTATTTTAATTGGAGGTTAATTACTTTACAATATTGTATTGGTTTTGCCATACATCATCATGAATCTGCCACAGGTATACATGTGTTCCCCATCCTGGACCCCCCCCTCCTCCTCCCTCCCCGTACCATCCCTCTGGGTCATCTCAGTGCACCAGCCCCAAGCATCAAACTTTTAAAAATGTGTCTGCTTTGCAATATTTACAGTTGCCAAGATATGGAAGCAACCTAAAGGTCTACATATAGATGAACGGATAAGGAAAATGAGGTATATGTCTATACAATGGCATCCTACTCATAAAAAGAACAAAATGCTGCCATTCACAGCAACAAGGATGGACTTGGAGGGTATTATGCTAGTGAAATCAATCACAGAAAGACAAATAACTGTATGATATTACTTATACGTGGAATCTGAAAAGTGACAAACTAGTGAATATAACAGAAAAAGATATCGACTCAGAAAGAGAACAGTCCAGTGGGAAGGGGGAAAAGGGAATATAGGGGTTGATGAGGGGAAGGTCAAAACCACTGGGGGCTAAAAGAGGTATTGTACAACACAGGGAATACAACCAATACTTCACAATAATTGTAAATGAGTGTAATCTTTAAAAATTGTATTAAAAAATTTCAATAAAAAAAATGTGGCTGCTTTGCAAAAAAAAAAAGTACTTTCCAAAAAGATCATCTGCCTGTGTTATGTTGGGAAAGTGTTAGTCACTCAGTCATGTTTGACTTGGGATTGACCTGGGATTTCCCAGGCAGGAATACTGGAGTGGGCTGCCATTCCCTTCTCCAGGAGATCTTCCTGACCCAGGGACCGAACCCAGGTCTCCGGCATTGAAGGTAGATTCTTTATCATCTGAGCCTCCAGGAAAGCCCCAAATGTTGGGAAAAGGGCACATAGATGCAAGAGGCTGGCCTTTGCGTGTGTCCTGGTGATGGTGGCCCAGAGGAGCTGTGGGCTGACTGGAGGTGAACACATGCTTCTCTTGGGGCTAGTACACAGCATAAATTTATTCCACAAACCATGGGCTCAAGAATCAGCCCATTGCTTTATTTCTCTATGCGATCTTCAACCTCCCTCAACCTTCTAAGTCAGTTTCAATTCTTTTCAGATCATTTAAAAAAAAAATGCAGCCATTCACAGCATCCCAGAAGTGGGGAAGGGTCCCCCACCTCAGCACTGTCTTCCCCGCGTTGATGCTTGAGGTCCAAGCCCGCCCTGTCCCTTCTGAGACCCAGGCTCTGCTTCTCCAGCCCACTCCTTCCAAGCCTATCAGGGAGTCTCGAGAACCCTTCAAAGCTCTTACAGACGTGGCACTTCCTGTTCACCCCCAGACTTCACATGCATTCCATCCCGGGTCCCGGACCTCCTATCACTGGGTGCCCGCAGAGCACAGGTCCCCACGCCCAGGGGGCCAGGACCTCTCCATCCTTCCGCTCTGGGCATCCTTCCTGCCCTTCAACCTGAGAAACCCCCGGTGGGATTGGCTAGCTCCTCCTCTGCGCAAGCCTGTACTTGCTCCTCCCTTGGGATGAGGGAGGTTCAGCTCCCTCACAGAGCCCTGCTGCCCTTGAGGGGAGGTGGGAAATCCTGCTCATTCCTTCCAAAGGCCCGCACAGCCCGGAAAACAAGAGGGGATGGATTCCTGAGTCAGGCGGTATGGCTGGCACTATATGGGAGGAGGGAGGCGCCTCCCCCCGTCACCCCCAGAGGTGATTTCCCCAACTCCCTGCCTGATGCGGAGAAGCCTGGCATCCACTCTGATCCCCTCTTTCCGTTAGGGTTAAGGTCATCTGCCCTGACCCAGGGGACAGGGACGGCGGGCTGCTATTATGGCTCCTTCCCGAGCGCTGTGCCCGGCTGTGGAGCTGAGTTTGACTGGAAGAGGTGCCTTTAGCTCTGCATGGTCTGGGGTCAGCCCTGGACCTGAGTCTGCACACCCCTGGATGTCAGGACTCACTTAACTAGTCACAACCCAGTGCTCCATGAAGCTTACACTTAGCACAGAGGTCCCACGAGGAGGACAGAAGTGGGAAGAGCTTCTCATCCCAGGAACCAAGCCCCCAGAGTCTGCCAGCAAGGAAGACAGCCGGCATGTTTAAAGGATGTGACCCAGCTCAGCAGGCTCCGAGGAGGGTCAGGCAGGGACATTTCTCCCCTCTGGACAGTCTCTTCCTAGAAACCTCTTCCCCAGCTGAACTGACTTACACAGTTTACTGGAAAAACCTCTGAAATAGGAGTTGAGAAACTTGAGCTGCTATCCCATTAAATGATCTCTGAAGATGACCTCTCTTGTCTGGTCCTCTGTTTCCCCATCATTATGCTGCCGGTGAATTTAAGGCTCTTTCTTGGTGGAGAAAGAATGTGGAGACTAGCAGAGAGGTAAAGAAAGTAAAGTGTTAGATGCTCAGTCGTGTCCATTTCTTCACAACTCCATGGACTGTAGCCTGCCACACTCCTCTGTCCATGGAATTCTCCATGCAAGAATACTGGAGTGGGTTGCCATTCCCTTCTCCAGGGGATCTTCTGACCCAGGGATGGAACCCAGGTCTCCTGCATCACAGGCAGATTCTTTACTGTCTGAGCCACCAGGGGAAGCCCTAAGAAAGTACTGCTGCTGCTAAGTCACTTCAGTGGTGTCCAACTCTGTGCGACCCCATAGACAGCAGCCAACCAGGCTCCTCCACCCATGGGATTTTCCAGGCAAGAGTACTGGAGTGGGGTGCCATCGCCTTCTCCATAAGAAAGCACAGTGAACGTTTATTTAAGCAAG
This sequence comes from Ovis canadensis, assembly GCF_042477335.2. Lineage (NCBI taxonomy): Eukaryota > Metazoa > Chordata > Mammalia > Artiodactyla > Bovidae > Ovis > Ovis canadensis. The sequence goes on from NC_091270.1 coordinate 51,737,311, forward strand.
GACTTCCCTGGTGGCTCAGACAGTAAAGAATCTGCCTGCAGTGGAGGAGACCTGGGTTGGATCCCTGGGTTAGGAAGATCTCCTGGAGGAGGGCATGGCAACCCACTCTAGTATTCTTGCCTGGAGAATCCCCATGAACAGAGGAGCCTGGCAGACTACAGTCCACGCAGTTGCAGAGTCGGACACGACTGAGCAACTAAACACAGCACAGCTTGCTCGGAGGAAGAACGGGCGGACAGGTGAAGGGCTGCTGCCCCGGGACCCTTTGGCAAGGCGGCTTAGGAGGAATGTACAAATGAGAGGGTGGAATATTCACTGGGGAAGGAGTCTGGGGGTCAGCTTCCCTGATTTTCATCCCAGCTGCATTTTCCTGAGGGGAGGAGCAATCTTATCCCTATTTAGCTTAGATCAAATGTGTCAAAGTGCATCACGGGCCCTTCTTATCTGTAAGGCTAATGTTATCATGAGAACACACTGAGCGGCAGGTTACATTCAGTCAGGAGACCCCTGCCTTTCCCAACCTTTCTCCGTCCACCCCTGGAACCCTTATCAACCAAAAGGTGTGGCTTCCTGTCAGTCCGAAGGTCCCTGCTAACATTGTCTGCCTGTGGATTCCTGCTGTGTATAACATGCGTGGATTCCTGCCCCGTGGCCCTCGCTCCCATTTCTCTGCTCATACTTAGCTATCTGCCTGCTCTAACCGTTAGAATCCCAAGTTCCACTTACAGTAGTTAGACATCACATTAAGAGAGATGGATAAAACCACTGTGAAAAGTACAAAGAAGTACACAAACATAAATAGAAGGAACAGGAGTTCTGTTAGGTTTGAGGGCCTGCGGACATGAGTTGGAGCAAACTCTAGGAGATAGTGAAGGACAGGGAAGCCTGGCATGCCTCGGTCCATGGGATTGCAAAGAGTTGGACATGACTGAGCGACTGAACAACAACCTCTTGTACTCAGATCTTTGCTCCTATAACAGGCCCTGCACAGAGAGTGTAGGGGTCTCTAGAAGGATGCTGGGAAATGATAAGAACAAAACCGATGTCTCCTGTTCTGTCTTGACAGGAGAGGACAGACGGCCACCTCCAGGCTTTTAAACTCTCAACCATGGTTTCCAGGAGCTTTCAACAGTTTGTCCATTTAGGCTGGGTCTTGAGATGATCCTGGTCCCCATCCCTCTGGAGTCCCCTAGAGACAGCTGCCCACTGCGGGCTGATCCCCTTGAAGCCTTCCTCCTTCCCCAGTCATGTCCAGCCACATGCCCAGCTCTGGGGAATGAAAAGAATTGATGGGGAAGGGTGTTGGCACCAGGGATCCGGGAAAGGACAGGGAACATTGGCTTCCCCAGCCGAAGCAGACTTGGACTCTAAAAATAGTTTCATGATGTAAACCGTAGAACAAAGTCCTCTTTGGCTCCAGGAATAAAAATTCTCCATTTGGAATTCAATCGAAGGCTTTGTTACAAATACTGTACATGACAGAACCTATGAATATCTCCAGCTAATTGCTCCCAGTTTTGTAATCTCTGTGGTGAGAATTCCAGCCAGGTCAATTACAGGGAGTAGGCCTGCTCTACGAGGGGGAGGGGGACCCAAGTTCCTGTAAATCAGGTCGTGTTTGGCTTGGTACCCAACTCAGAAGCCTGTTGTGTGACTTGCTCTAAATGCTCTGCTCCCAACCCAAACCTGTTGGATTCTCAGTCTGTCATGGTGGGGGTGGCAACAGAGACTGGGGAGGGGACACACAGGGACACGCACTCCATTGAGGCTTCAGATGAGGCACGGCCTCAGACCGCAAGCAAGCTTTCATGAATTTGGTCAGATTCAAGAAGGGGTTGCTGAAAGCCCCAGCTGTATGCTTTGTAAATTGGATCAATCCAAACCCACCATCTGGTTCCTATTAGGGAAGCTCCAGGCCTGAGGTGGGGTAGGTGGCTCCATCCTCCCCAAAGAAGGTCCAAGCTCCTCACCTTCAGAAGCATTGAGAATTCAGAAAATGGCAGCCAAATCATTTGGTCCGCGGCTCTGGCCCCAGAGAAGACTTACTTCAAATTCGTATCTACCAGGGCCCCCCAAGTGTAAAACTTCGTGAAAATAAGTCTACATTGATTCTTCCATGATGTACCACCGGTTGGGGCTGAGTGACTGAGAATTATTTATCTGTTGCCCCAGGAATCATCTGAAACAGCTATGGTTCATGAAGGTTAATGATATGAACGTTTAGAAACATTCTCAGGCTGGAGGGGGAAAAAGACCATCCCACCCACACATAGATTGAAGGGCAAGTTACACACAAGCAGAGCAGAATGGTACTTAACCCAGCTTGTATGTTGTTCAGTCACTCAATCATGTCCAACTCTTGGCGACCCGGTGGTCTGTAGCCCTCCGGCTCCTCTGTCCATGGGATTTCCCAGGCAACAATACTGGAGTGGATTGCTATTTCCTTCTCCAGGGGATCTTCCTGACTCTGGGACTGAATCCCATTGCAGATGGATTCTTTACCACCAGAGCCACCAGGGCAGCCCAGCCTGGCTCCATACTGTTGAAAATTCCCCTTCAGATCTTAGTCCCTGATTGTGTTGGTTTTATTTGCTTGCTCGGTTTCTTTTCTTTAAAAAAAAAAAGGAACTTTTTATTTTATATTGGAGTGTAGCCTATTAACAGTGCAGTGACACTTTCAAGTGGACAGCAAAGGGACGCAGCCATACGTATATATGTATCCATTTTCCCTCCAAACCCCCCACCCATCCAGGCTGCCACATAATACTGAGCAGAGTTCCCTATGCTATACAGTAGGTCCTTGTTGATTATCCATTTTAAATATAGCAATGTGTGCATGTCCATCCCAAACTCCCTAACTATCCCTTCCTCACATTCTTCCCCCTGGCAACTGTAAGTTCATTCTCTATGAGTCTGTTTCTGTTTTGTAAATATAAGATCATTTGTATCATTTCTTTTCAGATTGCACATATAAGAGATATCATGATATTTCTCTTTCTCTGTCTGACTTACTTCGCTCAGTATGACAGCCCTCTAGGTCCACTGGTTTCTTTTCTAATTAATCATTTTTAATGTGCGAACTTATTCATCAGGGATTTTTTAAGGGCCTATTATATTCCAGTACTAGGTGCTGGGAATTCAATAAAGAGCAAGACTGGCCAGGACACCTGCCTTCTTGGAATTTTTCATCCAATTGGATAGCGGTATTGTGGGAAGCAGAGATCCTCAGAGGGTACCAGGAGATGCTGTCTCGTAGATGGTGGCTTACTTTGTTTGGAGGTTTGACTTTGCTTTGTTTTAGAAGATTGGCCTCTAATGATGGTGGTTTGGGGTATAGTGCTTTCAATATGATCTTTACTTGTTTCATTCTTAATCAATTACATCCTGGGCCATAACCAAAACCTCCTCTTGGCTAAAACTACATGAATGATCTGTCCCAAATTGCTTGGAAAAGTCAGGAAGACAAGAACATGGGCTGCTGTCACCAATTCAAGTCAGTGCTCGTGAAAAACCCATCAGCGGCCTCTGAGGCCAGATGCCGTGGACTGCGGTCACCTCTTCATCGCCAGGCTCTGCAGTGGTCCCTGAGGAGCATTCGTCTAGGTGACTGCCCTGGACAGAGGTCTCTTCTTCGGGGTAATGACATCTTTGCAGCGACTGAGCTAGCATCTCATACCAAGAATTTAGATCTAAAATGAAAGGCACTTAGAGGGAAGGTTTGCACAAGTCTTTTCCAAAAACATCAGTTACAGACATGCAGAGAAGCTCCTGATGGGGAGACGTGGGAACTGCAGGCTGATTGGACACTCTCCCCAGTGATTTCTGCACAACCTGGGGAGAAGCTGCTCTTGAGACAGCGCTGGCCAGTACAGACCCTGGAGCCCACAGCTGAGAAATCACCATTTAACCAGACCCCCCAGGTTAACCTGGCATTCCACCAGCCTTCCTTCCCTCCACGCCCCAGAGCCTTTCCTCTGGGCCTCCCAACTGTGCATTCGCTTCCTTGGAGCCTCGGAAACCAGCTTCCAGGAAGATGCTGAGCCTGGAAAGGGTGGCTACCTGAGGCACCATGTTTGACCAGCCGTCACTGGGGCTCACTCATGAATGCAGTATGGGCAGAACACGGGCTATCTCCTAGGTTTCCAGTCGACAGCATCATCTACCCCTCTGTCTTCTGGAAACCTAGATGTGGGGTTTTTTTATTTACCTTCTGAAGGAAATCAGTTCCAAGCATAGAATTGGCGGGATTCCTAAAATCTGTTAATATTCATCCTTCACCATGTTATAAATCTTCTCTAATGCGTCCCCTTACGAGAGCCAAACAGACAAATTTCATATTGCTCTCTCCTTCCTCTTCTCCCTTCTTTCTTCTCTTCTGCCTCCTCGCCTCCCTCTAGCAGGGGGGGAGTGCGAAGGGGCACGTGGGCCTCCGACTTTCTGTTTGTGCATAGGAATTACTCTCAAGGCAACAATTTTCCCAACAACGATGTAATTATGAAATATTACCCAAACACATTGGGTATTATTGAATGTGCCATTTCTGGATCCTGGCCAAAGGCTTTGGCAGAAACGGGACTCAAAGGAGGAGAGGAGGGAGAAAAATTATGCACACGTCTCCCTTTCCGCCCTGCTGTTGAATTAAACCACATGTAAGTTTTGTAGCCGCGCACAGCAGAAAGGAACAGCTCCAAAACACATGTTTCAGAGCAGAGATCTTGTCTAGGGGATTTTGAAAATTAGCGGCTGAAACAATAGAACATGAAGTCAGGGCATGTGGAAGTGATTGAGGGCCGCTGCCATGTACAGTAAGAGCTGTTAATCAGCGCCTCACTACTGGCTGCACAGAGACAGGATTTGAGTAAACACGGAGCTCTGCTCAATCACTGAGCTGAGGGTCATGAGGACCCCGGTGTCAGGGAACCCATTTACCCTTGGGATGGAGGTAGAGTTAATGACATGACAAATTCCTTAGCAAAGCAAACCCCAGATGGATGCTAGAGCAGAAACCTCATCCACAGGGTAGTAATTACATGTGCTCAGGGCTCCGAGGAGTCCTGGCACTTTTTCCAGCCTCGAGTACCAAGCCATCACCAAGAAGCACCCCCAAAGCTAGGGTGTGTATGATTTCCTTATATTTCAGTCATTCACCCATTGGTTCATTTATGAATGCCTTCATACATACGTTCAAGCAGTACTGATTGGACAACTACTATGAACACTTACTGTGGACCGTGTAAGAATCTGATCTCTACTCTGAGAAGACCTACTACCTAATGAACACAGAAAACCTATCATTACAAGCAGTTAAATTAACAATAGAAGACATGGGCTCTCCCTTGCTCTCTCTTCGAAAGGTCAAAGCAATGCGGATGGTAGTGACTAGAGGGCGTGGCCACCGTGAGCCTCCTCAACAAGCCCGGGAGGCAGATGACCCTGGAGGAGCTGCAGGAGTGGGGGGAGGAGGAGCTGAACGTCAGGCCACTCTCTGTGCTCACATGGTCGGTCAAGAACAGCACCCAAGGGCTCATCAACCACCACAACAACAGAACGCTCCTGGGCTGGGTGAGGGCGTTCCACACATGTGGGAGAATTTGAAGGAGATGTGGACCCAGGTCCCCAAGAGTGGTAAGGGCAAGAAGTCCAAGCCAGTCAACAAGGACTGCTGCTGCTGCTGCTGCTGCTGCTGCTAAGTCACTTCAGTCGTGTCCAACTCTGTGCGACCCCATAGATGGCAGCCCACCAGGCTCCCCCGTCCCTGGGATTCTCCAGGCAAGAGCACTGGAGTGGGTTCAACAAGGACCTTTGCATCTCAAAGATGCTCCTGTGCAAGGACTCGGTCACCGTAGTCTCACAAAACCCACACATTGCTTGCAAGTAGAGGCCCCCTCCCTGCCATCAGAACTTGCCCCTTTGTTTTGTGAAGACCTGCCCTTTGTACTTGGGATAATAAAGTCTTGAGTTTAAAAAAAAAAAAAGAAGAAGACATGACATCAGGAAACATATATGGTGAAAAGTAAAGGAATAATGCAGACAAGAAACTTCCAAGGAGTTTAGGAGAGGGTGCTGAGATTACTGTGGTCCAGGGTCACCTGAAAGGAATGAGGTTGGAGCCAGGCTGTGGATGGGAGGGAAGGAGGAGAGGAGGTGCTCCAGGTGAGATAGGCCTGAGTGGGGCTGAAGTCCTTCTCTTGTTCCATTCACATGTAAAAACCATGCAAGAGCTCCGCCATTCTGGACGGGGCTGAGCAGAGGAGGCTGACACTGACAAGCACTGCCAGAAAGGATGGCCAGTGATGCTTCCATTCGGGTGCACCCTAATCTGCTCTGGCTGGTAGTCTTTGTAAGAGGAGGAGCTTAGGACCCACAGAGAGACACCAGAGGTGCACGGGCACTGAAAAATTATCTTGAAGAAGCAGCGAGAATGGGGCAACTGCAAGCCAAGGAGAGAGGTCTCAGAACACACCACACCTGCTCACACTCTGGTCTTGGACTTCTGGCCTTCAGAACTGTGAGAATATTAAGTACTACTGTTTAAGCCACCCAGTCTGTGGTATTCCATAACGGCAACCCTCACAGACTAATACTTATGGCTTTTCTCATTGCATTTGCTGATGTAAAATATATTAACAAATTTTAAAATGTTAATTTGTGCTTGCATTCTAAGGATAGAGCAAAGTGATTTAGGATGACTTGGTATTGCTTATTAAAAGCAAACTTACTTCCTCTTGGTTGCCGTGGGTCTTCATTGCTGCGCGCGGGTTTCCTCTAGTTGCAGAGAGCTCCCTCTCTAGTTGTGGTGCACGGGCTTCAAACGGCAGTGCCTCCTCTTGTTGCAGAGCATGGGCTCCAGCGCGCCATATCAGTAGTTGTGCCACTTGGGTTTAGTTGCCGCAGAGCATGTGGAATCTTCCCGGACCAGGGATCGAACCTGTGTCCCTTGCATTGGCAGGTGGATTCTTAACCACTGGCCCACTAGGCACGTCCTAAACTATATTAATCAAGACCGAGAAGTGTTGGTACAGAAAGAGAGAGAGATAGAAGGAATTAGACAGTCCAGAAACACATCCAGACATTTATGGAAATTGTTCCATGACAGAGAAAGTATTCACCCTTCTGGAAACAGGAAAGGGTGAACAAAGTAGGACAAATTCCTCCAGAGAGAATCTGAAAAAAGAAAATCCAAATGACCAATAAATGTATGAAAAATGCCCAACCACATCAGCAGTCAAGGAAATAAAACAGACCACAGTGAAATACTATTGGGTAACTTACAATGTCTGACAATGTGATGAATCGGCAATAATATGGAGCAACGGGAATTCATATCTTCTGTCAGGAATTTAATCTGAACAACCACTTTACAGATGGATTTAGTATATATATATATAGTCAAGCTGCGGAGAAGGCAATGGCACCCCACTCCAGTACTCTTGCCTGGAAAATCCCATGGACGGAGGAGCCTGGTAGGCTGCAGTCCATGGGGTCACTACTAGCCAGACACGACTGAGTGACTTCACTTTCACTTTTCACTTTCATGCTTTGGAGCAGGAAATGGCAACCCACTCCAGTGTTCTTGCCTGGAGAATTCCAGGGATGGGGGAGCCTGGTGGGCTGCCATCTACGGGGTTGCACAGAGTCGGACATGACTGAAGCAACTTAGCAGCAGCAGCAGCAGCAGCATAGTCAAGCTGAAGATGTATGAACTCTGTAACCCAGCTATTCCATTTCTAACAATCTACCGTAGCGAAACACAAGTTTCTCTATAACTCAGAGGAAGTGCAAAATGTTCAAACAGCACTATCTGTCATGGGAAAAACTGGATATTTTGTCTAAATATCCATCAATAGGCAAATTTCTGCCTTGCTTCTGAATTCTCAACACTTACCACAATGCTTGATAATACTGCTCTAGGAATATTTGTTGCATCAATAAATCAGTGTAAAAGAAAGATGTTCCCAAGTCCTTCCATCCATCAGGAATCTAAGTGGGAAAAAAAGGGCTTTCAATAGAATTTTCCATGTTGTCTCTTAGTCTGTACAGTCTGGGGTTCACCTCCTCAGGGCTTGGCGATTTGTGCTTTATCTCTTCTACAGCAAACTGAAAAGAAGGTTCTTGTAGCTTCTCATTTTTCTGCCTCCACAATTACTACTAAAAATCACCATTATGGCCTTCTGGAAAAAGAATTCTCTCCCCTGTAAGCTTTGTCACCTACTGGAAAAATATTTTCTACCAAAACACATCTCCACCAAAGCAGGCACATTTTCTAAAATGTGACATAGCTCTCTCTGTATCTATCTATCCATCTAATCTGTGTGTATTAATGTATATTCTTACTCATGTAATCAGAGATATCAGTGCTTCTGATGCCATATTTGTCAACAAGCCTGAGTGATTAGCATGAGTTCCTGAGACTTGGAGCCTTGTGACACTACGAATCCTAGGTCACCGTCAAAAAACTTCCATGGGGACATTGATGCTGGAGGGCCACCTTGATCCGTTCCTTCAGGATAATCCATTACAGAAGCTTCATGAAACCCCTGGTCCCAGGGTCTCAAAAGCAGTGCAGAGAGTTGCTGCCTGATGCAAGTCAAGCTATCCATCAGTGATCCACATGAGCTATCTGCTCACAGGGCTTCCTTTTGTGGGAAATCACTTTGATATCCAGAAGACTGGGCTGTACTGTATGCAGCTTTTCCAAGAATTCTTCACATGAAAGATTTGGCTAGACGCTCTGTCTGGTAGCCTGGATTTAATCCTGAAATGAAGAAGAAGGCAGGGGGGAGTGGGTTTGTGCCAGACTAGCCAAGGGAGGTGATCAAGATGCCGGGGCTAATCACCCATATTTCTTTCTCAGAAATCATATCTGGGGAAGAATGTCTTGGTTTTGATCTGCTTCTTCTCTAGATCTCTCCTGATTGCAGCTGATTATAGCTCCCTGGGCATCAATCCCGACTCTAAGCCAATTAATTGCGAAACACTGATAAACAGACGTTAGAGTTTCTGACTGCGGATCTGGTTTTATTGTGTGGATACATCTCTGCACGGCCTGCATTGTTCCCCGAAGTCTTTACTCAAATAGCCTTAAACAAAGGTATTGCAGATGTTCTTAAATCAATTAATTGAAGGAGACTAGACAAGAAAACTTGTCCGGTTTCTCATTTCTGATAAAACAAGTAAAGTCATTCTTGTTGAACTATTAAAGAGGAAACATCTTAAATCTTGCCTAATATTTCCAGTCAGACTCAGATAAGACCTTGCAACACAATCAAGGATGTATTCTGAATGTTTCTTAATGATGCTTTTTCTACACCTACCTTATCCTCCTTTTCACCACCAGAGTTGGCACAGTAGAAACCGTGGGGCTTGAATCAAGAAATGGGCTCCTGATGCCAAAATGATGTGAAAGTCAGTGACGTGGAAATCCAGAATCAGACAGACCGATGCAGCGTTGCCATATAAAAGCTATTTGGGGTGTTACTTTTCATAATTTCTCCCTAACCTACACATCACTATGGTACAGAAACGAGCTTGGAAAGATAGGAAGTAAACTTCCCAAGGTACAGCTGCTAAGTAGAGCAATAATCCAAACCCAGGTCTGTCCGTCTTTCCCCCAAACCCACCGCACTAAGCAGACCATTCTTCAAAATGGCAGCTGTAACCATGGTCCCCATTTAAGAAAACTGCTCAAGGCAACACATTCATATGGAGAACAAGCCTGAGATGCTTTCTCGAATGCACTGTCTTGCTGAGGTCGTTATTACCTCTGGCCGATCTGAGTGCAGCAGGGGTGAGCCCTGCCTCTAGCTTGCTCAGTTGGCCAGTCAACAGGTTGATCAGCTGCCCATGAAGCAGCTCAGCCCAAAGCACATGGCCCAGAAAGGACAAGGACAATTCACTCCGTCCAGTCAAATGCGCCTTCTATTGAACTTTAACAGAAAAGACAGGAAAGAGTCAACAGCTAATTTTGTGGGTGATGGGGACGCAAAAAAACACGCAGAAAGAAGACAAACCACGAGGGCCATAAGTGAGCAGTGTTGATGACCTGAGACAGCGGAATAAAACACATAAAGGATAGAGGACAGTGGTCTGTTGGTAGTCACCGGTGTGCCGCAAGTGGAGAGGAAGGCATTCTGCGTCACCGGAACTGTGGGGACTGGGAAACCATAAGGCCGGCGAGCAGCAGGCGGAAGGCGGAAGGCAACCTGGTGACTAGAACTGCATAGTTCCGGTTCCCAAGCTATGTTCCTGTGTCTTGGAGGGCCCCTCTGCACCTCTTTCTGAGGATGCTGTGACATCTCTGCCTCCCCTGTTACACATGTATTCTGGCTCCGAATCCACCTCCCTGAGGATCAGGGGATGCAAGCTGACCAGTACCCTCCCTCCCTTATGCCATGCTCCTCCCGGGGACGAGCGCCTGCTCAGCTGTCTCCTGCTCCTGCTGTGGCCGGGCCAGGAGAGCAGCCGAAACATCTCTGCTAAGCCGGCAAAGTCTCAAGTTCTCGCCGGTACCCAAGAAGGGCCTCTGGCCACAACTGCTGGCGATGTAGACCCCGCGCATCACGTGACACAGGGACAGCCTAGAAACAGTGTGAAATGACTTCACTAACGGAGACGGGGTGGGGGGTTCCCCACCCTGCTGTTTGCTCCCTTCTGGGATTGTGGGCGCCTGCTGGTCTGAGATTCCTGATGGTCTGTGCTTTGGAGAGACACGCTCAGGGTGGCCTCGTGAGTTTTGCCTGAATTTGAGGGTCTGCTGGGTTCCTGCGTGTCTTGCTACTTGCGTACAGCCAGAACTCAGCAGATGGTTTCTGATCAGGAATAAAGTTGAGAGGAGGGAAATAAGGAAAGATCAAAAACTCCATTTGAGACCCAAAAAAACAGGGGGCGCAGTCATAAAAGAACATGCTTGTCCTCCTCCTAAGGGCCCTGGATCTGCCCCAGAAAGAGGATCCCCCTCTGCCCCGACTTGAATGAGGAACGGCGGCCAGCAGCACACTCAAGACAGAGGACCAGGCACGTCTTTTGAACATCAAAGAGCCCACGGGCTTCCGGGTGACCTTGGCGGAGGGAAAGAGAAACAGGGAAGCCCCAAGCCCAGTGTTGATGGTATAAACATCAAACGGGACCCAGTGGAACATAATGTTTCCCTTTATCTCCTGACTCCAGGAGTCTTCAAACTGCCCGCTGTGCCCTGAAGCTGGGGAATTAGGAAGGAATTGAGATGTCTTTCTTCATTTGGAGAGAGAGAGCAATGCAGAAATTATAACTCATCCAAGGAACGTCTCCTAAGGGATTTTCACCTTCCCTGTTCTGGGGAAAGTTTTTCTTCCAAGAAGTCTCACTCCCATCATTGCAAACCCCTGGCTCCCTGCTCCGGGGTCTCGGCCTCTCTGTCGCTTTCATTGTCTCAGGACTCAGCGCCTAGCCCAGGGACTTGTTTTGAGACAGCACTAATAAGTATTTGCAAAATAAAAGCATAATGAAGGAATGAATGAGTATCAGATGTCTTGTCGGAGGGGGCAGAGTATAAGCACAGTCAGTCCGTCAGCATTTTATCATTGCACTCAACTTTGGTGAATCTATACTGTACACCAGCCAATTGCCTGTGTGTGTAGAGGGCAGACAAGAAGAGCCTTACACATAGGACCTTTACTCAGGGAGCCTACCTAAAGAGAAGTCTACCTAAAGAGAAGACATATGGGCCCAATTACAGGAATGTGGGCAGTGTCTCAAACTATCACCCAGAGAGCACTAGTTAAAGTTGCAAGTTTCCCAAGCCCCACTCACCAGGGCTTCTGATTCAGATAAGGGCCCCCAAACTGAACATTCGAGCCAAGTCTGTATGTAATTCAGAAGCTGATATAAACCAGTCTACTCTTCGAGAAGCACTGACATGTGGGGAGAAATAGAGCCACTGGGAAGGTATTGAAGTTCTTGCCTGGTCTCTTCAATGACCTCCCATGACTCCTGAGACCTTTCCAGCATCCTCCCTGCCCACACTACCCAGCCTATGATGACTCAAAGCTCTAAACCCTGTATTAAACAGATGCACTTGGATTTCTGTGCTCTCGTCTCTGGCAGAAAGGTTGAGATGGCTCCGCAAAGCCCGTTGCCTGGGGGCTAGGAAACATCTTGGGAGAGTCAGCTCCATCCCCCAACTCCAGGCCCCTGCTTTAGCTCTTGCAGGATGTCCTAGGGGAAGAAGGAGCCAGTCACAGTGGGCTGAGTTTTCAGAAGTGAGGGACACAGCAAAGATGGGCTCTGGAAAGCCAACTTCCCTTCCCCATCCTCCTCTGAGTCACCTGGAGAGCAGTGAGTCTCTGCATAACAACTCAAAGGACCATTTTATGAAAAGTGCATAGTCATTAGGAAACGAGCAGCTCTCCTCCAGGACACTTAATATTGAAGAAGAAAGAAGAGACACCCCACTCCCGCTGGCCTAGGTCGCAGCTCCCAGCCTGTGGTGGCAGAAGCTCCCAGGGTCGGGGGCGGGGGGGAGGATGGGGAGGGGAGGACAGGGAGAAACCACGCAGGGGGCATAGTCATTCACCAGCACCTTCAAGGCAACCCTGGGAGCCCCCAGAAGCAGCAGAGAGGAGGTGGTATAGGGTTACAGGGTCATCAGTGGGGTGACAACCATTTAAATTTGTATCAAGATTATTGTTACCCCCAGATGGACAAAATTCTAAAACATCTCCCAAATCCGTCTGCACGTCTGCCTTATCTTTGGATGACTATTCAGCCTCATGTTGGGTCTGCCTGTCTCTCATTTCTTCCCTCTCCATTCTACTCCCTGTACTGCAGCCATGATTATCTTTTTAAGCTGTAAGACTGGTCATATTTCTTCCTCACTGACTAGAGAATGAAGTCCAGACTCCTGCAGACCCTCCAGAGCTTGATTCAAGTGTAAGGTCCTCCAAGAAACCACCTCTGGCTTCCTGGGGTAGAAAGGGATATCCTCCTTGGCCTCTGCTATACTTGGTACCTTTCTTCCTTGAAGCCGGTATCACATTTCATGGATTTTATTTATTTACCTGATTCTCCTAGACTGGAATCTCCTTGAGGGCAGGACCTGTGTCTCTCATTCATCTCCACCACTAGTGCCCAGTACTCTACAAGTTTAACAAACGTTTTCTTCATTCATTCATTCATTACTGCCCTCATATCAACCCCGTCCAGAACTATTACCTCCTTGTCCTTAAGTATGCTTCTATTCCCATCACTGAAACTTTGTTTTTCTTCTTCCCCTTGCCTGAAATGTTTTCCATTGTCTTTTTCATTCTTATTATTTCTTTAATTTTTCTGTAACCAATCACGGCAATACAGCAGACCTTTGAGAGAATGAGCCTGCTGTTTTCGGTGGTGTTTCTGTGGACTCTTCCTCACAGAGCCTTGTTTCTCTGTGTGGTTTGTAATTTGGGGTTACGAACTCACGTTTGATAAGGTGCCCCAGGCCACTACCAATCAAGAACCACTTCAAGTTAACTTTGTAGCTTGTAGTTAGCTCTATGATGCAGGTAGTATAAAGTTAAACCCCGATCCCAGGTGAGACTACCTACAGTCATACAATCCACAGAGGAAACAGTTTTCTTTGTTTTTTAATCCAGAGCCCAACCTGATAAGACAAGTTCCTCTGCTTTTCTTTGCCAGGGACCACATTCTCCTAGACCATACTTTCCCTGGGATCTTATTTTATGTGGATGAGGGTTGTGTCCATTCTATTTTCTTACCTTGTATGGGCTCAAGATCAGAAGATTCATAACAGACATTCAACTCTAAAGCCCCAGATCAGAGATTGGCAAAGTATGGCCCAAGGCTCAATTCCAGTTTCCTGGGGGTCAAGCCCTCCTACACCTGTTGCTTATGTATTATCTCCGAATGCATTCATGCTACAAAGCATTGAGTTGTTGCAACAGAGAACCACATGGGCTCTGAAACCCACAAATATTTACTATCTGGCGCTTTACAGAAGATGTAAGCTAATTCCTGCTCTAACCCACAAGGACTATCAAAAGCCCCAGCAACTCTTACCTTTTTCCAAACTCAGTGATGCATTTCAAAGGAATTGTGATTCCAGATGGTTTAGCTGTATTAAACAGGGAGATTTCCTAGGATGTCTAGTCTACCACATTGCCAGAAGGTGAAATCAACCTCTTCTTTCTTTGTAGCCTTTCAAAAGGCTCAAACGGTCCAAAATAGAAGCTCTCTCCTCCCCCAGTGATTTCAGCTCATGGTATCATTCCCGATGCTTCCTACACCCTTTGCAGAAACTATGGTTCAGCAGTTCATTGTAGGTGTGTGTTCTCCAGTTTGCATCAAGCAGGTAATTATTCTCATTTATGAGGCTATCAGCACCTTGAGAACAGTGTTTATCATTTAGATCAAGACCTAGTCTTGTGAATTTAGAGAACTGGAGCAATCCTCAGGGGCTATAGAACTGTAAATCTGGCAAGTTCGAAAAGCATCCTTGGCAGTGGAAAATGAGCTAAAGGCAGAAATGAGTGATCAGGCTTTGGCTTTAGATGAAACGATCCAAATTCAAGTTCTGTCACTCACTAGCTGCATAATACCAGCAGTTACATTCTAAGTTCAGTTACATTGAAGTTCAGGTCACTTCATCTATGAAAAGAGAATGGCATATCTTCCATGGACAACTGGGAGACTTGGAATGGATGCACAGTATCTGATAGAAATAGACAACCAATTGGCCATTATCATGTTGTTATGGAAGCGACTTGTTTATTAATGGTCTTGACAGTACACTTGAAGATGGCTTTGACTATTCTAATACTCGATGCATCCAAGCTGGAATTTGATCTGCATTTGTATCCAAATTTGAAAAACCTAGACCCTGGAGAGAGATATGACAACACACTCCAGTATTCTTGCCTGGGAAATCCCATGGACAGAAGAGCCTGATGGGCTACAGTCCCCGGGTCACAAACAGTCAGACATGACTTAGTAACTAAACAATAACAACCACAGACAAGGAGCATAGGAAACTCAGAAATTGAGGATGCATTCCTAGATCTTATAAAAATTAGACTCCCAGCATCCCAGGTCTGACCACAGAATTTCTGCAGGGCTGGCATATGAATTCACCAACCAATCTAAGCCACTTAACCAGTGAAAGTGTTCAATGAGTTGTCACTGTAACAACTATCAAAAAGTGTGGCTGACCACTACTGTAGTTGCTAACTGATTCTTGTTTTGCACTTGGCATTGGCCTCCTTAAGCTCTGTGGGTGTCGAGACCCACCATCCTAGCAGCCCTGAGCTCTGTGAGCTAGTCCTACTCTTTAGAGAAGAAAAAATTCGTTTGCCTCTTCTTTCCTTTCTCTTAGCATTTGTAAGAGGAGGAACAGGACCCCATGCAGGAACTTAAGAGAATGGTGTGGTAGCCTGAGGTTGCAGTGTTACCCCCAGGGTGACTTTTACCTACACCTTCAGCACTGGTTTGGGACTTCTAGAAATCTAGTCTAGGGGCCCCAGGGAAGGGTTTGGACTAGGGATGGCAGGGGAAGAAGGCACAGATTTACTTATGTTCCCAGTCACACAAGAGGCACAAGGCATTTGCAGGTGAGAAAATTGGTCCTTCCAGGCACAGGGCTTTGATTTCTTAACACTGGGCACATTTGTATTACCTTAACCTCAACATTCAGAAAACGAAGATCATGGCATCTGGTCCCATCACTTCATGGGAAACAGATGGGGAAACAGTGGAAACAGTGACAGACTTTACTTTGGGGGGCTCCAAAATCACTGCAGATGGTGACTGCAGCCATGAAATTAAAAGATGCTTACTCCTTGGAAGGAAAGTTCTGACCAACCTAGATAGCATATTCAAAAGCAGAGACATTACTTTGCCAACAAAGGTCCATCTAGCCAAGGCTATGGTTTTTCCAGTGGTCATGTATGGATGTGAGAGTTAGATTGTGAAGAAAGCTGAGCACCGAAGAATTGATGCTTTTGAACTGTGGTGTTGGAGAAGATTCTTGAGAGTCCCTTGCACTGCAAGGAGATCCAACCAGTCCATTCTGAAGGAGATCAGCCCTGGGATTTTTTTGGAAGGAATGATGCTAAAGCTGAAACTCCACTACTTTGGCCACCTCATGTGAAGAGTTGACTCATTGGAAAAGACTCTGATGCTGGGAGGGATTGGGAGCAGGAGGAGAAGGGGACGACAGAAGATGAGATGGCTGGATGGCATCACTGACTCGATGGACGTGAGTCTGAGTGAACTCTGGGAGTTGGTGACGGACAGGGAGGCCTGGCGTGCTGTAATTCATGGGGTCGCAAAGAGTCAGACACGACTGAGCGACTGAACTGAACTGACCTGAACCTCTTTAAGGCCTTGCCTGTGACTGGCACAACCCCCAGATCACCACTCTGCCCCTGACACCCTGGGACTCATCAACACTCACCTGCTTCATGCAGTTTTCTCTTCCAGGCAGTGAAAGGGATTCCCACTCCATCCTCACTGCACCTAAACATACTCTGCCTAGATCTTTCTCCCCAGTTCCCAGCATCTTCCTGGTCCATCAATTCCAACTTGCTTGATTATGAATTTTTAAACCTACTTGTCTGTTCCTTGCAGTGTATAGTACAGGTGTTCTGTGTTTCTTGACTATTTCAACCATTGTTTAGTAAGATGTTTTGCACCTGACAAGGGAAGTTAAGCAATCAAGAATATGTAATTTATGCAGTTTTCTTTTTTAAGAAGGTAACTATACTTTTCAAGTAAATAAAGTAGCAATACTATGGTTTACTAAGTCATCTAGAGTGGTTTATAACAAGCAATGAAAAAATTTGCAATTCCAATTTTCCCAATAGATAAAAAAGTATTGCAGAAAGAGATCAAACCACAGCAGAAAAATGGCAAAGAATATGAACATATAGCTCACAGGAAAAGATATAAAAATGGATTTTAAGTATAGGAAAGTGCACACAACCTCATTCATAAGAGAAAAGCAATGTCAAACTATATCATCTAACAGTGTTTTTTGTTTTACTTTCAGACAGGCATAGATCAAAGATTTTGTTAATACACCCTGTTGGCAGTTTTGTGAGTAAGGGTGTGGGGAAACAGTCCAGCTCATGAGCTGATGGAAGGAGTATCGTGTGATTTGGCAGTATTCATATAAATGAACCCACCTTTGTTCAAACAATTCTTTTGCAAGAACTTATCAAACACATGTTTTCTCACATATAGATGAAATAATATATTCACAAGATTATTCATTGTAGCACTATTAATAATAGCAAAGATTTGGGTATAAAACCACAATGTTCATCAACAGAGAACGTTGCTAAAGTAAATAGCGGTATAGCCATACAATGGAATACTATGCAGTTGTCAAAAATGAAAGGGAGTTAGTTCTTGGAGAAACTTTTTATATTGTTACGAATATATGTTAAGTGAAAAAAGCAAAGTGAAGGACAATTTGTAACACACATGGTTGTCATCTGTACCAAAAATGTTGGGGAAAGGAGACTATATGCCGATACTTTTATATTCAAAGACTATCTCTAAGGATACATAGATATTCAACATGGATTGCCTCTGGAGAATAAAACTGGATGTCTGGGAAAGAGAGGCATGTATCATTTTCTCCACCCTCAGAAGCAAAACAAATATGGGTGGTGATGGGTAGAGGGAAAGAGATGTTATAGATATTATCTGTAACACCT